>NW_026606120.1:34802500-35402500 GCF_029834395.1 Sorex fumeus | reverse complement strand
GCTCCGAGATGACCATGAACCTTGGGGTCTCCGGCACTGCTTTCAGGGTCTTGCCCTTTCTCAATCCAGGGCCCCCCCAGCCACTACCCTGGGAGCCGATCCAGATGCCCCCTCTGGTGACCTCGGCCAGCGTTCCCGACAACCTTCTGGTGCTGTCACCTTTTCCCATGATGCCCGTGGTGGCAGGAGCTGCCGGTCCTGGCCCCCACAACCCTGGACCTTGCAAGGTCATTATCCAGATCAGCCCTGAAGCAGGGCTTGTGGAGTCATCCCAGAACCAGCCTGTCATCCTGACACAGGCTCCACTCAACTGGGGGGCCGCAGAAGCTCCTACTGCGGTGGCCGGGCATCCTGCACCCCTCTACTTGGTGTCCTCTGGGCCGGAGACAATTATGCCCACCCCAGCTACTACTGTCACCCAGGCTGGGAGAGAAGACCATCGTCCTCAGGCTCTACTGCCAGGGGCCCAGGTGGCCCCCATCATCCTCCCATCCAGCAGTGGGACACTGACCCAGTGGGTTTGTGGGGACAGTGGTCCGGCGGCCACCCGGAGCCAGTCAACGCCTGAAAACTCCAGCAGCCCCAACAGCGTCTACGAGAACTTCCGGCGCTGGCAGCGCTTCAAGGCCCTGGCCCGGAGGTACCTTCCTCAGACTCCGGACACTGAGGCCCTTTCCTGCTTCTTCATGTGAGTCCCTCGGGGGTCCCGGAGCTAATGGGAGCTTCCCAGGAGGGGACTGGTGTGACACCCAGGGTAGGGTCCATGGGAGAGCTGGAGGAAGGATGAGGACCCTGTCCCCAGGGATAGCACATACAGGAATCACCCTCAGTGCATCATGGCCTGTAGGACTGGTGGCCACACTGCCCAGCACCTCAGCCCAGCCCCACTCACTGGCTGTACTCAGGAATGCCATCCTGGGGTTCTGGCTCAAAGGCCCGTAGTGACCAGCCATGCCCTAAGCCTCACCTCAGTCCCCTCATCAGGGTTGGTCCCGACCTGTGGTCTGAAAGACAGACATTCCGTTCCCAAGACCAGACACAGCACAGATGTGACAGAATTCAGACAGGCCATGACTGCTCGGCCTTGGCGTCTCATGATGGATCCCCAGAGCTAAGAGTGGATGCCAGCAGGCCCACTGGACTGGGGTATAGGAGGCAGAGTCCACTCTGGGAGGGGAGATAAGGCCGATATCGGGGGTCAAGGCATGGGTGTGGGGCGGCGAGGGCTCCCGGCAGATGCAGACCCTGACCGAGCCTGTTCTTGCAGCCCGGTGCTGCGCACCCTGGCCCGCCTGAAGCCCACCATGAGCTTGGAGCAAGGCCTGCGCCTGGCCCTTCGGGAATGGCGGGGCACGAGCAACTTTGACCGCATGATCTACTACGACATGGCGGCCAAGTGAGTCAGGCCTGGGCAGAGAGTGGGGGTCAGGGTGGCTGCAGGCCTGAGCTTCAGGGGCTGCTCCCAGATGGCCGAGTGGCAGGGAGGGCTAGGCAGCCCCGGGAGACCCTTCCCCTGCAGAAACTTGTTCCTCCCAGAGCCGGGACACTTTTCCCCAGCCCACTCTGGGGCTCCTGACCACAGTCTGAGGGTCACAGTCCCTGACCTGCTGTGACCCTCCAGGGCCAATGTGGGGGATCGCTGGGGGTGCTGGGGTCCGTGTCCACCCCATTCTCTACCCTCCTGGGGACTGGGCCATGAGCATCCCCTGTCCCTTACTCATCCTGCTCAGTCCCGTTCATCCCGACTCATCAGGGCCTGTGTTCCCCACACCAGGTTCATGGAGTTTGAGGCCGAGGAGGAGATGGACGTGCAGAAACTACAGGGGATGAACGGAGCGCAGGGCCTGCCACTCCCCGCACCACCCAGGCCTAGACCTCAGGGGGCTCCAGGCCCACCGCCAGACCAGCAGACAGGTACGGACCCTGCACCCAGCTAAGGGCCACAGGACCTGGAAAGGCCCTCGTGGGTCTTGACCTGCTAAGGAGCCTTCACTCTCCCGATGACCCCCAGACCTGTGCTCAGCGGCCCCCTGTCCACGGGTTTCTCCCTCTCCTAGCACACCCCACGCTGCCTGAGGCGTCATACTCACCTTTGAAGTGGGGTCGGAGACCCTAGGGACACAGTTGGTCCCTCCTCCCGTTGAGGGCCACCTCATCCCTCACGCAGCCACTGGATTCTAGGGCCCTGATCCAGCCCACAGGGACCTGTCCCCAACTCTGTGCTCAGTGCTGTGTGTCTGAGGACATGGACGTGGGGTCCCCTCACATCCCTCTCTTCTTCCTTCCTCCTCAGCCTGTGTCCCCAAGAAGGCCAGACCCCAGGCCCAGGCAGCTCGCCCCAAGACACACAAACCTCAGCAGCCCCCCAAGTCCAAGGCCCCCGAGGAGATCCCTCCTGAGGCCGTGCAGGAGTACATGGACATCATGGACGAGCTGCTAAAGGCCCCCGACTCAGTCTGCAGGGCGCCCCTCGGCCGACGGGCATTGGACAGGGAGGAGCAGCAGGAGGAGCCTGGGACCTACCCTGACCCGGGGCTCTTGAGCTATGTGTACGAGCTGTGCTCCCAGGAGGACTTTGTCACCAAGGTGGGGGATTGGGTGCTGCTGTGGGGTCGGGAAGGTGCAGGGCTGCTTCTGTCCAGGGCTTGGCAGTGATGTGCGGTCTCTGCTTTGAGCTCTGTGTGTAAATGCACACCTGTGTTTAGATATTTCTGCTTGTGTTTATGCGCATGTGTGCACGTGTGTCTCTCTGTGTACAAGCAGTGGCTCTTTCTGTGCATTTTTGGGTTTGGTCAATGTGTGAACATCTCTGTGTCTACCTCTGTGTGTACTGTGTGGGCTCTGTGCAGACACGTGCAGAATCATGTACATGTACCTAGAGGTGGAAGAGTGTGTGTCTTTGTGTCAGGTGTGTGCATGACTCCATGTGTGTTTACACGTGCTTCTCTGTGAGAGTAGGTGAATAGTCCGTGTGCCTTTGTGGGTGAGGGTGTGTTTGCATCTGTGTGTGTGTATGCGTGTGTGTACGTGTGTGAGTTCTCCCGGTGTGGGTCTGTGTTTGACTTTGTGCAGCCGTCTAAGCCCCTGCACTCTGCTGGGGACAGGTGTGTTTGCTTCCTCATTCCCTCTGTTCCCTACGAGGACCCTCACCCCTGCTTCCCTCTCCCAGGCTGAGGCGATCCTTCATCCCAGCTTCCTGGAGTACCTGGTCTCCCCAGAGTCCCAGCTGGATTTCCTGGACCTGGCTGAGGAGCTGGAGAAGGAGGAAGGACTCACCCCCACACAGGTGAGGGCAAGTGGACCTCTGCAGGTTTGTGTCAGGGACCGGGGCGTTCAGGTAAGGAGGTGAGCAAGGACCCTGGGCAAACAAAAAGGAGTTTTCTGGGTTGGCTCGGGTAAAGAGACTCTATGGGGAGACGGTGACTAACCCTGGGAACTCAGATAAGCGGGGCTGCATGGGTCAAGGAGGGGCGCCCAGAAGCGAGTCCCAGCAAGTGCGATGCCCTCCCTGCCCCCTTCATGTGAGGCTTCAGGGAGAAGAGGACATGAATACTGGGTGAAGGGAGGATGATGGAGGGTGAGAAGGCGCTAAGGGAGCCACAGAGCTCAAGTATCTTCTGCTGAGAGGAGTAGGAGTCACTCTCTGTCGCACCCTGCACCCCCACATGCCCACACTGTCCCTTCTCCCCCCAGATTGTGGAAAAGCGACTGCAGGCCTCAAAGGCTAAGGAGGACATGAAGGCTTATCCCCAACACCAGGTGACAATAAAAGACTCCTGCCCCCCTGAGACTGACTCTGGACATGCCTCACGGCCTGGGCAGGCCGAGGCCACTGTGATGGCACCTGGAGCCTCTGCCCCCTCTCTGGGGAGCCTGGAGTCCCCACCCCTGCAGGCAGGAACGGCCCCCTGTCCCAGCCTCACTGCCCCAACTCTGGACAGCAGGGCTCCCCGCATGCTGGGAGAGGCCCCTCCTGGCCGGGGGTCGCTTGGGGCAGCAGAGGGCTCCAGTGACGAGAAAGAGGAACTGACCAGCCAGGTCTTCCTCCAAGCCTCTCACAATAGCTTGCTGCCCTGGGGCTTACCCACGAGCCCTGGCCCTGACACTGGCCCCGACACTGGCCCCCACCTGCCTGGAGGTCAGGGGAATCCCGAGCTTCCATCCACTCGCACAAGGGCCTTCAAGTCTAAGGCCCCTACCAGGAAGCATCCTCTGTGTGGGGGCCCAAGGCGGCGCACTGCTAAGAAGACCCCCTGTCCCGGGGTCACCCCACGGTGTCTACTGGCTCAGCCTTGACTGTGGAGCTGGAGGGCCCCTCCGTGCCCCCCAAGAGAAAGTGCCAGCCTGCCATGGCCCAGAGCAGGGGGAGGGGGCACAAGAGACAGTAGGATATCGGGGGGCTCCTCCTGACCACCTCCCAGGGTCTGGCTGCACCCAGAAGCCTTGTGCTCCCCATGATCTTCAGCTAAGTCTGCTCTGGAATGGGGGGGCTGTACCTGGAATGGGGGGTTTGACTGGAGCAGCCTCTTTGTGTCATTGTGTAAATAGTGAATAAAGTTCAGTTCTTTGGAAACATCTCAGTGTCTGTCCTCTCACTTGTGCTCCTTGGGAGGCCTGAGAGCACAAAGGGTGAGGGGAATCACAGGGGAGGGGGGAACCCTGAGAGCACTGTGCTCCCTGGAGAGTGGAGGAGTCCTTCCCATCTGGAGGAAGATGTGCTCAGTCACCTGCAGGCCCACACCATCCTGAGGGCATAGACAAGGCTCACATCTTGCTGCATTAGCCTGGACCAAATAAAAAATTAAAGCTCATTGGGTATTTGCATATCATATTCTTCACTCACATAAAATGTACAATGCTTTGATTTGACATCATAGAATTTAAATGTTTTTGTAACCAGACATATTTGAACATTTGCCATCACTCTTGAAAAAAAAATGTGGGAGGGAGAGTACAGCAGATCTGTCGCTTGCCTTGCCCAGAGCCAATCCATGCACTTGAACCCAGCACCTCATATAGCCCCCACACTGTGATAAATGAGTCTGTTCAGAGATCCAGGAGTAAGATGTGAGTAAACCAGGTGTACCCCCCAAACCAAATAATAATATAATAATAATAAAGGGGGCCGATTTAATGTACTGATTTAATTGTTAAGCGTTTTATCATTTAAATATGGTCCTGGTACCTGTAGGGAAGGTGTCTGAGAACCATTCTTCATTTTCAGTGACAAGATATTTGAAACTCAGGACCTTAGAGATTCTCAGGGAATTAGACTACTAGTTTTTTAAAAACTAGTTACAACTCTAATTATTGAGAAACAGTAGGAAAACAACTCTTCTGTGTTAAACATTTTAACTCTTTGCACTTATCACTATTAATGGGCTGGAGCAATAGCACAGCGGGTAAGGTTTTTACCTTGTAGGCGGCCAACATGGCTGACCCGGGTTCGATTCCTCCGCCCCTAGTAGAGCCCGGCAAGCTACCGAGAGTATTTCGCCCACACGGCAGAGCCTGGCAAGCTCCCCGTGGCATATTCGATATGCCAAACACAGTAACAACAAGTCTCACATTTGTTGTGAGACATTACTGGCGCCTGCTCAAGGAAATCGATGAACAACGGGAGGACAGTGCTACGGTGCTATTGCTAATGAAAAGTTAAGCATAAAATGTGTTTCTTAAAATATTTAGTGAATTTGAATTCACGTCAAATTACATTGCAGAGAGGGAAGGGACGAACTAGACATGACAAAAAGGCAGTGGCGGAGGTGTTTGGACACGTTAGTGGGGATGAAAGTGAATAACATATACCCCCCAAACAGAAATATTAAAACAATTTGGGGGCAGTTGAGTCACACCCAGAAGTGCTCAGCCTCCTCATGGCTCTGTACTGAGGAGTCACTCTTTGTTTTTGTTTGTTTATTTGTTTGTTTTCTGTTTGAAGAAGAGGAAGCTTTTTGGGTCACACACGGCCATGCACAGGGGTTACTCCTGGCTCTGCACACAGGAATCACCCCTGGCGGTGCTCAGGTGACCATACGAGATTCTGGGAATCGAACCTGGGTTGGCAAACGACCTACCTGCTGTGCTATTGCTCCAGCCCCGCTGAGGAGTCACTCTTGACTGCTCCAGTCAACACTCTCTGCCACCCTGCCACTCTCTAGCACTCCCAAAGAACAAGGTTTCTCAGCATAGCTAAGCCTCAGCACTGCCTCAGCCCCCTACCCACCATCAAAAAAGCCTCCTCCTGTTTCCCTATGCCTCCTACTTTGTCCATCTCTCTTCCATAAATAAATACCTAACCCTCTCACTACACACACGAAAGGCAAATTCCCCCACCAACACATGCAACTCACAGGGCAGAACCACTCACCAGCACATTTCCCCTTTCAGGATCCATTCCTTCTCCATGAGTCAGTTTTCTCCCGTCCTTCCAGATCAGCAGTCACCCTTCCACTGGTCTCTCTCCCCTCCTGTGCATTCACTCATACACCCTTCTATCCCTTGCTTATCCATTCCCCTTTGTCCATCAATCCATCCATTCTCCCATCATTCTCATAGAAATCCCCGATCAGCCAATATATCTTCCCTTTCCATTGATCTGCCACCATCCAATGACATAAGCACCATCTTTCCTGTTATCCTCCCACATGGCTTCCAGTACTCATCTGCCATCTCATTAATACCTTTAGACAACAAAAATACAGGAGAATATTTTTAGTTCAGAGGTAAAAAGGTAAGTGAAATCAAGAGAATTATTTTAGCGCTAGACCTAGTAAGTAATGTGAAGAAAATTCAGTAGGGAGATGCAATTATAGGGAAAATATATTTAGCTGATATGAAAATTCAAGCTCCTCAGAAAAGGAGGAAAATGACAAACTCAAAGAAAAGATACACTATTTCATGAATAAACAACAACTCAAAAACTTCGTAGACTCAAAACCAATCTTAAAAGAAGGACTAAAGGGGCTACTGTAAGACAAGAAAAATCCCTACACGCACAACAAACCTGTACAGAAAGATGGCACAAAACCCCATAGAATCATCTCTCTCAATGTCAATTAAGAGACACAGAGTGGCAAAATGAATTAAAAAACTGAACCCAACATTCTGCTGCCTACAGGAAACATATCTGAACAGCCAGAGCAAACACAGACTCAAAGTCAAAAGATGAAAAACAATCCTTCAAGCAAACAACTCCCTCAAAAAAGCCAGGGTGGCCATACTAATATCCGACAACACAGATTTCAGGCTGAAAAAGATTAGAGGAGACAACAAAGGCCTATTTTTTTAGTGATCAAGGGATATGCACAGCAGGAAGAAATCACACTCCTAAATATATATGTACCCAATGAGGGACCATCCAAACACTTAAAACAATTTCTAATAAACTTCAAGGAGAATATTGGTAGCAACACAAATGTAGTTAGAGACTTCAACACTGCCTTATAACCTCTGGGTAGATCAACAAGATTAAAACTCAGAAGGAAGTGCTGGCTTTGAAGGAGGAAATGGAAGAGAGGCCTCTCCATCCCAAAAAATGTGAATACACATTCTTTTCCAGTGCACATGGAACATTTTCCAAGATAGACCATGTGCTGGGTTACAAAATATACCTCAAAGAATCAGGAAGACAGAAAGTGTATCCACTATCTTTTCAAACCACGATGCACTGAAGTCTTACAGCAAACCCTCAGAAAGTTGTGTGGACACTAAATCGTACACAGCATGGGGCTGGGAGAACTGTCTGGAGATATTGCCTGGACATAAGGATCTTGGGTCAGAGAAATTGTTGGGTCAAAGAGCTGAGCACATGTTCTGCATGCAGGAGCAAAAGGTCACTATCCAACACTGCAGGTCCCCTAATGCTGCAGAAGTGACACCCTCACACCCACAGTCAGAAGTTTCCCTGAACACCTCATGGTGTGGTCCAAACACACAGAGAAACACATACAGAGAAATGTTGGTCTATAAAATCATAAAACACACAGAAGAAAACTCAGGGGGTATATTCTGGGATTTCCACTTTAGGGACACATTCAGACTCAACTCCACTGGGCAGGGAAAAGTAATCAAGAATGAATGAATGGTGTGAGTTTCCAAAGAAAGGAGTGGGCACACATGTGGGACTCAAGTGTTTGGTGGCCGAGAGCCCCCTCCCAGGCTAGACGACAGCAAGAGGTGGACAAAGGATCGGGGGAACAGGGGAACTGGGCCCCAGGCTTGTCGGTAGTCAGTTTATTTCTCTCTCCCCAACGAGTCTGATCTCTCTCCTACTGCACAGCCACAGTTGTACTTTTCGTCGTAGTCCCAGACATCATAGTTCCATCATCCTAGTCTCCTCATAGATCTCAAAGTCCTTTACTTCCAGTCATCGTCCGTGTATTCCTTGTCATCCTCCTAGTCCCCTCTTTCCCGTTACAGTATAGTAACATAGAAATCATGAAGGGTGGGGGTACACACAGGTGAGGTTGAACATTATCATAACAACAAACAGAGATAAAGTTAGTCATTCAGGGGAAGTTCTAGGAGATGAACTCAAGGACAAAATCTCATCTGAGGGTTCAGCCCTCCAGATTACTAGGAGATCCGTTCAAGGGCGGGATTGCATCTAGGGTGTATTGCTTTCTCCTTTCCTCAGCTAGTAATCCATTTAAACAATCATACTAACTTACTTCTTATACAATTTCTAGTCATTTTTGTATGAACACAATAAGAAGTATATTAATCTTAAAGATTGGCTCTTCCTGGGACATCTTGCTATATATTCCAAACCACAGTCCTCAGGCCAGGCTAGTTTATCCTAACCTCAGCAGAGTCCTTATTCAGCAACTCCTTCTTGGGTCATGACAGAGTCTGTTCCATGACGATGATCTTAACTTATACTTCATACAGTTAGCTTGTCCCTTTCCGATGCCAGGGTAGTTTACAGCTTACCCTGGGCCCATCCAGTCCCTTTCTTGGGACCCCGCTTTTAGAGAGCTAGGAACTAAGGGAAACTGAGGCTTAAGTCAAGTAAATATGGATGCCCAGGAGTAAATATTATTTTGGAGTCAATTAACTTCCATATTACAAAGCATAGCATCAACTGTCTTTGTGGGTCTATACAAAAAGGACATTGCTAAATAAGCCATGCAAATGACATAAAACAAAGAGAGAAGTAATAAAGGATTATTAGTGCTTGATGGAATTGGGGGTGTCTCAGGAGCACTGTTGTGGGAGAAACTCAATAAAACTAAGCTCCCTGCGGGAGGAACAAGGACAACCCAATGTTATCCAACAGAATGGGCCAACATAAAACTAAAATGTATTTACAAAGAAAAGGAAACTACCACGGAAACAAACAACAAACAAAAATACACAACCGACTAACAGGCAAAAGCTATTTGATCGTCATACATAACAAAGGATTAATATCCAGAATATACTAACTTACATAACCAAACAACGGAAAAAAACACAATAAAAATTATTAAAAAGACATAAACAAACACTTCCTCAAAGATGGCGCACAGACACATTAAAAAAGTCAACATTACTTATAATTAGGGAAATGACTCATAGTTGGGAAAAAGGTTAAAGAAGAAATGAGTGTTGGCAAGGATGTGGAGAAAAGGGCTCTGTTAGTGGGAATGAAATGAGTGCAGTTGCTATGGATAATGATATGCAGTCCTTAAGAATTTAATACAGAAATTTCATATGATCCAAAAGAACCACTACTAATAAGTTATCCAAAGACAATTAACAGTTGGAGGGACGAGACAAGGATGGCCATTCTCTCCACTACTGTTCAATATAGTACTGGAAGTACTTGCAATAGAGATTAGGCAAGAAAAACATATTAAGGGCATCCAGGTAGGGGAGGAAGAAATCAAGCTCTCACTATTTGCCGATGATATGATACTATACTTAGAAAACCCTAAAACCTCTACAAAGAAACTCCTAGAAACAATAGACTTGTACAGTAAAGTTCCAGGCTATAAAATCAATACCCAAAAGTCCATGGCTTTCCTATACACAAATCGTGAAAGAGAAGAAAGTGACATGAAGAAAACAATCCCGTTCACAATTGTGCCCCAGAAAATCAAGTACCTAGGAATCAGCTTAACTAAGGAAGTAAAGGACCTGTACAAAGAAAACTACAAAACGTTACTTCAGGAAATAAAAGAGGACAGGAGGAAATGGAAAAATATCCCCTGTTCATGGATGAGGAGAATTAACATTGTCAAAATGGCGATACTTCCCAAAGCACTGTACAAATTCAATGCGATCCCTATTACGATACCCATGACATTCTTCAAAGAAATGGAGCGAACACTCCTGAAATTTATATGGAACAATAAGCCCCCACAAATAGCTAAAGCAATTCTTGGGGGAAAAATGGGAGGAATCAACCTCCCTAACTTCAAGATCTACTACAAAGCAGTAATAATTAAAACAGCATGGTACTGGAACAAAGGCAGAGCTGTAGACCAATGGAACAGGGTTGAATATACTGACATCTTCCCCCAACCATATGATCATCTAATCTTCGATAAGGGGGCAAGAAAAGTGAAGTGGAGCAGCGAAAGCCTCTTTAACAAATTGTGCTGGCAAAACTGGATGGCTACATGCAAAAAAAGTGGGCTCAGATCTCTGCCTAACGCCAAGTAAGATCAAAATGGATTAAAGACCTCAACATCAGACCGGAATCCATAAAGTTCACTGAAGACAAAGTTGGCAAAACCCTCCATGATATTGAAGCTAATGGTATCTTCAAAGATGTCACACTACTTGCCATGTAAGTGAAAACAGAGATAGACAAATGGGACTATCTTAAACTAAGAAGCTTCTGCACCTCAAAAGAAACACTGATCAAAATACAAAGACAGTCTACAGAATGGGAAAGGACATTGGCCGATCACACATCGGACAAAGGGTTGATATTAAGGATGTACAAGGTATTGGTTGAACTCCACAAGAAGAAAACACCCAACTCCATCAAAAAATGGGGCGATGAAATGAAAAGAAACTTTCTCAAAGAAGAAATCTGAATGGCTAAAAGGCACATGAGAAAATGCTTTACATCATTAATCATCAGGAAAATGCAGATCAAAACAACAATGACATATCATTTCACACCACAGAGACTGGCCCACATCCAAAAGAACAAAAGCAACCAGTGTTGGTGCGGATGTGGCGAGAAAGGGACTCTCCTCTACTGCTGGTGGGAATGCCGACTGCTTCAGCCCTTTTGGAAAACAGTATGGACGAGTCTCAAAAAATTAGAAATGGAGCTCCCAGTTGACCCAGCTGTACCATTCCTGGGAATATGTCCTAGAGAGGCAAAAAAGTATAGTCGAAGTGACATCTGCACTTGTTTGTTCATTGTAGCTCTCTTTACAATAGCCAGATCTGAAAAACAACTGAGTGCCCAAGAACAGATGACTGGTTAAAGAAACTTTGGTACATTTACACAATGGAGTACTATGTAGCTGTTAGAAAAGATGAATCATGAAATTTACATACAAGTGGTACTACATGGAAAGTATTATTTTAAGCGAAATGAGTCAGAAAGAGACGGATAGACACAGAAAGATTGCATTCATCTGGGGAACATAAAGTAACAAAATAGGAGACTAACACCCAAGAGTGGCCAAGATTAGTACCAGGAATTTTGCTCCATGACTTGGAGGCCAGCCACACGTGCTAGGGGAAAAGGGAGCTCAGATAGAGAAGGGAGCACCAAATAAAGGGTGTTAAGAGGATCCTCCCAGGATGGGAGAAGCATGCTGAAAGTAGACTATAGACCAAACATAATTGCCACTCAATGCCTCTCTGGCAAACCACAGCACCCAAAAGGAGAGAGAGAGAGAACAAAAGGGAATGCCCTGCTACAGAGGCAGGGTGGGATGGGGGGTGGGTGGGGGATGGGAGGGATACTGGGACCCGTGGTGGTGGAAAATGGGCACTGGTGGAGGGATGGGTTCTTGATCATTGTATAACTGAAACCCAAGCACAAAAATTTGTAAGTCTATAACTGTACTTCAAGGTGATTCACTAATAAAAAAAAAAAAGAAATAAAGGCAGTTGGGGCTGGAAGGCATTTGTCTTTCACGCGGCTGACCCACGTTTTATTCCCAGCATCCCATATGGTCCACCGAGCATCGCCAGGAATAATTCCTGAGTGCAGAGCCAGGAGCAACCCCCTGAGCATTGCTGGGTGTGACCCAAAAAGAAAAAGAAAGTAAGAAAGAAAGAAAAAAAGACAGACGGACGAAAGAAAGAAAGAAAGAAAGAAAGAAAGAAGGGAAAATTCAAAATCATGGTGGTGGGAAGGTGTATGGAGGTGGGATTGGTGTTGGAATATTTAATGTAATAAATTATTGTGAACAACTTTATAAAAATAAAAAAATTTAAAAGGCAAATAAATATTTCCTTTTCCCTAATCAGTATGCCATCAACATTTCACTAAAGTATAAACATACTTCTCTGAACAAGTTCACGTTTTTACTCAATGTTTATATTTCTCATTTAACTGAAACCTCCACAAAGTTTTGCCCTGTATTCACCCTATTACTCCATTCACCTAACAAATCCAAGAGGCAGATAGGAGACACAGGTTAGGAGAAGAACAAAACTTAGCTGATGGAGCTGAGATAATTTCAGGCCATGATCGTTCTTCCCCGAGGTTCTTCAAGAGCTTTTTTCTTAGTTTTACGTGTTCCTTCTGGAGCGATAGCACTGTGGTAGGGCGTTTCCCTTGCACGCAGCCAACATGGCCGACCCGAGTTCGATTCCCCTGCCCCTCTCGCAGAGCCCAGCAAGCTACCGAGAGTACCTAGCCTGCATGGCAGAGCCTGGCAAGCTCCCCATGACGTATTCGATATGCCAAACACAGTAACAACAAAGTCTCCAATGGAGACGTTACTGGGCCCGCTCCAGCAAATCGATGAACAACGGGAGGGCCTTTACTTTACTTTACATGTTCCTTCTATGGCCATGGAAAAATTAAGCTATTTCACAGTAGACAGAGAAACACTCAGACAAATTCAGTTGACAAAGTCATGTCTGATTTACATCACATTGAAATATTAGAACCAAGGGGGTAGAAGATAACAGAAGTGTGAAATACATGATTCTCACAAAATCATTGCCAGTCATATCTCCGGCATGACATGTTCCCTGAGCATCAAGATAAAGCCTTACAGGCCCTTGAGCACAACCAGATGTGGTCCAGAGGTTTCCCCAACATCAGCGGGGTGGCCTGCCGGACCTAACAACACTGCATCCTCAAACTGAGCAGGTAGGCCATACATCACTGAGAGGAGTTCTCAGGCCGACTAAACAGCATTTTTGAGAAACCCTAAATCAATTAATTTATCAGTTAAATTGGGACACCCAAACCAGAGAAACTTTGAGATCCAGATTCCTGACTCCAAAAACCAAGATCACAGATCACAGATCATCCTGTTATTCGTCGATTGCCTCGAGCAGGCCCCAGTAACGTCTCCTTCATCCTGGCCCTGAGGTTATATTCAAGGCTCTTTAGGAGAATGAGACCCATCATTGTTACTGGTATTTGGCATATTGGGTGCGCCACGGGGAGTTTGCCAGACTCTGCCGTGTGGGCAGGCTACATTCGGTAGCCTGCCAGTTTGTCAAAGTAGGAATGAGATGTCATAATAAGATGCCGCGCGATTCCAGGAGCTGGTTTTTATACTCTCAGAGTCCTGGCCGCTGATGGGATTACAAGGCGCCAGGGGGCCAGTTGGTGGGTGTGACCCCTGCCTACTGTAATTTGGAGGATCTGGGTGGAGGATGCTCGACTCCAATCCGAGTAGGCTTGGAGATCTCGGCCCCGGAACCCACGTGGCTTTGTCCCTCTGCCAGGTGTGCAGAGAGTGGTCTCAGCATGGTGGTGGCTGGTCCTGGAGGTCTTCGGCTGCCGGGGCCCTGGCCAGGGCGGGGAGGAAAGCTCAACCCGCTCCCCTCCAAGGGGCTCCGGCGAGGAATAGCCAGGCGCGGGGGCAGGAGACTGCCCAAAAACCAAAGGACCCCAGGAATTCAGTGTCTTCAACTTGAGTAAATTTGAAGCTTTCAGAAGGACACATTTTTCACAAGAGGAACTACAAGAGTCCAGCTCTCTGGAAATAAGGCACAGAGGGACAAGGTCCACTGGCCTCCATGCTAATTAGAGATTTTGATGAGCTAGAATCCCATTCCCCATCTCCCACCCACACCCACACCATAGCCACTCACTGTTCTCGGTGAGCTTTCCCCAGCCAGTTATCCAACAAGATGTGCCAAGGGGCAGCTCCATGCCAGGGGTTGGAAGGCAGACAGGAATGATATAGGAGCTGAAGTTCACAGGTTGGTGCAGTTGTAACACCGCTGCAAAATGGTGGAGCTTCTTAAAGTCTGGATGGATGATAATGCAGCTCACAGCCACTCTCCTGGCCTTTGGGTGTCCTGGTAGAGCTGGGTACTTCCCCCAAACACCCAGTAATCCTCAGGGGCATGAGACTTCCTGCAGGAGGGAAGGTGACGGTCATTATCTTCTGCATATGGCAGCTTGCGCCTCTACACCATCATCTGACCCCCAGCACTGCCTTGTCTGCACCACCCCACATGACTCTCCCTTTCTGTCAGCCCTTCTCTCTGGAGACCAGCGGCGGTTTTAATCACAACGCAGCACACACCCGCTACTGGAGGAAGGGATCACGGAGGGCTGGAGGCCCCCATGAGGCAAGACAATCCTGACCTTCCTTGGGCACAGGCAGAGAGCCCTGGCTCCATCTTGGCTCTTGACCTGCCTTATGACCAAACTGCTCTAGCACCACTCCTTTCTCTCACTTCCTTCTTTTTTATTTTTTATTTTTATTTGCTTTTTGGGTCACACCCGGCAATGCACAGGGATTACCCCTGGCTCTGCACTCAGGAATTACTCTTGGCGGTGCTCAGGGGACCATATGGGATGTTGGGGATCGAACCTGGGCTGGCCACGTGTAAGGCAAACGACCTACCCACTGTGCTATCGCTCCAGCCCCTCACTTCCTTCTTGGTACTCACCTGTTCTAAAATTGCACAAAATCATTGGTCAATGGGAGACCATGCGTGCAGGATGTCCTATGTTCTGACCATGAGGGATGAAACATCCCACCTTCCCACTCACCACCTGGAAATTCCTCCCCACACAGCCGGTGACCAAACTCTTGCTTCCACAAGCTGACCTATGCCCACAGGAGCCTACCCATCTGACTTCCACACTCCAATGGTGTCAGCCCTGCTCATCCACAGGGGGAACTTTGGCTCTGACTAAATGGAGACACAGTGAGGTGGGTCAAGCCAACCGAATCCATAGTGAGTCTCAAGTGGGACACAGCACAGAGCAGATGCTTGTGGTTCTCTATGTACCGAAGATCCAGCTCCTGGTTACTGCCCCTCCCAAACCTATGGGAACAGCCAACCAGACCCAGGACAGAGAACAGCTCTGTTCTTCTTCAAGGTCCATGCAGCTGGCCAACAGACATGTGGTGAGCAGAGACCCCAGGCCAGAGACGTGCAGAACACCAGCATCTGCCCCTGCATCCCAGGTTCCAGCCTCTTTCTGCCAACCAGGATTGCAGGGACATTGAGGGAAGCCCTGGTGTGAGGTGACAAAGAGCCAGCTCTCATTGCACCTGGGAGGCAGGATGAACACTGCATCTCGGGGGCATACCTGTGTGGGGGGAAGGCACAGGGATGAGGATGGAAGATGAGCAAAGTCAGGTGAGGAGTGGGGACAATACAGGAGAGGACAGGTCACAGGCAGAAAGACTGGGACTAGAAGGACACAGACTGTCCCAGCACACAGCCTTGAGGATGCGGGGCCTCTAATCTCTTAACCCTCTCCCCTGCCAGCCCAGCTGCGAGGACCCAAGAAACAACTCACTTTGGAAAGCAGTGGGCGGTAGAGAACACCAGTGGGAATCAACGAGCACAGCTCCCCAGGGATGAATGCCCCGGCACTGCAGGCTGGCCTGCCATGGCCACTGGCCCTCCACGGCCTCCTGGCCACCAGAGATCATCCCTACGCCCCTGGGCTTCCCGCGCCTTTGGAGACCAGCCCGACGCCGTGTGGTTGACAGGGAGGTCCCGTTTCCTCTCCGGGAGACCCCGGACCACTTCTCGGAGGGAAAGCCAGGAGCAGGGCTCAACCAGCCCAGAGCCACGGGGCGGCTTGGTGTCTGATGTCCCCGCCCGCTGCCTGGGCAGCAGGAACTGGACAGCAGAGCGCGAGAGCAAGCCCCGCGGGACGACGCGGGAGGGCTGTGGTGGCCACCGCTGGTTCGGCCGCATCCGGCGACCCAGGCCCACCCCCAGCCCACCCCGCCCCGGGCCCGGACCCAGCTTCGCGCGCGGGGCTGTCCTCGGCTCCCGCCCACCTCCCCGCTGTCTCGGGAGGGCGGCGGTGGGCGTGTGGCCTGGACGGGCGGCGGGCGCCCCGACCGCGTGGACGCAGCGGCTGGCTGCCCGCAGGAGGCCTGGGGAACTCCGCGAGGAACAGACAGGCTGGCCAGTCCACTCCAGGCTGTGCCTGCCCACGGCCATCCGCTCACCTGCGCCCAGGGCGCCCCGGGCACCTCCCGGGCCCGCGGGCTTGGGGGCGGGACTTCCTGCCAGGGGTCCCGGTTCCCAGCCAGGGCCGGAGTGGCCCCGCCCCGCTGCCCTCTGACCCCACCCTGGCACCGCCCCCTGACCCTAAGACACGCCTGACCGCTCTGATCCCATCCTCCTTTGGACACCGCCCCCTCCAGAGCCCCCCTTGACCTCGGACCTGCCCCTGCGCTGCCCCCGCCCTGACCCGCCCTGATCCCCTCGGACCCGAGCTCCCGCACCCGCCTTGGCCCCACTCGGACCGGGTCCGGCCCGGAGAGTTGGAGCAGGGTCCACGGGGCAGCCGCGTGCTGCTGCTCACCGAGGGAGGGACCCAGGGACTCCAGGCGGCCTTGGGACGAGATCTGGGCTGCAGAGGGCGAGCCCCGAGTTGGGTAGGGGTCTCGGGCGCAGCCGGAGCTGCGGGATGGATCCGTCCTGAGCTGAGAACGTTGGAGCAGGACGGAGACCCCAGGAGCGAGCCGAGAGGAGGGACCCGGGGAGGCGGATTGTGCGGGGAGGCTTCAGCCCGGGAAGGCCAGCCACCCCGCTAGATGAGGGACGCGCCTCTTGGCTTGTTGCAGAGTTCAGCTGAGATAGAATTCGCGTCATGACATTCGCCCATTAGGAGGGACAATTCCATACTTTTCAGTATCCTTTAGGATTTTTCAGTAATGACTGTCATCGGAAATAATCTGAAAGATCCTCAGTGAGTGAATCATCAGGGAAAATAGTACCATCCGTTGTAACAAAAACTAACATCCAGTATAAAAAACATTGATTCTATCACAGGAGGTCAAGTGGATTTTGCTTAGTCATTTAGTGAGTAGTCATTTCCATAACATTTCATTTTCATGGCATGTATAGTCCCGTTTGGAGAATATCATTCTCAATAAGACGAAGTTGTAAAGATGGAAAACTGCCGTGGTGATCACTTGCCATGAAAACCGTCTTACTCCAAGTATGAGATTTAAATATTGATGAAGTTCAGTTTATTCATGTTTAAGCTTATTAATCTGGTGTTTTCTATCGTCCCTAAGAATTTTACTTTTGCACCTTTGTCAAAACCGATTTTGTTTTTCTGTTTATGAGTCTGGGATTGGGAGAAATTTCTTATAAATTGCTAAGTCTGGAAATTAGATTCTTCCTCCTGGTTTTCTTGGCTTACTGTAGTATTTTTTTCCTCCCCTTTTGAAATCTACCATAATATATATGCTGATTTGGAGAGTTTTCCAATTTGTTGTTGATTTTCTGTCGCAAAGCCTATTCCTTGTCGTGTGTGGTCAGTGATGTTTCTGCTCTTTACTTCATGTCCTCCTTGTGTCCATCTGAGCTCTCAGCTCCCTGAGACCCATTATAACACTAGAGAACAAGACACAAGAAAGTGAAATTCACATTTTCCTCTGCTGTGAAATGTCTCTTCTGTCAGATGAACCTACAGGAGAGATCAGAGGCAGCTGATGTCAGAAAGACCCTGTCTTTCATCTTCTCTTCCGAAACCAATGTTAAAACGCAAAGAAGTGGGGCTGGAGCAATAACACAGCGGGTCGGGCTTTGCCTTACACGTGGCTGACCCGGGTTCAATTCACAGCATTCCATATGGTTCTCTGAGTACCGCCAGGAGTAATTCCTGAGTGCATGAGCCAGGAGTAAACCCTGTGCATCGCTGGCTGTGACCCAACAAAAAAAAAAAAGGAAAACAGCAAAAAGCAAAGAAGAGCCAGAGCTAGGTACAGGGGTAAAGGCTTGCATGTGACTAAATCCTGCTTTGATCCAGGAAACATTTATGGTCCTCTGAGCACTGCCAGGAATGATTTCTGAGCACAGAACCTAGAGTAGGCCCTGAGCACCACTGGGTGTGTTCCAAAAACCAAAAGGGAAGAGAAAAAAATAGCAAAAAAAGTAAAGGGAGAATATCTCAGAAATCTACAGTCAAAGGCCCTTACTTTGTCATTTATGAGTTCCTAGAAAAAGAAGAATGCCTGAGAAAGAATTTCTTTCTGCATCACACCCACCAGACACTTTAGGAATGAGATTCAAATAATTTGGGCTCCTATGTCATTTTAATTTTTGTTTATTTATAATCAAGGTCCTATCATTTCCTTCTGCTAATTTTTTCTTTCCATCTCCATCTTCTTCACATGTGAGCTCAAATTGATTATTTGAGACTTTCTTACTTTTTCTTTTCTTTTTTTAAAGGTAGGCCTGTATCGCTTTGATCTTCCCTCATTCCCATCACTTTCTTTGCAGCATGTCCTAGTTTATTTTTACTTTGTCTCCTGTTAATGTTCATATATCTTATTTATTTCCTCATTGTTTCAAGAGCTATTCAGAAGAATCTTGTTCTGCTTCTGTATAGTGTGATTCTTACTGTTTGCTTTTGGGTTGATTTTTTTTTCCTTCATAGCTTTGTAATGGGAAAAGATGCTTAAGTTCACTTAAATGTCTATATTATTATTGATATTTTGTAGAGATCTGTGATTGATTTGAACTGGCAATGTTCCACATTCCCTGAGAAAAATGTGAGTGTTTCCTCATAGATTCATTCTCTTGAAGCCTTGCCAGCTTGTGATTTCTTTTTTTTTCTTTTTTTTTTCTTTTTATTAGTGAAACACCATAAAGTACAGTTGCAGATTTACAATTTTTTCTGCTTGGGTTTCGATTATACAATGATCAAATACCCATCCCTCCATCAGTGCCCACTTTCCACCACCATGGATAATATCCTTCCCACCCCACCCTCTATCCCACCCTGCCTCTGTGGCAGGGCATTCCCTTTTGTTCTCTCTCTCCTTTTGGGTGTTGTGGTCTGCAAAAGAGGCATTGAGTGGCAAACATGTTCAGTCCATAGTCTACTTTCAATATGCATCTCCCCTCGTGGGAGGATCCTCCAAACACCCTTTATTTGGTGCTCCCTTCTCTATCTGAGCTGCCCTTTTCCCTAGAATGCTCGGCTGGCCTCTAAGCTATGGAGTAATCCTCCTGGTGCTGATCTCAGCCATTCTTGGGTATTAATCTCATATTTTTTTACTTTATATCCCCCAGGTGAATGCAATATTTCTATGTCTATCCCTCTCTTTCTGACTCATTTCGCTTAGCATGATACTTTTCATGTTGTACCACTTGTATGTAAATTTCATGACTTCATCTTTTCTAACAGCTACATAGTACTCCATCGTGTAGATGTACCAAAGTTTCTTTAACCAGTCATCTGTTCTTGGGCATTCAGGTTTCTTCCAGTTTCTGGCTATTGTAAAGAGTGCTGCAATGAACAAACAAATGCAGATGTCAATTCGACTATACATGCTTGCCTCTCTGGGATATATTCCCAGGAGTGGTATTGCTGGGTCAAATGGGAGCTCAATATCTAATTTTTTGAGAATCGTCCATACTGTTTTCCAGAAGGGCTGAACCAGTCGACATTCCCACCAACAGTGAAGGAGTGTCCCTTTCTCGCCACATCCAGGCCAGCATCTGTTGCTTCTGTTCTTTTTAATGTGGGCCAGTCTCTGAGAGCTTGTGATTTCTAAATCGCCTCTTTTTCCAATACCAGAAGGTGTCGCTGTGACCTTACTTCTGGGTTTCTTTTGGGTCCTGGTTGGAGGAGGGGAAAGGCGAGTCAGAGACAACTTCCCTTAGCCACCCACACCCTGGGCAGGGGGGGCAAACCTGAGCACAGAGTTCACAATTCTCCCCATCTCAGTCCCTGTCTATGGTGTCGGTGGACAGCATCTGGGTTTCCCTCTGACCTCAGACTCTAAATCCCCAGGGAAGAGAGGAGGGCAGTGGGGGAAAGAACACACCTGCCACAGCCAAGTGTCCAGAGCCAAGTGTCTGTGTCCAGTGGCCCATCTTGATAGTTGGCACAAACCTACCGTCTCTGTAGAGTTCACTGGGGGTGGGGGGGTGCAGTTCTACCTTCCCCAGCCAGGTCAGCTGACAGCTATGGCTCCACTCACGGGACTCCATCAACTCCACGTGCCTCTCTCTCTCCCCCTTCAGAAATACAGGTGTGTGGTCCTCAGGCATCCTCAGATGATGAACCACTGAGTGTGGTGAGAGAAGTATGGAACCTCTGGCACTACTTTAAGGGTGATGTTTGGCGGTAGCTGCTCATTCCCCATGATGATGAAATCATATTTGTTCATTGATCCTCTCAGGCTTACAGTTATCTTTCCGTTTTAAATTTAGAAAAAGTTTGTTAAGCATTAAGGCGCTGTTACTTACGTAGTTATTCATAGTTGACTTTGAGGTATACAATGTTCCATACAATCTCACCACTGGTGTTGACTTCCCTCCACCAGTTTCCCTAAGATTCCTCCCAACCCCCTCCCCAGCCTGTCGTCTTGACAGGCACATCTTATTATTATTGTTATTTTTTAATATAGGAGTACTGCTATTTATTCAGCCATTTATTAAGCTGATTGAATTGGGATGAACTCCACATTACTTTTTTTTATTTTTCTTTTTTTATTAGTGAAACATCATGAGGTACAGTTGTAGATTTACAATTTTTTGTGCTTGGGTTTAATTATACAATGATCAGATACCCATCCCTCCACCAGTGCCCATTTTCCACCACCATGGATAATATCCCCCCACCCCTATCCCCCCCCCATCCCCCCTGCCTCTGTGGCAGGGCAATCCCCTGTTTTCTCTCTCTCCTTTTGGGTGTTGTGGTCTTCAAAAGAAGCTTTGAGTGGCAAACATGTTCAGTCCATAGTCTACTTTCGACATGCGTCTCCCCTCCTGGGAGGATCCTCCAAACACCCTTTATTTGGTGTTCCCTTCTCTATCTGAGCTGTCCTTTCCTCTAGAATGCCGGACTGGCCACTAAGCTATGGAGTAATCCTCCTGGTGCTGATCTCAGCTATTCTTGGGTATTAATTTCATATTTTGTTACTTTATATCCCCCAGATGAATGCAGTCTTTCTATGTCTATCGCTCTCTTTCTGACTCATTTCGCTTAGCATGATACTTTCCATGTTGTACCACTTGTATGTAAATTTCATGACTTCATCTTTTCTAACAGCTACATAGTACTCCATCGTGTAGTGTACCAAAGTTTCTTTAACCAGTCATCTCTTCTTGGGCATTCAGGTTTCTTCCAGTTTCTGTCTATTGTAAAGAGTGCTGCAATGAACAAACAAGTGCAGATGTCACTTCGACTATACATTTTTGCCTCTCTGGGATATATTCCCAGGAGTGGTATTGCTGGGTCAAATGGGAGCTCAATATCTAATTTTTTGAGAATCGTCCATACTGTTTTCCAGAAGGGCTGAACCAGTCGACATTCCCACCAACAGTGAAGGAGTGTCCCTTTCTCGCCACATTCGCGCCAGCATTGGTTGCTTTTGTTCTTTTGAATGTGGGCCAGTCTCTGAGCTGTGAGATGGTATCTCATTGTGGTTTTGATCTGCATCTCCCTGATGATTATTGATGTAGAGCATTTTCTCATGTGCTTTTTTTGCATTCAGATTTCTTCTTTGAGAAAGTTTCTGTTCATTTCATTGCTCCATTTTTGTATGGGGTTGGATGTTTTCTTATTGTGGAATTTAACAGTATTTTTTATATCAACCCCTTGTCAGATGTGTATTCGGCGAATAACCTTTCACATTCTGTAGACTGTCTTTGTATTTTGGTCACTGTTTCTTTGGAGGTGCAGAAGCTTCTTAGTTTAAGATAGTCCCATTTATCTATCTCTGTTTTCACTTGCTCGGCCAGTGGCGTGGCATCTTTGAAGATACCATTAGCTTCAATGTCATGGAGGGTTTTGCCAACTTTGTCTTCAATGTACCTTATGGTTTCTGGTTTGATGTTGAGGTCTTTAATCCATTTTGGTCTTACTTTTGTATATGGTGTTAGCAGAGTTCTGAGCCCATTTTTTTGCATGTACCCGTCCAGTGATGCCAGCACAATTTGTTAAAGAGGCTTTCCTTACTCCACTTCACATTACTTGCACCTTTATCAAAGATTAGATGAGCATATGATTGAGGGGAGATGTCAGTGTATTCAACCCTGTTCCATTGGTCTGCAGTTCTGCCTTTGTTCCAGTACCATGCTGTTTTAATTATTACTGCTTTGTAGTACAGCTTGAAGTTTGGGAGGTTGATTCCTCCCATTTTCTTTTTCCCAAGAATTGCTTTAGCTATTCATGGGGACTTATTGTTCCATATAAATTTCAGGAGTGTTTGCTCCATTTCTTTGAAGAATGTCATGGGTATCCTTATAGGGATTGCATTGAATTTATACAATGCTTTCGGTAGTATTGCCATTTTGACAATGTTAAGTCTCCCGACCCATGAGCAGGGGATATCTTTCCATTTCCTCATGTCCTCTTTTATTTCCTGAAGTAGCGTTTTGTAGTTTTCTTTGTACAGGTCCTTTACTTCCTTAGTTAAGCTGATTCCTAAGTACTTGATTTTCTGGGGCACAATTGTAAACTGGATTGTTTTTTTCATGTTGCTTTCTTCTCTCTCATTGTTTGCATATAGGAAAGCCATGGACTTTTGGGTATTGATTTTATAGCCTGCAACTTTACTATATGAGTCTATTGTTTCTAGGAGTTTTTTGGTGGAGGTTATTGGGTTCTCTAAGTATAGTATCATATCATCTGCGAATAGTGAGAGCTTGATTTTTTCCTTTCCTACCTGAATGTCCTTAATACCTTTTTCTTGCCTAATCGCTATTGCAAATACTTCCAGTACTATATTGAACAGCAGTGGAGAGAGTGGGCATCCTTGTCTCGTCCCTGATCTTAGAGGGAAGGCTCTCAGTTTTTCCTCATTGAGGATGATGCTTGCTGTAGGCTTGTGGTAGATGGCTTTAATTATGTTGAGGAAGGTCCCCTCTATACCCATTTTGGCTAAGGTTTTCATCATAAAGGGGTGCTGGATCTTGTCAAATGCTTTCTCTGCATCTATTGATATAATCATATGCTTTTTATCTTTTCTTTTGTTGATATGATGGATAATGTTGATTGATTTCCGAATGTTGAACCATCCTTGCATCCCTGGGATGAATCCTACTTGGTCATGGTGTATGATCTTTTTGATGAGTAGTTGGATTCTATTTGCTAGTAGTTTGTTGAGGATCTTTGCATCTGTGTTCATCAGGGATATCGGTCTGTAGTTCTCTTTCTTTGTGGTATCTCTGTCTGCTTTTGGTATCAGTGTGATCTTTGCTTCGTAGAAACTGTTCGGAAGTGTTTTTGATATTTCAATTTCGTGGAAAAGCTTAAAGAGGATAGGGAGTAAGGATAGGGAGTAAGTCCTCTTTAAAGATTTGGAAGAATTCACTAGTGAATCCATCCGGGCCAGGACTTTTGTGCTTGGGGAGACTTTTTATTACCATTTCAATTTCCTTGATGGTGATAGGTCTGTTCAGGTATTCCAGGTCTTCTTGGTTCAGCCTTGGGAGTCTGTAGGAGTCTAGGAATTTATCCATTTCCTCGAGGTTTTGATGTTCCGTGGCATAAAGCTTCTCAAAGTACTCCCTGAGGATCCTCTGAATTTCTGTGGTTTCTGTTGTAATGACCCCCTTTTCATTTCTGATTCGGTTTATTAGGGTTTTCTCTCTCCCTTTCTTTGTGAGTTTTGCTAGAGGCTTATCGATCTTGTTAATTTTCTCATAGAACCAGCTTTTGGTTTCATTGATCTTTCGGATTGGTTTTTGGGTTTCCATCTCGTTAATCTCTGCTCTGAGCTTTATTATTTCCTTTCTCCTGTTCGGGTTGTGCTCCTTTTTTTGGTCCTTCTCCAAGCTCTTAAGCTGTGAGGTTAGGTTACTCATGTGTGCTCGCTCCTCCTTCCTGAGGAATGCTTGTAGAGCTATAAACTTTCCTCTTAACACAGTTTTTGCTGTGTCCCATAAGTTTTGGTAACTCATATTCTCATTTTCATTCGTTTCTAGGAATCTTTTGATTTCCTCTTTGATTTCCTGTCTAAGCCACTCGTTGTTCAATAGAGCACTGTTTAATTTCAAGATACAAAGAAACTCACAGAATGGAAAAAATTATCCTTGTATCTTGATCATCATTTCCTTTGAGTTGCAGAAGATTCATAGTTTCATGCAGTCCCATTTGATTAGGTTGGTCAGTGGTGTTTCATCTTTGAAGATGCCTTTGGCTTCAATGTCATTAAGAGTTCTCCCTATATTTTCCTCCATGTACGTTATGGATTCAGGTCTGATATTGAGGTCTTTGATTCATTTTGACCTAACTATTGTGGAGGATGTAGTAGAGGTCTAAGTTCCTTTACTTGCATGGAGCTGCTCAGTTTTCCCAGCACCACTTGTCGAAGAAACTTTCCTTGATCCACTTCCTATATCTTGTTCTTTTATCAAAGATCAAATTATCATATAATTGAGGGTTTCTGTCAGGATATTTAACTCTATTCCGTTGACGTGATATAACATATTTTTTAAAATTACTCTTTCTATTTCTTCCCTGAGTTCGCGGGGCACACCCAACAGTGCCTGCTCTACAGAGCTCCTTGTTCTAGTACTCACTCCCGGTAAGGCCCAGGGGACAACGTGGTGCTGGAGATCAGTAGAACCAGAGCTGTCCACATGCAACACAAGCACCTTAATGTGTATACAATTTTCCCAATTCTCAAAATTCAATTTTATTTGTTTTAGGGTCACACAAAGTGGTTCCTGGAGCTTACTCCGGCTCTGCCCAGGAATTACTCCTTTCTGGGCTCAGGGGACCATATGGAGTGCCAGGATTCAAACCCAGGTTGGTCATGTTCAAGGCAACTGCCCCATCAGCTGTACTACCTCTTCAGCTCCAAAATACATTTTAAAACATTTTCACCACACTTTAGAATAGAGCCAGTAATCCTCAGAAGCTGTCCATAACCTCCTCCCCTCAGCCATCACCCTTTGTCTCCCCACTGATCCTTGAGTCCTGAATCCCCCATTCCTCTTTCTTTCTCTAGATTCCCACACTCTGGCCATCTGCGGCCGTGTAGCTATCTGTGGACTCTTTCACTGAGAACAGCTTTACTTGGTACACCTACACCAGCACATCCACAGCTCAAACGTTAACTACAGAATCATATTCCATGTGCAGAAGGGCTGCATCTGGCAATGCCTTCAATGGTTGATGAACACTGAGCTTCTTTCTACTCCCTGGTACTAGCTAACAGCAGATATGCAGATATTAAGTGAGTTTTTCAAGGAATTTTATTGAGAACGCAAGCCTGGGAAAAACCCTCTCACTGCTGGCAGAGAATCCCAAATTTGGGATTCTGGAGTGGATATTTTATGCACTGTATAATGCAACCCGAGTGCAAAGGTTCTGATAACTGTATTAGGGATGCAACGAGTTGTGTTATCCAGAGAACATGTGTCCTGTCTTGGTGTTTTCTTTACACTTAGACAAACAGCAAGGTCCTTAATCTTTCCTTGTCTGTTCTATCTTGTCTTCTGGAACTGAGCATGGGTGTCCTGGACCTGCAGTTTTCTGTATCCCTGATAGTTTAGGATACACAGCGCCTTTGGTGGTCTGTTATTTTCTGCCTATTTGGAGAGAGTTCAAAATCACAGGCGGTTCCTTTCAGGAATGGGCGTTTTTTTTTGGTACCTAAAATTATTTTTTAAAATAAAGGGTGTTGGGAGGATCCTAGCAGGATGGGAGAAGCATGCTGAAAGTAGACTATAGACTGAACATGATTGCTACTCAATGCCTGTTTTGCAAATCATAGCAGCTGAAAAGAGAGACAGAACAAAAGGGAATGCCCTGCCACAGAGGCAGGGTGAGATGGGGGGGATGGGGGGTGGGAGGGATAATGGGATCCGTGGTGGTGGGAAATGGGCACTGGTGGAGGGATGCGTATTTGATTGTTGTATAACTGAAACCCAAGCACAAAAATTTGTAAGTCTACAACTATATGTCATGGTGTCTCACTAATAAAATTTTTTTAAAAAGTTACTTAAAAAATAAAATAAAATTATTTTTTAAATTTTATTTTCATAAAGTTGTTCACAATAATGGATTACACTCAATGTTTTAATCCCACCACCATTACACCATCCCACCACCATTATTCCTAAGTTTACCACCACCACCACTCAAGCCTGCCCAACAGACAGATACTTTATTTTGTATTGCTTATTATGAAAAGCATGAGAAGTCACATGGCCACAAAAGTGGCTGCACGCTCCTGGAATTCTAAAATTTTAAATAATTAGGGTTTGAAGAAATCTCTGCAGCGAGCTGCTCGGTTCTGAGATTCATTTTTGAGTCTCTGGATCCTGGCCGTTACTGTGCTTAAATGGCACCTGGAGGCAGTTCATGGGCGTGACATAGAGGTGGGGAGATGGGAAGTGGCAGCTGTCCCTGATCCCTTGAGGACCAGAGTTAGCAGTCACTGTTCCCACATACCTGGGTTTTCCATTGGGCTCTGGAACTCGTAGGGGGCAGGTGAGAGGCAACACCCGCCCCTGAGTCACCCGGTGAAATCAGCCTGGTGCAAGATCTGGAGACATCTCTTAGCGAACTGCTCGGTTCCGAGATTCATTTCTTGTCGGGATTGTTTTAGGGTAACACTTTAGGCTCCTCCCCAGCACCAGTAGCTTCTGTTGTGAAGTGGCTCAACCTGGCTACATGCCTGATCATGTATTTGGTCCCTAGAAACAAGAGCAGTTCCCTAGGCACCATACCAGCTTTGTTCTACTCTCTCTAAGACTGTGATCAGTGTTGTGGAAATGAAGTATGTCCAGAGTCTATGGCACAGCTTAAATAAGGTGGTCAGACCTTTCTACTGCTCCTGCATGGTCCTTATTGGGCACGCAAAGTCCAGCATGCAGTATCAGAGCAGACCAGCTGCCCTGCAGGGGACCCAGACACAGCAGCGGGGCCTGTGCTCACTCCCGTAGACTGGCCCATAACCTTCAGGTTGTTCCTGTTGGCGAGTTTCCTTGCCACCTGGCCCCACCCCAGCAAGGGCCAGGAGTTTAAACAACACTGGCGCGTCTGGAGAAAGCTCTGCTCTCCACCAGGGAGCACTGAGGAAGCCCCACGGTCACAGTCTGGGGAGCACTGAGGAAGACCCACGGTCACAGTCAGGGAGCCGAGGGATCCCTGGGCTCTCCTCCTCCATGGAGCATACCCTAGAGGGACAGCCAGTCTGTGGAGCTGGGTTGGATGGAGGAGGCTCTGAGGTAGTAGCACTAATAAAGGACCTGAAAAAGTTGGAACAAGCATCTGGAAAGCCCTGGGGATCTGCATTTACCTCTTAGAGCACGGGTGGCAGCAGACTGAGACCACCTCTTCATTCCTCTCAAGTGGGAGGGGGTTGGGGGTAGGAAAGGGTCTAGCTGGGGCTTGGGAGGTATTAACACAGTCTGCTCCCAAGAAAAGGCACACCTCAAAGTCCCTGGAGAGGGGGCCATGTTTTATCTGAACAGGATAAAGATTGAGGGATGCATTTTCATGTGAAAGGTGGGGAACAAAGGTCCCAGTATCTGGCCTTGAGGATCCTTGAGCTCCAGAATAGTCTTGCTGTTTGTGTCACGTTCTTGGGATTGGGTTCGGTCAGACAAAAGCCATCCCAGAGCACATGCTGGCACACCTGTGGCCCTGCCTGGCAAACTCTTTCAGGTGTTCCTTCTACTGTTGGTGCTTCGCCAGGTTATGGTGCCCAACTTGCCCAGGTCCTGTGTTCCCTGTATGTGTTGTCCCCAAAAGGGGCAACCTGGGATAGACTCCGGAAATGGCAGCAGCCTCTGCAGTCGCCAAAGCTCCCCATGTTCCACACCCCACAGTTGGAACAGCCCTGGTGAGGGTCCAAACTGCATGTCCAGTTGTGGGCTGGGTAAGGGCTCAGGCACTGGATCATGGAAGGGAAATCAAAAACCTCACCAGAGCTAGGTGAGAAGAGTTTCCGCAAACCTGTGTAGGCAGCTTCAAGCTGTGCAGAGGCTAGGGACTTACATGAGCAGATGGTCCACAGCTCTGGGCCAGAGGTGAGCTCCTGGCCAACCCTTACTTGATGGGGCAGGATCAAACCCAGGTTCTAGTAGAAACCTGATATGTGGATGACTCTAGGTATGGCCAGCCAGGTAGAGCCCAGTGTTTATCCAGCCTTCTACAGAGGGGATTCGGTGTGGCCCCAAGAGCAGGGAATGTGTGCCCTGTGGCCAGCCGTGCACTCCTGTCCTTTCTGCAAGTTGGCAGGCTGGGTTCTGGTGAGCGACTTGTACTCAATGCTGCCCAGCAGACACAGGGACTGGATACATGCCACCTGGTGGCTGTCTGCCAGGCTGCTGCATGCTAGCTCCAGAGCTCTATGGGCGGTAAATCAGGCTTAGTTTGACCCCTCCACCCTGGAGAAGGAAGCAGTGCTATGGGCCTCAAAGGTGTTTCCAATGATCAGACCCACTGACAAGGACAGCAGAAACAAAAATATACAAGTGGGACTTCATAAATTTAAAAAGCTTCTGCCTAGCTAAAAACATGGTCTACAACTAAAGGACACCGGACTGAATGGGGGATAATATTCACATGCAACACATCAGGTAAATATTAATATCCAAGATCTATAACGCCCCCCAAATTCACAAACCCTATTAAAACATTGTGAGAGAAAAGAAATAGACACATCTCTAAAGTAGACTGATGACCATGAAATAACACATGAAAAAGGGTTCATTATCACTTATCACTGGTCTCCACTGGCTGGAGCGGTAGCACAAAACGGGTAGGGCATGTGCCTTGCATGCGGCTGACCCAGGTTTGATTCCTCCGGAGAGCCTGGCAAGCTATTGAGAGTATCTCGTCCTCACGGCAGAGCCTGGCAAGCTACTCGTGGCATATTCGATATGCCAAAAACAGTAACAAGTCTCACAACAGAGACATTACTGGTGCCCGCTCGAGCAAATTGATGAAAAACAGGAGGACAGTGCTACAGTGCTATCACTTACTCTCAGGGAAATCCAAATCAAGATGATAATGAGATATCATATCACACAAAGGAGAATGGCACCTATCAGAAAAAAAAAACTGGGCACAATCTGTGCTGTTGTTAGGATGTGGTGGAAAAGGAATCCTTACCTGCTGTTGGTGGGAATGTTGCCTGGCTTAGCTCCTGTGGAAAACGGTTTGGAGGTTTCTCAGAAAAGTAAGAACAAAGATGCCATATGATCCAGCAATGCTGCATTTTGCTATTACCCCCAAGACACAAAAACATTCATTCAAAAGAACAAATGCACACCATCATTCATTGCAATACTCAACACAATAGCTAGACATGGAACCAACTTAGGTATCCAACATGAGATAAGCAATTAATGAGAGTATGATATGCAAACACAGTACAATATAATGCAGCTATAACAAAAGGTGAAGTCATGCAGTTTGCCACAACGCGAATGGAATTGAAGTGAGTCAGAAGGAGGACAAATGCCACAGAAAAATGTCACTTGTCTGTGGTATATAGAAGAACAGGGTAAGGAATGCAAGGTAACAAAGGGGATATGCCCAGATGACCCTTGATCCTTGATTACAGAAATAAGAAATAAAGGGAAGGAAAGAAAGTGAGGGGAGTTAGAAGAAAAGGATGGGGGGCGCAACAAGGGTAGGGGGCATGTACAGTAGTATAGAGTGAGGTTTATCTGTATATCTGTATTATACAGCTAACAACACTCTAAGCATAAGACTCAAACTCCAACATCCAAGTTAAAAAAATATGCCTGTCCAGGAGTATGGTGTTGTCATCAGTCAACCTGCATCTGCGGGGAGAGTGCATCAGCAGCCTGATGGTGACTTTAAGGCTTCCTGATACCCCAAAATTGCCTCTGTGCCTTTGGCTGGACCCCAACAATTTGGGACAAAATTTGCCAAAAAATTAAATGACCAAAAATTAAGTATGTGGGAGCCATGCCCACAAATCACCTCCAGCTCAGCTATACAAGCTCATTGACCTTACTTCAGAGACCCATAAATAACTCTAGAAAGAAATCAAAAGCCACAATTAATCTCAGACCCACTCATGGCTGAACAGATGGGGGTAAATCATGTTAGTCTGAAGCACGCCCAAGCAGAGCCCCCAGCAGTTGCTTGCTTGGAAGCAATCCAAAATCGCCACCATACTCCTGACCTGTTGAATGGAGCGATAGCACAGCGGTAGGGCATTTGCCTTGCACACAGCCAACATGGCCGACCCGAGTTCGATTCCTCCGCCCCTCTCGGAGAGCCCGGCAAGCTACCGGGAGTATCTCGCCCGCATGGCAGAGCCTGGCAAGCTCCCCATGACGTATTCGATATGCCAGACACAGTAACAACAAAATCTCCAATGGAGACGTTACTGGGCCCGCTAGAGCAAATCGATGAACAACGGGAGGGCCTTTACCTTACCTTTACCCCTGACCTCACTTCACCATCTCAGGATGGACCTCACAAACATAAAATCTGCTGACAATTCTGGTATGTAGGTTTTCTGATGGAAATCTCCAGGCTTTCTCATAGTTGGGATGGGTTACCTCCCCCCACTTCCCAATACACATGGAAGCATCAGCAGTCACCCCACGAACCAACTCCAGTGCCACCATGTCAGCTCTACTACAGACATTGCTTAAGAGACCCATAAATAAATCTCGAAAGAGATCAAAAGTTGCAGTCAATCTCGGACCCAAACTTGGCTGAACAGACCAGAATTGCCAACATACCCCTGGCTTGACTAAACCATCTCAGGATGGACCTCACCAAGACTGAATCTGCTGAAAATTTGGGTATGCGGATTTTGCGACTGAAATCGCCAGACCTACGTCCACCTCCCTGTACTTCTGGAAGCCTCAGCAGTCACATCCACACCCCAAAGCTGCCACACAGTTAAAAAACTACTCCAGCCTTACTGAGTCAATAAAAATACTGAATTCCCTGAACAAACACCATGACCTCTTTAGTACCTGTATTGCAAATCATAACACACAAAAGAAAAGGAGAAAGAGAGCAAGAAAAAAATGCCTCCCATAGAGGGAGCTGGGGATGAGGGATGGGGCATTGGAGGGTGGAAGAAAACAGGGGACACTGGTGGTGGGAAATGTACACTGGTGGAGAGATGGGTGCTGGATCATTGTCTGACTGAAATCCAATTAAGAACAGTTTGTAATGGTCTATGTCATGGACATTCAATTAAAAAAAAATTTAAAAAGTAACGTGGAGTTCATCCCAATTCAATCAGCTTAATAAATGGCTGAATAAATAGCAGTACTCCGATATTAAAAAATAACAATAATAATAAGATGTGCCTGTCAAGGCGACAGGCTGGGGAGGGGGGTGGGAGGAATCTTAGGGAAACTGGTGGAGGGAAGTCAACACCAGTGGTGAGATTGTATGGAACATTGTATACCTCAAAGTCAACTATGAATAACTACGTAAGTAACAGCGCCATGATGCTTAACAAACTTTTTCTAAATTTAAAACGGAAAGATAACTGTAAGCCTGAGAGGATCAATGAACAAATATGATTTCATCATCATGGGGAATGAGCAGCTACCGCCAAACATCACCCTTAAAGTAGTGCCAGAAGGTTCCATAATTCTCTCACCACACTCAGTGGTTCATCATCTGAGGATGCCTGAGGACCACACACCTGTATTTCTGAAGGGGGAGAGAGAGAGGCACGTGGAGTTGATGGAGTCCCGTGAGTGGAGCCATAACTGTCAGCTGACCTGGCTGGGGAAGGTAGAACTTCACCCTCCCACCCCCAGTGAACTCCACAGAGACGGTAGGTTTATGCCAACTATCAAGACGGGCCACTGGACACAGACACTTGGCTCTGGACACTTGGCTGTGGCAGGTGTGTTCTTTCCCCCACTGCCCTCCCCTCTTCCCTGCGGATTTAGAGTCTGAGGTCAGAGGGAAACCCAGATGCTGTCCACCGACACCATAGACAGGGGCTGAGATGGGGAGAATTGTGAACTCTGTGCTCAGGTTTGCCCCCCCTGCCCAGGGTGTGGGTGGCTAAGGGAAGTTGTCTCTGACTCCCCTTTCCTCTCCTCCAACCAGGACCCAAAAGAAACCCAGAAGTAAGGTCACAGCGACACCTTCTGGTATTGGAAAAAGAGGCGATTTAGAAATCACAAGCTGGCAAGGCTTCAAGAGAATGAACCTAGAGGAAACACATTCTTCTCAGTGCATATGAAACGTTGCTTCAAATAGGTTCAAATCAATCTTAGATCTCTACAAAATATCAATAATAATATAGACATTTAAGTGAACTTAAGCATCTTTTCCCATTACAAAGCTATGAAGGAAAAAAAAATCAACCCAAAAGCAAACAGTAAGAATCACACTATACAGAAGCAGAACAAGATTCTTCTGAATAGCTCTTGAAACAATGAGGAAATAAATAAGATATATGAACATTAACAGGAGACAAAGTAAAAATAAACTAGGACATGCTGCAAAGAAAGTGATGGGAATGAGGGAAGATCAAAGCGATACAGGCCTACCTTTAAAAAAAGAAAAGAAAAAGTAAGAAAGTCTCAAACAATCAATTTGAGCTCACATGTGAAGAAGATGGAGATGGAAAGAAAAAATTAGCAGAAGGAAATGATAGGACCTTGATTATAAATAAACAAAAATTAAAATGACATAGGAGCCCAAATTATTTGAATCTCATTCCTAAAGTGTCTGGTGGGTGTGATGCAGAAAGAAATTCTTTCTCAGGCATTCTTCTTTTTCTAGGAACTCATAAATGACAAAGTAAGGGCCTTTGACTGTAGATTTCTGAGATATTCTCCCTTTACTTTTTTTGCTATTTTTTTCTCTTCCCTTTTGGTTTTTGGAACACACCCAGTGGTGCTCAGGGCCTACTCTAGGTTCTGTGCTCAGAAATCATTCCTGGCAGTGCTCAGAGGACCATAAATGTTTCCTGGATCAAAGCAGGATTTAGTCACATGCAAGCCTTTACCCCTGTACCTAGCTCTGGCTCTTCTTTGCTTTTTGCTGTTTTCCTTTTTTTTTTTTGTTGGGTCACAGCCAGCGATGCACAGGGTTTACTCCTGGCTCATGCACTCAGGAATTACTCCTGGCGGTACTCAGAGAACCATATGGAATGCTGTGAATTGAACCCGGGTCAGCCACGTGTAAGGCAAAGCCCGACCCGCTGTGTTATTGCTCCAGCCCCACTTCTTTGCGTTTTAACATTGGTTTCGGAAGAGAAGATGAAAGACAGGGTCTTTCTGACATCAGCTGCCTCTGATCTCTCCTGTAGGTTCATCTGACAGAAGAGACATTTCACAGCAGAGGAAAATGTGAATTTCACTTTCTTGTGTCTTGTTCTCTAGTGTTATAATGGGTCTCAGGGAGCTGAGAGCTCAGATGGACACAAGGAGGACATGAAGTAAAGAGCAGAAACATCACTGACCACACACGACAAGGAATAGGCTTTGCGACAGAAAATCAACAACAAATTGGAAAACTCTCCAAATCAGCATATATATTATGGTAGATTTCAAAAGGGGAGGAAAAAAATACTACAGTAAGCCAAGAAAACCAGGAGGAAGAATCTAATTTCCAGACTTAGCAATTTATAAGAAATTTCTCCCAATCCCAGACTCATAAACAGAAAAACAAAATCGGTTTTGACAAAGGTGCAAAAGTAAAATTCTTAGGGACGATAGAAAACACCAGATTAATAAGCTTAAACATGAATAAACTGAACTTCATCAATATTTAAATCTCATACTTGGAGTAAGACGGTTTTCATGGCAAGTGATCACCACGGCAGTTTTCCATCTTTACAACTTCGTCTTATTGAGAATGATATTCTCCAAACGGGACTATACATGCCATGAAAATGAAATGTTATGGAAATGACTACTCACTAAATGACTAAGCAAAATCCACTTGACCTCCTGTGATAGAATCAATGTTTTTTATACTGGATGTTAGTTTTTGTTACAACGGATGGTACTATTTTCCCTGATGATTCACTCACTGAGGATCTTTCAGATTATTTCCGATGACAGTCATTACTGAAAAATCCTAAAGGATACTGAAAAGTATGGAATTGTCCCTCCTAATGGGCGAATGTCATGACGCGAATTCTATCTCAGCTGAACTCTGCAACAAGCCAAGAGGCGCGTCCCTCATCTAGCGGGGTGGCTGGCCTTCCCGGGCTGAAGCCTCCCCGCACAATCCGCCTCCCCGGGTCCCTCCTCTCGGCTCGCTCCTGGGGTCTCCGTCCTGCTCCAACGTTCTCAGCTCAGGACGGATCCATCCCGCAGCTCCGGCTGCGCCCGAGACCCCTACCCAACTCGGGGCTCGCCCTCTGCAGCCCAGATCTCGTCCCAAGGCCGCCTGGAGTCCCTGGGTCCCTCCCTCGGTGAGCAGCAGCACGCGGCTGCCCCGTGGACCCTGCTCCAACTCTCCGGGCCGGACCCGGTCCGAGTGGGGCCAAGGCGGGTGCGGGAGCTCGGGTCCGAGGGGATCAGGGCGGGTCAGGGCGGGGGCAGCGCAGGGGCAGGTCCGAGGTCAAGGGGGGCTCTGGAGGGGGCGGTGTCCAAAGGAGGATGGGATCAGAGCGGTCAGGCGTGTCTTAGGGTCAGGGGGCGGTGCCAGGGTGGGGTCAGAGGGCAGCGGGGCGGGGCCACTCCGGCCCTGGCTGGGAACCGGGACCCCTGGCAGGAAGTCCCGCCCCCAAGCCCGCGGGCCCGGGAGGTGCCCGGGGCGCCCTGGGCGCAGGTGAGCGGATGGCCGTGGGCAGGCACAGCCTGGAGTGGACTGGCCAGCCTGTCTGTTCCTCGCGGAGTTCCCCAGGCCTCCTGCGGGCAGCCAGCCGCTGCGTCCACGCGGTCGGGGCGCCCGCCGCCCGTCCAGGCCACACGCCCACCGCCGCCCTCCCGAGACAGCGGGGAGGTGGGCGGGAGCCGAGGACAGCCCCGCGCGCGAAGCTGGGTCCGGGCCCGGGGCGGGGTGGGCTGGGGGTGGGCCTGGGTCGCCGGATGCGGCCGAACCAGCGGTGGCCACCACAGCCCTCCCGCGTCGTCCCGCGGGGCTTGCTCTCGCGCTCTGCTGTCCAGTTCCTGCTGCCCAGGCAGCGGGCGGGGACATCAGACACCAAGCCGCCCCGTGGCTCTGGGCTGGTTGAGCCCTGCTCCTGGCTTTCCCTCCGAGAAGTGGTCCGGGGTCTCCCGGAGAGGAAACGGGACCTCCCTGTCAACCACACGGCGTCGGGCTGGTCTCCAAAGGCGCGGGAAGCCCAGGGGCGTAGGGATGATCTCTGGTGGCCAGGAGGCCGTGGAGGGCCAGTGGCCATGGCAGGCCAGCCTGCAGTGCCGGGGCATTCATCCCTGGGGAGCTGTGCTCGTTGATTCCCACTGGTGTTCTCTACCGCCCACTGCTTTCCAAAGTGAGTTGTTTCTTGGGTCCTCGCAGCTGGGCTGGCAGGGGAGAGGGTTAAGAGATTAGAGGCCCCGCATCCTCAAGGCTGTGTGCTGGGACAGTCTGTGTCCTTCTAGTCCCAGTCTTTCTGCCTGTGACCTGTCCTCTCCTGTATTGTCCCCACTCCTCACCTGACTTTGCTCATCTTCCATCCTCATCCCTGTGCCTTCCCCCCACACAGGTATGCCCCCGAGATGCAGTGTTCATCCTGCCTCCCAGGTGCAATGAGAGCTGGCTCTTTGTCACCTCACACCAGGGCTTCCCTCAATGTCCCTGCAATCCTGGTTGGCAGAAAGAGGCTGGAACCTGGGATGCAGGGGCAGATGCTGGTGTTCTGCACGTCTCTGGCCTGGGGTCTCTGCTCACCACATGTCTGTTGGCCAGCTGCATGGACCTTGAAGAAGAACAGAGCTGTTCTCTGTCCTGGGTCTGGTTGGCTGTTCCCATAGGTTTGGGAGGGGCAGTAACCAGGAGCTGGATCTTCGGTACATAGAGAACCACAAGCATCTGCTCTGTGCTGTGTCCCACTTGAGACTCACTATGGATTCGGTTGGCTTGACCCACCTCACTGTGTCTCCATTTAGTCAGAGCCAAAGTTCCCCCTGTGGATGAGCAGGGCTGACACCATTGGAGTGTGGAAGTCAGATGGGTAGGCTCCTGTGGGCATAGGTCAGCTTGTGGAAGCAAGAGTTTGGTCACCGGCTGTGTGGGGAGGAATTTCCAGGTGGTGAGTGGGAAGGTGGGATGTTTCATCCCTCATGGTCAGAACATAGGACATCCTGCACGCATGGTCTCCCATTGACCAATGATTTTGTGCAATTTTAGAACAGGTGAGTACCAAGAAGGAAGTGAGGGGCTGGAGCGATAGCACAGTGGGTAGGTCGTTTGCCTTACACGTGGCCAGCCCAGGTTCGATCCCCAACATCCCATATGGTCCCCTGAGCACCGCCAAGAGTAATTCCTGAGTGCAGAGCCAGGGGTAATCCCTGTGCATTGCCGGGTGTGACCCAAAAAGCAAATAAAAATAAAAAATAAAAAAGAAGGAAGTGAGAGAAAGGAGTGGTGCTAGAGCAGTTTGGTCATAAGGCAGGTCAAGAGCCAAGATGGAGCCAGGGCTCTCTGCCTGTGCCCAAGGAAGGTCAGGATTGTCTTGCCTCATGGGGGCCTCCAGCCCTCCGTGATCCCTTCCTCCAGTAGCGGGTGTGTGCTGCGTTGTGATTAAAACCGCCGCTGGTCTCCAGAGAGAAGGGCTGACAGAAAGGGAGAGTCATGTGGGGTGGTGCAGACAAGGCAGTGCTGGGGGTCAGATGATGGTGTAGAGGCGCAAGCTGCCATACGCAGAAGATAATGACCGTCACCTTCCCTCCTGCAGGAAGTCTCATGCCCCTGAGGATTACTGGGTGTTTGGGGGAAGTACCCAGCTCTACCAGGACACCCAAAGGCCAGGAGAGTGGCTGTGAGCTGCATTATCATCCATCCAGACTTTAAGAAGCTCCACCATTTTGCAGCGGTGTTACAACTGCACCAACCTGTGAACTTCAGCTCCTATATCATTCCTGTCTGCCTTCCAACCCCTGGCATGGAGCTGCCCCTTGGCACATCTTGTTGGATAACTGGCTGGGGAAAGCTCACCGAGAACAGTGAGTGGCTATGGTGTGGGTGTGGGTGGGAGATGGGGAATGGGATTCTAGCTCATCAAAATCTCTAATTAGCATGGAGGCCAGTGGACCTTGTCCCTCTGTGCCTTATTTCCAGAGAGCTGGACTCTTGTAGTTCCTCTTGTGAAAAATGTGTCCTTCTGAAAGCTTCAAATTTACTCAAGTTGAAGACACTGAATTCCTGGGGTCCTTTGGTTTTTGGGCAGTCTCCTGCCCCCGCGCCTGGCTATTCCTCGCCGGAGCCCCTTGGAGGGGAGCGGGTTGAGCTTTCCTCCCCGCCCTGGCCAGGGCCCCGGCAGCCGAAGACCTCCAGGACCAGCCACCACCATGCTGAGACCACTCTCTGCACACCTGGCAGAGGGACAAAGCCACGTGGGTTCCGGGGCCGAGATCTCCAAGCCTACTCGGATTGGAGTCGAGCATCCTCCACCCAGATCCTCCAAATTACAGTAGGCAGGGGTCACACCCACCAACTGGCCCCCTGGCGCCTTGTAATCCCATCAGCGGCCAGGACTCTGAGAGTATAAAAACCAGCTCCTGGAATCGCGCAGCATCTTATTATGACATCTCATTCCTACTTTGACAAACTGGCAGGCTACCGAATGTAGCCTGCCCACACGGCAGAGTCTGGCAAACTCCCCGTGGCGCACCCAATATGCCAAATACCAGTAACAATGATGGGTCTCATTCTCCTAAAGAGCCTTGAATATAACCTCAGGGCCAGGATGAAGGAGACGTTACTGGGGCCTGCTCGAGGCAATCGACGAATAACAGGATGATCTGTGATCTGTGATCTTGGTTTTTGGAGTCAGGAATCTGGATCTCAAAGTTTCTCTGGTTTGGGTGTCCCAATTTAACTGATAAATTAATTGATTTAGGGTTTCTCAAAAATGCTGTTTAGTCGGCCTGAGAACTCCTCTCAGTGATGTATGGCCTACCTGCTCAGTTTGAGGATGCAGTGTTGTTAGGTCCGGCAGGCCACCCCACTGATGTTGGGGAAACCTCTGGACCACATCTGGTTGTGCTCAAGGGCCTGTAAGGCTTTATCTTGATGCTCAGGGAACATGTCATGCCGGAGATATGACTGGCAATGATTTTGTGAGAATCATGTATTTCACACTTCTGTTATCTTCTACCCCCTTGGTTCTAATATTTCAATGTGATGTAAATCAGACATGACTTTGTCAACTGAATTTGTCTGAGTGTTTCTCTGTCTACTGTGAAATAGCTTAATTTTTCCATGGCCATAGAAGGAACATGTAAAGTAAAGTAAAGGCCCTCCCGTTGTTCATCGATTTGCTGGAGCGGGCCCAGTAACGTCTCCATTGGAGACTTTGTTGTTACTGTGTTTGGCATATCGAATACGTCATGGGGAGCTTGCCAGGCTCTGCCATGCAGGCTAGGTACTCTCGGTAGCTTGCTGGGCTCTGCGAGAGGGGCAGGGGAATCGAACTCGGGTCGGCCATGTTGGCTGCGTGCAAGGGAAACGCCCTACCACAGTGCTATCGCTCCAGAAGGAACACGTAAAACTAAGAAAAAAGCTCTTGAAGAACCTCGGGGAAGAACGATCATGGCCTGAAATTATCTCAGCTCCATCAGCTAAGTTTTGTTCTTCTCCTAACCTGTGTCTCCTATCTGCCTCTTGGATTTGTTAGGTGAATGGAGTAATAGGGTGAATACAGGGCAAAACTTTGTGGAGGTTTCAGTTAAATGAGAAATATAAACATTGAGTAAAAACGTGAACTTGTTCAGAGAAGTATGTTTATACTTTAGTGAAATGTTGATGGCATACTGATTAGGGAAAAGGAAATATTTATTTGCCTTTTAAATTTTTTTATTTTTATAAAGTTGTTCACAATAATTTATTACATTAAATATTCCAACACCAATCCCACCTCCATACACCTTCCCACCACCATGATTTTGAATTTTCCCTTCTTTCTTTCTTTCTTTCTTTCTTTCTTTCGTCCGTCTGTCTTTTTTTCTTTCTTTCTTACTTTCTTTTTCTTTTTGGGTCACACCCAGCAATGCTCAGGGGGTTGCTCCTGGCTCTGCACTCAGGAATTATTCCTGGCGATGCTCGGTGGACCATATGGGATGCTGGGAATAAAACGTGGGTCAGCCGCGTGAAAGACAAATGCCTTCCAGCCCCAACTGCCTTTATTTCTTTTTTTTTTTTATTAGTGAATCACCTTGAAGTACAGTTATAGACTTACAAATTTTTGTGCTTGGGTTTCAGTTATACAATGATCAAGAACCCATCCCTCCACCAGTGCCCATTTTCCACCACCACGGGTCCCAGTATCCCTCCCATCCCCCACCCACCCCCCATCCCACCCTGCCTCTGTAGCAGGGCATTCCCTTTTGTTCTCTCTCTCTCTCCTTTTGGGTGCTGTGGTTTGCCAGAGAGGCATTGAGTGGCAATTATGTTTGGTCTATAGTCTACTTTCAGCATGCTTCTCCCATCCTGGGAGGATCCTCTTAACACCCTTTATTTGGTGCTCCCTTCTCTATCTGAGCTCCCTTTTCCCCTAGCACGTGTGGCTGGCCTCCAAGTCATGGAGCAAAATTCCTGGTACTAATCTTGGCCACTCTTGGGTGTTAGTCTCCTATTTTGTTACTTTATGTTCCCCAGATGAATGCAATCTTTCTGTGTCTATCCGTCTCTTTCTGACTCATTTCGCTTAAAATAATACTTTCCATGTAGTACCACTTGTATGTAAATTTCATGATTCATCTTTTCTAACAGCTACATAGTACTCCATTGTGTAAATGTACCAAAGTTTCTTTAACCAGTCATCTGTTCTTGGGCACTCAGTTGTTTTTCAGATCTGGCTATTGTAAAGAGAGCTACAATGAACAAACAAGTGCAGATGTCACTTCGACTATACTTTTTTGCCTCTCTAGGACATATTCCCAGGAATGGTACAGCTGGGTCAACTGGGAGCTCCATTTCTAATTTTTTGAGACTCGTCCATACTGTTTTCCAAAAGGGCTGAAGCAGTCGGCATTCCCACCAGCAGTAGAGGAGAGTCCCTTTCTCGCCACATCCGCACCAACACTGGTTGCTTTTGTTCTTTTGGATGTGGGCCAGTCTCTGTGGTGTGAAATGATATGTCATTGTTGTTTTGATCTGCATTTTCCTGATGATTAATGATGTAAAGCATTTTCTCATGTGCCTTTTAGCCATTCAGATTTCTTCTTTGAGAAAGTTTCTTTTCATTTCATCGCCCCATTTTTTGATGGAGTTGGGTGTTTTCTTCTTGTGGAGTTCAACCAATACCTTGTACATCCTTAATATCAACCCTTTGTCCGATGTGTGATCGGCCAATGTCCTTTCCCATTCTGTAGACTGTCTTTGTATTTTGATCAGTGTTTCTTTTGAGGTGCAGAAGCTTCTTAGTTTAAGATAGTCCCATTTGTCTATCTCTGTTTTCACTTACATGGCAAGTAGTGTGACATCTTTGAAGATACCATTAGCTTCAATATCATGGAGGGTTTTGCCAACTTTGTCTTCAGTGAACTTTATGGATTCCGGTCTGATGTTGAGGTCTTTAATCCATTTTGATCTTACTTGGCGTTAGGCAGAGATCTGAGCCCACTTTTTTTGCATGTAGCCATCCAGTTTTGCCAGCACAATTTGTTAAAGAGGCTTTCGCTGCTCCACTTCACTTTTCTTGCCCCCTTATCGAAGATTAGATGATCATATGGTTGGGGGAAGATGTCAGTATATTCAACCCTGTTCCATTGGTCTACAGCTCTGCCTTTGTTCCAGTACCATGCTGTTTTAATTATTACTGCTTTGTAGTAGATCTTGAAGTTAGGGAGGTTGATTCCTCCCATTTTTCCCCCAAGAATTGCTTTAGCTATTTGTGGGGGCTTATTGTTCCATATAAATTTCAGGAGTGTTCGCTCCATTTCTTTGAAGAATGTCATGGGTATCGTAATAGGGATCGCATTGAATTTGTACAGTGCTTTGGGAAGTATCGCCATTTTGACAATGTTAATTCTCCTCATCCATGAACAGGGGATATTTTTCCATTTCCTCCTGTCCTCTTTTATTTCCTGAAGTAACGTTTTGTAGTTTTCTTTGTACAGGTCCTTTACTTCCTTAGTTAAGCTGATTCCTAGGTACTTGATTTTCTGGGGCACAATTGTGAACGGGATTGTTTTCTTCATGTCACTTTCTTCTCTTTCACGATTTGTGTATAGGAAAGCCATGGACTTTTGGGTATTGATTTTATAGCCTGGAACTTTACTGTACAAGTCTATTGTTTCTAGGAGTTTCTTTGTAGAGGTTTTAGGGTTTTCTAAGTATAGTATCATATCATCGGCAAATAGTGAGAGCTTGATTTCTTCCTCCCCTACCTGGATGCCCTTAATATGTTTTTCTTGCCTAATCTCTATTGCAAGTACTTCCAGTACTATATTGAACAGTAGTGGAGAGAATGGCCATCCTTGTCTCGTCCCTCCAACTGTTAATTGTCTTTGGATAACTTATTAGTAGTGGTTCTTTTGGATCATATGAAATTTCTGTATTAAATTCTTAAGGACTGCATATCATTATCCATAGCAACTGCACTCATTTCATTCCCACTAACAGAGCCCTTTTCTCCACATCCTTGCCAACACTCATTTCTTCTTTAACCTTTTTCCCAACTATGAGTCATTTCCCTAATTATAAGTAATGTTGACTTTTTTAATGTGTCTGTGCGCCATCTTTGAGGAAGTGTTTGTTTATGTCTTTTTAATAATTTTTATTGTGTTTTTTTCCGTTGTTTGGTTATGTAAGTTAGTATATTCTGGATATTAATCCTTTGTTATGTATGACGATCAAATAGCTTTTGCCTGTTAGTCGGTTGTGTATTTTTGTTTGTTGTTTGTTTCCGTGGTAGTTTCCTTTTCTTTGTAAATACATTTTAGTTTTATGTTGGCCCATTCTGTTGGATAACATTGGGTTGTCCTTGTTCCTCCCGCAGGGAGCTTAGTTTTATTGAGTTTCTCCCACAACAGTGCTCCTGAGACACCCCCAATTCCATCAAGCACTAATAATCCTTTATTACTTCTCTCTTTGTTTTATGTCATTTGCATGGCTTATTTAGCAATGTCCTTTTTGTATAGACCCACAAAGACAGTTGATGCTATGCTTTGTAATATGGAAGTTAATTGACTCCAAAATAATATTTACTCCTGGGCATCCATATTTACTTGACTTAAGCCTCAGTTTCCCTTAGTTCCTAGCTCTCTAAAAGCGGGGTCCCAAGAAAGGGACTGGATGGGCCCAGGGTAAGCTGTAAACTACCCTGGCATCGGAAAGGGACAAGCTAACTGTATGAAGTATAAGTTAAGATCATCGTCATGGAACAGACTCTGTCATGACCCAAGAAGGAGTTGCTGAATAAGGACTCTGCTGAGGTTAGGATAAACTAGCCTGGCCTGAGGACTGTGGTTTGGAATATATAGCAAGATGTCCCAGGAAGAGCCAATCTTTAAGATTAATATACTTCTTATTGTGTTCATACAAAAATGACTAGAAATTGTATAAGAAGTAAGTTAGTATGATTGTTTAAATGGATTACTAGCTGAGGAAAGGAGAAAGCAATACACCCTAGATGCAATCCCGCCCTTGAACGGATCTCCTAGTAATCTGGAGGGCTGAACCCTCAGATGAGATTTTGTCCTTGAGTTCATCTCCTAGAACTTCCCCTGAATGACTAACTTTATCTCTGTTTGTTGTTATGATAATGTTCAACCTCACCTGTGTGTACCCCCACCCTTCATGATTTCTATGTTACTATACTGTAACGGGAAAGAGGGGACTAGGAGGATGACAAGGAATACACGGACGATGACTGGAAGTAAAGGACTTTGAGATCTATGAGGAGACTAGAATGATGGAACTATGATGACTGGGACTACGACCAAAAGTACAACTACGGCTGTGCAGTAAGGAGAGAGATTAGACTCGTTGGGGAGAGAGAAATAAACTGACTACCGACAAGCCTGGGGCCCAGTTCCCCTGTTCCCCCGATCCTTTGTCCACCTCTTGCTGTCGTCTAGCCTGGGAGGGGGCTCTCGGCCACCAAACACTTGAGTCCCACATGTGTGCCCACTCCTTTCTTTGGAAACTCACACCATTCATTCATTCTTGATTACTTTTCCCTGCCCAGTGGAGTTGAGTCTGAATGTGTCCCTAAAGTGGAAATCCCAGAATATACCCCCTGAGTTTTCTTCTGTGTGTTTTATGATTTTATAGACCAACATTTCTCTGTATGTGTTTCTCTGTGTGTTTGGATCACACCATGAGGTGTTCAGGGAAACTTCTGACTGTGGGTGTGAGGGTGTCACTTCTGCAGCGTTAGGGGACCTGCAGTGTTGGATAGTGACCTTTTGCTCCTGCATGCAGAACATGTGCTCAGCTCTTTGACCCAACAATTTCTCTGACCCAAGATCCTTATGTCCAGGCAATATCTCCAGACAGTTCTCCCAGCCCCATGCTGTGTACGATTTAGTGTCCATACAACTTTCTGAGGGTTTGCTGTTAGACTTCAGTGCATCCTTGTTTGAAAAGATAGTGGATACAATTTCTGTCTTCCTGATTCTTTGAGGTATATTTTGTAACCCAGCACATGGTCTATCTTGGAAAATGTTCCATGTGCACTGGAAAAAAATGTGTATTCACATTTTTTGGGATGGAGAGGCCTCTCTTCCATTTCCTCCTTCAAAGCCAGCACTTCCTTCTGAGTTTTAATCTTGTTGATCTACCCAGAGGTGATAAGGCAGTGTTGAAGTCTCTAACTACATTTGTGTTGCTACCAATAATCTCCTTGAAGTTTATTAGAAATTGTTTTAAGTGTTTGGATGGTCCCTCATTGGGTACATATATATTTAGGAGTGTGATTTCTTCCTGCTGTGCATATCCCTTGATTACTAAAAAAAGTGGCCTTTGTTGTCCCCTCTAATCTTTTTCAGCCTGAAATCTGTGTTGTCGGATATTAGTATGGCCACCCTGGCTTTTTTGAGGGAGTTGTTTGCTTGAAGGATTGTTTTTCATCTTTTGACTTTGAGTCTGTGTTTGCTCTGGCTGTTCAGATATGTTTCCTGTAGGCAGCAGAATGTTGGGTTCAGTTTTTTAATTCATTTTGCCACTCTGTGTCTCTTAATTGACATTGAGAGAGATGATTCTATGGGGTTTTGTGCCATCTTTCTGTACAGGTTTGTTGTGCGTGTAGGGATTTTTCTTGTCTTACAGTAGCCCCTTTAGTCCTTCTTTTAAGATTGGTTTTGAGTCTACGAAGTTTTTGAGTTGTTGTTTATTCATGAAATAGTGCATCTTTTCTTTGAGTTTGTCATTTTCCTCCTTTTCTGAGGAGCTTGAATTTTCATATCAGCTAAATATATTTTCCCTATAATTGCATCTCCCTACTGAATTTTCTTCACATTACTTACTAGGTCTAGCGCTAAAATAATTCTCTTGATTTCACTTACCTTTTTACCTCTGAACTAAAAATATTCTCCTGTATTTTTGTTGTCTAAAGGTATTAATGAGATGGCAGATGAGTACTGGAAGCCATGTGGAGGATAACAGGAAATATGGTGCTTATGTCATTGGATGGTGGCAGATCAATGGAAAGGGAAGATATATTGGCTGATCGGGAATTTCTATGAGAATGATGGGAGAATGGATGAATTGATGGACAAAGGGGAATGGATAAGCAAGGGATAGAAGGGTGTATGAGTGAATGCACACGAGGGGAGAGAGACCAGTGGAAGGGTGACTGCTGATCTGGAAGGACGGGAGAAAACTGACTCATGGAGAAGGAATGGATCCTGAAAGGGGAAATGTGCTGGTGAGTGGTTCTGCCCTGTGAGTTGCATGTGTTGGTGGGGGAATTTGCCTTTCGTGTGTGTAGTGAGAGGGTTAGGTATTTATTTATGGAAGAGAGATGGACAAAGTAGGAGGCATAGGGAAACAGGAGGAGGCTTTTTTGATGGTGGGTAGGGGGCTGAGGCAGTGCTGAGGCTTAGCTATGCTGAGAAACCTTGTTCTTTGGGAGTGCTAGAGAGTGGCAGGGTGGCAGAGAGTGTTGACTGGAGCAGTCAAGAGTGACTCCTCAGCGGGGCTGGAGCAATAGCACAGCAGGTAGGTCGTTTGCCAACCCAGGTTCGATTCCCAGAATCTCGTATGGTCACCTGAGCACCGCCAGGGGTGATTCCTGTGTGCAGAGCCAGGAGTAACCCCTGTGCATGGCCGTGTGTGACCCAAAAAGCTTCCTCTTCTTCAAACAGAAAACAAACAAATAAACAAACAAAAACAAAGAGTGACTCCTCAGTACAGAGCCATGAGGAGGCTGAGCACTTCTGGGTGTGACTCAACTGCCCCCAAATTGTTTTAATATTTCTGTTTGGGGGGTATATGTTATTCACTTTCATCCCCACTAACGTGTCCAAACACCTCCGCCACTGCCTTTTTGTCATGTCTAGTTCGTCCCTTCCCTCTCTGCAATGTAATTTGACGTGAATTCAAATTCACTAAATATTTTAAGAAACACATTTTATGCTTAACTTTTCATTAGCAATAGCACCGTAGCACTGTCCTCCCGTTGTTCATCGATTTCCTTGAGCAGGCGCCAGTAATGTCTCACAACAAATGTGAGACTTGTTGTTACTGTGTTTGGCATATCGAATATGCCACGGGGAGCTTGCCAGGCTCTGCCGTGTGGGCGAAATACTCTCGGTAGCTTGCCGGGCTCTACTAGGGGCGGAGGAATCGAACCTGGGTCGGCTGTATGCAAGGCAGACACCCTACCCGCTGTGCTATTGCTCCAGCCCTCATTAATAGTAGCACTGTCCTCCCGTTGTTCATCGATTCACTCAAGCGGGCACCAGTAATGTCTCACAACAAATTGTGAGACTTGTTGTTACTGTTTTCGGCATATTGAATACGTCATGGGGAGCTTACCAGGCTTTGCCCAGTGGGCAATATTCTCTCGGTAGCTTGCTGGGTTCTCCGAGAGGGGCGGAGGAATCGAACCCGGGTCAGCCATGTTGGCCGCTTACAAGGCAAACGCCTTACCCGCTGTGCTATTGCTCCAGCCCGTTAATAGTGATAAGTGCAAAGAATTAAAATGTTTAACACTGAAGAGTTGTTTTCCTACTGTTTCTCAATAATTAGAGTTGTAACTAGTTTTTAAAAACTAGTAGTCTAATTCCCTGAGAATCTCTAAGGTCCTGAGTTTCAAATATCTTGTCACTGAAAATGAAGAATGGTTCTCAAACACCTTCCCTACAGGTACCAGGACCATATTTAAATGGTAAAACACTTAACAATTAAATCAGTACATTAAATCGGCCCCCTTTATTATTATTATATTGTTATTTGGTTTTGGGGGTACACCTGGTATACTCACATCTTACTCCTGGATCTCTGAACAGACTCACTTATCACAGTGTGGGGGCTGTATGGGGTGCTGGGTTCGAGTGCATGGATTGGCTCTGGGCAAGGCAAGCGACAGATCTGCTGTACTATCCCTCCCACATTTTTTTTTCAAGAGTGATGGCAAATGTTCAAATATGTCTGGTTACAAAAACATTTAAATTCTATGATGTCAAATCAAAGCGTTGTACATTTTATGTGAGTGAAGAATATGATATGCAAATACCCAATGAGCTTGAATTTTTTATTTGGTCCAGGCTAATGCAGCAAGATGTGAGCCTTGTCTATGCCCTCAGCATGGTGTGGGCCTGCAGGTGACTGAGCACATCTTCCTCCAGATGGGAAGGACTCCTCCACTCTCCAGGGAGCACAGTGCTCTCAGGGTTCCCCCCTCCCCTGTGATTCCCCTCACCCTTTGTGCTCTCAGGCCTCCCAAGGAGCACAAGTGAGAGGACAGACACTGAGATGTTTCCAAAGAACTGAACTTTATTCACTATTTACACAATGACACAAAGAGGCTGCTCCAGTCAAAACCCCCATTCCAGGTACAGTCCCCCCATTCCAGAGCAGGCTTGGCTGAAGATCATGGGGAGCACAAGGCTTCTGGGTGCAGCCAGACCCTGGGAGGTGGTCAGGAGGAGCCCCCCGATATCCTACTGTCTCTTGTGCCCCCTCCCCCTCCTCTGTGCCATGGCAGGCTGGAACTTCCTCTTGGGGGGCACGGAGGGGCCCTCCAGCTCCACAGTAAAGGCTGAGCCACTAGACACCTTGGGGTGCTCCCTGGGACAGGGGGTCTTCTTAGCAGTGTGCCGCCTTGGGCCCCCACACAGAGGATGCTTCCTGGTAGGGGCCTTAGATTTGAAGGCCCTTGTGCGAGTGGATGGAAGCTCGGGATCCCCCTGACGTCCAGGCAGGTGGGGGCCAGTGTCAGGGCCAGTGTCAGGGCCAGGGCTCGTGGGTAAGCCCCAGGGCAGCAGGCTGTTGTGAGAGGCTTGGAGGAAGACCTGGCTGGTCAGTTCCTCTTTCTCGTCACTGGAGCCCTCTGCTGCCCCAAGCGACCCCCGGCCAGGAGGGGCCTCTCCCAGCATGCGGGGAGCCCTGCTGTCCAGAGTTGGGGCAGTGAGGCTGGGACAGGGGACCGGTCCTGCCTGCAGGGGTGGGGACTCCAGGCTCCCCAGAGAGGGGGCAGAGGCTCCAGGTGCCATCACAGTGGCCTCGGCACGCCCAGGCCGTGAGGCATGTCCAGAGTCAGTCTCAGTGGGGCAGGAGTCTTTTATTGTCACCTGGTGTTGGGGACAAGCCTTCATGTCCTCCTTAGCCTTTGAGGCCTGCAGTCGCTTTTCCACAATCTGGGGGGAGAAGGGACAGTGTGGGCATGTGGGGGTGCAGGGTGCGACAGAGAGTGACTCCTACTCCTCTCAGCAGAAGATACTTGAGCTCTGTGGCTCCCTTAGCGCCTTCTCACCCTCCATCATCCTCCCTTCACCCAGTATTCATGTCCTCTTCTCCCTGAAGCCTCACATGAAGGGGGCAGGGAGGGCATCGCACTTGCTGGGACTCGCTTCTGGGCGCCCCTCCTTGACCCATGCAGCCCCGCTTATCTGAGTTCCCAGGGTTAGTCACCGTCTCCCCATAGAGTCTCTTTACCCGAGCCAACCCAGAAAACTCCTTTTTGTTTGCCCAGGGTCCTTGCTCACCTCCTTACCTGAACGCCCCGGTCCCTGACACAAACCTGCAGAGGTCCACTTGCCCTCACCTGTGTGGGGGTGAGTCCTTCCTCCTTCTCCAGCTCCTCAGCCAGGTCCAGGAAATCCAACTGGGACTCTGGGGAGACCAGGTACTCCAGGAAGCTGGGATGAAGGATGGCCTCAGCCTGGGAGAGGGAAGCAGGGGTGAGGGTCCTCGTAGGGAACAGGAGGGAATGAGGAAGCAAACACACCTGTCCCAAGCACAGTGCAGGGGCTTAGACGGCTGCACAGGCTTGGACGGCTGCACAGTCTCACACAGACCCACGCCGGGAACGCTCATACACACACACACACACACACACACACACAGACGTGTACACACCCGCACTCACAAAGGCACACGGACTATATACCTACTCTCACAGAGCAGCACATGTGAGCACACATGGATTCAAGCACACACCTGATACAAATGATACCCTCTCTTCCACCTCTAGGTACATGTACATGTATCTGCACGTGTCTGCACAGCGCCCACACATTACACACAAATGTAGACACACAGAGATATTCACACATTGACCAAACTCAGAAATGCACAAACAAGGGCCACTGCACACACGTGCACACATGCGTACAAACACAAGCAGAAATATGCAAACACAGGTGTGCATTTACACACAGCTCAAAGCAAAGACCGCACATCACTGCCATGCCCTGGATAGAAGCAGCCCTGCACCCTCCCGACCCCACAGCAGCACCCAATCCCCCACCTTGGTGACAAAGTCCTCCTGGGAGCACAGCTCGTACACATAGCTCAAGAGCCCCGGGTCAGGGTAGGTCCCAGGCTCCTCCTGCTGCTCCTCCCTGTCCAATGCCCGTCGGCCGAGGGGCGCCCTGCAGACTGAGTCGGGGGCCTTTAGCAGCTCGTCCATGATGTCCATGTACTCCTGCACGGCCTCAGGAGGGATCTCCTCGGGGGCCTTGGACTTGGGGGGCTGCTGAGGTTTGTGTGTCTTGGGGCGGGCTGCCCGGGCCTGGGGTCTGGCCTTCTTGGGGACACAGGCTGAGGAGGAAGGAAGAAGAGAGGGATGTGAGGGGACCCCGCGTCCATGTCCTCAGACACACAGCACTGAGCACAGAGTTGGGGATGGGTCCCTGTGGGCTGGATCAGGGCCCTAGAATCCAGTGGCTGCGTGAGGGATGAGGTGGCCCTCAACGGGAGGAGGGACCAACTGTGTCCCTAGGGTCTCCGACCCCACTTCAAAGGTGAGTATGACGCCTCAGGCAGCGTGGGGTGTGCTAGGAGAGGGAGAAACCCGTGGACAGGGGGCCGCTGAGCACAGGTCTGGGGGTCATCGGGAGAGTGAAGGCTCCTTAGCAGGTCAAGACCCACGAGGGCCTTTCCAGGTCCTGTGGCCCTTAGCTGGGTGCAGGGTCCGTACCTGTCTGCTGGTCTGGCGGTGGGCCTGGAGCCCCCTGAGGTCTAGGCCTGGGTGGTGCTGGGAGTGGCAGGCCCTGCGCTCCGTTCATCCCCTGTAGTTTCTGCACGTCCATCTCCTCCTCGGCCTCAAACTCCATGAACCTGGTGTGGGGAACACAGTCCTGATGAGTCGGGTTGAAAGGGACTGAGCAGGATGAGTAAGGGACAGGGGATGCTCATGGCCCAGTCCCCAGGAGGGTAGAGAATGGGGTGGACACGGACCCCAGCACCCCCAGCGATCCCCCACATTGGCCCTGGAGGGTCACAGCAGGTCAGGGACTGTGACCCTCAGACTGTGGTCAGGAGCCCCAGAGTGGGCTGGGGAAAAGTGTCCCGGCTCTGGGAGGAACAAGTTTCTGCAGGGGAAGGGTCTCCCGGGGCTGCCTAGCCCTCCCTGCCACTCGGCCATCTGGGAGCAGCCCCTGAAGCTCGGGCCTGCAGCCACCCTGACCCCCACTCTCTGCCCAGGCCTGACTCACTTGGCCGCCATGTCGTAGTAGATCATGCGGTCAAAGTTGCTCGTGCCCCGCCATTCCCGAAGGGCCAGGCGCAGGCCTTGCTCCAGGCTCATGGTGGGCTTCAGGCGGGCCAGAGTGCGAAACACCGGGCTGCAAGGACAGGCTTGGTCAGGGTCTGCATCTGCCGGGAGCCCACACTGCCCCACACCCATACCTTGACTGCCTTGACCCCCAATGGTGGCCTGGTGTCCCCTCCCAGAGTGGACTCTGCATACCACACCCTACCCCGGTGGCTGTACTGGCGTATACCCTCAGCTCTGGGGATATGCCATGGGATGCCAAGGCCGAGAAGTCACGGCCGGTCTGAACCCTGGCACATCTGTGCTGTGTCTGGTCTTAGGAACAGAATGTCTGTCCCTCAGACCACACATCAGGACCAACCCTGATGAGATGACTGAGGTGAGGCTTTAGGACATGGCTGGTCACTACGGGCTCCTGAGCCAGAATCCCGGGATGGCATCCCTGAGAACATCTGTCCCATGGACCCTACCCTGGGGGTCTCCCCAGTCCCTCTCCTGGGAAGCTCCATGAACCCGATGACCACTGAAAGACTCACATGAGGAAGCAGGAAAGGACTTCAGTGTCAGGAGTCCTGGGAAGGTACCTCCGGGTCAGAGCCTTGAAAAACTTCCAGCGCTGGAAGTTCTCATAGACACTGTTGGGCCTGCGCGAGTCTTCAGGAGGGGCCTGGCTCCAAGCAGTTCCTGGCACCACGGGCATTGTGGGGAAAGGTGACAGCACCAGAGGGTTGCAAGGAGCAATGGTCGAGGTCACCAGAGGGGGCGTCTGGATCAGCTCCCAGGGTGGTGACTGGGAGAGTCCTGGATTGAGGAAGGGCAAGAAGTCGCCGAAAGCAGAGCCAGAGACCCCAAGGACCATGGTCATCTCCGGGGTCAGCACTGAAGACGCTGTGGAAATGGAAGGAAGGAGGGATGAGAGGGAGAACGTACAGGCGTAGCAGCCCGTGTCCCTCTACTCCCCAGTGTCCATCAGTCCTGATGGTCCCTATTAAGGCCCTTTTACAAGGCACAGGGCAGCACGCAGTGTCCTCAGCATTCGGTCCCCGACCCCAGGTGGAATTCCTCACCTGCCGGCTGGATTCTTATTCATCATGACCCTGAGCCCAAAACACTGTGCTGGGAGAGGCAGTTTCTGGGGCTCAGTGCTGACCCTCCTGCTTCCCAGACTAAGGAGACGAGACTCTTCGGGGATGTTTCCTACTCAGGAAGAGCCCAGGGCTCAGATACGTGCACACCACTCACTGCCCGGCCCTGTGCTATCAGACCCACAGCAAACTCTTCACACTGGCTGGTACTGCCACACTGTCCCAGACACCGAGTCACTCCTGACCTCAGAAGTCCCCTTGACAGGAGAGGGGTCTATAAAGTGGTTCTGGGGCCCTGGGTTCCATTGATGGCAGCAGGGATGGAAAAGGCCAGAGAATACACCATCACACTCCTTGGAACAGCTTGTCATGTTAGATCGGACATGAAGTGACACTGTCTGTGGATCTCCTGCCACAAGCTCCCAGGGACAGACACGGGCCACTAAACACCAGGCATCAGCCAGCTGCCAGGAGAGACAATGTCGTCTGCAGACATCTATGCGCTGAGGAGCCTAGGAGAGCGTAGCAGGAGAGAACCCAGAGCCTGTGGACATCATGGTCAGGACAGCGGCCTGACATTCCTGCTACTGCCGAAGATGGTCTTTATGCCTTGTTACACTCCACCTGCTCTCTAACAAATTGGCCTTCACAGAGTTTCCTTTGGAAAATCAGCCCCCCAACGCCCCACTGGCTCTGTCGCTGTCTCTCTGTCTGCCTGTCTCTCTGTCTCTCTGTCTGTCTGTCTGTCTGTCTGTCTGTCTCTCTCTCTCTCTCTCTCTCTCTCTCACACACACACACACACACACACACACACACACACACACACACACGTACGTTCCCTGTCTGTGAAGGAGAATGTGAAATTCAATCAGTCTTTCCCTCAGTGCTGAAACGCAGGCTGGGATTGCACCACGAGATGCTAGAGAGGAAGAATGAATTTCCTCTAAAGGGAGAACAATCCCGAGCAACTCGGGATTTCAAGTCTTACTAACTAGGCTGAAGTTGCCTGTCTGCCAGCCCTGCCCACCCAGGACTGCTGCCTGGGCCAAGGGAGGAGTGAGAGAGAGTCAGGCCCCCCTCCGGAGAGGACATTTCATGGCAGAACTGGACACAAACAGTCTCAACCATTTTCTGGCTCAGACCATCTCTGCTGAGATGCCCCCAGCAGGTCTCCAAGTGACAGACACAGGACACACTACACACTCCCAGTGACAGACACACAGGACACACTACACACTCCCGGTGATGGGCACAGGACACACTACACACCATCAGGTCTAGCTCACCCTAGCTGAGATACTTTAGACAGTCACAGTGGGGTTGAGGCAATGTCATGCGGCTCAGCATCCTTGGGTCTTCCCTATGTCCCCATTAAAATCATGACTCAGCCACCAAGACTCCTACAAACACATGAAAAACTGCTCCGTTCCCTCCATCATGCACAGACACATACATGAAGAAGCAATGTGCCTGCTGCCTTACTCTGACTCTCCCCTGAGTCAGTCTGACCCACCTCCATGGACAGAACAAATAATTAGAAATTGATTATCGTTATTATCTCCGAGCCTGAATACCCCCTCAGGCTCTTCTGGGCTCTCCCCAATATACAGGTGAGACGTCCATGTAGCCCAGGGCTCTCTCCCTTCTTACACCTTCACAACATGGAGTCCCCAGTGAGTGTGACCCTTTGAATCCTGAGGATCTAAGGTTGGTTGAGACTTCCTCTCACACACACACACACCACATACAAGTACACCCTCACAGGCTTACCTGTTTCTGACATCGTTCATGTAGATGAGGCCAGGGCCCCTGCAGCTTATCAGCCTTCACAATGGCAAAAGTCATTACCAGGATCAGAGAGTTAACTGCTCACGCAGATGCTCAGGATCCAAGTGGGTGAGGGTGAAGTTTGAATTCAAACCTCAGAATGTCGGACCCAAGACATTCCACCGTGGGGGAGGGGAGGGCCAGGAGGGCCTGGCTGGGGAGACATTCCGTGAAGGGCTCTGATTGGACGGCCAGAACCAGAGCTTTCCTTCAAACTGGTCAGTTGGTAGCACAGCTGACATGGCCTCTTCTAGCAACTTTCCAGATTCTCAGCACACAGGTTTAACTTGCTCTTCACTGTACCTCAATGTTTTACTCACCAATCTAGTACCAGTCTAGTTGTGTGTCCCTCAAACCTCTTTACATTCTCGCTCCCTGTTGACCTACTTCAACAAAGTCTACTTCTTCTTAGTAAAAGTCAGAACATAATCTCTGATCCACATAGGAAGCCAAAGTTTTGAAGGAGAAATCACATCTTCATATTCTCAGTGATTTTTTTTTATTTAGTTAATTCTTCACGATTTAATTTGTTTTGGGGTCATTTCCAGCATTGCAAACCTGGCTCTGTGCTCAAGTATCACTCCCTGTATTACCTGGGGAACATATGGCGCCAGAGATTAAACCAGAGTCAGTCATATGCAAGTCGACTCTTATCCCCTGTATTGCCACTCTAGTCCTTAATAAGTGTAGTGTATTTCCTTACGGCGTCACATATGCATGCTCTTTAGAATCCATATTATCATTGTGTGTGATATGATCTTTATGGAATCTATGTAGCAATCTTTAAAAAGACTTGGTTTTTTTTTTTTTTTTGCTTTTTTTGGGTCACACCCGGGAGTTGCACAGGGGTTACTCCTGGCTCTGCACTTAGGAATAACTCCCCGCGGTGCACGGGGAACCATATGGGATGCTGGGAATCGAACCTGGGTCGGCCACGTGCAAGGCAAACGCCCTACCTGCTGTGCTATCGCTCCAGCCCCCTAAAGAGACTTGTTGATCCTTCCTTTCATCTTCTAATCTTCCCCTTCATCTACTTCCATCGTTGATGTCCAATGATGTGGAAGCATGTTTGTGGGTTTGTTGTTTGTTTTGCAGTAAGAATACAGGCAGGGAGGTGTTTCAGATTCAGAGGAGCTTGACCAAGTCTCATGGCAGACATTTCTCCTCTTGAATACTGCAGAAGTAGAGCTACTACAGAAAGTAGGGTTTGTGGGAAGAGGGGAATGATTTGGAGCATTCCTCCTAGTGAACATTCTCTGAAAGGGACTTGTGTTGGTACGTAGAAAGTGTTTTGTCCCTGAAAAAAAAAAAACAAGAACAAGAATATGAATTTAAAAGGAGTTGCATGAGAATTCATAGTAAACTCCAAGTGTTAAACAAACGCTGTAAGAGAAATACTGTTTTTTTCACAGTAATACTCTAAGTATAAAAATGCTTTGGGGGAAACTCTGAATACAGTCAGAGACATGTACTTTCTGAGAATGTTTATAGGGTCTAGAGTTTTTTGCCAGGATTGTTCTTTTACGGGACCTTTGCAACTGCTAGTGAGCCCAAAAATCGTAACAGTAATTGCCCCCATTTGGGGCTGGTGTCTTTTCCTCGGCCCGCTCCAAAACGCTCACGACAGCTGCGTGGGACGGGCATTTCTCGTTTTAAGATCGAGAGGACTCCTTCCACCAGCGCTGATTTTGAGGGCCAGCACTGAGGCTCGCGTGAAAGGGCCGGAGCTCCCGGGCACCCTCAGCAGTCCGTTGCTTGGCTCTCTTGCAGGAGCTCCTGGGCCCTCCTGCAGTCTGCCCCGTGCCCCGTCTCGCGGTACGATCGCCCTCCAACGTCTCCCAGAACCCTTCAAGGCTTTCCTACCCCCACCCCCCTCAAAGTCAGCGTGGTGCCACGTGCACAACTGCCCAGCGCGAGCCTTAACGGACATCAGGCCAGTTACCCGGCCTCGTGGGGCGGCATCCTGGTCCCTTATGCACATGGACAAGTAGTGGCATCTCTGGAGGGGTCTCTGCCCTGCGTTGTTGCCCGGCTGTTGGCCCTACACCCCGCACCCGTGTCTGGAGCCCCTGACTGTGGTGCGCACTTCGGGGTGTGTCTACACCGGGAGGGCGGTGTCCACTGCATTTCAGCTCCCAGGTGCGGTCCCTGGACCGCGCAGTCCCTCTGACGCTGCTGGGAGGGATCCCCGAAGCCCCACATTTGGAGTAGCCTCTGAACACCTCGGGTGTGGGCCCCAAACCAAAACTAAAATCAAGTAGATACACTGATCATTCCAATTTAAAGTCAGAGATCAACATATTAAAAAAGAACCGCGAGGGCCGGAGAGATAGCACAGTGGGCGTTAGCCTTGCATGCGGCCGACCCGGGTTCAATCATCCCTTATGGTCCCCCAAGCACCGCCAGGAGTAATTCCTGGGGCAAAGCCAGGAGTAACCCCTGAGCATTGCTGGGTGTGACCCAAAAAGCAAAAAAAAAACAAAAACCCACGATGAAACCATATGCTACTTACAGGTTACATAATTCAAACGCAGAGATATGTAGAAATTGAAATTTAAAAACTGGAACAAGACGGGGAATGCAAGGGGTAAACAGAGTTGAAATGGCAATACTAATATTATGTAAAGTAGATTTCACAATAAAAATGGTGACATGAGACAAAGAAGATCATCTCGCAATAAAATCAGGGTCAATCCTGGAAAACGTAACAATTACAACACCTAGGCTGCATAAGCCAAAACCTCTCCAAAAAGTTTTGGAGAGGTCTAACGAAAAGATACTATCCACAAATTAGAACAATTGCTGTTAGGATTTTTGTACTCTCTCCAAAGGAGAGCACTGCTGATGGGCTCCCTTAGAAAAAAAAAAAAAAGCTGGGAAGATGGAGCAAATTAAATTCAAACAAATTAAAAGGAAATAATTCAACGAAACAACAAAGAAGCAACAGTAATAGTATAACAATGTCATTGACTCCACACAATAGGTAGAAAGGTCATTCTGACAATGTTGATTCTTCCAATTCATGAATATGGATGGTTCAATTTCATAAGATTTTGTTGAGGATTTTTTCATTGTTTTTGTGCCACATCGGTCATATATCAACCTTTATCCAATCATCTGTCATTGGATAACTGGGTTATTACTATATCCAGGCTGTTGTACTCAGCAGTGAAGATAGGTGTGCATATATATTTTTGAATTCATATTTTTTGTGTTCTTGGGGTGGAGGTATACACATATTTCACATTTTCTTTATCCAATTATCTGTTATTGGAATATTGAATTATTTCCATATCCTGGCTATTATCCTCAGTAATGCAATGAACATATGTATGCCTGTATATTTTTTAATTAATATTTTTGTGTTCCTGGGGTAGATACCAAGAAATGGAATCACTGGGTCATATGGAAGTTCTTTGTTTACTTTTTTGAGGAATCTTCACACTGCTTTCCAGAATGAACTAGATGCCATTCCCAACATGAATGAAAGGCAATTTATTTTCAAATAAATTTTCTTTTCTTTTCCTAAAAGAATTATCACTTATCACTTAACTTCCCGTTAGTCGTCGATTTGCTCGAGCGGGCGCCAGTAACGTCTCCATTTGTCCCTGTCGCGTGCTAGTGTAGCCCAATGGCATCTCTTCGCTCCGGGAACATGGAGGGCCTCAAACCGATCGTTCATGACCTTGACAAAGAATTAGAAACCAACATCTGTGTTTCAGCACTTTTCAGTAAATGAAACAGTTTTGTTGACTAAGAGTAATAAAATCATCATTACCTGATTGCCCAATTATGGTGCATTTGGTACCTAAGTTGGCAGGAGGTGTAAGAGTTAAGCAAACATAAAAATATTAGGTCTGGGGACCGGAGTGATTGGACAGCAGGTAGGGTGTTGCCTCGAGTGCTGCTGTCTCAGGTTCAATCCCCGGCATCCCACACAGTCCCTCAAGCACTGCCAGGAGTGATTCCTGAATGCAGAGCCAGGAGTAACCCCTGAGCATCACTGTGTGTGATCCAAAAAGGTCAGAGTCAGTTGAGCAAATTAAATTGACAATGGAACTATACTTTTGGTGTATTTTTTTAGTTTGTAAAGTGTTTGCTCTTTTTCCAGGATACTGTTTGACACAGATCCTTGTTTTTCAGAGAGCAATGGCGCTTCAGTCCTTGCTTCACCCAAGCACATGAGTGAGATGCTGCAATCCCAGACCTCTGACAGTTCAAGCACCTTAGTTTCAAAGAGAGCACTAGAAAGGCTAGTGGGTAGAGACATGGATTTTGTGTTGTTTATTTGGGGAAGCAATCTGCTGGATTAGAGGTGAGCACATCGAACCCATCAAACAAGAAGAACCCATAGTGTTGGGCGGTTCTGGTACCGGGACAATGCTACTGCTGGATCCTTTACCCCACCAGGACTTTGTCAGGGGAGGATATGTCTGCTATCAAAGGGCGAGCAAAGAGCAATTGGAAAGAGTCTTGAGAAACCCCAGCGGGGAGGAAGATGCTGTACGGGCACAGAGAAGACTGCAGTTCACTGTGTGATCCTCTCCTGGGAGTAGCCAGTCACAGAAGCTTTACTGCTTCCCCTCCAGGACACAGAAAAGGGTGAGGGTGAAGGGTCAGCATCCTTCATTTTCCTTCTGAGCCTCTTTAGGAGGTTACGGTGCCTGTGTACTGGGGGAAGTAAAGTTCAGTGTGGGTGTGTTTGCAAATGAGGTACAGGCGTAGTATTCCTGCGATATGGTTTTCATCCCGTGTTCCATGTAGTTCCATGTAGTTCCATGTAGTTTCCATGTAAATACAGTATTCATGCGATATGGTTTTCATCCTGTGTTCCATGTAGCATCACCCCTAAGGACATACATGTTGCCATCAGTAACTATAGGCCAATCTTTATTTTTATGGAGTTATTGGTTTTTTAGTCTTATATATTTTGGATATCAAAAGGACGGGCATGTTTACTTCCTCATTCCCTCCTGGTCCCTACGAGGACCCTCACCCCCACTCCCACTCCCAGGTTGAGGCAATCCTTCATCCCAGCTTCCTGGCGCACCTGCTCTCCCCAGAATCCCAGCTGGATCTCCTGGCCCTGGCTGAGGAGCTGGAGGAGGAAGAAGGACTCACCCCCACACAGGTGAGGCAGATGGACCTCTGGGGTCCATGTGGGGCTCAGGGGAATAATGCGAGGGTTTCCTGTAAGTCCGTGGGCAGAGACCCAGGGCAAACAGGAGGCATTTTTCATGTGATTCCTGGGAAATAGACCCTGCAGGGGACACAGGGGACAGGTGTTGGGATCGGAAGTTCCCTAGCCATGGGAGGCGCGGAGAGACCAGATAGACACAATTCCTGCAGGGGAAAAAACGGGGTTTATTTAGACCAGCATGCTGGGGCTCCACAGCATACCCCAGAGTGGGCAGTGGCTGAGAGCCCTGAACTTCTTCAAAGGGGATCTTATATAGGCCTTCACTGGCCGTTACAGCAAGGCCCGCACATTTCATAGCCAATAGATTTGTAACAACATATGCTTTCTTAACCAATCCGTTTAACAGTACATCACTCCTTAGCCTATAGATTCAAAGATCAGCATTTAAGTACATGGATTGTCAGCACAGGCAAGGTTATAGCAGGAATCATTAAGCCTTAGGTAATCTCCCTTGACCATCCTCTTGAGTTACCCAAGTCTGCAGGGTGCTTTAGTGAGACAATACACTCCAGGAAAGGGCAATTTCCCCCAACCACCACATCCTGAGTTATCCTTTAACCAAGTCTGCAGGGTGCTTTACTGAGAGGATACATTTCAGGAACAGTAAATACACCTGAATGCTGTCACACTTGGTTTAGAAACAAGTTATGCCCTGTTCACTTTCCAAGTCCCCTCTCCCCCAGGTGCAAAGCAGCCAAGCAGTTTTACAGAAAGCAATGTTGCAAGCTAGCTGAAGCACGCAAAAATTTGATGCCCTAATATGGATTCTTTCACAGGGCCCAGGGCACTCAGCAGCAGGAGGGTCGTGAGTCAGGAAGGGGCGCCCTAGCGCCCTGGGGCTTGCTCACTTGGTGGCCCCCCTGCCCAAATCATGACCAGGGGCCTCCCTCTGAGGCCTCAGGGGAGAGAAGGACGTGAATATGGGGTGAGGGGAGGGTTAGCGGGGGTGAGGGCCCTTAGTGAGACAGAGATCTGGTTTTTCTGTTTCGGGAGGAGTCGGGGTCACTCTCTGCCCCACCCTGCACCTCCACATACCCACACTGTCCCTTCTCCCCTCAGCTTGTGGAAAAGTGTCTGCGGACCCCGCAGGACAAGGAGATCATGAAGGCTCATCCCCAACACCAGGTGACCCTAAAGGACTCGAGTCCAGCCGAGAGTGCAGCAGCCACAGCACCCCAACACCTACCTGGGGCCACAGGCCAGGGGCCAGCGCTGAATCTGAGACTGACTCTGGACACGCCTCATGGCCTGGGCGGGCCGATGCCACTGCAATGGCACCTGGAGCTTCTGTCCTCTCTCTGGGGAGCCTGGAGTCCCCACCGCTGCAGGCAGGACCGGCCCCCTGTCCAGGCCTCACTGCCCCTACTCTGGACAGCAGGGCTCTCCACATGCTGGGAGAGGGCCCTCCTGGCCGGGGTCTGCTCAGGGCAGCAGAGGGCTCCAATGAGGAGGAGGAGGAGCTGCCCACCCTGGCCTTTCTCCTGGCCTCTCACCACAGCCTGCTGCCCTGGGCCTTCCCTGCGGGCCCTGGCTCAGACACTGGCCCCCTCTTCCCGAGAACCTGTGGGGATTCTCGGTCCCCTCCCACTCACAGAAGGGCCTTCAAGCCTGCTGCCCTTGCTGCTGCCCCTTCCAGGAAGCTTCTCTGTGTGGGGGCCCAGAGTTGGACACTACTGAGACCCCCTTCCCCGTGGGGCACCCCAGGGTGTCTGGGGACTCAACCTTGACTGTGGAGCTGGTGGGCCCCTCCCTGCCCCCAAAGAGAAGGTTCCAGCCTCCCGTGGCCCAGTGGAGGAGGACGGGGCACAGCATCCAGTCGGACACTGGGGTCGCTCCCTCCTGAGCCCCCAGCAGCCTTGTGCTCCCCCTGATCTTCATCCAGCTAGGACTGCTCTGGAATGGGGGGGCGGGCCCTGTGGTGGGGTTGGATGGAGCAGCCCCTATTTGTCATTTTGTAAATAGTCAATAAAGTTCATTTCTTTGAAAACACTCTTGGTACCTCATGTCTCTCATGCTCCTTGGGCAGTCCTGAGATGAAGACAGGCAAGGGCGTTACAGCGATTGGGGATCTGTGAGGCATTGTGCTCGCTGGAGCACGGAGGAGTCCTTCCCACCTGTAGGGAGATGTGCTCAGTTTCACCAGACCCACCCAATTCCGTGGACATAGGCAAGACTCACATTTGCTGTCTTTTCCTTGGAATGCATCAAAAAGCACATCAAAGACTGAGGGCATCATGCTGGGAAAAATCACAGCATGGGAGAGAGCAACACAAGGGAGCTCTCACAGATGTGGGACAGAGAAACAGTTTGAGATCAATGGCCAAGGACAATCTGAGAACTGGTTTACAGATGGGGACTTTCCAAGGAAGGGGAACTCAGTGGGTGCTCTGGGGTTGGGGGGAGGGAGGCAGGGGGTGGTTGTGAAGGGAACTGAGACATGGGGAGGGCAGCAGATACTCTGGTGCAGGCTTTGCTGTTGCAATGGTGCATGCGATGTTGTAAATCTCTCTGCTTTCAAAACCTGAAAGTTCAGGGGCTGTATAGACAGTATAATGGCTAGGGCATTTGCATTGCAAACAGCCAACCTGGGTTTGATTCCAGCATTCTATATAGTTTTCTGGCAAAAGGAATTTCTGAGTACAGAGCCAGGAGTAAGTCCTAAGCATAACTTGGTCTTGTGCTGCTTCCATATAAAGGTTTTTTTAAAGTTCAGAGTAAAACAAATATTTTTTAAAAAATTCAGACCACAGAAGGATTAAGGCATTTCCCTTCCTGTAGCTTTGGTTCTATCCCCTGCATTGGGTTTGTTCCATCAAGCATCACCAGAAATTATCCCTGATCAGAAAGCCAGAAGCAAGCCCTGAGCACAGTTGGGTATGGTCCAAACATTAAAAATGAAATTTAAAATAAATGTTCATTAAAGCATTTGTACATTATACCATTAATCAAAGTGGAATGTATAATTGCTATGGAATTTGGTATAGTCAAAATTTCAAGTTTTTTCACAGCAGGTAAGTCATTCGCCTTACAAGCGGCCAACATGGCCGACCCGAGTTTGATTCCTCCGCCCCTCTCGGAGAGCCCGGCAAGCTACCGAGAGTATTCGATATGCCAAACACAGTAACAACAAAGTCTCCAATGGAGACGTTACTGGGCCTGCTCGAGCAAATCGACGATCAACGGGAGGGCCTTTATTTTAATTTTTATTAATGAGACATCATGATGTACAGTTGTAGACTTACAAATTTTTGTGCTAGGTTTCAATTATACAATGATCAAATACCCATCCCTCCACCAGTGCCCATCTCCCACCACCACAGATCCCAGTATCCCTCCCACCCCCCTACCCCCCCCATCCCACCCTGCCTCTGTGGCAGGGCATTCCCTTTTGTTCTCTCCTATTGGGTGTTGTGGTTTGCAAAAGAGGCAATGGGTGGCAATCATGTTTGGTCTATAGTCTACTTTCAGCATGCTTCTCCCATCCTGGGAGGATCCTCCCAACACCCTTTATTTGGTGCTCTCTTAAATTTCAAGTTTTTTAATAATACACTCTTCCCCCTTTTTATTGAATCACCATGAGATACACAGCTAAAAATTGTTCATGACTGGGAGGTAGGGGTGGTAGGAGGGAAACTAACTTTTGGCAGTTTACTTTTCTGGTAAATTTGGCCCCAAGTTGTTGGGGTCCAACCAAAGGCACAGCGGCAATTTGGGGGTATCAGGAAGCCTGAAGGCACCATCAGGCTGCTAATGCACTCGCCCGAAGGTACAGGTTGACCTGCTGGCAGCACCATACTCCCCCCACCCCACACGTGTGTCACTAATTCAATTTTGGCTTGTTCCATTCTAATGCTGAGAATACTATTGTATTCTTTACCTCTTCTTTTTAATTATTTATTATTTCTCCCCTCCAGTCTTTTTGCAGGTTCATTGACTCTTGTGATGATTTAGTAGTTCAGTGGTTATGAAGAGCATTTTGTTGCTTTAGGTCATGTCAGTCAGTGTCAGAATTTATGAGGCACTTGAGAAGTGTTCTGGGCTTCTGTCACTGTCCAGAGAATGATGGAATTTCTTAATTTTTTTCATTATTACTAATGATTTGTGTGAAGTTTGGGTTTAACTCTGGGCTCAAGGTGGTCTGAGCAGTGATCTACTGTTCCCATTGGTGTATCAGGCTAGTATCTACTGTGATATGTAAGGGTTAAATTGTACTTTTGCTCTGCTTCCGCTGTACCTCTTGAATTAAGAAATGCCTTTTCATGATGTATTGCTATAGTGACAGCAAAGTTAGAAATGTGAGCAGGAGCTAAGCACAGGTAACCAGGAGACAGCCAGAGGCAGGAACTCTGAGTAGCTCATTCTAGGTATCTAGCAGAGATGAATAGGTCATAAGTAATAAGTTATGCAAGTAACTTATTACTTAATAAGTATTAAGCTTGCAAAGCAGTGCAGAGATGCGATCAAGGAAGACCTCAAAGAGAGAAGAGCAGAAGTACTGGTAGATGCGGCAGAAGCTGGGAAAAGTATTCGTAACGACCACCTGTCCTTCACCAACTACAAGACCAAGATGACTGCCCTCCGACGTCCTGATGGATCCATCACATCCTCCAGAACACGGCAATGGAGAAGATTATCCATGACTTCTACTCAAATCTCTTTGATAGCCATGTCTACTTGCCTACATACCAAATTCCACAGGATGGATATGTCGTTCCCAATGTTCTCCCTTCCGAAATCCGACACGCCATTTCGTCGGTAAAGAAACAAACAGCACCCGGCCCAGACAAGGTCAGACCTGAACACCTGAAGAACCTGCTGTCAGTACTCATCAATACACTGGCTCGGCTCTTCACTCGCTACCTGTCTGAATGCAAGGTTCCATCCCAATGGAAAACCAGCAGGACCGTACTACTGTTCAAGAAGGGAGACATCCATGACATTGGCCACTGTCACCCGATCTGCCTATTGTCTGTCATCTACAAGTTGTTCACTCGAGTCATCCTAAATAGGATTGGCAGAACACTAGATGAAGGACAACCATGCGAGCAAGCCGGGTTCCGCAAAGGATTCAGCACCATCGACCATATCCACACGATAACCAAGCTCATTGAGGTTTCTCGGGAGTTCAAGATGCCGCTCTGATTAACGTTCATTGATTTAAAGAAGGCCTTTGATTCTGTTGAGACAGAAGTGGTCATTGAAGCCCTAGCCAATCAGGGCATTCAAGCCCAATACATCAGGATCCTTCATGAGCTGTATTGCGGATTCACTACCAGGATCTCACCATTCTACAAAGAAGTGATCATTGATGTCAAGAGAGGGGTTCAGCAGGGTGATACCATTTCACCGAAACTCTTCAGGGCCACCCTCGAGAACATCATGTGACGACTGGAATGGGAAGGAATGGGAGTGAAGATAGATGGTCGGCAACTAAACCACCTCCGCTTTGCTGATGACATGAGACCACTCTCCGCACACATGAAGGTACTGGCAGAGGGACAAAGCCACGCGGGTTTCGGGGCCGAGATCTCCAAGCCTACTCGGATTGGAGTCGAGCATCCTCCACCCAGATCCTCCAAATTCCAGTAGGCGGGGGTCACACCCACCACCTGGCCCCCTGGCGCCGTGTAATCCCATCAACGGCCAAGACTCAGAGACTATAAAATCCAGCTCCCGGAAACATGCGGCCACAAATGCGGCCGTGCGACATCTTATCAGAACATCTTTTTATGACATCTTATTATCTCATTACTACTTTGGACAAACTTGCAGGCTATTGAATGTAGCCTGCCCACAGGGCAGAGTCTGGCAAACTCCCCATGGCGTACCAAATATGCCAAATACCAGTAACAACGATGGGTCTCATTCTCCTAAAGAGCCTTGAATATAATCTCAGGGCTAGGATGAAAGAGACGTTACTGGGGCCTGCTCGAGGCAATCGACGAATAACAGGATGATTGTTTTAATAACACCAAACATCAGCCAAGCGGCACAAATGCTGGCCGACTTTGACTGTGAGTGTGGAAAGGTAGGACTACAGCTGAATCTTATGAAGACAATGTTTATGAGAAACAGCCTTGTTCCTGATGCCCCATTCGCTCTCAACGGAATGACCATCTCCGAATGCAACAGCTATGTGTACCTAGGTCGAGAAGTCAACATGACAAATGACCTGGCACCCGAGATGCGCAGGAGGAAGAGAGCAGCTTGGAACGCCTTCAAGAACGTCGAAGAAATAGCTAAGAGGACGAAGAACCTCTGGCTCCGGGCACATCTCTTTGATTCCACTGTTCTTCCTGCATTAACATATGCCTCAGAGACATGGGCCCTACACAAACAAGATGAGAATGCTATTCAGGTCTCCCAAAGAAGAAGAGAAAGAGCTATGCTTGGAATATCACGTTTCACTCAAATGAGAGAAAGAATCCGGAGTTCTGACATCCGTCGACGATCAAGAATCAGGGACACTGTCTCATTTGCCAAGGTGTCAAAAATCAGATGGGCTGGTCACGTAATGAGATTTAAAGATGACCGCTGGACTAGAGCTGTTACCGACTGGATTCCATGGAATGCCAAAAGACCGCGTGGCTGCCCACCTACCAGATGGTCAGACTTCTTCAGCAAGATCATGAACGATCGGTTTGAGGCTCTTCATGTTCCCAGAGCGAACAGATGCCATTGGGCTACACTAGCACACGACAGGGACAAATGGAGACGTTACTGGTGCCCGCTTGAGCAAATCGATGACTAACGGGAAGTTAAGTGATTAAGTGATTAATAAGTTATGGTTCAGAATGGAGCAGAAGGACCCATACCCACCTGTTACCCAGGTGGAGTAGTAGTAGCAAGGGTCACAGAAACAATTAGTAAATTAATAGATGTCTCTATGGGATCTAAAACAATGTGTCCATAACAAAGATTTCCAGCAACAAGAGCCCCACTCTAAGTCCCGTGCTGAGCCCCTCCTGCCTCAGTGTACCTTAGTGTATTGTCACAACACAACCAATTGAGAAGCCCCATTTATTTGCTCTTCTTCTCTTTGCCCCTCGTGAGTGGTTTCAGGAATGTTCCTGTGTAAAGTGCTCAGTGCCCCTGCTCTGGCTGCAGTTCCAGGAGATTGCCTGGTTGCGGTCTGTCTTGACATGAAATAATTCACTCTCCTTGCTTAATGTCCTAAAGTTTGCTTTGGTGTGATGGATTGATCGAACTGTTACATTTGGAGACCCTGGTACAATGCTAAGACAACTTGGAACTCCTGACTTGGTGGGTGAAAGGAGACTGGGTCCTTATAGAAGGTGCCCAAGGGTACCAGCCTTCCTCAGCAGCCCACAGACCCCAGGAGAAGTTGAGCAGGCGGGCGAGGGAACAGTGAGATTCACTGACAACAGGTACCTTCCCGAACACCTTCTTACCTGGACAGACTTCCAGGAAAGCCCTTAGCTCCTCTCCCAGGGAGACTTTGGAGTCCGAGTCCTTTTCAGAATGTGGGGAGTGAGTTTCTCTTCTGGATGGAGTTTGACTCTCAGGCACCAGGACTGGCCCCAAGCGGCCCACAGAGTGCTGCCTGGTCTGAACAGTGCTTTGACAATGGTTCTCACTCAGGGGCCTGGGAGAGACTGATTACCTACTCAATGTAGGGAAGGTTAATCAGCCACCCATGTCTAGTTTTTGTCTTTTTTTGTTTGGGGAATTCCCAAGGATCTGGTATTCATTTCCCTGCTCACCATCTTTTTCTCCTTTCTGTTACCTCACTTCATCTGGTGAGCTGAGACTTTCTTTTCGTATTACTCTGCGTATGGAGGAGTGAGCAACTTTTCTGTCTTAGGAGGCTGGGATGAAATATTTTGGAGTTACTCATCTTTCTTATCTATCTTCAGAAACTCACCCTTATTTTACCAAGATTTCCATTCCCTATGAAGCCAGGGGTTGATAACTTCCCTGGAAGAAAGCATAAGGGGTCCCTGACAGTTTGTTTTTTAGTGGCAAGAGAACCGGAACTCCTCCTCTCTGTTGGTGTCATACAAGTTGCTTTGGTTATTTCTCTGAAACTTGTTAGCTGACAGGTTCCTACACGAAACACTGAGAAATACTTTTTTAAAAAATTTTTTTATTTTATAAGTTAGTTCACTCGATCGTATTCCTCATCAATGTTGTCAATGACGGCATCTTCCCATGTTGCTGCAACAGAGCCAAAGAGTTCCCAGTTGGTGGTTGTTCTGGGAGTCTTCTTCTTAAACCTTGCATTCTTTTCTCCTCGTTCTGTGAGGTAGAATTTTGCACGAAGAAGACGGTGGTCTGATCCCGTTTGGAATTTTGGGACAACAGCAACATCGGTTAGGCAAAACCGCCGATTGAATATGATGTGGTCTATTTCATTGTGGAACCGTCCATCGGGAGACTCCCATGTCCAACGTTTAGATTCAGCCTTTTGGAATTGTGAGTTACCATGGAAGGTTTTGGTTGACATGATGAACTCAGACAGTCTGTCACCCTGTTCGTTCCATTCCAGGCCATGGGTTCCGATGTGGAGTTCATCGACTGATCTTCTTGGTCCTATCTTGGCATTAAAATCACCGACAATGATTTTGTAGAAGGTGTGATCTTCTTTATAGAATTTCTCCAGCTCCATGTAGAATTTCTCAGTTTCTTTTTCACCATAACTGGATGTTGGTGCATAGACAACAAAGATAGAAACTGCCGGTAGTGAGCCACATTTATTCAAGTGTAATCGTCCGATTCGGGTTGTTAGGCATTCAAATGAATCAATGCTTGTGACTAAGTTTGTGTTGACAAGGATACCGACACCACCGACGCCTCTTTTATCACATGTTCCAAGGAACAGTTCTTCTCCAGTGTCGAAAACAGCATGATGGGATTGATGTCTTCTCGTTTCGGTCAGACCAATGATGTCGTACTTGATCTTTCGTGCTTGTACCATAAGGTCTTCAATGGATGCAGCAGATGCCAGCGAACGAGCATTAAAAGTACAGACAATCATTTTTGTTTTTCTGCGTTTTGGCAGCCCATGTCTGCCTTGGTGTTTTATCAGCTTCTCCTTCCATATCCTTCTCGACTCTGCATAATCAGGGTTAGGGAAATGAGATCCATTTATTACTGGATTTGGCATATCAATTTGGTCTATTTGGCATAGACCACGGATAGCTTGCCAGGCTCTGCCGTGTGGGTTGGATATTTATGGATATTTAAGGTATCCTGAAAATTTAGAGAAAATTAAATAAATAGTCGCGCGGCCGGGAGCTTGTTGTGATAATCTTTGGATCCTGGCCTTTGTTGGGGTTACACGGCAGTTGGAGGGTCAAGACCCTAAATGATCGGTTTGAGGCTCTACATGTTCCTAAAACGAACAGATACCATTGGGCTACGCTAGCACGCAACCGGGATGAATGGAGACGTTACTGGCACCCGCTCGAATAAATCGATGAATAACGGGGATTAAGTGATTAAGTGATTAAGTGAAGTTAGTTCACAATAAATGATTATATTTAATATTCAAACACCAATCCCACCACCATTACACCTTCCCATCACCCAATTTGGGATGTTTCTATCCCAAGCCCCCAAAGCTGTCCCAAAACACAACTGAAATAATATATTTTGTATTGTCTGTTATGAAAACTCTGAAAATGCCTCAAAAAATATCCATAGAGGAAACAGTGTGAAGATTGTTGTATTTTGGCAGAGGCCATTAAGACATTCTTTAGGATATCACTAACATGTTGTTAAAGGTTCAGTGATATGAGCTTTTGTATATATATACATCTGAAAATATGTATATATGTATGTATATATATTTCCCTCTATGATTTTGCTACCTACTGTTTGTACCCCATCAAATGTGTTGTGGTACTTATGGAGAATGGGAGTGTCTTATGATGTCCAGGAATAGGTTCAATCATCCGCCTGAGTGTGTGGGGAGCAGCCTTGAGCATGGTGGCAGTTGGGTTGGAGGCTTTTGGTTGCGGGGGCTCGGTCCCAGCTATTTCTCCCGGAAGGGGGCAACATGACGCCCGCTATAGCCATGCCACGGGACACTGTGCCATGCTGTTTCACTCGGGGCACCCCAAGGGGGTGGGTGTGAGCCCTCCCTGCCCAAGGAACATTGAGAAGTTCTACTTTACGCTTATTATTCTCAAAATATATGGATAATACAGAGGATTTCAACACTTGAGCTTTTGAGCTTTTGAGTTTGTTTTGTTTGAAAGACTGATAAGACCCAAGGAAAAGGGTAAAAAATGAGCTAATCTGAGATGTGAGATAAGAGAACGACTTTTTGGCTTCCTCTCTCTGGAGAGAGAGGTGTCTTTTTTTTTTTCAAATTTTATTGAATCACCATGAGATTGTTACAAGCTTTCATGTTTGGGTTACACTCACACAATGATTAAACACCTCTCCCTCCACCAGTGCACATTTCCCAGCACCAATATCCCTGATATAACCCCCTTTCCCACCCTCTCCCTGCCTCCATGGTGTTGGTGGCACCCACCGCCCTCTTTCTTCAGCAGGCTGTAGCCCCTCCACCTTTTCACATAAGCTGCAGAAAGACCGCCACCTTGAGACTCCTTGTTTGCTGAGAAAATGCCTCTATCAGAACTAGAAAAGCTGAGAATGGTTATGTACCACTGTCTTGGTTTTGTAATCACTTGTTCATGATTTATCTGTGCCAACTTGATGCCAAGAGAGCTCTTTCATGACCTCTTTCCCTAAGAGACAGACGGGACGGAGGGGATTTGGGGGGGGGGTGTCTGAAGGGACACTGGATGGTCTCAATAGGCCAACAGGGCTCCATTTGCCCTGGGGACCACCCTATCTTTCTTGGTCTACCCCGAAGTCTTCTGGCCATTTGTGGAAGGGGGGGATCAGAGAAACAGCAAAATCAATCGATGGACTATGAGTATGTATGTGTGTGCATGTGAGTTTGCACATGTTTGCAGTCAGTTTGTCCAATTGTCTGTGTGTAAAAGGCTCAAAGTTAGCGCGAGGATGAAAGCAGAAGTAGAAGTCCCTCAAGGAAAGCCGCATCATTAATAAAGCTCAGCCTGTGAAGTCACGAGTATCAGCAGCTTCTAATTTAGATTGAAGAAAAGAAAGTAGACCAAAACGTTAAAAATATTAGAACTATTTCAGGTTTTTGGCAACTTAAACTTTAACGATTGCAGGTTTACTGGATTAAGACTCAACTTTGATGTTTAGTGTTCTCATGGGGAAAAATATAGCCTCTGAGGACTTCTTATGATTCACTGTGAGCAGATCTGGAGCCCGTGCTAATTAGAGAAGGTCACTCTAAAATATCAGCAGCCTGCAAGTGTGCTTCCTTTGCAGTTTTTATTAACAAATGAAGACTAAACAGTTAAGATAAATCATTCTAATCAACTAAGTTCAACTATAAATTTTGTTGTTAGTTTGATTAGTATATATGTCAAATGAACTAAATAACCTTTAGTCTTTCTTGTCTTAGAAAACCAAGTTTGTTTTGAAAGTTTTTATTTGTGTTGAAATAAGTAGGAATTATTTTGTGGTAACTTTTGGAAAACAGGGCTTCCCAGAACTAAACTCTAAAGAAAAATTTGAATTGGAAGAAAATAAAAGGGGGTGAGAGTCTGAGAAGAGTTTCTAAGACAATCCATGAAATTCGCTATTTATAAATTCAGACCTGTTTGGAGTTTCATGGGAGGCATTGTCATTTAAAAAAAGGGGGGAGAGTTTAGAATTATGTAGCTATAAAATAAAGTTATGTGCTAACAAATTTCAGTCAGCTTCACTTAGTTGAAAGGCAAATGTATAAACCAGAATTGACCATACTTAGGAATATTTTATTTTTGAGATTTTCTTGTAGTTTAAATGTTAGTGTTATTGAGTAAATTTAGAAGTAGCTCTGTTCCGTACTTTTCTCCATTCATGACTGGAAGTAGTCTCCAGCTTAGGAATTCATTGTTTTCTACTTAAAATGGAAAAAAGTAGTAACTTTTTAAGCTCATTAATGACCATGATGCAGAGACTCACAAATAAATTTTGGAAGAGAGCCAACATGCTACAAGGATGCTTCTGAACCCCAAACAACCATCCAGTTAAAAATGTAACTTCAGCTCTAGCACCCTATTTAAAATTTAGAATTCCTGGGCATTTCATACTGTATGCCATTGATATACCAAGAGTAGCACACTACATTTGATGGATGTAAGCTAGAAGGCAACTGATCTTGATAAAATATATATATATATATATATGTATATATATATAGGCACACAAGGCTCAACCTTTAACAACATGTTGGTGATCTACAGTGCTAGGCACTGTAGCACTGTCCTCCCATTGTTCATCGATTTTCTCAAGCAGGCGCCTGTAATGTCTCCATTGTGAGACTTCTTGTCACTGTTTTTGGCATATCAAATACACCACGGGGAGTTTGCTAGGCTCTGCCATGCAGGCAGGATACTCTCGGTAGCTTGCCAGGCTCTTGATAGAGGGAACCTAGAAAGGTAAGCAGAAATGTCAGGAAAAAATGATTTTAGTCACTAGGAAAGAAAGATTAATTCAGTCTTAAGAAGAAAATAAACACACTACTGTGGACGGAGTTCACAAAAAGGTCTAGTCCTAGTTTCCAGGAACGCTTCCTCCAGTCCCAGGGCTTCTCTGCTTCTCTGCCCAGGAGAATCCTTATAGTCAACCTGATATCCACTTACCCAAGACTCACTCACCCTGGTTCCTTACCCTGGTGCCCTGAAACCAAAAACTTCCCTCAACTAAGAGAAGGCCTGAAGGCTTACCTTTGACTATCACTACTGACAGGAATAGAAGCATTTAAACCTTTGGTCAGTGTTTCAACTTTTTCAAAATATACTTTGTTATTGATAATTAAAATTTTCCAAGATGTCTGGCTAGGTTAGCTGGGATGAAATCTGTAAGAAGAGTAATAGGTAGATAGATATCAGTGGTATATATGTGATTTCTGAAACTATGGGTGATATGCCTTTGACTAATTTGTATTTTTTAATTATTATATATCAAATAGGTATGTAGTGGAATTTTTTAAAGCTGTATTTTATTGCAATTTAAAAGATTAGATGGGGGCCAGAGAGACAGCAGAGGTTCAGGTGCATGCCTTATATGTTCCCGAATACCACATGGTCCCCAAAGCAAGGCTGAATTATCTCAGGTCCTCATATTGTACTACCAACCTTCAAGCCTACTTGTTACTCAGTGATATACATGAGTATATATGCATGATATACATGCTTACAATGTATGAAGTACTGAGTTCTATCCTTGGCAATCCCACCTCCTCTCAAAAAATAATTAATTATAAAGTTGAGGGGCCAGACATACTTTTAAAAAAGTAGTTAAGGCATTTGCCTTGAACACAACCAACCCCAGTTTGATCCCTACCACCATATATGGAAGCACAACATCCTGAGCACTGCCAGGAGTGATCCCTTGAGGAAGGAACCTAGGGTTGGGATAGAGAAGGAACCACTATGACCATGATAGTTGTAAATGTTTACTCGGATAAGAAGTGAGTGCTAAAAGTAGGTCACAATCACAATCACAACCATCCTGTTATTCGTCGATTGCCTCGAGCAGGCCCCAGTAACGTCTCCTTCGTCCTAGCCCTGAGATTTTTTTAAAAAGTGCCATATTCAAGGCTGTTTCAGAGTTAGGAGAATGAGACCCTTCATTGTTACTGGTATTTGGCATATTGGGTACGCCATCGGGAGTTTGCCAGACTCTGCCATGTGGGCAGGTTACATTCGGTAGCCTGCCAGGTTGTCCAAAGTAGGAATGAGATGATAAGATGTCGTGCGGTCGTGAATGTGGCCGCGCACTTCCGGGAGCTGGGTTTTATAGTCTCTGAGTCTTGGCCGTTGATGGAATTACACGGCACCAGGGGGCCAGTTGGTGGGTGTGACTCCAGCCTACTGGAATTTGGAGGATCTGGGTGGAGGAAGCTCAGCCCCGATCCGAGTAGGCTTGGAGATCTCAGCCCCGGGACCCGTGTGTCTTTGTTCCTCTGCCAGTACCTTCAAGTGTGCGGAGAGTGGTCTCAGCATGGTGGTGGCTGGTTCTGGAGGTCTTTGGCTGCCAAAGCCCTGGTCGGGGCGGGGAGGAAAACTCAACCCGCTCTCCTCCAAGGGGCCCCGGTGAAGACAGGCAGGCGCGGGGGCAGGAGACTCTGCCAAAAAGTAGGTAAAGGAACAACTATGATAACCTCTCAATATTTATATTGGGAACCATAATGTGTGTGTGTGTGTGTGTGTGTGTGTGTGTGAGGGAGAGAGAGAGAGAGAGAGAAAAACTGCAATAGAGGTAGGCTGGGGGTTGAGGGTGGCAGGACAAAACTGGGGGACACTGGTAGTGGGAAATGTACACTGGTGGAGGGATGGGGGTCAGAACATTGACTGAAACTGGATCATGAACAGCTTTGTAACTGAGTATCTCGTGGTGATTTAATTTAAAAATCATAGTAATAAACCTTAAGCACTACTGGATATGATCCCCAAACCCAAATACCACCCCAACACCTGTCCAAAAAAAAAAGTTGACTAACAGGTAAAATACAAAAATGGGTTCTTCCGTTGGAGAATTGGCTCCAGTAGTAGAGAACATGCCTTACACGTGGGATGCCTGGGCTCATTCCCAGCACCTCCTGACACCACACACTGCCGGGCCAACAGGTGCCTCCAGCACAGGGCTTGAGTACCACTAGGTACCTGAGCAATGCCAGGGACGGTCCCCATAAAGAAACTGGTTATCACCAGCCCTACCTATATCTTTCACAAGGGTATTTTCCCTTTTGTAGTTTAATTTTCTTGTGCATTTAAATAAAAGCATTTATTCTATCTAAAGGAACTAGAGAAATAAGAAAACTGGGGCAACTTTCATAACAAAAGGAACCACAAACTACAAATGAACAATAGCAAATCACCAACAGTCACAAAACCTGCATGTAAATAAGAGGTCTCAATAAAGAAGAAGCCAGGGAGAATAAAAGGCTGCATCTGATAGGGTCTGCCACCCCTTCAGAAAAGAAACTTTAATGAAAAATACAACCAGCCAGTTTGAGAACAGTTATTGGCACTGGAACAAGGGTACCCATCTCAAGATGACATAAGAAATAGCCAGGATTAGAAAGACTTCAAAGAGTTGGTCTAGTCTAGCCTCATGAACAGTCAAAAGTGACCTACCAAAGATCCCCTCCCAGACAAGGGCTCACATGCTAAAGTAAAAGTGCTAAGGATAAAAACAAAATTGAATGGGATGGGGGGAATAAAGACAAAGAGAAGGCCCACAACAAAATATATGAAGAAAGAGAATGAGAGCATTTCAGAAAGCATCATTTCTAATACTCAATAATACCAACTAAACTAGGAAGCTTACTTTGCCCCATTCTCAAAGTTCAATGCAAGTTACCTCCCATCAATATAAGGAACGAACTTCAGGGAGATGGCTAAGAGGACTGTTGTGCAGGTTTTATATATGTGAGCCCTCCGTTCTATCCTTAGCAACACATGGTTCCCCAATCACTGCTGGGAGCTACCTGAACACTGAGCCAAGTACCATCAGTTGTGGCTCCAATAAATAAAGAAGTCAGAGGGGCTGGTGCAATAGCACAGTGGGTAGGGAGTTTGCCTTGCATGTGGCCTACCTGGGTTCAATTCTCAGGATCCCACATGGTCCCCCGAGCACCATCAGGAGTGATTCCTGAGTGCAGAACCAGGGGTAACCCCTGAGCATCGGCTGGGTGTGACCCCAAAAGCAAATAAATAAATAAGTCAGAGATTTACATTTGATGGGGTGTAAGGTAGAAGGCAACAGATCTTTTTATGTATTAGCTCACAAGGCTCAACCTGTAACAACATGTTAGTGATCTCCTATACGGGGGCTTAATGGCTGCAAGGTGAGATACAACAAATTTTACACACTTTCCTCTAAGGAAATCTTTTTTGGATAATTTTAAGTCTATTATTCATAATAAGCAATACAAAATAAATTATTTAGCATCTGCCTTTGGGGCAGGCTTGAGTGGTGGTGGGAAACTTCGAAATAATGATGGTGGGAAGGTGTAATGGTGGTGGGATTGGTGTTGAAAAATTGAATGTAATAAAGTATTGTGAATAACTTTATAAAATAAAATTTTTAAAAAAATAATTGAGCAAGAAATTTGGGAAATTATTGTAATCAGTGTTACAGATTATGTTGATAATTATTTTGTAAAGTACCTGAAAGTGCCCCCTCTCAGTGAGCCCGGCAAGCTACCGAGAGTACTCAATACGCCAAACACAGTAACAACAAGTCTCAAAATGGAGATATTACTGGGCCCGCTTGAGGAAATCAATGAACAACGGGAGGACAGTGAGACAGTGTGACCTGAAAGTCCAATACATGAAGATGATTTTATTTTGTGTCAGCTTTGTTACCATGTCCTAAACTAGTCTTGGTTTTTTATTTTGTTTTGTTTTGTTTAACTTGTTTTTGGTTTTGTTTTTCCTGGCTTTTTGGATCACACCTGGCAATACTCAGGGTTGCTCCTGACTCTGCACTCAGGAGTTACTCCTGGCATTGCTCAGGGGACCCTATGGGGTGCCAAAGATCAAACCCAGGTCAGCCACATGCAAGGCAACTGTCCTACTGCTGTACTAGGGCTCCGGCCCAAAATTCTTGCTTGTTTATAATCATCAAAGTGAATGCTTTAAACCCTTCAATATTTGTCTTCATAGAAATTAAACTTTGAAGGCTGGAGAGTGTATCACGGTTAATTTACAAGCAGAGCAAACTTTCTGCCTAGTTTACTCTGTATCATAAGATACTTAGTTGTAAGTAAAATCATTGACCATTTGCAAAATTTATCGTGCCTGTGTTTAAGATTTAAGCTTTGTCACATTGTAAACTTGATTTTGTCTCTTGATTTACCACAATGTTGTCTTATCTGTGCATGTGTTAGAATTTGAGAAAAGGTGATTCTTAAAACAGGTTTCTAAATACGTTTATTATTCTACTATTAGAACTATGTTGTCAAATATCTGGTAAATGGCATGAGAGACCTTGTGACCAGGTTTTCATGTTATTTCATAACACCATTGCATGCGCTCCTTGTGGAAGGGGTTGCACTGCATGAGCAGAAGGGGACACAGCATTGTCCTGTAGCAAGCATTATGCTACCCTGTCTTTGGCATGAGATGGCCTACTCACCCACAAGAAATAAATTTTTTTCTACAAAATTCTAGTGTAGAATTTCTATGTAGTGTAGAGCACAAGAAACCCTTAGCAACAGCAAGTATTTTTAGAGAGCCAAAATAGATTCTCACAAATATCTGCAAAGATCATTCTTATGGTACTTGTAGTTTTATACTTGATAAAACAGTTTACACGGATAAAAAATTAAAACAGAGCTTTTATGTTAGAAATACAATGGTACATAATTAGCCCTTGCTAAAGGTATTCAGTAAGAAAGTGGAGACATTTTTAAAATTTTTAAAATTTTATTAGTTCACAATATTTGATTACATTTAATATTCAAACACCCTTCCCACCACCATTACATCTTACCACCACCAAATTCAGGATGTTTTTATCCCAAGCCCCAATCACTGTCCCAAACACAACTGAAATAATATATTTCAAATTGTCTGTTATGTAGCACTGCTGAACATGCTTACCAAAAAAAAATCCATATAGAAAACTGTGAAGAAAAATATATGTGCATATATATATTTCCCTCTATGATTTGTTGCCTACTATCTGAACCCCATCAAATGTGGTGTGGTAATTATGGAGACTGGGTAGGGCGTGTCTTTTGATGTGTCCAGGAATATGTTTACTTATATGTGAGGCTCCGCCTGAGCACGTAGGGAACAACCTTGAGCGTGGTGGCAGTAGGGATGTGGAGTTTCTTGGCTGCTGGAGCTGGATCTCTTGGGGTGGGGAGGGCTCTCACCTGCCCGCTCTAAGGCGTTCCGTGTGAAACAGCCTGGCACGGAGTCCAGTGGCACGGTTATGGGGGCCTCATGTTATGCTCCCTTTCGGGAGAAGCAGCCGTGGGATCTGGCGGTGGCCGATGAGAGTGGAGATATTTTTATTCCCAAGTAACTTGGTTATTTTTATTCCCAGATAACTAATAGTTGATTCTCTCTCTACTACTGCTTCGTCGTCTGTCATGAGAACTCTTGTCTTCTGAACCCTTCTCTGTCGAAGAAATATAATTTGTCAAGAGCACAATCATGGAACACATTCTGACTCAAAGGAAACAAGTGATAAGACTTTATGGGACAGGAAAAGCTTAAACAAAACCGACCTGAAGGTCTGTTGTATGGGAATATGACGGGATGTCCCCAGAAAAAAATCACCCTGCTCTAAACTTTTACCCTGTTTAAGTTTTAGATGACAGGAATTTGTGTATTACTTACTGTGTTTATGCAAAATAAGTAGCAGTATTTATCAGAAGTAAACGTAACCCATTATTTTGTGGATTACTTAGTGAATTACTAGTAGAGGAGAAGAGAAAGCAATGTTTCAGTCATTTCCCAATTTTTGTCGTATTTAGAGCTTGCATTCACCAAGTGTGTGAGTGTGTCTTAGCAGGTTGACTTCAAGGAAACCCAGCAGACTCGCCACTCAGGTTGAGGAAGCTACTCCTGAGGATTTCCAGGTGACTGAGAAGTTCTAGTGCTGTCCCAGTCACATCCTGGGGACTATCTGGCCCCAGTGCAGAAGCCAAGGAATGCCGCGTTGAGCAGAGGTCAAAGTCTGTTCCCTCTGTGCAGTGAGCTGACACTGAGTTCGGCTGTTGCTGGTGGGCATTAGCTCTGCTGCTAGCACAGAGCTGGTGGCCACTGCTCCTAAGGATTGGGACTGGACCGAAAATACTTTATCAGAGGCCTTATTTATTTGGTACCCTAATTTTCAATAGATGTTGACTGGATTAGCATGACCCTTATTCTTAGGTTCTTAACCAATGATAGCTCATTGGTCCGTGGTGCATATTTCTCAGGTGCTGAACATGACTTTGATGTGGGCACTGCATCCCCCTCCCTCAACACTGGGAGCTAAATAGACTTAAGAGTCCCCTGACCACCTCAAGGTGAGATGCCGGAGGGCCCAAGAGCACTAGAGCACTCTAGGGGTGGCCTGGTGGTCCCCAGCACCAGAAAGCCTGAACAGCTCAGCATTTGGGAGGTGGAAAAAGCAAACACTGTGTTTCAAATCCCTGAAGTCAGGCTGGAAAGGCAAACAAGGGTTTAGACATTTGCCTGGCATGGCACCACTGCAGTTTATTCCCAGGCACCACATATGCTCCCTGGAGAGTGCTCCCGAGCGCAGAGCCAGGAGTACCACCTAAGCAAGGTGGGAGTGGACCCAACACCACCCACCTAAAAAAACTGAAATAGACACAGTGGATTTCAGTACAAGGAATAATAGTAGATATAGTTAAGTCAGCATGTTGGAAAATGACCAATTAATGGAGACAGCAGTTTGAATATAAAAAAATTTAAATATCGTGAAATTTTATTTTAGCCACTGTTTGATCCTGCACAGCAGAGTCTGGCAAACTTCCGTGTCGTACTCAATATGCCAAATACCAGTAACAATGATGGGTCTCATTCTCCTAACCCTGAAAGAGCCTTGAATATGGCTCTTTTAAAATCTCAGGGCTGGGAAGAAGAAGACGTTACTGGTGCCTGCTCGAGGCAATCGACGAACAACAGGATGACCGTGATCGTGACTGTTTGATAATTTTACAATTTTTTTCAACAGTAAGGTTTCATACATAGAACATTCCAACACATATCAACACTTTCCCCACCCCCTAATGTCTCATTTTCTCTTTTTTAGTTTTTTATTGAATATTCGTGAGATAGACCATTACAAAGCTGTTCATGATTGGATTTCAGTCATACAATGATCTGACACCCATCACTCAACCATGTATATTTCCCACCACCAATGTGCCCTGTTTTCCTCCATCTGCCAATATATACCCCCTCCAGCCTCCCTCTATGGCAGGCACTTTTCTCTCTCTCTCTCTCTCTCTCTCTCTCTCTCTCTCTCTCTCTCTCTCTCTTTCTCTCTCTCTTTCTCCTTTTATGCATTATGGTTTGCAATACAGATACTGTTCAGGGCGTTCAGTATTTTTATTGGGAAGATAAGGATGGAGTAGCTTTTGAATTTTAATTTTTTTAATTTTTATTAGTGAAACACCATGAGGTACAGTTGTAGACTTACAATTTTTTGTGCTTCGGTTTCAATTATACAATGTTCGAGTACCCATCCCTCCACCAGTGCCCATTTTCCACCTCCAATGCTCCCAGTATCCCTCCCACCCCCATCCCCCCTATCCCACCCTGCCTCTGTGGCTGGTCATTCCCTTTTGTTCTCTCTCTCCTTTTAGGTGCTGTAGTTTGCAAAAGAGTCATCGAGTGGAAATCATGTTCGGTCTATAGTCTACTTTCAGCATGCATCTCCCATCCTGGGAGGATCCTCCCAACACCTTTATTGGTACTCCCTTCTCTATCTGAGCTGCCTTTTCCCCTGGTATGTATGGCTGGCCTCCAAACCATGGAGTGAACCTCCTGGTACTCATCTCGGCTATTCTTGGGTGTTAGTCTCCTATTTTGTTACTTTATGTTCCCCAGATGAATGCAATCTTTCTATGTCTGTCCCTTTCTTTCCGACTCATTTCGCTTAGCATGATACTTTCCATGTAGTACCACTTGTGTGTAAATTTCATGACTTCATCTTTCCTAACAGCTACATAGTACTCCATTGTGTATATGTACCAAAGTTTCATAAACCAGTCATCTGTTCTCGCGCACTCAGGTTTTTTCCAGATTCTGGCCATTGTAAACAGTGCTGCAATGAACAAACAAGTGCAGATGTCACTTCGACTATACTTTTTTGCCTCTCTGGAACATATTCCCAGGAATGGTATAGCTGGGTCAAATGGGAGCTCAATTTCTAATTTTTTGAGAATCGTCCATAGTGTTTTCCAAAAGGACTGAACCAGTCGGCATTCCCACCAGCAGTGGAGGAGGGTCCCTTTCTCGCCACATCCGCACCAACACCGGTTGCTTTTGTTCTTTTGGATGTGGGCCAATCTTTATGGTGTGAGATGATATCTCATTGTTGTTTTGATCTGAATCTCCCTGATGATTAATGATGTAGAGCATTTTCTCATGTGCCACTTTGCCATTCGGATTTCTTCTTTGAGAAAGTTTCTGATCATTTCATCACCCCATTTTTTGATGGGGTTGGATGTTTATTTCTTGTGGAGTTCAACCAGTACTTTGTATTTCCTTGATATCAACCCCTTGTCATATGTGTATTGGGCGAATATCCTTTCCCATTCTGTAGACTGTTTTTGTATTTTGGTCACTGTTCTTTTGAGGTGCAGAGCTTCTTAGTTTAAAAGTCCCATTGGTCTATCTCTGTTTTCACTTGCTTGGCCAGTGGCATGACATCTTTGAAGATACCATTATCTTCGATGTCATGAAAGCTTGGAGATTTTAGTCACAACTTTGTCTTCAATGTACCTTATGGATTCTGGTCTGATGTTGAGGTCTTCAATCCATTTTGATCTTACTTTTGTGCATGGTATTTGGCAGAGATCTGAGCCCATTTTTTGGATGTAGCCGTCCAGTTTTGCCAGCACAATTTGTAAAAGAGTTTTTCTTTGCTCCACTTCACTTTTCTTGCCCCCTTATCAAAGATTAGATGATCATGTGCTTGGGGGGAGACGTCAGTATATACAAACCTATTCCAGTGGTCTGCAGCTCTGTCTTTGTCCAGTACCATGCTGTTTTAATTATTACTTCTTTGTAGTAGAGTTTAAGTTAAAGAGATTGATTTTTCCCATTTTCTTTTTCCCAAGGATTACTTTAGCTATACGTGGGGGTGGAGAATCTTTTTTAACTGGGTGGCAATTTTTGGGCATGGACATGAATGCTGAGGCCTTCAAAAAGGAGGTGGGAAAGGTAGTCCATTCAGACCCCAAGAAAGCTTGGAGATTTCAGTCACAGAATCTCACATATCTGAATTTTCAGCAGATCATATCTCAGTGAGATCCATCCTGAGATGGTGATGTCTAGCCCAAAGCACGGAGGTGATTTTGGATTGTGGGAGCAAGCAGCTGGCAGGGGCTCTACTGGGGTGGACATCAGGCTGACCCACCCCCTCTGATTTACTATATTTACTGTTCAGCTATATACAGGTCCAAGAGATTAACTGTGGCTTTTTTTAAAAGTTGTTTTAATTGAATTACCGTGAGATAAGAGAAAAACAAAATTGTTCATGATTGCGTTTCATTCATACACTGTTCCAACACCCATCCCTCCACCACGGTCATTTCCCTGCACCAGCGTCCCCAGTTTTCTTCCCACCCTTTCAAGCCATACCCTACCCCAGCCTGCCTCTATAGCAGGCACCTCTCTTCTCTCAATCTCTTTTGTTCTCTCATTTTAGGCACAGATGCTGAAAGGTTATTACATATATCCCTTTACCTGCTAACAAGATTTAGTTCTTGTTCAGAGTGATAATTTTTAACCAGTGTTGTCATAATGGCTTCTACTCTATTTTAACTACCATCCCATACCATTAACCAGCCATTGATCAATCCTCCTGGCCTGTTTTCCCTGGCACTGGGCATTAATGTCATACTATTGTATACGTATTTATATATATTTATATTTTATATACGTATACATATATATCTCACAAATAAATACAGTAATTCTATATCTGTCCCTTCCTTCTGACTAATTTCGCTCAGTATGATACTCTCCAGGTCTCTCCATCTATAGGCAGATTTCGTGAACTCACTTTTCCTAACAGCTGTATAGTATTCCATTGTGCAGATGTACAATAGTTTCTTTATCCATACGCCTGTTCTCAGGCATTCAGGTTGTTTCCAGCTTCTGGCTATTGTGAATAGTGTTGCAATGAACACAGAAGTGCAGATGTTGTTTCTGCTGTGTGTCTTTGGACTCCGAGGGTATATTCCCAGAAGTGGTATGCTGGGTCAAATGGGAACTCAATTTCTAGTTTTTTGAAAATTGTCCATATTGTTTTCCAAAAAGGTTAGAACAGTTGGCATCCCCACCAGCAATAAAAAGGGGTCCTTTTCTCCGCACATTGGCGCCAGCACTGGTTGTTCTTGTTCATTTGTATGTGTGCCAGTCTCTGTAGTGTGAGATGATATCTCATTGTTGTTTTGATTTGCAACTCCCCGATTATTAGTGATGATTTTAGAGCATTTTTTCATGTGCCTTTTGGCCATTAGAGTTTCTTCTTTGAGAACGTTTCTGTTCATTTCTTCTCCCCATTTTTTTAAGTTAACTGTGGCTTCTGATCTCTTTTGAGATTTTTTGCTAGGTCTCAGAAGCATCACCGATAAATGAGCTTGTATAACTAAGCCAGAGGTGGTTTATGGCGGGGAAGACTCTGGTGTTTACAAGAGTATAGGGAAGTGGGGGGGGTAGCCCATTCAGACCCCGAGAAAGTCTGGAGATTTTAGTCACAAAACCCACATATCAGAATTTTCCTGGGATACAGTTGGACATGCTAGCGACACCTGACCCACAGGTCTCATTTTCTAAACCATTGTCCCTGGATCCTCTCTCAGCCCTCTCCTCTTTTTTTTCTCCCCAACCCCACAGGTTTCTCTACTATGTAGCTCCGTTCCTTGGATCAATACATCACTGTATCACTGTCATCCTGTTTTTCATCAATTTACTTAAGCGGGCTCCAGTAACATCCCCATTTGTCCCAGCCCTGAGATTTTTAGCTGCCTCTCCTTACTTGTCTTTCCCAATGCTGCCATATTGGAGACTCTTTCAGGGTCAGGGGAATGGTACCCATTATTGTTACTGTTTTGGGCATATCGAATATGCCACGGGGAGCTTGCCAGGTTGTTTATCTTGCCAGGCTCTGTTTGGATCAATTCATAGGTTATTAACTTGGTCCTTTGTTATTCTCTTACTGTGCTTCTCTTTTATCCCACAAATAAGTCAGATCATTCTGTGTCTGTCTCTCCTTGACTGACTTTTAGGACAGAAGTAGTGATGTCTACACTCCAAAGCCACCACCCTGTTAAAAAAGGTATTCCAGCCTTATCTTCCCAATAAAAATACTGAACACCCTGAACAAATATGATGACCTCTTAGCTCCTGTACTGCAAAACATAACACACAAAAGGAGAGAGAAAAAGAAGAAAAGTGCCTGCCATAGAGGCAGACTGGTATACTGGTGGTCAGCAGCGGGTGAGGGGGTAGGTGGGGGGGGTGGTGAGAAGGAAACAGTGGACACTGATGGAAAGATGAGTGTTGGATTCCTGTATGACTGAAACCTAATAGTGAACAGCTTTGTAATGGTCTATCTCATGGATATTGAATTAAAAGTTATGTACAATAATCTTCATGATGCTTTTCCGTGCATATAATTCCAGCAACATACCCATGACTAGTGAACCTCCCTCCCTCTCCTAATGTTCCTAGTACCCTCCCTTTTAATTTTGCCCCCCACCCAAATAACTCATAAAAGTGGGACTAGTTCTCCCACTGTGTAACCTTTGGCCCCTGATGATAATTTGCTGTGTATCTTTATACCCCACACATGAAAGAGATCATTCTGTATTTATCCCTGTTCTGACTGACTTCACTCAACATAATAGCCTCTGGATCACAGAAAACTGCACAGTCAAGAATATACTTTAGATTCTAAGACAGATAAAGGTCAAAAATAAAAGGATAAACACATATAGAATATAAAGTGAATACTGAAGAGAGCTTGCATGCCTATGCTAATATCTAATTGAGAATTAAAATTAAACAGTGACTTGAAATGAAGAACACCTTGTAACACAATTTAAAATAATTTGTTTTCTATCGGAGAACCAAAAATATTGTTTTATCTGATCAATTCTGCTCACTGTGCCCACCACCAGAATCCACCTTGATTCCAAGAGCCCCTCTCACACCCACCCCCCCACCCCAGCACCCTTGGTATATCACTGCTATGCCACTGATTCAGAGAATCCAGTGACACTAGGTATTGTGGTCCAAGTAGGGAAATGGCCAGTACACGTCATCTCCAGGGCTACAGTGAGAACCCTATAGGGGATCCATGAGACCACCAAGCGGAAGGTTGCGGAGGTATCTCTTTTAATTCCTGCTCTCAGAATGATTGAAGGTCAGACCATAAGGCCTAAACTAAGTGCTAAACTATGATGCCATTGAATCACGATAGTAAACAATGCTTACCTCCACCAGGCAATATGGTGGTGCCCTCTGGAGGACAGCTGGACGATTTGGGGCTCCTGAGAGGTATATAGGCTTCATGGGCCGTACTCGTAGCTGTAGCTTAGACAACAGAAGGGCACACAGAGTGCATTTCTTGCTTAAATGGGTGAAACAGTTGAGAGGAGCAGCCACAGCTGTGGCTCTGGAAGATGAAATGCAAACTCATTGTCAATGGAAGATGAGCAGGTGTGCGACTACTGCCACAGGAGCATCTTTCCAGACCTTCCCTATCACACGGCTATGAAGACTGTGGAAATCAAGATGGAATGTTCCACCTTCTACACACACAAATGCGATGAGACAAAAATTGCTTTGGAAGTGGTCTAAGACATATGGTTTGGTGTACTTTCTGCACTAGCCATGAGTTTTAATTATTCAGGGCTGTCATAATGAAACAGCACATGCTTGAGGGCTTAAAGAAATAGATTTTCTCACAGTTCTATAGTTCTTTGTGCTGAAAGTAAAAGCCACTGTGTTGGCAGGGTTTCTCCATCACCCCCCGCCCCATTCACACGTGTCTCCACAAGGTCTCTTGGGCGTGTGTGCTTTTTTTAAAAATTTTGTTTTCATAAAGTTCACAATAATTGATTATATTCAAGATTTCAACTCTATTCTCAGCACCATTACACCTTCCCATCACCATTATTTTGAATTTTCCCACTGCCATTCAAGCCTGCTCCACAGGAAGATGCTAGATAATTTATTTTGTGTTGCTTGTTATGTGTGTGTGCCTTCTGCTGCCTCTACTTATCCTAGAAGAAAATTATACTTATATATACTACATAGGACACCTCAAAATGACTCAAAACATTTACCTACTAAAGACCCTGACATGTAAAAAGTCATGTCATGTGGACTGTCTTTGACACAATGAATTGGGTTTGGAGGGAAGGAGTGAATCCTCTGGTCTCTCAAAATTCATATTTTAGCTATAAATATTCACCTTGTCAGTCCCACCCCCAAGATGTAACTCCACATTGAGAATCTCATTTAAATACTCTAAATCAAGGGTAGTGAGACTAGAAAAACATTTTATCCTAAAACCAAAAATCCACTTCAGATAATGTCTGAGTCACTTACTACAGTGGCAGTATAGGCACAGGATTCTCATTCACATTCCTAAAGTGGAAAGAATCAAGGAACGCAAAGTAAACTTATGACCTAAAATGGAAAATTTGAGGCTTTCCAATAATCTTGCTGAATGCTGTGACACCTGGTTCTGTGGGTTGGGGTTGGAGTGGCAGTGGATCCTGGTGCCCTGAGATTATCCGAGAGACCTACTGGTACCTTCTGCTCTCTGAACATGCTGAGTCACACCTGCCTGCTGACCTCTGGGTCATCTTTGTGGGACATTATTTCTTCTTGACGGGTAGCATGCTCTCGTCTCCTTGCAGGTTTCCAGAAATCTGCCAGCCTGCCGTCAAGTACTGTCCTGCGTTCAAGTCCAACCTGGAAGAGTGTGCTGAGATGGTTCATTCATTCCAAACGAGTCTTTATCCTTTTTTTTCTTAGAGTTGTGATGCAAGGATTGAACTGAGGACCTTTGTGTGACCTCCCCAACACTGAACTAGTCTTTCTGATCTCTGTGCAGCCATGTCATTTTTCTTCAGAATAGACTTTTTGCTTTTCACAATATGGGCAGGGATGCTAATTAGTCCCTTCAATTTCTTCTTCCTCTCATGTTATACTTCAACAAAGAAGGGGAAAACAGGCCTCACCTTTAACAGCCTGCCTATCTTTTCATCTAAATACTTTCACTTATGTCACAAGTTCATCCTTCTGTGTAACACAGGGACTCACAATTTGGCCAATTTCTTCAAAACCTTTAGAATGAGGATTATGTTTCCTGAATTTTTCAGTAACATCCAGTACTACACTAGAATTACTTTCAATGTCCACTTTCTTACTAATATCCTCTTAAAGGCAATCCAGAACTATTAATGAAAATGCCTTAAACCTTTTCCAGTCTCTACCTTACTTGTAATTCCAAAGCCACCTATTCTATTTTCAGGGGTGTCTTATAATGTTATCTCCCTCTCAGTTCAAGAATTATATATTCTAATAGAGTTTTCATGGCAAAACAACACATGGATCTATGAATTGAACAGAATACATGAAATTTTTCATGTTTGTGGAGACTGGCAGTCCATGGTCATGGTGTCAAGGGCTTGCTTTCTACTACAAATATTTCCTTGGCATGCAGACAGATGTCCTTCTCTGTGCATGTGGCAGATAGAGCAAGTGAGCTATGGTGTGTCTTACTTTGGTATGGACACCACCTGATCGAAACAGCCCAATTTTCATTAAGTCTTCCCTACACCTATATTCAATAATGTCAATGTTGAGCTTCTACTGTAAACGTTTGGGAGAAATCCCATGCATAAAACATTGTGCTTTGAATCCTGCAGAATTTAGAGGATTACTCTGACCTTCCCTCCATCCCCTCCATGAATATGAAGATGACAGAATCACTAGGAAACGTCCCACTGACCTGAAAAAAATGGACAAACAATTGCTTTCTTTCAATGTTTGTGAGAGTTTTCTTTCTAAGTTTCAGTCCTTATTTTACTGTTTATTTTACTTTATTTATGATGATATTTTATATTAACAACATGGGATTGAGGAAATTATTAAAATTTGTAATTAGTAAAAATACAAATAAAAGTTATGTTAACAACTTCACACCTGAACATGTATCTTTATTTGGCTACCACCAACCTTGTAAGAGGTATGGGCGAGTCACTGGGTACTGAGTTCTCCAATGCTGGTCTGTGTGAGAGGAGAGCACTAGAAAAGCCTTCATCATCATCCCTTCCAAAAGTCTGAAGCTAGTCCCATTCATCCCCACATCTTAGACACATTAGTTTAAAACCCTTCATCATGAAGCTCCATCCTTTCAGCTAATGCCAGAAGCCAGAACATAGTTCAAGTCCTTCAGTTTTAACCCTTGTCAGCAGTGTTCCACTCATAGATCTGGAACACCCAACTTGGCAGGCAGGTCGAGGAATCACCACTTGTTTCTCTCTCTCTGATATCCAGAACCCAAACATCTCAGAGTCTGATTGCTCTTGAGGCCTAAAATGGCCATGTCCCCTTGCCAGCCGTGACTGACCACTATACGATTATTCTCCCTAAGCTCAGAAATATTCCTGTGGAAAAGTATAGAGGCAATAAACATTCATGAATGTCTTATTAAAGTCTACTTTTTTTGCTTCAGGGCCACACCAGCAACGCTCAGATTCTATCCTGGCTTTGTGCTCAGGTATCACTTCTGGCAGTGCTCAGAGGACCACAGGCAGTGCTGGGCATCCACCTGCAAGGCAAATGAGCTACCCACTATACTATCTCCCCGGCCCCCATTCTGTCCACTTTTTTAAAAAAAGGAAGCAAGAACACACCAGTAGCAGTTATTACCCCGTCTTTATTACATTGAAGGTAATGAATTATATGCACTTTTTACTCTTGTATTTTAATATAATAACATTTCCTTAAATCACTACATACTATTTGATTCATTTTCTTCATCCTCATTGTTTTTATCTGATTCATTTTACTCTGCTGTGTGCACACACCAGTTTATTCAATTAGTTTATTCACGCAGCATCTAGATCTTACTCTTTAAGAATTTTTATGCTCTAATGGGTTCTCCAGCTTCTAGGACTACAGCTCTTTTCAATTTAGGGGGAAATGTGTATAAGGTGATCCTAGAATACCTTACTGGGCCTGATAATAGGGAAGTGTAAAAAAACATGATGGAACAGTGGAGATATTTCAAAGGAGTTTTGACACACTGGCCAATCTGGGGACAATGAGCACTAAACCAAACACAGTAAACAAACGACTTTGAACAACTGGGGAAACAGCAAGAAACTTGTAATTCTATAATGAAATTATATAAACGAATGAAGTCTCCTTTTGGTCGGATAAAAACAATCACTGTTAGTTTCAGATTTTTCTCTTAACATCAACATCTTACATAACTGCACTTATCAAAATTGGCATTAATTTGAGATGACACTACTGGTAACTTCAGATGCAATTTGTATTCGCAAGTTGTCCTTGACCAGATTTGAGATTTCAGATTGCAGTCAATCATATTGTTTAAATCTCTTTCAATCTGTGATAGATTCTTGGTGTACATCGTTGTGATCTCAGTATTTGAAGAGAAACCATGCTGCTGGACCCCGTGTCAGGCTGTTTCATTTGGGTCGCCCCAGAAGGGGGTGGAGTGAGACCCCTCCCTGCCCCAAGGGACCCAATCCCAGCAGCCAAAATCCTTGAAAACTCAACTGCTGCCATGCTCACAGCCACTCTCCACATGCTCCAGTCAAGCCTCACCCACGAGTGAGCCGCCCCCAGAAAACCCAGGTATGCGGGACTCTGTGACTGAGAACTCTGGGTTCAATGGGACCAGGAACAAGGATACTTCACCCATATTTCCCTGTCTCTGGCAAATCAGCAGTCACACCCAGAAGCCAGATAATCTCCTCCTCAGTCACCACACAGTCACATGTGCTTCTCTCCCAGAAGGGAGCATAACATGACACACACCATAACCATGCCGCCAGACCCATGCCAGGCTATTTCATTCAGGGCACCCCAGAGGGGGGCAGGGGAGACTCCTCCCCACCCCGTCAGCTAAAAACTTCCAGAACTCACCCACTACCATGCTTACTGCCACTTTCCACATGATCGGGCAGAGCCTCACCCAGGGGTGAACCTATTCTTGGACTGTGCGACCACAAACGCATACTTGACACTTCATACCACACACCCTACCCAGACTCCAAGAGTACTGCACCACATTTGATGGGGTTCAAAGTAGGAGACAACCAATCTTAGAGGGAAATTTTACACACACACACACACACACACACACACACACACACACACACACGCACACAAGGCTCAACCTTTATTTCTTTATTTTATTTATTCTATTTATTTATTTATTTTGGTTTTTGGGTATCACCCAGCGATGCACAGAGGTCACTCCTGGCTCTGCACTTAAGAATTACCCCTGGCGGTGCTCAGGGGACCATATGGGATGCTGGGAATTGAACCCGGGTCAGCCTCGTGCAAGGCAAACGCCCTATCCGTTGTGCTATCGCTCCAACCCTAAGGCTCAACCTTTAACAACATGTTAGTGATCTCTTTTAGAAGGGCTTAATGGCTCCTCAGTGAAGAACAACAATCTTCACAGTCTTTCCTCTAAGGAAATTTTTCGTGCATTTTCAGTGGTTTTTCATAACAAACAATACAAAATATATTATTTCAGTTCTGCTTTGGGGCAGGGGTTGGGGTTCGGGATGGAAACCTCCAAAACATGGTGGTGGAAAGTTGCAATGGTGGTGGGATTGTTTTGAATATTAAATGTAATCAAATATTGTGAACTACTGGAGCGATAGCACAGCGGGTAGGGCGTTCGCCTTACAAGCGGCCAACATGGCCGACCTGAGTTCGATTCCTCTGCCCCTCTCGGAGAGCCCGGCAAGCTACCGAGAGTATTCGATATGCCAGACACAGTAACAACAAAGTCTCCAATGGAGACGTTACTGGGCCCGCTCGAGCAAATCGACGATCAACGGGAGGGCCTTTACCTTTACCTTTACTTTATAAAGTAAAAAAAAAATATTTGGAGAGAATATGTCGGGTATTTGATAGAGGGCACCTGATTTGAGATTATGTGATGTCTTTTCATTACATTAGATTTTCTTTATTGAGTTTGGGAGAAATATCACAGAAGTGACTGTCTAAGACCAAGAGATACAAGACATGAGCATATAATAGGCTTAGCTCCATAACTAATCTCAAAGAGGCACCAAACTGCTGAATAATCCCAGTTCTACAGTTCCTGGAGCACATATGCAAATGTGATACCTCCAAATCTCACAGTGCTAACAGCCCAGTAGGAGCACAGCAAAAATGGGAAGGTTGCTGGGAAGCCCACAAAGGTCAATGAGCAAAGACAATAAAATAGAAAACTCAACTGGCACATCCCTGCTTAGTAAATCCTCAGAGTATGACTTAGCAATACCACAGTGGGATATAACAATTTTTACAAAATTTCTTTTATTGGGATACTTTGCCATTTTATTGTAACAAGCAATATAAAGTAAATTATTTTGTGCCTGCTAAGGGGGCAGCCTTGGGATGAGTGGGAAACTGAGAACATAGCTTGTGGGAAGGTCATACTTGTGGTGGGATTGGGGCTGGACCACTGAATGCCTGAAACAACTGTATTATGAAAAACTTTATGAATTACAGTGTTTAAATTAAGTTTGAAATGTTAAAAATACTTCAAATAAATGACATACCTGAGAGAGTCCATTTCCAATTCAACCTGAAGCCAACTGTTCATAGAGAGCTTCACAGATTTCACATACTTGCTTCACAGACACTTCCTAGTACACTGTTAACCATGAATCTATGAAGAATAGATCAAGCAGCTTATAGAATCAAAAAGATGTGAGAAAAAAACAAGAAATAAAGTAGGGATCAAAGTACACTAAGCGGGGCCTGGAGCAATAGCATTTGACTTGCACTCAGCCAACCTGGGTTCGATTCCCAGCATCCCATATGGTCCCCTCTGCACCTCCAGGGGTAATTCCTGAGAGCAGAGCCAGGAACAACCCCTGTGCATTGCTATGTGTGATCTAAAAAGCAAAAAAAAAAAAAATTACACTAAGCCCCTACATCTACTTTACTAACTGTAATATAACTTTAGTCTGATAAATAGAAACAAATAGTTTTAAGCAAAATGAGGAGATATATATATCCCAAAAGAATGATTGAGATAAAACATCAAAAAGTGACCAGAAATGATCAATATTCATAAAATTTATTCATAAAATATCAATAAAAATTTCAAATGCCCAGATAGTATCTGTCAAAAACAGGACAAAAATGAATACAGGAAGAACACCAATGCAGATACAAAAATAATAAAGTGTCAATCATAGATCAATGCTGATGAAGAATAACTAAACAACAGAGGGTTTAACAGCAGACAAAAAGAATGGATAGGTAAAAAGAATGAATAGGTGATTTCTAAAGAAAGTGTCAAAGGAAACCACCTAAATAGGCACCAAAGGTAGTTAAAAATATATTGGGTGGTGACATGTGGTAACTTAACACTATTGCAAATATATGACTTTAACTGCTCTAATTTAAATTTATGTTTCTACATATATATGCATCAATATACATATATGTAGTTTGTGTGATATTTGGGAACACATAAGGGCCCCACATTTACACAGTAGGGACCTCCAGGGCAAAGAAAAATAACTATGAAAGTACTTGGTGGAAAAAAGGATGGAAAGGTTTCCCTGAACAGGAGAAGGAAACAGACACTTCACCCTTAAGACGCACACACACAAACTGAGGGTAAATGAGGAAAAAGATGTTTTATTCAAACAAGCAAATCCCATAAATAGCTAACATTAAATTGTATGAAACAATTTTAAAACGCTAAAATTAGATCAAGGAAATCTTTATACATAAAGGGGATAGTAATTACATAAATAGAAATATTTGGAATTTTTGTCTTTTTGGGTCACACCCTGCTATGCTCAGGGGTTATTCCTGGCTCTGCACTCAGGAATTACTCCTGCTGGTGCTCAGGGGACCATATGGGATGCTGGGAATCAAACATGGGTCAGCCACATGCAAAGTCAACACCTGACCTGCTGTGCTATCGCTCCAGCCCCTATTTGAAAATTTTTATTTTTGCAATTGTATATATTTATATGTTAATAATCAAAGCACTTATAGAGGAAAACTAAACATATTAATAGTTAAGAGCTTCAACAATGAGCAGAGAATCATAAAATAGATTTAAAACACTGTAGCACTGTCCTCCCGTTGTTCATTGATTTGATCGAGCAGGCCCAGTAACGTCTCCATCGTTAGACTTGTTACTGTGTTTGGCACATTGAATACATCACAGGTAGCTTGCCAGGCTTTGCCGTGCGGGCGAGATACTCTCTGTAGCTTGCCAGGCTCTCTGAGAGGGGTGGAGGAATCGAACTGGCTCGGCTGGGCCGGCTGCACGCAGGCAAACACCGTACCGCTGGGCTATTGCTCCAACCCGATTTAAAACACTAAAGAACAAAAATACACGTGTAAACTGATATAGTACACATACACGCACACACCTATATATAATGATATATATATATTATATATATGGCATTCTATGCATCACAATCTTCTCAAGTGCATTTGAAATACTTCGCAAGACTGACCATACGTCAGACCACAAAAGATTCTTAGAAATTTCAAGAAGATCAAAATTACGTCAAGTATCTCATCTTAACATAGTGGCAAAAAGTATACATAAGCAAGAAAATAAAAATTGGAAGTTCACATACACATGTAAATGAAACCACTCTTCAGAACAAAAAGGTGAAGCAGAAGTTAGGAAAATGTATAGAGACAAATGAAAATGGAAACACAACACTGAGATGCTGTACAGTGAGAAAGTTTATATGGGGCAGGAAAGGTAGTACAGTGGGTAGGGTGCTTTGAATTCCTGGCACCACATAGAGTCCCCCAATCTTTCAAGAGAAATCCCTGCGCACAGAGCTAGTAGTTAGTCCTCAGCACTGCTGGACTAACTAATGTATGAAGTCTCCATCATACATATGTTCATTGTATGATGATGAACTGTCACTGTCACTGTCCTCCCTAGTTCGATTTGCTCAAGCAGGCCCAGTAATGTCTCCATTTTGAGACTTGTTGGCACAAATATTTACAATTACAAACATTTTTGCCAACCCCCGCCAAAAAAAGTGTGTAAACTCAAAAAAGGGGCACAGCACTGCGGCAGTGGCTCTATCTCTACTGCCACCCGCATTCGGTGGCACTGAAGAGTTTCGGTGAAATGGTATCACCCTGCAGAACCCCTTTCTTGATGTCGATGATCACTTCCTTTGAGAATGGTGAGATACTGGTAGTGAATCCATAATACAGCTCATGGTGGATCGAACGACCTGTTTGGCTAGGGATTCGATGATCGTTTCAGTCTCAACCTCCACTACCTCCACTATCCAGCCACCGTCATGCTCCAGGCCACTTTCCGGACCTCACATCATAAGACACTTAATACCCATCTTCCAAGATTACTGGACCATATTTGATGGGGTTCAAACATGGTTTGAACAATTGGAACACCTGCAAGGGTGATTAGAAGCCGCCCTAAAAGCCTCTATCCCTCTCGCAGGCCCCGGCAAGCTACCCAGAGTATCCTGCCCGCATGGCAGAGCCTGGCAAGCTATCCATGCCGTATTTGATATGCCAAAAACATAAATACAATGGTTCTCATTCCCCTGAACCTGAAAGAGCCCCCAATACGGCAGCGTTAAATCAATTAAAATCACATTTTTAAAAAAGAAAATACAAAAATAAAGGTCCACATTAGCAAGCAACAAAATTTTCAAATAAAAGGGAAAAGACTGACCAAGCCAAACATTGGTTCTGGAAAGATAAACAAAATTAACTAGGGGGAAAAGAGACACTGTCTTTCCACTCTCTTCCCGTTGTTTGTCGATTTGCTCGAGCGGGCCCAGTAACATCTCCATTTTGAGACTTGCTGTTACTGTGTTTGGCATATTGAATACATCACAGGTAGCTTGCCAGGCTTTGTTGTGCGGGCAAGATATTCTCGGAAGGTTGCCCGGCTCTCCGAGGGGGCAGAGGAATCGAACCAAGCTCAGTCGGGCTGGCTGCGCGCAAGGCAAACACCCTACCGCTATGCTATCGTTCCAGGGGGAAAAGAGAAATGACCTTAAATGACAAACTTTTTTTCCCCTTCTTTTTCATGTAGGAGTTCTGCTATTTACCCAGCCACTGATCAGCTGACTGAATTGGGCATGAACTCCACCTTACTTTTTCTTTTTTTATTATTTACAATGTTATCCACTGAATCACTGTGAGAGCAGTCACAAAGCTTTTGGGTTTAAGTCTCGGTCACAAAATGAAACACCCGTACCCTCACCAGTGCCCATTCTCCACCACCAAAAACCCCAGTGTACCCCCATACCACACCCTCCCCTTACCTGTGGGGCAGATAATTTCCACATTACTCTCTCTCTACTTAGATCACATTCAACATTTTGAACCAGACCCACCATTATTATTTGGGATTTTACCCCAACACTCAGATCTGCTGAAATGACAAACTTTAAATGAAAAGAGGAGACATTTAAATCAGTAACGGAAATGCAAAGGAAAATCAGGCTACCGAGAACAACTCTACACTAACAGATATTGAAAAATAGATTATGGGTGAAAAAAGGATTTTAAAAGATCTATTACTTCTAAGTTTAATGAGTCAGTCAGGAAAAATCTCCCAGAAAAGTAAAGCCCAATAGAGGGTAGTTTCGATGATGATTTTACCAAATATTTGGTGAGACCTGAAGCTTTACTCCTGCTGCTCAAACGCCCAGCTCTCAGTTCCACCAGCTTCCACCGAAAAAAAATCATCTTGGAATGAAGATCTCAAGATTAGACCAGCATCTACAAAACACACTGAAGAAAACATACAAAACTATTTTGGATAGGGACTTCAGAAGTGTTATTAGTGATTCCACCGGACAAAGAAATCAAGAGCAGAAATAAACAAATGGGACCACACCAAACTAAAAAGCTTTTGTATGGCAAAAAAAAAAAGGAAAAGAAAAAAAGGCTAAAATTAAAAGGTATCTTATTGAGAGGGAAAAAACATTTGCAACCTATGCTTTTGATAAAGAAATTGATATCCAAGATATATAAGACTAAAAAACCAATAACTCCATAAAAATAAAGATTGGCCTATAGTTACTGATGGCAACATGTATGTCCTTAGGGGTGATGCTGCATGGAACACAGGATGAAAACCATATCGCATGAATACTGTATCTACATGGAAACTACATGGAACTACATGGAACACAGGATGAAAACCATATCGCAGGAATACTACGCCTGTACCTCATTTGCAAACACACCCACACTGAACTTTACTTCCCCCAGTACACAGGCACCGTAACCTCCTAAAGAGGCTCAGAAGGAAAATGAAGGATGCTGACCCTTCACCCTCACCCTTTTCTGTGTCCTGGAGGGGAAGCAGTAAAGCTTCTGTGACTGGCTACTCCCAGGAGAGGATCACACAGTGAACTGCAGTCTTCTCTGTGCCCGTACAGCATCTTCCTCCCCGCTGGGGTTTCTCAAGACTCTTTCCAATTGCTCTTTGCTCGCCCTTTGATAGCAGACATATCCTCCCCTGACAAAGTCCTGGTGGGGTAAAGGATCCAGCAGTAGCATTGTCCCGGTACCAGAACCGCCCAACACTATGGGTTCTTCTTGTTTGATGGGTTCGATGTGCTCACCTCTAATCCAGCAGATTGCTTCCCCAAATAAACAACACAAAATCCATGTCTCTACCCACTAGCCTTTCTAGTGCTCTCTTTGAAACTAAGGTGCTTGAACTGTCAGAGGTCTGGGATTGCAGCATCTCACTCATGTGCTTGGGTGAAGCAAGGACTGAAGCGCCATTGCTCTCTGAAAAACAAGGATCTGTGTCAAACAGTATCCTGGAAAAAGAGCAAACACTTTACAAACTAAAAAAATACACCAAAAGTATAGTTCCATTGTCAATTTAATTTGCTCAACTGACTCTGACCTTTTTGGATCACACACAGTGATGCTCAGGGGTTACTCCTGGCTCTGCATTCAGGAATCACTCCTGGCAGTGCTTGAGGGACTGTGTGGGATGCCGGGGATTGAACCTGAGACAGCAGCACTCGAGGCAACACCCTACCTGCTGTCCAATCACTCCGGTCCCCAGACCTAATATTTTTATGTTTGCTTAACTCTTACACCTCCTGCCAACTTAGGTACCAAATGCACCATAATTGGGCAATCAGGTAATGATGATTTTATTACTCTTAGTCAACAAAACTGTTTCATTTACTGAAAAGTGCTGAAACACAGATGTTGGTTTCTAATTCTTTGTCAAGGTCATGAACGATCGGTTTGAGGCCCTCCATGTTCCCGGAGCGAAGAGATGCCATTGGGCTACACTAGCACGCGACAGGGACAAATGGAGACGTTACTGGCGCCCGCTCGAGCAAATCGACGACTAACGGGAAGTTAAGTGATAAGTGATAATTCTTTTAGGAAAAGAAAAGAAAATTTATTTGAAAATAAATTGCCTTTCATTCATGTTGGGAATGGCATCTAGTTCATTCTGGAAAGCAGTGTGAAGATTCCTCAAAAAAGTAAACAAAGAACTTCCATATGACCCAGTGATTCCATTTCTTGGTATCTACCCCAGGAACACAAAAATATTAATTAAAAAATATACAGGCATACATATGTTCATTGCATTACTGAGGATAATAGCCAGGATATGGAAATAATTCAATATTCCAATAACAGATAATTGGATAAAGAAAATGTGAAATATGTGTATACCTCCACCCCAAGAACACAAAAAATATGAATTCAAAAATATATATGCACACCTATCTTCACTGCTGAGTACAACAGCCTGGATATAGTAATAACCCAGTTATCCAATGACAGATGATTGGATAAAGGTTGATATATGACCGATGTGGCACAAAAACAATGAAAAAATCCTCAACAAAATCTTATGAAATTGAACCATCCATATTCATGAATTGGAAGAATCAACATTGTCAGAATGACCTTTCTACCTATTGTGTGGAGTCAATGACATTGTTATACTATTACTGTTGCTTCTTTGTTGTTTCGTTGAATTATTTCCTTTTAATTTGTTTGAATTTAATTTGCTCCATCTTCCCAGCTTTTTTTTTTTTTTCTAAGGGAGCCCATCAGCAGTGCTCTCCTTTGGAGAGAGTACAAAAATCCTAACAGCAATTGTTCTAATTTGTGGATAGTATCTTTTCGTTAGACCTCTCCAAAACTTTTTGGAGAGGTTTTGGCTTATGCAGCCTAGGTGTTGTAATTGTTACGTTTTCCAGGATTGACCCTGATTTTATTGCGAGATGATCTTCTTTGTCTCATGTCACCATTTTTATTGTGAAATCTACTTTACATAATATTAGTATTGCCATTTCAACTCTGTTTACCCCTTGCATTCCCCGTCTTGTTCCAGTTTTTAAATTTCAATTTCTACATATCTCTGCGTTTGAATTATGTAACCTGTAAGTAGCATATGGTTTCATCGTGGGTTTTTGTTTTTTTTTTGCTTTTTGGGTCACACCCAGCAATGCTCAGGGGTTACTCCTGGCTTTGCCCCAGGAATTACTCCTGGCGGTGCTTGGGGGACCATAAGGGATGATTGAACCCGGGTCGGCCGCATGCAAGGCTAACGCCCACTGTGCTATCTCTCCGGCCCTCGCGGTTCTTTTTTAATATGTTGATCTCTGACTTTAAATTGGAATGATCAGTGTATCTACTTGATTTTAGTTTTGGTTTGGGGCCCACACCCGAGGTGTTCAGAGGCTACTCCAAATGTGGGGCTTCGGGGATCCCTCCCAGCAGCGTCAGAGGGACTGCGCGGTCCAGGGACCGCACCTGGGAGCTGAAATGCAGTGGACACCGCCCTCCCGGTGTAGACACACCCCGAAGTGCGCACCACAGTCAGGGGCTCCAGACACGGGTGCGGGGTGTAGGGCCAACAGCCGGGCAACAACGCAGGGCAGAGACCCCTCCAGAGATGCCACTACTTGTCCATGTGCATAAGGGACCAGGATGCCGCCCCACGAGGCCGGGTAACTGGCCTGATGTCCGTTAAGGCTCGCGCTGGGCAGTTGTGCACGTGGCACCACGCTGACTTTGAGGGGGGTGGGGGTAGGAAAGCCTTGAAGGGTTCTGGGAGACGTTGGAGGGCGATCGTACCGCGAGACGGGGCACGGGGCAGACTGCAGGAGGGCCCAGGAGCTCCTGCAAGAGAGCCAAGCAACGGACTGCTGAGGGTGCCCGGGAGCTCCGGCCCTTTCACGCGAGCCTCAGTGCTGGCCCTCAAAATCAGCGCTGGTGGAAGGAGTCCTCTCGATCTTAAAACGAGAAATGCCCGTCCCACGCAGCTGTCGTGAGCGTTTTGGAGCGGGCCGAGGAAAAGACACCAGCCCCAAATGGGGGCAATTACTGTTACGATTTTTGGGCTCACTAGCAGTTGCAAAGGTCCCGTAAAAGAACAATCCTGGCAAAAAACTCTAGACCCTATAAACATTCTCAGAAAGTACATGTCTCTGACTGTATTCAGAGTTTCCCCCAAAGCATTTTTATACTTAGAGTATTACTGTGAAAAAAACAGTATTTCTCTTACAGCGTTTGTTTAACACTTGGAGTTTACTATGAATTCTCATGCAACTCCTTTTAAATTCATATTCTTGTTCTTGTTTTTTTTTTTTTCAGGGACAAAACACTTTCTACGTACCAACACAAGTCCCTTTCAGAGAATGTTCACTAGGAGGAATGCTCCAAATCATTCCCCTCTTCCCACAAACCCTACTTTCTGTAGTAGCTCTACTTCTGCAGTATTCAAGAGGAGAAATGTCTGCCATGAGACTTGGTCAAGCTCCTCTGAATCTGAAACACCTCCCTGCCTGTATTCTTACTGCAAAACAAACAACAAACCCACAAACATGCTTCCACATCATTGGACATCAACGATGGAAGTAGATGAAGGGGAAGATTAGAAGATGAAAGGAAGGATCAACAAGTCTCTTTAGGGGGCTGGAGCGATAGCACAGCAGGTAGGGCGTTTGCCTTGCACGTGGCCGACCCAGGTTCGATTCCCAGCATCCCATATGGTTCCCCGTGCACCGCGGGGAGTTATTCCTAAGTGCAGAGCCAGGAGTAACCCCTGTGCAACTCCCGGGTGTGACCCAAAAAAAGCAAAAAAAAAAAAAAAACCAAGTCTTTTTAAAGATTGCTACATAGATTCCATAAAGATCATATCACACACAATGATAATATGGATTCTAAAGAGCATGCATATGTGACGCCGTAAGGAAATACACTACACTTATTAAGGACTAGAGTGGCAATACAGGGGATAAGAGTCGACTTGCATATGACTGACTCTGGTTTAATCTCTGGCGCCATATGTTCCCCAGGTAATACAGGGAGTGATACTTGAGCACAGAGCCAGGTTTGCAATGCTGGAAATGACCCCAAAACAAATTAAATCGTGAAGAATTAACTAAATAAAAAAAAATCACTGAGAATATGAAGATGTGATTTCTCCTTCAAAACTTTGGCTTCCTATGTGGATCAGAGATTATGTTCTGACTTTTACTAAGAAGAAGTAGACTTTGTTGAAGTAGGTCAACAGGGAGCGAGAATGTAAAGAGGTTTGAGGGACACACAACTAGACTGGTACTAGATTGGTGAGTAAAACATTGAGGTACAGTGAAGAGCAAGTTAAACCTGTGTGCTGAGAATCTGGAAAGTTGCTAGAAGAGGCCATGTCAGCTGTGCTACCAACTGACCAGTTTGAAGGAAAGCTCTGGTTCTGGCCGTCCAATCAGAGCCCTTCACGGAATGTCTCCCCAGCCAGGCCCTCCTGGCCCTCCCCTCCCCCACGGTGGAATGTCTTGGGTCCGACATTCTGAGGTTTGAATTCAAACTTCACCCTCACCCACTTGGATCCTGAGCATCTGCGTGAGCAGTTAACTCTCTGATCCTGGTCCTGACTTTTGCCATTGTGAAGGCTGATAAGCTGCAGGGGCCCTGGCCTCATCTACATGAACGATGTCAGAAACAGGTAAGCCTGTGAGGGTGTACTTGTATGTGGTGTGTGTGTGTGTGTGAGTGGAAGTCTCAACCAACCTTAGATCCTCAGGATTCAAAGGGTCACACTCACTGGGGACTCCATGTTGTGAAGGTGTAAGAAGGGAGAGAGCCCTGGGCTACATGGACGTCTCACCTGTATATTGGGGAGAGCCCAGAAGAGCCTGAGGGGGTATTCAGGCTCGGAGATAATAACGATAATCAATTTCTAATTATTTGTTCTGTCCATGGAGGTGGGTCAGACTGACTCAGGGGAGAGTCAGAGTAAGGCAGCAGGCACATTGCTTCTTCATGTATGTGTCTGTGCATGATGGAGGGAACGGAGCAGTTTTTCATGTGTTTGTAGGAGTCTTGGTGGCTGAGTCATGATTTTAATGGGGACATAGGGAAGACCCAAGGATGCTGAGCCGCATGACATTGCCTCAACCCCACTGTGACTGTCTAAAGTATCTCAGCTAGGGTGAGCTAGACCTGATGGTGTGTAGTGTGTCCTGTGCCCATCACCGGGAGTGTGTAGTGTGTCCTGTGTGTCTGTCACTGGGAGTGTGTAGTGTGTCCTGTGTCTGTCACTTGGAGACCTGCTGGGGGCATCTCAGCAGAGATGGTCTGAGCCAGAAAATGGTTGAGACTGTTTGTGTCCAGTTCTGCCATGAAATGTCCTCTCCGGAGGGGGGCCTGACTCTCTCTCACTCCTCCCTTGGCCCAGGCAGCAGTCCTGGGTGGGCAGGGCTGGCAGACAGGCAACTTCAGCCTAGTTAGTAAGACTTGAAATCCCGAGTTGCTCGGGATTGTTCTCCCTTTAGAGGAAATTCATTCTTCCTCTCTAGCATCTCGTGGTGCAATCCCAGCCTGCGTTTCAGCACTGAGGGAAAGACTGATTGAATTTCACATTCTCCTTCACAGACAGGGAACGTACGTGTGTGTGTGTGTGTGTGTGTGTGTGTGTGTGAGAGAGAGAGAGAGAGAGAGAGAGAGAGAGAGACAGACAGACAGACAGACAGACAGAGAGACAGAGAGACAGGCAGACAGAGAGACAGCGACAGAGCCAGTGGGGCGTTGGGGGGCTGATTTTCCAAAGGAAACTCTGTGAAGGCCAATTTGTTAGAGAGCAGGTGGAGTGTAACAAGGCATAAAGACCATCTTCGGCAGTAGCAGGAATGTCAGGCCGCTGTCCTGACCATGATGTCCACAGGCTCTGGGTTCTCTCCTGCTACGCTCTCCTAGGCTCCTCAGCGCATAGATGTCTGCAGACGACATTGTCTCTCCTGGCAGCTGGCTGATGCCTGGTGTTTAGTGGCCCGTGTCTGTCCCTGGGAGCTTGTGGCAGGAGATCCACAGACAGTGTCACTTCATGTCCGATCTAACATGACAAGCTGTTCCAAGGAGTGTGATGGTGTATTCTCTGGCCTTTTCCATCCCTGCTGCCATCAATGGAACCCAGGGCCCCAGAACCACTTTATAGACCCCTCTCCTGTCAAGGGGACTTCTGAGGTCAGGAGTGACTCGGTGTCTGGGACAGTGTGGCAGTACCAGCCAGTGTGAAGAGTTTGCTGTGGGTCTGATAGCACAGGGCCGGGCAGTGAGTGGTGTGCACGTATCTGAGCCCTGGGCTCTTCCTGAGTAGGAAACATCCCCGAAGAGTCTCGTCTCCTTAGTCTGGGAAGCAGGAGGGTCAGCACTGAGCCCCAGAAACTGCCTCTCCCAGCACAGTGTTTTGGGCTCAGGGTCATGATGAATAAGAATCCAGCCGGCAGGTGAGGAATTCCACCTGGGGTCGGGGACCGAATGCTGAGGACACTGCGTGCTGCCCTGTGCCTTGTAAAAGGGCCTTAATAGGGACCATCAGGACTGATGGACACTGGGGAGTAGAGGGACACGGGCTGCTACGCCTGTACGTTCTCCCTCTCATCCCTCCTTCCTTCCATTTCCACAGCGTCTCCAGTGCTGACCCCGGAGATGACCATGGTCCTTGGGGTCTCTGGCTCTGCTTTCGGCGACTTCTTGCCCTTCCTCAATCCAGGACTCTCCCAGTCACCACCCTGGGAGCTGATCCAGACGCCCCCTCTGGTGACCTCGACCATTGCTCCTTGCAACCCTCTGGTGCTGTCACCTTTCCCCACAATGCCCGTGGTGCCAGGAACTGCTTGGAGCCAGGCCCCTCCTGAAGACTCGCGCAGGCCCAACAGTGTCTATGAGAACTTCCAGCGCTGGAAGTTTTTCAAGGCTCTGACCCGGAGGTACCTTCCCAGGACTCCTGACACTGAAGTCCTTTCCTGCTTCCTCATGTGAGTCTTTCAGTGGTCATCGGGTTCATGGAGCTTCCCAGGAGAGGGACTGGGGAGACCCCCAGGGTAGGGTCCATGGGACAGATGTTCTCAGGGATGCCATCCCGGGATTCTGGCTCAGGAGCCCGTAGTGACCAGCCATGTCCTAAAGCCTCACCTCAGTCATCTCATCAGGGTTGGTCCTGATGTGTGGTCTGAGGGACAGACATTCTGTTCCTAAGACCAGACACAGCACAGATGTGCCAGGGTTCAGACCGGCCGTGACTTCTCGGCCTTGGCATCCCATGGCATATCCCCAGAGCTGAGGGTATACGCCAGTACAGCCACCGGGGTAGGGTGTGGTATGCAGAGTCCACTCTGGGAGGGGACACCAGGCCACCATTGGGGGTCAAGGCAGTCAAGGTATGGGTGTGGGGCAGTGTGGGCTCCCGGCAGATGCAGACCCTGACCAAGCCTGTCCTTGCAGCCCGGTGTTTCGCACTCTGGCCCGCCTGAAGCCCACCATGAGCCTGGAGCAAGGCCTGCGCCTGGCCCTTCGGGAATGGCGGGGCACGAGCAACTTTGACCGCATGATCTACTACGACATGGCGGCCAAGTGAGTCAGGCCTGGGCAGAGAGTGGGGGTCAGGGTGGCTGCAGGCCCGAGCTTCAGGGGCTGCTCCCAGATGGCCGAGTGGCAGGGAGGGCTAGGCAGCCCCGGGAGACCCTTCCCCTGCAGAAACTTGTTCCTCCCAGAGCCGGGACACTTTTCCCCAGCCCACTCTGGGGCTCCTGACCACAGTCTGAGGGTCACAGTCCCTGACCTGCTGTGACCCTCCAGGGCCAATGTGGGGGATCGCTGGGGGTGCTGGGGTCCGTGTCCACCCCATTCTCTACCCTCCTGGGGACTGGGCCATGAGCATCCCCTGTCCCTTACTCATCCTGCTCAGTCCCTTTCAACCCGACTCATCAGGACTGTGTTCCCCACACCAGGTTCATGGAGTTTGAGGCCGAGGAGGAGATGGACGTGCAGAAACTACAGGGGATGAACGGAGCGCAGGGCCTGCCACTCCCAGCACCACCCAGGCCTAGACCTCAGGGGGCTCCAGGCCCACCGCCAGACCAGCAGACAGGTACGGACCCTGCACCCAGCTAAGGGCCACAGGACCTGGAAAGGCCCTCGTGGGTCTTGACCTGCTAAGGAGCCTTCACTCTCCCGATGACCCCCAGACCTGTGCTCAGCGGCCCCCTGTCCACGGGTTTCTCCCTCTCCTAGCACACCCCACGCTGCCTGAGGCGTCATACTCACCTTTGAAGTGGGGTCGGAGACCCTAGGGACACAGTTGGTCCCTCCTCCCGTTGAGGGCCACCTCATCCCTCACGCAGCCACTGGATTCTAGGGCCCTGATCCAGCCCACAGGGACCCATCCCCAACTCTGTGCTCAGTGCTGTGTGTCTGAGGACATGGACGCGGGGTCCCCTCACATCCCTCTCTTCTTCCTTCCTCCTCAGCCTGTGTCCCCAAGAAGGCCAGACCCCAGGCCCGGGCAGCCCGCCCCAAGACACACAAACCTCAGCAGCCCCCCAAGTCCAAGGCCCCCGAGGAGATCCCTCCTGAGGCCGTGCAGGAGTACATGGACATCATGGACGAGCTGCTAAAGGCCCCCGACTCAGTCTGCAGGGCGCCCCTCGGCCGACGGGCATTGGACAGGGAGGAGCAGCAGGAGGAGCCTGGGACCTACCCTGACCCGGGGCTCTTGAGCTATGTGTACGAGCTGTGCTCCCAGGAGGACTTTGTCACCAAGGTGGGGGATTGGGTGCTGCTGTGGGGTCGGGAGGGTGCAGGGCTGCTTCTATCCAGGGCATGGCAGTGATGTGCGGTCTTTGCTTTGAGCTGTGTGTAAATGCACACCTGTGTTTGCATATTTCTGCTTGTGTTTGTACGCATGTGTGCACGTGTGTGCAGTGGCCCTTGTTTGTGCATTTCTGAGTTTGGTCAATGTGTGAATATCTCTGTGTGTCTACATTTGTGTGTAATGTGTGGGCGCTGTGCAGACACGTGCAGATACATGTACATGTACCTAGAGGTGGAAGAGAGGGTATCATTTGTATCAGGTGTGTGCTTGAATCCATGTGTGCTCACATGTGCTGCTCTGTGAGAGTAGGTATATAGTCCGTGTGCCTTTGTGAGTGCGGGTGTGTACACGTCTGTGTGTGTGTGTGTGTGTGTGTGTGTGTATGAGCGTTCCCGGCGTGGGTCTGTGTGAGACTGTGCAGCCGTCCAAGCCTGTGCAGCCGTCTAAGCCCCTGCACTGTGCTTGGGACAGGTGTGTTTGCTTCCTCATTCCCTCCTGTTCCCTACGAGGACCCTCACCCCTGCTTCCCTCTCCCAGGCTGAGGCCATCCTTCATCCCAGCTTCCTGGAGTACCTGGTCTCCCCAGAGTCCCAGTTGGATTTCCTGGACCTGGCTGAGGAGCTGGAGAAGGAGGAAGGACTCACCCCCACACAGGTGAGGGCAAGTGGACCTCTGCAGGTTTGTGTCAGGGACCGGGGCGTTCAGGTAAGGAGGTGAGCAAGGACCCTGGGCAAACAAAAAGGAGTTTTCTGGGTTGGCTCGGGTAAAGAGACTCTATGGGGAGACGGTGACTAACCCTGGGAACTCAGATAAGCGGGGCTGCATGGGTCAAGGAGGGGCGCCCAGAAGCGAGTCCCAGCAAGTGCGATGCCCTCCCTGCCCCCTTCATGTGAGGCTTCAGGGAGAAGAGGACATGAATACTGGGTGAAGGGAGGATGATGGAGGGTGAGAAGGCGCTAAGGGAGCCACAGAGCTCAAGTATCTTCTGCTGAGAGGAGTAGGAGTCACTCTCTGTCGCACCCTGCACCCCCACATGCCCACACTGTCCCTTCTCCCCCCAGATTGTGGAAAAGCGACTGCAGGCCTCAAAGGCTAAGGAGGACATGAAGGCTTGTCCCCAACACCAGGTGACAATAAAAGACTCCTGCCCCACTGAGACTGACTCTGGACATGCCTCACGGCCTGGGCGTGCCGAGGCCACTGTGATGGCACCTGGAGCCTCTGCCCCCTCTCTGGGGAGCCTGGAGTCCCCACCCCTGCAGGCAGGACCGGTCCCCTGTCCCAGCCTCACTGCCCCAACTCTGGACAGCAGGGCTCCCCGCATGCTGGGAGAGGCCCCTCCTGGCCGGGGGTCGCTTGGGGCAGCAGAGGGCTCCAGTGACGAGAAAGAGGAACTGACCAGCCAGGTCTTCCTCCAAGCCTCTCACAACAGCCTGCTGCCCTGGGGCTTACCCACGAGCCCTGGCCCTGACACTGGCCCTGACACTGGCCCCCACCTGCCTGGACGTCAGGGGGATCCCGAGCTTCCATCCACTCGCACAAGGGCCTTCAAATCTAAGGCCCCTACCAGGAAGCATCCTCTGTGTGGGGGCCCAAGGCGGCACACTGCTAAGAAGACCCCCTGTCCCAGGGAGCACCCCAAGGTGTCTAGTGGCTCAGCCTTGACTGTGGAGCTGGAGGGCCCCTCCGTGCCCCCCAAGAGGAAGTTCCAGCCTGCCATGGCACAGAGGAGGGGGAGGGGGCACAAGAGACAGTAGGATATCGGGGGGCTCCTCCTGACCACCTCCCAGGGTCTGGCTGCACCCAGAAGCCTTGTGCTCCCCATGATCTTCAGCTAAGCCTGCTCTGGAATGGGGGGACTGTACCTGGAATGGGGGTTTTGACTGGAGCAGCCTCTTTGTGTCATTGTGTAAATAGTGAATAAAGTTCAGTTCTTTGGAAACATCTCAGTGTCTGTCCTCTCACTTGTGCTCCTTGGGAGGCCTGAGAGCACAAAGGGTGAGGGGAATCACAGGGGAGGGGGGAACCCTGAGAGCACTGTGCTCCCTGGAGAGTGGAGGAGTCCTTCCCATCTGGAGGAAGATGTGCTCAGTCACCTGCAGGCCCACACCATGCTGAGGGCATAGACAAGGCTCACATCTTGCTGCATTAGCCTGGACCAAATAAAAAATTCAAGCTCATTGGGTATTTGCATATCATATTCTTCACTCACATAAAATGTACAACGCTTTGATTTGACATCATAGAATTTAAATGTTTTTGTAACCAGACATATTTGAACATTTGCCATCACTCTTGAAAAAAAAATGTGGGAGGGATAGTACAGCAGATCTGTCGCTTGCCTTGCCCAGAGCCAATCCATGCACTCGAACCCAGCACCCCATACAGCCCCCACACTGTGATAAGTGAGTCTGTTCAGAGATCCAGGAGTAAGATGTGAGTATACCAGGTGTACCCCCAAAACCAAATAACAATATAATAATAATAAAGGGGGCCGATTTAATGTACTGATTTAATTGTTAAGTGTTTTACCATTTAAATATGGTCCTGGTACCTGTAGGGAAGGTGTTTGAGAACCATTCTTCATTTTCAGTGACAAGATATTTGAAACTCAGGACCTTAGAGATTCTCAGGGAATTAGACTACTAGTTTTTAAAAACTAGTTACAACTCTAATTATTGAGAAACAGTAGGAAAACAACTCTTCAGTGTTAAACATTTTAATTCTTTGCACTTATCACTATTAACGGGCTGGAGCAATAGCACAGCGGGTAAGGCGTTTGCCTTGTAAGCGGCCAACATGGCTGACCCGGGTTCGATTCCTCCGCCCCTCTCGGAGAACCCAGCAAGCTACCGAGAGAATATTGCCCACTGGGCAAAGCCTGGTAAGCTCCCCATGACGTATTCAATATGCCGAAAACAGTAACAACAAGTCTCACAATTTGTTGTGAGACATTACTGGTGCCCGCTTGAGTGAATCGATGAACAACGGGAGGACAGTGCTACTATTAATGAGGGCTGGAGCAATAGCACAGCGGGTAGGGTGTCTGCCTTGCATACAGCCGACCCAGGTTCGATTCCTCCGCCCCTAGTAGAGCCCGGCAAGCTACCGAGAGTATTTCGCCCACACGGCAGAGCCTGGCAAGCTCCCCGTGGCATATTCGATATGCCAAACACAGTAACAACAAGTCTCACATTTGTTGTGAGACATTACTGGCGCCTGCTCAAGGAAATCGATGAACAACGGGAGGACAGTGCTACGGTGCTATTGCTAATGAAAAGTTAAGCATAAAATGTGTTTCTTAAAATATTTAGTGAATTTGAATTCACGTCAAATTACATTGCAGAGAGGGAAGGGACGAACTAGACATGACAAAAAGGCAGTGGCGGAGGTGTTTGGACACGTTAGTGGGGATGAAAGTGAATAACATATACCCCCCAAACAGAAATATTAAAACAATTTGGGGGCAGTTGAGTCACACCCAGAAGTGCTCAGCCTCCTCATGGCTCTGTACTGAGGAGTCACTCTTTGTTTTTGTTTGTTTATTTGTTTGTTTTCTGTTTGAAGAAGAGGAAGCTTTTTGGGTCACACACGGCCATGCACAGGGGTTACTCCTGGCTCTGCACACAGGAATCACCCCTGGCGGTGCTCAGGTGACCATACGAGATTCTGGGAATCGAACCTGGGTTGGCAAACGACCTACCTGCTGTGCTATTGCTCCAGCCCCGCTGAGGAGTCACTCTTGACTGCTCCAGTCAACACTCTCTGCCACCCTGCCACTCTCTAGCACTCCCAAAGAACAAGGTTTCTCAGCATAGCTAAGCCTCAGCACTGCCTCAGCCCCCTACCCACCATCAAAAAAGCCTCCTCCTGTTTCCCTATGCCTCCTACTTTGTCCATCTCTCTTCCATAAATAAATACCTAACCCTCTCACTACACACACGAAAGGCAAATTCCCCCACCAACACATGCAACTCACAGGGCAGAACCACTCACCAGCACATTTCCCCTTTCAGGATCCATTCCTTCTCCATGAGTCAGTTTTCTCCCGTCCTTCCAGATCAGCAGTCACCCTTCCACTGGTCTCTCTCCCCTCGTGTGCATTCACTCATACACCCTTCTATCCCTTGCTTATCCATTCCCCTTTGTCCATCAATTCATCCATTCTCCCATCATTCTCATAGAAATTCCCGATCAGCCAATATATCTTCCCTTTCCATTGATCTGCCACCATCCAATGACATAAGCACCATATTGCCTGTTATCCTCCACATGGCTTCCAGTACTCATCTGCCATCTCATTAATACCTTTAGACAACAAAAATACAGGAGAATATTTTTAGTTCAGAGGTAAAAAGGTAAGTGAAATCAAGAGAATTATTTTAGCGCTAGACCTAGTAAGTAATGTGAAGAAAATTCAGTAGGGAGATGCAATTATAGGGAAAATATATTTAGCTGATATGAAAATTCAAGCTCCTCAGAAAAGGAGGAAAATGACAAACTCAAAGAAAAGATGCACTATTTCATGAATAAACAACAACTCAAAAACTTCGTAGACTCAAAACCAATCTTAAAAGAAGGACTAAAGGGGCTACTGTAAGACAAGAAAAATCCCTACACGCACAACAAACCTGTACAGAAAGATGGCACAAAACCCCATAGAATCATCTCTCTCAATGTCAATTAAGAGACACAGAGTGGCAAAATGAATTAAAAAACTGAACCCAACATTCTGCTGCCTACAGGAAACATATCTGAACAGCCAGAGCAAACACAGACTCAAAGTCAAAAGATGAAAAACAATCCTTCAAGCAAACAACTCCCTCAAAAAAGCCAGGGTGGCCATACTAATATCCGACAACACAGATTTCAGGCTGAAAAAGATTAGAGGGGACAACAAAGGCCACTTTTTTTAGTAATCAAGGGATATGCACAGCAGGAAGAAATCACACTCCTAAATATATATGTACCCAATGAGGGACCATCCAAACATTTAAAACAATTTCTAATAAACTTCAAGGAGATTATTGGTAGCAACACAAATGTAGTTAGAGACTTCAACACTGCCTTATCACCTCTGGGTAGATCAACAAGATTAAAACTCAGAAGGAAGTGCTGGCTTTGAAGGAGGAAATGGAAGAGAGGCCTCTCCATCCCAAAAAATGTGAATACACATTTTTTTCCAGTGCACATGGAACATTTTCCAAGATAGACCATGTGCTGGGTTACAAAATATACCTCAAAGAATCAGGAAGACAGAAATTGTATCCACTATCTTTTCAAACAAGGATGCACTGAAGTCTAACAGCAAACCCTCAGAAAGTTGTATGGACACTAAATCGTACACAGCATGGGGCTGGGAGAACTGTCTGGAGATATTGCCTGGACATAAGGATCTTGGGTCAGAGAAATTGTTGGGTCAAAGAGCTGAGCACATGTTCTGCATGCAGGAGCAAAAGGTCACTATCCAACACTGCAGGTCCCCTAACGCTGCAGAAGTGACACCCTCACACCCACAGTCAGAAGTTTCCCTGAACACCTCATGGTGTGGTCCAAACACACAGAGAAACACATACAGAGAAATGTTGGTCTATAAAATCATAAAACACACAGAAGAAAACTCAGGGGGTATATTCTGGGATTTCCACTTTAGGGACACATTCAGACTCAACTCCACTGGGCAGGGAAAAGTAATCAAGAATGAATGAATGGTGTGAGTTTCCAAAGAAAGGAGTGGGCACACATGTGGGACTCAAGTGTTTGGTGGCCGAGAGCCCCCTCCCAGGCTAGACGACAGCAAGAGGTGGACAAAGGATCGGGGGAACAGGGGAACTGGGCCCCAGGCTTGTCGGTAGTCAGTTTATTTCTCTCTCCCCAACGAGTCTAATCTCTCTCCTTACTGCACAGCCGTAGTTGTACTTTTGGTCGTAGTCCCAGTCATCATAGTTCCATCATTCTAGTCTCCTCATAGATCTCAAAGTCCTTTACTTCCAGTCATCGTCCGTGTATTCCTTGTCATCCTCCTAGTCCCCTCTTTCCCGTTACAGTATAGTAACATAGAAATCATGAAGGGTGGGGGTACACACAGGTGAGGTTGAACATTATCATAACAACAAACAGAGATAAAGTTAGTCATTCAGGGGAAGTTCTAGGAGATGAACTCAAGGACAAAATCTCATCTGAGGGTTCAGCCCTCCAGATTACTAGGAGATCCGTTCAAGGGCGGGATTGCATCTAGGGTGTATTGCTTTCTCCTTTCCTCAGCTAGTAATCCATTTAAACAATCATACTAACTTACTTCTTATACAATTTCTAGTCATTTTTGTATGAACACAATAAGAAGTATATTAATCTTAAAGATTGGCTCTTCCTGGGACATCTTGCTATATATTCCAAACCACAGTCCTCAGGCCAGGCTAGTTTATCCTAACCTCAGCAGAGTCCTTATTCAGCAACTCCTTCTTGGGTCATGACAGAGTCTGTTCCATGACGATGATCTTAACTTATACTTCATACAGTTAGCTTGTCCCTTTCCGATGCCAGGGTAGTTTACAGCTTACCCTGGGCCCATCCAGTCCCTTTCTTGGGACCCCGCTTTTAGAGAGCTAGGAACTAAGGGAAACTGAGGCTTAAGTCAAGTAAATATGGATGCCCAGGAGTAAATATTATTTTGGAGTCAATTAACTTCCATATTACAAAGCATAGCATCAACTGTCTTTGTGGGTCTATACAAAAAGGACATTGCTAAATAAGCCATGCAAATGACATAAAACAAAGAGAGAAGTAATAAAGGATTATTAGTGCTTGATGGAATTGGGGGTGTCTCAGGAGCACTGTTGTGGGAGAAACTCAATAAAACTAAGCTCCCTGCGGGAGGAACAAGGACAACCCAATGTTATCCAACAGAATGGGCCAACATAAAACTAAAATGTATTTACAAAGAAAAGGAAACTACCACGGAAACAAACAACAAACAAAAATACACAACCGACTAACAGGCAAAAGCTATTTGATCGTCATACATAACAAAGGATTAATATCCAGAATATACTAACTTACATAACCAAACAACGGAAAAAAACACAATAAAAATTATTAAAAAGACATAAACAAACACTTCCTCAAAGATGGCGCACAGACACATTAAAAAAGTCAACATTACTTATAATTAGGGAAATGACTCATAGTTGGGAAAAAGGTTAAAGAAGAAATGAGTGTTGGCAAGGATGTGGAGAAAAGGGCTCTGTTAGTGGGAATGAAATGAGTGCAGTTGCTATGGATAATGATATGCAGTCCTTAAGAATTTAATACAGAAATTTCATATGATCCAAAAGAACCACTACTAATAAGTTATCCAAAGACAATTAACAGTTGGAGGGACGAGACAAGGATGGCCATTCTCTCCACTACTGTTCAATATAGTACTGGAAGTACTTGCAATAGAGATTAGGCAAGAAAAACATATTAAGGGCATCCAGGTAGGGGAGGAAGAAATCAAGCTCTCACTATTTGCCGATGATATGATACTATACTTAGAAAACCCTAAAACCTCTACAAAGAAACTCCTAGAAACAATAGACTTGTACAGTAAAGTTCCAGGCTATAAAATCAATACCCAAAAGTCCATGGCTTTCCTATACACAAATCGTGAAAGAGAAGAAAGTGACATGAAGAAAACAATCCCGTTCACAATTGTGCCCCAGAAAATCAAGTACCTAGGAATCAGCTTAACTAAGGAAGTAAAGGACCTGTACAAAGAAAACTACAAAACGTTACTTCAGGAAATAAAAGAGGACAGGAGGAAATGGAAAAATATCCCCTGTTCATGGATGAGGAGAATTAACATTGTCAAAATGGCGATACTTCCCAAAGCACTGTACAAATTCAATGCGATCCCTATTACGATACCCATGACATTCTTCAAAGAAATGGAGCGAACACTCCTGAAATTTATATGGAACAATAAGCCCCCACAAATAGCTAAAGCAATTCTTGGGGGAAAAATGGGAGGAATCAACCTCCCTAACTTCAAGATCTACTACAAAGCAGTAATAATTAAAACAGCATGGTACTGGAACAAAGGCAGAGCTGTAGACCAATGGAACAGGGTTGAATATACTGACATCTTCCCCCAACCATATGATCATCTAATCTTCGATAAGGGGGCAAGAAAAGTGAAGTGGAGCAGCGAAAGCCTCTTTAACAAATTGTGCTGGCAAAACTGGATGGCTACATGCAAAAAAAGTGGGCTCAGATCTCTGCCTAACGCCAAGTAAGATCAAAATGGATTAAAGACCTCAACATCAGACCGGAATCCATAAAGTTCACTGAAGACAAAGTTGGCAAAACCCTCCATGATATTGAAGCTAATGGTATCTTCAAAGATGTCACACTACTTGCCATGTAAGTGAAAACAGAGATAGACAAATGGGACTATCTTAAACTAAGAAGCTTCTGCACCTCAAAAGAAACACTGATCAAAATACAAAGACAGTCTACAGAATGGGAAAGGACATTGGCCGATCACACATCGGACAAAGGGTTGATATTAAGGATGTACAAGGTATTGGTTGAACTCCACAAGAAGAAAACACCCAACTCCATCAAAAAATGGGGCGATGAAATGAAAAGAAACTTTCTCAAAGAAGAAATCTGAATGGCTAAAAGGCACATGAGAAAATGCTTTACATCATTAATCATCAGGAAAATGCAGATCAAAACAACAATGACATATCATTTCACACCACAGAGACTGGCCCACATCCAAAAGAACAAAAGCAACCAGTGTTGGTGCGGATGTGGCGAGAAAGGGACTCTCCTCTACTGCTGGTGGGAATGCCGACTGCTTCAGCCCTTTTGGAAAACAGTATGGACGAGTCTCAAAAAATTAGAAATGGAGCTCCCATTTGACCCAGCTGTACCATTCCTGGGAATATGTCCTAGAGAGGCAAAAAAGTATAGTCGAAGTGACATCTGCACTTGTTTGTTCATTGTAGCTCTCTTTACAATAGCCAGATCTGAAAAACACCTGAGTGCCCAAGAACAGATGACTGGTTAAAGAAACTTTGGTACATTTACACAATGGAGTACTATGTAGCTGTTAGAAAAGATGAATCATGAAATTTACATACAAGTGGTACTACATGGAAAGTATTATTTTAAGCGAAATGAGTCAGAAAGAGACGGATAGACACAGAAAGATTGCATTCATCTGGGGAACATAAAGTAACAAAATAGGAGACTAACACCCAAGAGTGGCCAAGATTAGTACCAGGAATTTTGCTCCATGACTTGGAGGCCAGCCACACGTGCTAGGGGAAAAGGGAGCTCAGATAGAGAAGGGAGCACCAAATAAAGGGTGTTAAGAGGATCCTCCCAGGATGGGAGAAGCATGCTGAAAGTAGACTACAGACCAAACATAATTGCCACTCAATGCCTCTCTGGCAAACCACAGCACCCAAAAGGAGAGAGAGAGAGAACAAAAGGGAATGCCCTGCTACAGAGGCAGGGTGGGATGGGGGGTGGGTGGGGGATGGGAGGGATACTGGGACCCGTGGTGGTGGAAAATGGGCACTGGTGGAGGGATGGGTTCTTGATCATTGTATAACTGAAACCCAAGCACAAAAATTTGTAAGTCTATAACTGTACTTCAAGGTGATTCACTAATAAAAAAAAAAAAGAAATAAAGGCAGTTGGGGCTGGAAGGCATTTGTCTTTCACGCGGCTGACCCACGTTTTATTCCCAGCATCCCATATGGTCCACCGAGCATCGCCAGGAATAATTCCTGAGTGCAGAGCCAGGAGCAACCCCCTGAGCATTGCTGGGTGTGACCCAAAAAGAAAAAGAAAGTAAGAAAGAAAGAAAAAAAGACAGACGGACGAAAGAAAGAAAGAAAGAAAGAAAGAAAGAAAGAAAGAAGGGAAAATTCAAAATCATGGTGGTGGGAAGGTGTATGGAGGTGGGATTGGTGTTGGAATATTTAATGTAATAAATTATTGTGAACAACTTTATAAAAATAAAAAAATTTAAAAGGCAAATAAATATTTCCTTTTCCCTAATCAGTATGCCATCAACATTTCACTAAAGTATAAACATACTTCTCTGAACAAGTTCACGTTTTTACTCAATGTTTATATTTCTCATTTAACTGAAACCTCCACAAAGTTTTGCCCTGTATTCACCCTATTACTCCATTCACCTAACAAATCCAAGAGGCATATAGGAGACACAGGTTAGGAGAAGAACAAAACTTAGCTGATGGAGCTGAGATAATTTCAGGCCATGATCGTTCTTCCCCGAGGTTCTTCAAGAGCTTTTTTCTTAGTTTTACGTGTTCCTTCTGGAGCGATAGCACTGTGGTAGGGCGTTTCCCTTGCACGCAGCCAACATGGCCGACCCGAGTTCGATTCCCCTGCCCCTCTCGCAGAGCCCAGCAAGCTACCGAGAGTACCTAGCCTGCATGGCAGAGCCTGGCAAGCTCCCCATGACGTATTCGATATGCCAAACACAGTAACAACAAAGTCTCCAATGGAGACGTTACTGGGCCCGCTCCAGCAAATCGATGAACAACGGGAGGGCCTTTACTTTACTTTACATGTTCCTTCTATGGCCATGGAAAAATTAAGCTATTTCACAGTAGACAGAGAAACACTCAGACAAATTCAGTTGACAAAGTCATGTCTGATTTACATCACATTGAAATATTAGAACCAAGGGGGTAGAAGATAACAGAAGTGTGAAATACATGATTCTCACAAAATCATTGCCAGTCATATCTCCGGCATGACATGTTCCCTGAGCATCAAGATAAAGCCTTACAGGCCCTTGAGCACAACCAGATGTGGTCCAGAGGTTTCCCCAGCATCAGCGGGGTGGCCTGCCGGACCTAACAACACTGCATCCTCAAACTGAGCAGGTAGGCCATACATCACTGAGAGGAGTTCTCAGGCCGACTAAACAGCATTTTTGAGAAACCCTAAATCAATTAATTTATCAGTTAAATTGGGACACCCAAACCAGAGAAACTTTGAGATCCAGATTCCTGACTCCAAAAACCAAGATCACAGATCACAGATCATCCTGTTATTCGTCGATTGCCTCGAGCAGGCCCCAGTAACGTCTCCTTCATCCTGGCCCTGAGGTTATATTCAAGGCTCTTTAGGAGAATGAGACCCATCATTGTTACTGGTATTTGGCATATTGGGTGCGCCACGGGGAGTTTGCCAGACTCTGCCGTGTGGGCAGGCTACATTCGGTAGCCTGCCAGTTTGTCAAAGTAGGAATGAGATGTCATAATAAGATGCCGCGCGATTCCAGGAGCTGGTTTTTATACTCTCAGAGTCCTGGCCGCTGATGGGATTACAAGGCGCCAGGGGGCCAGTTGGTGGGTGTGACCCCTGCCTACTGTAATTTGGGGGATCTGGGTGGAGGATGCTCGACTCCAATCCGAGTAGGCTTGGAAATCTCGGCCCCGGAACCCACGTGGCTTTGTCCCTCTGCCAGGTGTGCAGAGAGTGGTCTCAGCATGGTGGTGGCTGGTCCTGGAGGTCTTCGGCTGCCGGGGCCCTGGCCAGGGCGGGGAGGAAAGCTCAACCCGCTCCCCTCCAAGGGGCTCCGGCGAGGAATAGCCAGGCGCGGGGGCAGGAGACTGCCCAAAAACCAAAGGACCCCAGGAATTCAGTGTCTTCAACTTGAGTAAATTTGAAGCTTTCAGAAGGACACATTTTTCACAAGAGGAACTACAAGAGTCCAGCTCTCTGGAAATAAGGCACAGAGGGACAAGGTCCACTGGCCTCCATGCTAATTAGAGATTTTGATGAGCTAGAATCCCATTCCCCATCTCCCACCCACACCCACACCATAGCCACTCACTGTTCTCGGTGAGCTTTCCCCAGCCAGTTATCCAACAAGATGTGCCAAGGGGCAGCTCCATGCCAGGGGTTGGAAGGCAGACAGGAATGATATAGGAGCTGAAGTTCACAGGTTGGTGCAGTTGTAACACCGCTGCAAAATGGTGGAGCTTCTTAAAGTCTGGATGGATGATAATGCAGCTCACAGCCACTCTCCTGGCCTTTGGGTGTCCTGGTAGAGCTGGGTACTTCCCCCAAACACCCAGTAATCCTCAGGGGCATGAGACTTCCTGCAGGAGGGAAGGTGACGGTCATTATCTTCTGCGTATGGCAGCTTGCGCCTCTACACCATCATCTGACCCCCAGCACTGCCTTGTCTGCACCACCCCACATGACTCTCCCTTTCTGTCAGCCCTTCTCTCTGGAGACCAGCGGCGGTTTTAATCACAACGCAGCACACACCCGCTACTGGAGGAAGGGATCACGGAGGGCTGGAGGCCCCCATGAGGCAAGACAATCCTGACCTTCCTTGGGCACAGGCAGAGAGCCCTGGCTCCATCTTGGCTCTTGACCTGCCTTATGACCAAACTGCTCTAGCACCACTCCTTTCTCTCACTTCCTTCTTTTTTATTTTTTATTTTTATTTGCTTTTTGGGTCACACCCGGCAATGCACAGGGATTACCCCTGGCTCTGCACTCAGGAATTACTCTTGGCGGTGCTCAGGGGACCATATGGGATGTTGGGGATCGAACCTGGGCTGGCCACGTGTAAGGCAAACGACCTACCCACTGTGCTATCGCTCCAGCCCCTCACTTCCTTCTTGGTACTCACCTGTTCTAAAATTGCACAAAATCATTGGTCAATGGGAGACCATGCGTGCAGGATGTCCTATGTTCTGACCATGAGGGATGAAACATCCCACCTTCCCACTCACCACCTGGAAATTCCTCCCCACACAGCCGGTGACCAAACTCTTGCTTCCACAAGCTGACCTATGCCCACAGGAGCCTACCCATCTGACTTCCACACTCCAATGGTGTCAGCCCTGCTCATCCACAGGGGGAACTTTGGCTCTGACTAAATGGAGACACAGTGAGGTGGGTCAAGCCAACCGAATCCATAGTGAGTCTCAAGTGGGACACAGCACAGAGCAGATGCTTGTGGTTCTCTATGTACCGAAGATCCAGCTCCTGGTTACTGCCCCTCCCAAACCTATGGGAACAGCCAACCAGACCCAGGACAGAGAACAGCTCTGTTCTTCTTCAAGGTCCATGCAGCTGGCCAACAGACATGTGGTGAGCAGAGACCCCAGGCCAGAGACGTGCAGAACACCAGCATCTGCCCCTGCATCCCAGGTTCCAGCCTCTTTCTGCCAACCAGGATTGCAGGGACATTGAGGGAAGCCCTGGTGTGAGGTGACAAAGAGCCAGCTCTCATTGCACCTGGGAGGCAGGATGAACACTGCATCTCGGGGGCATACCTGTGTGGGGGGAAGGCACAGGGATGAGGATGGAAGATGAGCAAAGTCAGGTGAGGAGTGGGGACAATACAGGAGAGGACAGGTCACAGGCAGAAAGACTGGGACTAGAAGGACACAGACTGTCCCAGCACACAGCCTTGAGGATGCGGGGCCTCTAATCTCTTAACCCTCTCCCCTGCCAGCCCAGCTGCGAGGACCCAAGAAACAACTCACTTTGGAAAGCAGTGGGCGGTAGAGAACACCAGTGGGAATCAACGAGCACAGCTCCCCAGGGATGAATGCCCCGGCACTGCAGGCTGGCCTGCCATGGCCACTGGCCCTCCACGGCCTCCTGGCCACCAGAGATCATCCCTACGCCCCTGGGCTTCCCGCGCCTTTGGAGACCAGCCCGACGCCGTGTGGTTGACAGGGAGGTCCCGTTTCCTCTCCGGGAGACCCCGGACCACTTCTCGGAGGGAAAGCCAGGAGCAGGGCTCAACCAGCCCAGAGCCACGGGGCGGCTTGGTGTCTGATGTCCCCGCCCGCTGCCTGGGCAGCAGGAACTGGACAGCAGAGCGCGAGAGCAAGCCCCGCGGGACGACGCGGGAGGGCTGTGGTGGCCACCGCTGGTTCGGCCGCATCCGGCGACCCAGGCCCACCCCCAGCCCACCCCGCCCCGGGCCCGGACCCAGCTTCGCGCGCGGGGCTGTCCTCGGCTCCCGCCCACCTCCCCGCTGTCTCGGGAGGGCGGCGGTGGGCGTGTGGCCTGGACGGGCGGCGGGCGCCCCGACCGCGTGGACGCAGCGGCTGGCTGCCCGCAGGAGGCCTGGGGAACTCCGCGAGGAACAGACAGGCTGGCCAGTCCACTCCAGGCTGTGCCTGCCCACGGCCATCCGCTCACCTGCGCCCAGGGCGCCCCGGGCACCTCCCGGGCCCGCGGGCTTGGGGGCGGGACTTCCTGCCAGGGGTCCCGGTTCCCAGCCAGGGCCGGAGTGGCCCCGCCCCGCTGCCCTCTGACCCCACCCTGGCACCGCCCCCTGACCCTAAGACACGCCTGACCGCTCTGATCCCATCCTCCTTTGGACACCGCCCCCTCCTGAGCCCCCCTTGACCTCGGACCTGCCCCTGCGCTGCCCCCGCCCTGACCCGCCCTGATCCCCTCGGACCCGAGCTCCCGCACCCGCCTTGGCCCCACTCGGACCGGGTCCGGCCCGGAGAGTTGGAGCAGGGTCCACGGGGCAGCCGCGTGCTGCTGCTCACCGAGGGAGGGACCCAGGGACTCCAGGCGGCCTTGGGACGAGATCTGGGCTGCAGAGGGCGAGCCCCGAGTTGGGTAGGGGTCTCGGGCGCAGCCGGAGCTGCGGGATGGATCCGTCCTGAGCTGAGAACGTTGGAGCAGGACGGAGACCCCAGGAGCGAGCCGAGAGAGGGACCCGGGGAGGCGGATTGTGCGGGGAGGCTTCAGCCCGGGAAGGCCAGCCACCCCGCTAGATGAGGGACGCGCCTCTTGGCTTGTTGCAGAGTTCAGCTGAGATAGAATTCGCGTCATGACATTCGCCCATTAGGAGGGACAATTCCATACTTTTCAGTATCCTTTAGGATTTTTCAGTAATGACTGTCATCGGAAATAATCTGAAAGATCCTCAGTGAGTGAATCATCAGGGAAAATAGTACCATCCGTTGTAACAAAAACTAACATCCAGTATAAAAAACATTGATTCTATCACAGGAGGTCAAGTGGATTTTGCTTAGTCATTTAGTGAGTAGTCATTTCCATAACATTTCATTTTCATGGCATGTATAGTCCCGTTTGGAGAATATCATTCTCAATAAGACGAAGTTGTAAAGATGGAAAACTGCCGTGGTGATCACTTGCCATGAAAACCGTCTTACTCCAAGTATGAGATTTAAATATTGATGAAGTTCAGTTTATTCATGTTTAAGCTTATTAATCTGGTGTTTTCTATCGTCCCTAAGAATTTTACTTTTGCACCTTTGTCAAAACCGATTTTGTTTTTCTGTTTATGAGTCTGGGATTGGGAGAAATTTCTTATAAATTGCTAAGTCTGGAAATTAGATTCTTCCTCCTGGTTTTCTTGGCTTACTGTAGTATTTTTTTCCTCCCCTTTTGAAATCTACCATAATATATATGCTGATTTGGAGAGTTTTCCAATTTGTTGTTGATTTTCTGTCGCAAAGCCTATTCCTTGTCGTGTGTGGTCAGTGATGTTTCTGCTCTTTACTTCATGTCCTCCTTGTGTCCATCTGAGCTCTCAGCTCCCTGAGACCCATTATAACACTAGAGAACAAGACACAAGAAAGTGAAATTCACATTTTCCTCTGCTGTGAAATGTCTCTTCTGTCAGATGAACCTACAGGAGAGATCAGAGGCAGCTGATGTCAGAAAGACCCTGTCTTTCATCTTCTCTTCCGAAACCAATGTTAAAACGCAAAGAAGTGGGGCTGGAGCAATAACACAGCGGGTCGGGCTTTGCCTTACACGTGGCTGACCCGGGTTCAATTCACAGCATTCCATATGGTTCTCTGAGTACCGCCAGGAGTAATTCCTGAGTGCATGAGCCAGGAGTAAACCCTGTGCATCGCTGGCTGTGACCCAACAAAAAAAAAAAAGGAAAACAGCAAAAAGCAAAGAAGAGCCAGAGCTAGGTACAGGGGTAAAGGCTTGCATGTGACTAAATCCTGCTTTGATCCAGGAAACATTTATGGTCCTCTGAGCACTGCCAGGAATGATTTCTGAGCACAGAACCTAGAGTAGGCCCTGAGCACCACTGGGTGTGTTCCAAAAACCAAAAGGGAAGAGAAAAAAATAGCAAAAAAAGTAAAGGGAGAATATCTCAGAAATCTACAGTCAAAGGCCCTTACTTTGTCATTTATGAGTTCCTAGAAAAAGAAGAATGCCTGAGAAAGAATTTCTTTCTGCATCACACCCACCAGACACTTTAGGAATGAGATTCAAATAATTTGGGCTCCTATGTCATTTTAATTTTTGTTTATTTATAATCAAGGTCCTATCATTTCCTTCTGCTAATTTTTTCTTTCCATCTCCATCTTCTTCACATGTGAGCTCAAATTGATTATTTGAGACTTTCTTACTTTTTCTTTTCTTTTTTTAAAGGTAGGCCTGTATCGCTTTGATCTTCCCTCATTCCCATCACTTTCTTTGCAGCATGTCCTAGTTTATTTTTACTTTGTCTCCTGTTAATGTTCATATATCTTATTTATTTCCTCATTGTTTCAAGAGCTATTCAGAAGAATCTTGTTCTGCTTCTGTATAGTGTGATTCTTACTGTTTGCTTTTGGGTTGATTTTTTTTTCCTTCATAGCTTTGTAATGGGAAAAGATGCTTAAGTTCACTTAAATGTCTATATTATTATTGATATTTTGTAGAGATCTGTGATTGATTTGAACTGGCAATGTTCCACATCCCCTGAGAAAAATGTGAGTGTTTCCTCATAGATTCATTCTCTTGAAGCCTTGCCAGCTTGTGATTTCTTTTTTTTCCTTTTTTTTTTCTTTTTATTAGTGAAACACCATAAAGTACAGTTGCAGATTTACAATTTTTTCTGCTTGGGTTTCGATTATACAATGATCAAATACCCATCCCTCCATCAGTAACCACTTTCCACCACCATGGATAATATCCTTCCCACCCCACCCCCTATCCCACCCTGCCTCTGTGGCAGGGCATTCCCTTTTGTTCTCTCTCTCCTTTTGGGTGTTGTGGTCTGCAAAAGAGGCATTGAGTGGCAAACATGTTCAGTCCATAGTCTACTTTCAATATGCATCTCCCCTCGTGGGAGGATCCTCCAAACACCCTTTATTTGGTGCTCCCTTCTCTTTCTGAGCTGCCCTTTTCCCTAGAATGCCCGGCTGGCCTCTAAGCTATGGAGTAATCCTCCTGGTGCTGATCTCAGCTATTCTTGGGTATTAATCTCATATTTTGTTACTTTATATCCCCCAGATGAATGCAATCTTTCTATGTCTATCCCTCTCTTTCTGACTCATTTCGCTTAGCATGATACTTTCCATGTTGTACCACTTGTATGGAAATTTCATGACTTCATCTTTTCTAACAGCTACATAGCACTCCATTGTGTAGATGTACCAGAGTTTCTTTAACCAGTCATCTGTTCTTGGGCATTCAGGTTTCTTCCAGTTTCTGGCTATTGTAAAGAGTGCTGCAATGAACAAACAAGTGCAGATGTCACTTCGACTATACATGCTTGCCTCTCTGGGATATATTCCCAGGAGTGCTATTGCTGGGTCAAATGGGAGCTCAGTTTCTAATTTTTTGAGAATCGTCCATACTGTTTTCCAGAAGGGCTGAACCAGTCGGCATTCCCAACAACAGCGAAGGAGTGTCCCTTTCTCACCACATCCAGGCCAGCATCTGTTGCTTCTGTTCTTTTGAATGTGGGCCAGTCTCTGAGAGCTTGTGATTTCTAAATCGCCTCTTTTTCCAATACCAGAAGGTGTCCTGTGACCTTACTTCTGAGTTTCTTTTGGGTCCTGGTTGGAGGAGGGGAAAGGCGAGTCAGAGACAACTTCCCTTAGCCATCCACACCCTGGGCAGGGGGTGCAAACCTGAGCACAGAGTTCACAATTCTCCCCATCTCAGCCCCTGTCTATGGTGTCGTTGGACAGCATCTGGGTTTCCCTCTGACCTCAGACTCTAAATCCCCAGGGAAGAGGGAAGGGCAGTGGGGGAAAGAACACACCTGCCACAGCCAAGTGTCCAGAGCCAAGTGTCTGTGTCCAGTGGTCCGTCTTGAGAGTTGGCACAAACCTACCCTCTCTCTGTGGAGTTCACTGGGGGTGGGGGAGGGTGAAGTTCTACCTTCCCCAGCCAGGTCAGCTGACAGCTATGGCTCCACTCACGGGACTCCATCAACTCCACGTGCCTCTCTCTCTCCCCCTTCAGAAAAACAGGTGTGTGGTCCTTAGGCATCCTCAGATGATGAACCACTGAGTGTGGTGAGAGAAGTATGGAACCTTCTGGCACTACTTTAAGGGTGATGTTTGGCGGTAGCTGCTCATTCCCCATGATGATGAAATCATATTTGTTCATTGATCCTCTCAGGCTTACAGTTATTCTTTCCGTTTTAAATTTAGAAAAAGTTTGTTAAGCATTAAGGCGCTGTTACTTACGTAGTTCTTCATAGTTGACTTTGAGGTATACAATGTTCCATACACTCTCACCACTGGTGTTGACTTCACTCCACCAGTTTCCCTAAGATTCCTCCCACCCCCCTCCCTAGCCTGTCGCCTTGACAGGCACATCTTATTTTTATTGTTATTTTTTAATATAGGAGTACTGCTATTTATTCCGCCATTTATTAAGCTGATTGAATTGGGATGAACTCCACATTACTTTTTTTTTATTTTTCTTTTTTTATTAGTGAAACACCATGAGGTACAGTTGTAGATTTACAATTTTTTGTGCTTGGGTTTGATTATACAATGATCAGATACCCATCCCTCCACCAGTGCCCATTTTCCACCACCATGGATAATATCCCCCCACCCCTATCCCCCCATCCCCCCCTGCCTCTGTGGCAGGGCAATCCCCTGTTTTCTCTCTCTCCTTTTGGGTGTTGTGGTCTTCAAAAGAAGCTTTGAGTGGCAAACATGTTCAGTCCATAGTCTACTTTCGACATGCGTCTCCCCTCCTGGGAGGATCCTCCAAACACCCTTTATTTGGTGCTCCCTTCTCTATCTGAGCTGCACTTTCCTCTAGAATGCCCGACTGGCCTCTAAGCTATGGAGTAATCCTCCTGGTGCTGATCTCAGCTATTCTTGGGTATTAATCTCATATTTTGTTACTTTATATCTCCCAGATGAATGCAGTCTTTCTATGTCTATCCCTCTCTTTCTGACTCATTTCGCTTAGCATGATACTTTCCATGTTGTACCACTTGTATGTAAATTTCATGACTTCATCTTTTCTAACAGCTACATAGTACTCCATTGTGTAGATGTACCAGAGTTTCTCTAACCAGTCATCTGTTCTTGGGCATTCAGGTTTCTTCCAGTTTCTGGCTATTGTAAAGAGTGCTGCAATGAACAAACAAGTGCAGATGTCACTACGACTATACATTTTTGCCTCTCTGGGATATATTCCCAGGAGTGCTATTGCTGGGTCAAATGGGAGCTCAATATCTAATTTTTTGAGAATCGTCCATACTGTTTTCCAGAAGGGCTGAACCAGTCGACATTCCCACAAACAGTGAAGGAGTGTCCCTTTCTCGCCACATCCGTGCCAGCATCAGTTGCTTTTGTTCTTTTGAATGTGGGCCAGTCTCTGAGGTGTGAGATGGTATCTCATTGTGGTTTTGATCTGCATCTCCCTGATGATTAATGATGTAGAGCATTTTCTCATGTGCTTTTTTGCCATTCAGAATTCTTCTTTGAGAAAGTTTCTGTTCATTTCATTGCCCCATTTTTGTATGGGGTTGGATGTTTTCTTCTTGTGGAGTTTAACCAGTATTTTGTATATCCTGGATATCAACCCCTTGTCAGATGTGTATTCGGCAAATATCCTTTCCCATTCTGTAGACTGTCTTTGTATTTTGGTCACTGTTTCTTTGGAGGTGCAGAAGCTTCTTAGTTTAAGATAGTCCCATTTATCTATCTCTGTTTTCACTTGCTCGGCCAGTTGCGTGGCATCTTCGAAGATACCATTAGCTTCAATGTCATGGAGGGTTTTGCCAACTTTGTCTTCAATGTACCTTATGGTTTCTGGTTTGATGTTGAGGTCTTTAATCTATTTTGGTCTTACTTTTGTACATGGTGTTAGGCAGAGTTCTGAGCCCATTTTTTTTGCATGTACCCGTCCAGTGATGCCAGCACAATTTGTTAAAGAGGCTTTCCTTACTCCACTTCACATTACTTGCACCTTTATCAAAGATTAGATGATCATATGATTGAGGGGAGATGTCAGTGTATACAACCCTGTTCCATTGGTCTGCAGTTCTGCCTTTGTTCCAGTACTATGCTGTTTTAATTATTACTGCTTTGTAGTACAGTTTGAAGTTTGGGAGGTTGATTCCTCCCATTTTCTTTTTCCCAAGAATTGCTTTAGCTATTCATGGGGACTTATTGTTCCATATAAATTTCAGGAGTGTTTGCTCCATTTCTTTGAAGAATGTCATGGGTATCCTTATAGGGATTGCATTGAATTTATACAATGCTTTTGGTAGTATTGCCATTTTGACAATGTTAAGTCTCCCGACCCATGAGCAGGGGATATCTTTCCATTTCCTCATGTCCTCTTTTATTTCCTGAAGTAGCGTTTTGTAGTTTTCTTTGTACAGGTCCTTTACTTCCTTAGTTAAGCTGATTCCTAAGTACTTGATTTTCTGGGGCACAATTGTGAACTGGATTGCTTTTTTCATGTTGCTTTCTTCTCTCTCACTGTTTGCATATAGGAAAGCCATGGACTTTTGGGTATTGATTTTATAGCCTGCAACTTTACTATACGAGTCTATTGTTTCTAGGAGTTTTTTGGTGGAGGTTATTGGGTTCTCTAAGTATAGTATCATATCATCTGCGAATAGTGAGAGCTTGATTTCTTCCTTTCCTACCTGAATGCCCTTAATATCTTTTTCTTGCCTAATCGCTATTGCAAGTGCTTCCAGTACTATATTGAACAGCAGTGGAGATAGTGGGCATCCTTGTCTCGTCCCTGATCTTAGAGGGAAGGCTCTCAGTTTTTCCCCATTGAGGGTGATGCTTGCTGTAGGCTTGTGGTAGATGGCTTTAATTATGTTGAGGAAGGTCCCCTCTATACCCATTTTGGCTAAGGTTTTCATCATAAAGGGGTGCTGGATCTTGTCAAATGCTTTCTCTGCATCTATTGATATAATCATATGCTTTTTATCTTTTCTTTTGTTGATATGATGGATTATGTTGATTGATTTCCGAATGTTGAACCATCCTTGCATCCCTGGGATGAATCCTACTTGGTCATGGTGTATGATCTTTTTGATGAGTAGTTGGATTCTATTTGCTAGTAGTTTGTTGAGGATCTTTGCATCTGTGTTCATCAGGGATATCGGTCTGTAGTTCTCTTTCTTTGTGGTATCTCTGTCTGCTTTTGGTATCAGTGTGATCTTTGCTTCGTAGAAACTGTTCGGAAGTGTTTTTGATATTTCAATTTCGTGGAAAAGCTTAAAGAGGATAGGGAGTAAGGATAGGGAGTAAGTCCTCTTTAAAGATTTGGAAGAATTCACTAGTGAATCTATCCGGGCCAGGACTTTTGTGCTTGGGGAGACTTTTTATTACCATTTCAATTTCCTTGATGGTGATAGGTCTGTTCAGGTATTCCAGGTCTTCTTGGTTCAGCCTTGGGAGTCTGTAGGAGTCTAGGAATTTATCCATTTCCTCGGGGTTTTGATGTTCCGTGGCATAAAGTTTCTCAAAGTACTCCCTGAGGATCCTTTGAATTTCTGTAGTTTCTGTTGTAATGACCCCCTTTTCATTTCTGATTCGGTTTATTAGGGTTTTCTCTCTCCCTTTCTTAGGGAGTTTTGCTAGAGGCTTATCAATCTTGTTAATTTTCTCGAAGAACCAGCTCTTGGTTTCATTGATCTTTCGGATTGTTTTTTGGGTTTCCATCTCGTTAATCTCTGCTCTGAGCTTTATTATTTCCTTTCTCCTGTTCAGGTTGTGCTCCTTTTTTTGGTCCTTCTCCAAGCTCTTAAGCTGTGAGGTTAGGTTACTTATGTGTGCTCGCTCCTCCTTCCTGAGGAATGCTTGTAGAGCTATAAACTTTCCTCTTAACACAGCTTTTGCTGTGTCCCATAAGTTTTGGTAACTCATGTTCTCATTTTCATTCGTTTCTAGGAATCTTTTGATTTCCTCTTTGATTTCCTGTCTAAGCCACTCGTTGTTCAATAGAGCACTGTTTAATTTCATGATACAAAGAAACTCACAGAATGGAAAAAATTATCCTTGTATCTTGATCATCATTTCCTTTGAGTTGCAGAAGATTCATAGTTTCATGCAGTCCCATTTGATTAGCTTGGTCAGTGGTGTTTCATCTTTGAAGATGCCTTTGGCTTCAATGTCATTAAGAGTTCTCCCTATATTTTCCTCCATGTACGTTATGGATTCAGGTCTGATATTGAGGTCTTTGATTCATTTTGACCTAACTTTTGTGGAGGATGTAATAGAGGTCTAAGTTCCTTTACTTGCATGGAGCTGCTCAGTTTTCCCAGCACCACTTGTCGAAAGAAACTATCCTTGATCCACTTCCTATATCTTGTTCTTTTATCAAAGATCAAATTATCATATAATTGAGGGTTTCTGTCAGGATATTTAACTCTATTCCGTTGACGTGATATAACATATTTTTTAAAATTACTCTATTTCTTCCCTGAGTTCGCGGGTCACACCCAACAGTGCCTGCTCTACAGAGCTCCTTGTTCTAGTACTCACTCCCGGTAAAGCCCAGGGGACAACGTGGTGCTTGGAGATCAGTAGAACCAGAGCTGTCCACATGCAACACAAGCACCTTAATGTGTATACAATTTTCCCAATTCTCAAAATTCAATTTTATTTGTTTTAGGGTCACACAAAGTGGTTCCTGGAGCTTACTCTGGCTCTGCCCAGGAATTACTCCTTTCTGGGCTCAGGGGACCATATGGAGTGCCAGGATTCAAACCCAGGTTGGCCATGTTCAAGGCAACTGCCCCATCAGCTGTACTACCTCTTCAGCTCCAAAATACATTTTAAAACATTTTCACCACACTTTAGAATAGAGCCAGTAATCCTCAGAAGTTATCCATAACCTCCTCCCCTCAGCCATCACCCTTTGTCTCCCCACTGATCCTTGAGTCCTGAATCCCCCATTCCTCTTTCTTTCTCTAGATTCCCACACTCTGGCCATCTGCGGCCGTGTAGCTATCTGTGGACTCTTTCACTGAGAACAGCTTTACTTGGTACACCTACACCAGCACATCCACAACTCAAACGTTAACTACAGAATCATATTCCATGTGCAGAAGGGCTGCATCTGGCAATGCCTTTAATGGTTGATGAACACTGAACTTCTTTCTACTCCCTGGTACTAGCTAACAGCAGATATGCAGATATTAAGTGAGTTTTTCAAGGAATTTTATTGAGAACGCAAGCCTGGGAAAAACCCTCTCACTGCTGGCAGAGAATCCCAAATTTGGGATTCTGGAGTGGAGATTTTATGCACTGTGTAATGCAACCCGAGTGCAAAGGTTCTGATAACTGTATTAGGGATGCAACGAGTTGTGTTATCCAGAGAACATGTGTCCTGTCTTGGTGTTTTCTTTACACTTAGACAAACAGCAAGGTCCTTAATCTTTCCTTGTCTGTTCTGTCTTGTCTTCTGGAACTGAGCATGGGTGTCCTGGACCTGCAATTTTCTGTATCCCTGATAGTTTAGGAAATACAGCGCCTTTGGTGGTCTGTTATTTTCTGCCTATTTGGAGAGAGTTCAAAATCACAGGCGGTTCCTGTCAGGAATGGGCGTATTTTTTTTTGGTACCTAAAATTATTTTTTAAAATAAAGGGTGTTGGGAGGATCCTAGCAGGATGGGAGAAGCATGCTGAAAGTAGACTATAGACTGAACATGATTGCTACTCAATGCCTGTTTTGCAAATCATAGCAGCTGAAAAGAGAGACAGAACAAAAGGGAATGCCCTGCCACAGAGGCAGGGTGAGATGGGGGGTGGGAGGGATAATGGGATCCGTGGTGGTGGGAAATGGGCACTGGTGGAGGGATGCGTATTTGATTGTTGTATAATTGAAACCCAAACACAAAAATTTGTAAGTCTACAAATATATGTCATGGTGTCTCACTAATAAAAATTTTTTTAAAAGTTACTTCAAAAATAAAATAAAAGTATTTTTTAAATTTTATTTTCATAAAGTTGTTCACAATAATGGATTACACTCAATGTTTTAATCCCACCACCATTACACCATCCCACCACCATTATTCCTAAGTTTACCACCACCACCACTCAAGCCTGCCCAACAGACAGATACTTTATTTTGTATTGCTTATTATGAAAAGCATGAGAAGTCACATGGCCACAAAAGTGGCTGCACGCTCCTGGAATTCTAAAATTTTAAATAATTAGGGTTTGAAGAAATCTCTGCAGCGAGCTGCTCGGTTCTGAGATTCATTTTTGAGTCTCTGGATCCTGGCCGTTACTGTGCTTAAATGGCACCTGGAGGCAGTTCATGGGCGTGACATAGAGGTGGGGAGATGGGAAGTGGCAGCTGTCCCTGATCCCTTGAGGACTAGAGTTAGCAGGCACTGGTCCCACATACCTGGGTTTTCCATTGGGCTCTGGAATTCGTAGGGGGCAGGTGAGAGACAACACCCGCCCCTGTCTGAGTCACCCAGTGAAATCAGCCTGGTGCAAGATCTGGAGACATCTCTTAGCGAGCTGCTCGGTTCCGAGATTCATTTCTTGTCGGGAATGTATTAGGGCAACACTTTAGGCTCCTCCCCAGCACCAGTAGCTTCTGTTGTGAAGTGGCTCAACCTGGCTACATGCCTGATCATGTATTTGGTCCCTAGAAACAAGAGCAGTTCCCTAGGCACCATACCAGATTTGTTCTACTCTCTCTAAGACTGTGATCAGTGTGGTGGAAATGAAGTATGTCCAGAGTCTATGGCACAGCTTAAATAAGGTGGTCAGACCTTTCTACTGCTCCTGCATGGTCCTTATTGGGCACGCAAAGTCCAGCATGCAGTATCAGAGCAGACCAGCTGCCCTGCAGGGGACCCAGACACAGCAGCGGGGCCTGTGCTCACTCCCGTAGACTGGCCCATAACTTACAGGTTGTTCCTGTTGGCGAGTCTTCTTGCCACCTGGCCCCACCCCAGAAAGGGCTGGGAGATTAAACAACACTGGCACGTCTGGAGAAAGGTCTGCTCTCCACCGGGGAGCACTGAGGAAGCCCCATGGTCACAGTCAAGGAGCCGAGGGACCCCTGGGCTCTCCTCCATGGTGCATACCCTAGAGGGGCAGCCAGTCTGTGCAGCTGAGTTGGATGGAGGAGGCTCTGAGGTAGTAGCACTAATAAAGGACCTGAAAGAGTTGGAACAAGCATCTGGAAAGCCCTGGGGATCTGGCTTTTAGTTGTTAGAGCACAGGTGGCAGCTGGCTGAGACCAGCTCTTCATTCCTCTCAAGTGGGAGGGGTTGGGGGTAGGAAAGGGTCTAGCTGGGGCTTGGGAGGTATTAACACAGTCTGCTCCCAAGAAAAGGCACACCTCAAAGTCCCTGGAGAGGGGGCCATGTTTTATCTGAGCAGGATAAAGATTGAGGGGTGCATTTTCATATGATATGTGGGGAACAAAGGTCCCAGTATCTGGCCTTGAGGATCCTTGAGCCCCAGAATAGTCTTGCTGTTTGTGTCACGTTCTTGGGATTGGGTTCGATCAGACAAAAGGCATCCCAGAGCTCATGCAGGCACACCTGTGGCCCTGCCTGGCAAACTCTTGCAGGTGTTCCTTGCACTGTTGGTGCTTCGGCAGGCTTTGGTGCCCACCTTGCCCAGGTCCTGTGCTCCCTGTATGTGTTGTCTCCAAAAGGGGCAACCTGGGATAGGCTCCGGAAATGGCAGCAGCCTCTGCAGTCGCCAAAGCTCCCCATGTTCCACACCCCACAGTTGGAACAGCCCTGGTGAGGGTCCAAACTGCATGTCCAGTTGTGGGCTGGGTAAGGGCTCAGGCACTGGATCATGGAAGGGAAATCAAAAACCTCACCAGAGCTAGGTGAGAAGAGTTTCCGCAAACCTGTGTAGGCAGGTTCAAGCTGTGCAGAGGCTAGGGACTTACATGAGCAGATGGTCCACAGCTCTGGGCCAGAGGTGAGCTCCTGGCCAACCCTTACTTAAAGGGGAAGGATCAAACCCAGGTTCTAGTAGAAACCTGATATGTGGATGACTCTAGGTATGGCCAGCCAGGTAGAGCCCAGTGTTTATCCAGCCTTCTACAGAGGGGATTCGGTGTGGCCCCAAGAGCAGGGAATGTGTGCCCTGTGGCCAGACGTGCACTCCTGTCCTTTGTGCAAGTTGGCAGGCTGGGTTCTGGTGAGCGACTTGTACTCAATGCTGCCCAGCAGACACAGGGACTGGATACATGCCACCTGGTGGCTGTCTGCCAGGCTGCTGCATGCTGGCTCCAGAGCTCTATGGGCGGTAAATCAGGCTTAGTTTGACCCCTCCACCTTGGAGAAGGAAGCACTGCTATGGGCCTCAAAGGTGTTTCCAATGATCAGACCCATTGATAAGGACAGCAGAAACAAAAATATACAAGTGGGACTTCATAAATTTAAAAAGCTTCTGCCTAGCTAAAAACATGGTCTACAACTAAAGGACACCAGACTGAATGGGGGATAATATTCACGTGCAACACATCAGGTAAATATTAATATCCAAGATCTATAACGCCCCCCAAATTCACAAACCGTATTTAAACATTGTGAGAGAAAAGAAATAGACGCATCTCTAAAGTAGACTGATGACTATGAAATAACACATGAAAAAGGGTTCATTATCACTTATCACTGGTATCCACTGGCTGGAGCGGTAGCACAAAACGGGTAGGGCATTTGCCTTGCACACGGCTGACCCAGGTTTGATTCCTCTGGAGAGCCTGCAAGCTATTGAGAGTATCTCGTCCTCACGGCAGAGCCTGGCAAGCTACTCGTGGCATATTCGATATGCCAAAAACAGTAACAAGTCTCACAACAGAGACATTACTGGTGCCCGCTCGAGCAAATTGATGAAAAACAGGAGGACAGTGATACAGTGCTATCACTTACTCTCAGGGAAATCCAAATCAAGATAATAATGAGATATCATATCACACAAAGGAGAATGGCACCTATCAGAAAAAAAAAAAACTGGGCACAATCTGTGCTGTTGTTAGTATGTGGTGGAAAAGGAATCCTTACCTGCTGTTGGTGGGAATATTGCCTGGCTTAGCTCCTGTGGAAAACAGTTTGGAGGTTACTCAGAAAAGTAAGAACAAAGCTGCCATATGATCCAGCAATGCTGTATTTTGCTATTACCCCCAAGACACAAAAACACTTATTCAAAAGAACAAATGCACACCATTATTCATTGCAATACTCAACACAATAGCTAGACATGGAACCAACTTAGGTATCCAACATGAGATAAGCAATTAATGAGAGTATGATATGCAAACACAATACAATACAATGCAGCTATAACAAAAGGTGAAGTCATGCGTTTGCCACAACTCGAATGGAACTGAAGTGAGTCGAAGGAGGACAAATCCCACAGACAAATGTCACTTGTCTGTGCTATATAGAAGAACAGGGTAAGGAATGCAAGGTAACAAAGGGGATATGCCTAGATGACCCTTGACCCTTGATTACAGAAATAAGAAATAAAGGGAAGGGAAGAAAGTGAGGGGAGTGAGAAGAAAAGGATGGGGGGCGCAACAAGGGTAGGGGGCATGTACAGTAGTATAGAGTGAGTTTTATCTGTATATCTGTATTATACAGCTAACAACACTCTAAGCATAAGACTCAAACTACAACATCCAAGTAAAAAAAATATGCCTGTCCAGGGGTATGTTGCTGCCATCAGTCAACCTGCATCTGCGGGGAAAGTGCATCAGCAGCCTGATGGTGACTATCAGGCTTCCTGATACCCCAAAATTGCCTCTGTGCCTTTGGCTGGACCCCAACAATTTGGGACAAAATTTGCCAAAAAGTTAAATGACCAAAAGTTAAGTATGTGGGAGCCATGCCCACAAATCACCTCCAGCTCAGTTATACAAGCTCATTGACCTTACTTCAGAGACCCATAAATAACTCTAGAAAGAAATCAAAAGCCACAATTAATCTCAGACCCACTCATGGCTGAACAGATGGGGGTAAATCATGTTAGCCTGAAGCACGCCCAAGCAGAACCCCCAGCAGCTGCTTGCTTGGAAGCAATCCAAAATCGCCACCATACCCCTGACCTGTTGAATGGAGCGATAGCACAGCGGTAGGGCGTTTGCCTTGCACGCAGTCAACATGGCCGACCCGAGTTCGATTCCTCCGCCCCTCTAGGAGAGCCCGGCAAGCTACCAAGCGTATCTCGCCCGCACGGCAGGGCCTGGCAAGCTCCCGTGACCGTATTCGATATGCCAAACACAGTAACAACAAAGTCTCCAATGGAGACGTTACTGGGCCCGCTAGAGCAAATCGATGAACAACGGGAGGGCCTTTACCTTACCTTTACCCCTGACCTCACTTCACCATCTCAGGATGGACCTCACAAACATAAAATCTGCTGACAATTCTGGTATGCAGGTCTTCTGATGGAAATCTCCAGGCTTTCTCATAGTTGGGATGGGTTACCTCCCCCCACTTCCCAATACACATGAAAGCATCAGCAGTCACCCCACGAACCAACTCCAGTGCCCCCATGTCAGCTCTACTACAGACTTTGCTTAAGAGACCCATAAATAAATCTCAAAAGAGATCAAAAGTTGCAGTCAATCTCGGACCCAAACTTGGCTGAACAGACCAGGATCGCCACCATACCCCTGGCTTGACTAAACCATCTCAGGATGGACCTCACCAAGTAAGAATCTGCTGAAAATTTGGGTATGCGGGTTTTGCGAATGAAATCGCCAGACTTTCTCAGTGTCTGGATGGGCTACCTGCCTCCACCTCCCTGTACTTCTGGAAGCCTCAGCAGTCACATCCACACCCCAAAGCTGCCACACAGTTAAAAAACTACTCCAGCCTTACTGAGTCAATAAAAATACTGAATTCCCTGAACAAACACCATGAACTCTTTAGTACCTGTATTGCAAATCATAACACACAAAAGGAAAAGGAGAAAGAGAGCAAGAAGAAAACTGCCTCCCAGAGAGGGAGCTGGGGATGAGGGATGGGGCATTGGAGGGTGGTGTGAAGGAAACAGGGGACACTGGTGGTGGGAAATGTACAATGGTGGAGGGGTGGGTGCTGGATCATTGTCTGACTGAAATCCAATTAAGAAAAGCTTTGTAATGGTCTATCTCATGGACATTCAATTAAAAAATTTTTAAAAAGTAATGTGGAGTTCATCCGAATTCAATCAGTTTAAAAAATGGCTGAATAAATAGCAGTACTCCTATATTAAAAAATAACAATAATAATAAGATGTGCCTGTCAAGGCGACAGGCTGGGGAGGGGGGTGGGATGAATCTTGGGGAAACTGGTGGAGGGAAGTGAATACCAGTGGTGAGAGTGTATGGAACATTGTGTACCTCAAAGTCAACTATGAATAACTACGTAAGTAACAGCGCCTTAATGCTTAACAAACTTTTTCTAAATTTAAAAAGGAAAGATAACTGTAAGCCTGAGAGGATCAATGAACAAATATGATTTCATCATCATGGGGAATGAGCAGCTACCGCCAACATCACCCTTAAAGTAGTGCCAGAAGGTTCCATACTTCTCTCACCACACTCAGTGGTTCATCATCTGAGGATGCCTAAGGACCACACACCTGTTTTTCTGAAGGGGGAGAGAGAGAGGCACGTGGAGTTGATGGAGTCCCGTGATTGGAGCCATAGCTGTCAGCTGACCTGGCTGGGGAAGGTAGAACTTCACTCCCCCACTCCCAGTGAACTCCACAGAGAGAGGGTAGGTTTGTGCCAACTCTCAAGACGGACCACTGGACACAGACACTTGGCTCTGGACACTTGGCTGTGGCAGGTGTGTTCTTTCCCCCACTGCCCTCCCCTCTTCCCTGGGGATTTAGAGTCTGAGGTCAGAGGGAAACCCAGATGCTGTCCACCAACACCATAGACAGGGGCTGAGATGGGGAGAATTGTGAACTCTGTGCTCAGGTTTGCACCCCCTGCCCAGGGTGTGGGTGGCTAAGGGAAGTTGTCTCTGACTCGCCTTTCCCCTCCTCCAACCAGGACCCAAAAGAAACTCAGAAGTAAGGTCACAGCGACACCTTCTGGTATTGGAAAAAGAGGCGATTTAGAAATCACAAGCTCTCAGAGACTGGCCCACATTCAAAAGAACAGAAGCAACAGATGCTGGCCTGGATGTGGTGAGAAAGGGACACTCCTTCACTGTTGGTGGGAATGTCCACTGGTTCAGCCCTTCTGGAAAACAGTATGGACGATTCTCAAAAAATTAGAAACTGAGCTCCCATTTGACCCAGCAATAGCACTCCTGGGAATATATCCCAGAGAGGCAAGCATGTATAGTCGAAGTGACATCTGCACTTGTTTGTTCATTGCAGCACTCTTTACAATAGCCAGAAACTGGAAGAAACCTGAATGCCCAAGAACAGATGACTGGTTAAAGAAACTCTGGTACATCTACACAATGGAGTACTATGTAGCTGTTAGAAAAGATGAAGTCATGAAATTTCCATACAAGTGGTACAACATGGAAAGTATCATGCTAAGCGAAATGAGTCAGAAAGAGAGGGATAACATAGAAAGATTGCATTCATCTGGGGGATATAAAGTAACAAAATATGAGATTAATACCCAAGAATAGCTGAGATCAGCACCAGGAGGATTACTCCATAGCTTAGAGGCCAGCCGGGCATTCTAGGGAAAAGGGCAGCTCAGATAGAGAAGGGAGCACCAAATAAAGGGTGTTTGGAGGAACCTCCCACGAGGGGAGATGCATATTGAAAGTAGACTATGGACTGAACATGTTTGCCACTCAATGCCTCTTTTGCAGACCACAACACCCAAAAGGAGGGAGAGAACAAAAGGGAATGCCCTGCCACAGAGGCAGGGTGGGATGGGGGGTGGGTGGGAAGGATATTATCCATGGTGGTGGAAAGTGGTTACTGATGGAGGGATGGGTATTTGATCATTGTATAATCGAAACCCAAGCAGAAAAAATTGTAAATCTGCAACTGTACTTTATGGTGTTTCACTAATAAAAAAAAAAGGAAAAAAAAGAAATCACAAGCTGGCAAGGCTTCAAGAGAATGAACCTATGAGGAAACACTCACATTTTTCTCAGTGCATGTGGAACATTGTCCAATTCAAATCAATCACAGATCTCTACAAAATATCAATAATAATATAAACATTTAAGTGAACTTAAGCATCTTTTCCCATTACAAAGCTATGAAGGAAAAGAAAAATCAACCCAAAAGCAAACAGTAAGAATCACACTATACAGAAGCAGAACAAGATTCTTCTGAATAGCTCTTGAAACAATGAGGAAATAAATAAGATATATGAACATTAACAGGAGACAAAGTAAAAATAAACTAGGACATGCTGCAAAGAAAGTGATGGGAATGAGGGAAGATCAAAGCGATACAGGCCTACCTTTAAAAAAAGAAAAGAAAAAGTAAGAAAGTCTCAAATAATCAATTTGAGCTCACATGTGAAGAAGATGGAGATGGAAAGAAAAAATTAGCAGAAGGAAATGATAGGACCTTGATTATAAATAAACAAAAATTAAAATGACATAGGAGCCCAAATTATTTGAATCTCATTCCTAAAGTGTCTGGTGGGTGTGATGCAGAAAGAAATTCTATCTCAGGCATTCTTCTTTTTCTAGGAACTCATAAATGATGAAGTAAGGGCCTTTGACTGTAGATTTCTGAGATATTCTCTCTTTACTTTTTTTGCTATTTTTTTCTCTTCCCTTTTGGTTTTTGGAACACACCCAGTGGTGCTCAGGGCCTACTCTAGGTTCTGTGCTCAGAAATCATTCCTGGCAGTGCTCAGAGGACCATAAATGCTTCCTGGATCAAAGCAGGATTTAGTCACATGCAAGCCTTTACCCCGTACCTAGCTCTGGCTCTTCTTTGCTTTTTTTTTTTCCTTTTTTTTTTTTGTTGGGTCACAGCCAGCGATGCACAGGGTTTACTCCTGGCTCATGCACTCAGGAATTACTCCTGGCGGTACTCAGAGAACCATATGGAATGCTGGGAATCGAACCCGGGTCGGCCACGTGTAAGGCAAAGCCCTACCCGCCGTGCTATTGCTCCAGCCCCACTTCTTTGCGTTTTAACGTAGGTTTCGGCAGAGAAGATGAAAGACAGGGTCTTTCTGACATCAGCTGCCTCTGATCTCTCCTGTAGGTTCATCTGACAGAAGAGACATTTCACAGCAGAGGAAAATGTGAATTTCACTTTCTTGTGTCTTGTTCTCTAGTGTTATAATGGGTCTCAGGGAGCTGAGAGCTCAGATGGACACAGGGAGGACATGAAGTAAAGAACAGAAACATCAGTGACCACACACGACAAGGAATAGGCTTTGCGACAGAAAATCAACAACAAATTGGAAAACTTTCCAAATCAGCGTATATATTATTGTGGATTTCAAAAGGGGAGGAAAAAATACTACAGTAAGCCAAGAAAACCAGGAGGAAGAATCTAATTCCCAGACTTAGCAATTTATAAGAAATTTCTGCCAATCCCAGACACATAAACAGAAAAACAAAATCGGTTTTGACAAAGGTGCAAAAGTAAAATTCTTAGCGACGATAGAAAACACCAGATTAATAAGCTTAAAAATGAATAAACTGAACTTCATCAATATTTAAATCTCATACTTGGAGTAAGACGGTTTTCATGGCAAGTGATCACCACGGCAGTTTTCCATCTTTACAACTTCGTCTTATTGAGAATGATATTCTCCAAACGGGACTATACATGCCATGAAAATGAAATGTTATGGAAATGACTACTGACTAAATGATTGAGCAAAATCCACTTGACTTCCAGTTATAGAATCAATGTTTCTTATATTGGACTTTAGTATTTGTTACAACGGATTATACTATTTTCCCTGATGATTCACTCACTGAGGATCTTTCAGATTATTTCCGATGACAGTCATTACTGAAAAATCCTAAAGGATACTGAAAAGTATGGAATTGTCCCTCCTAATGGGCGAATGTCATGACGCGAATTCTATCTCAGCTGAACTCTGCAACAAGCCAAGAGGCGCGTCCCTCATCTAGCGGGGTGGCTGGCCTTCCCGGGCTGAAGCCTCCCCGCACAATCCGCCTCCCCGGGTCCCTCCTCTCGGCTCGCTCCTGGGGTCTCCGTCCTGCTCCAACGTTCTCAGCTCAGGACGGATCCATCCCGCAGCTCCGGCTGCGCCCGAGACCCCTACCCAACTCGGGGCTCGCCCTCTGCAGCCCAGATCTCGTCCCAAGGCCGCCTGGAGTCCCTGGGTCCCTCCCTCGGTGAGCAGCAGCACGCGGCTGCCCCGTGGACCCTGCTCCAACTCTCCGGGCCGGACCCGGTCCGAGTGGGGCCAAGGCGGGTGCGGGAGCTCGGGTCCGAGGGGATCAGGGCGGGTCAGGGCGGGGGCAGCGCAGGGGCAGGTCCGAGGTCAAGGGGGGCTCAGGAGGGGGCGGTGTCCAAAGGAGGATGGGATCAGAGCGGTCAGGCGTGTCTTAGGGTCAGGGGGCGGTGCCAGGGTGGGGTCAGAGGGCAGCGGGGCGGGGCCACTCCGGCCCTGGCTGGGAACCGGGACCCCTGGCAGGAAGTCCCGCCCCCAAGCCCGCGGGCCCGGGAGGTGCCCGGGGCGCCCTGGGCGCAGGTGAGCGGATGGCCGTGGGCAGGCACAGCCTGGAGTGGACTGGCCAGCCTGTCTGTTCCTCGCGGAGTTCCCCAGGCCTCCTGCGGGCAGCCAGCCGCTGCGTCCACGCGGTCGGGGCGCCCGCCGCCCGTCCAGGCCACACGCCCACCGCCGCCCTCCCGAGACAGCGGGGAGGTGGGCGGGAGCCGAGGACAGCCCCGCGCGCGAAGCTGGGTCCGGGCCCGGGGCGGGGTGGGCTGGGGGTGGGCCTGGGTCGCCGGATGCGGCCGAACCAGCGGTGGCCACCACAGCCCTCCCGCGTCGTCCCGCGGGGCTTGCTCTCGCGCTCTGCTGTCCAGTTCCTGCTGCCCAGGCAGCGGGCGGGGACATCAGACACCAAGCCGCCCCGTGGCTCTGGGCTGGTTGAGCCCTGCTCCTGGCTTTCCCTCCGAGAAGTGGTCCGGGGTCTCCCGGAGAGGAAACGGGACCTCCCTGTCAACCACACGGCGTCGGGCTGGTCTCCAAAGGCGCGGGAAGCCCAGGGGCGTAGGGATGATCTCTGGTGGCCAGGAGGCCGTGGAGGGCCAGTGGCCATGGCAGGCCAGCCTGCAGTGCCGGGGCATTCATCCCTGGGGAGCTGTGCTCGTTGATTCCCACTGGTGTTCTCTACCGCCCACTGCTTTCCAAAGTGAGTTGTTTCTTGGGTCCTCGCAGCTGGGCTGGCAGGGGAGAGGGTTAAGAGATTAGAGGCCCCGCATCCTCAAGGCTGTGTGCTGGGACAGTCTGTGTCCTTCTAGTCCCAGTCTTTCTGCCTGTGACCTGTCCTCTCCTGTATTGTCCCCACTCCTCACCTGACTTTGCTCATCTTCCATCCTCATCCCTGTGCCTTCCCCCCACACAGGTATGCCCCCGAGATGCAGTGTTCATCCTGCCTCCCAGGTGCAATGAGAGCTGGCTCTTTGTCACCTCACACCAGGGCTTCCCTCAATGTCCCTGCAATCCTGGTTGGCAGAAAGAGGCTGGAACCTGGGATGCAGGGGCAGATGCTGGTGTTCTGCACGTCTCTGGCCTGGGGTCTCTGCTCACCACATGTCTGTTGGCCAGCTGCATGGACCTTGAAGAAGAACAGAGCTGTTCTCTGTCCTGGGTCTGGTTGGCTGTTCCCATAGGTTTGGGAGGGGCAGTAACCAGGAGCTGGATCTTCGGTACATAGAGAACCACAAGCATCTGCTCTGTGCTGTGTCCCACTTGAGACTCACTATGGATTCGGTTGGCTTGACCCACCTCACTGTGTCTCCATTTAGTCAGAGCCAAAGTTCCCCCTGTGGATGAGCAGGGCTGACACCATTGGAGTGTGGAAGTCAGATGGGTAGGCTCCTGTGGGCATAGGTCAGCTTGTGGAAGCAAGAGTTTGGTCACCGGCTGTGTGGGGAGGAATTTCCAGGTGGTGAGTGGGAAGGTGGGATGTTTCATCCCTCATGGTCAGAACATAGGACATCCTGCACGCATGGTCTCCCATTGACCAATGATTTTGTGCAATTTTAGAACAGGTGAGTACCAAGAAGGAAGTGAGGGGCTGGAGCGATAGCACAGTGGGTAGGTCGTTTGCCTTACACGTGGCCAGCCCAGGTTCGATCCCCAACATCCCATATGGTCCCCTGAGCACCGCCAAGAGTAATTCCTGAGTGCAGAGCCAGGGGTAATCCCTGTGCATTGCCGGGTGTGACCCAAAAAGCAAATAAAAATAAAAAATAAAAAAGAAGGAAGTGAGAGAAAGGAGTGGTGCTAGAGCAGTTTGGTCATAAGGCAGGTCAAGAGCCAAGATGGAGCCAGGGCTCTCTGCCTGTGCCCAAGGAAGGTCAGGATTGTCTTGCCTCATGGGGGCCTCCAGCCCTCCGTGATCCCTTCCTCCAGTAGCGGGTGTGTGCTGCGTTGTGATTAAAACCGCCGCTGGTCTCCAGAGAAAAGGGCTGACAGAAAGGGAGAGTCATGTGGGGTGGTGCAGACAAGGCAGTGCTGGGGGTCAGATGATGGTGTAGAGGCGCAAGCTGCCATATGCAGAAGATAATGACCGTCACCTTCCCTCCTGCAGGAAGTCTCATGCCCCTGAGGATTACTGGGTGTTTGGGGGAAGTACCCAGCTCTACCAGGACACCCAAAGGCCAGGAGAGTGGCTGTGAGCTGCATTATCATCCATCCAGACTTTAAGAAGCTCCACCATTTTGCAGCGGTGTTACAACTGCACCAACCTGTGAACTTCAGCTCCTATATCATTCCTGTCTGCCTTCCAACCCCTGGCATGGAGCTGCCCCTTGGCACATCTTGTTGGATAACTGGCTGGGGAAAGCTCACCGAGAACAGTGAGTGGCTATGGTGTGGGTGTGGGTGGGAGATGGGGAATGGGATTCTAGCTCATCAAAATCTCTAATTAGCATGGAGGCCAGTGGACCTTGTCCCTCTGTGCCTTATTTCCAGAGAGCTGGACTCTTGTAGTTCCTCTTGTGAAAAATGTGTCCTTCTGAAAGCTTCAAATTTACTCAAGTTGAAGACACTGAATTCCTGGGGTCCTTTGGTTTTTGGGCAGTCTCCTGCCCCCGCGCCTGGCTATTCCTCGCCGGAGCCCCTTGGAGGGGAGCGGGTTGAGCTTTCCTCCCCGCCCTGGCCAGGGCCCCGGCAGCCGAAGACCTCCAGGACCAGCCACCACTATGCTGAGACCACTCTCTGCACACCTGGCAGAGGGACAAAGCCACGTGGGTTCCGGGGCCGAGATCTCCAAGCCTACTCGGATTGGAGTCGAGCATCCTCCACCCAGATCCTCCAAATTATAGTAGGCAGGGGTCACACCCACCAACTGGTCCCCTGGCACCTTGTAATCCCATCAGCGGCCAGGACTCTGAGAGTATAAAAACCAGCTCCCTGGAATCGCGCGGCATCTTATTATGACATCTCATTCCTACTTTGACAAACTGGCAGGCTACCGAATGTAGCCTGCCCACACGGCAGAGTCTGGCAAACTCCCCGTGGCGCACCCAATATGCCAAATACCAGTAACAATGATGGGTCTCATTCTCCTAAAGAGCCTTGAATATAACCTCAGGGCCAGGATGAAGGAGACGTTACTGGGGCCTGCTCGAGGCAATCGACGAATAACAGGATGATCTGTGATCTGTGATCTTGGTTTTTGGAGTCAGGAATCTGGATCTCAAAGTTTCTCTGGTTTGGGTGTCCCAATTTAACTGATAAATTAATTGATTTAGGGTTTCTCAAAAATGCTGTTTAGTCGGCCTGAGAACTCCTCTCAGTGATGTATGGCCTACCTGCTCAGTTTGAGGATGCAGTGTTGTTAGGTCCGGCAGGCCACCCCGCTGATGCTGGGGAAACCTCTGGACCACATCTGGTTGTGCTCAAGGGCCTGTAAGGCTTTATCTTGATGCTCAGGGAACATGTCATGCCGGAGATATGACTGGCAATGATTTTGTGAGAATCATGTATTTCACACTTCTGTTATCTTCTACCCCCTTGGTTCTAATATTTCAATGTGATGTAAATCAGACATGACTTTGTCAACTGAATTTGTCTGAGTGTTTCTCTGTCTACTGTGAAATAGCTTAATTTTTCCATGGCCATAGAAGGAACATGTAAAGTAAAGTAAAGGCCCTCCCGTTGTTCATCGATTTGCTGGAGCGGGCCCAGTAACGTCTCCATTGGAGACTTTGTTGTTACTGTGTTTGGCATATCGAATACGTCATGGGGAGCTTGCCAGGCTCTGCCATGCAGGCTAGGTACTCTCGGTAGCTTGCTGGGCTCTGCGAGAGGGGCAGGGGAATCGAACTCGGGTCGGCCATGTTGGCTGCGTGCAAGGGAAACGCCCTACCACAGTGCTATCGCTCCAGAAGGAACACGTAAAACTAAGAAAAAAGCTCTTGAAGAACCTCGGGGAAGAACGATCATGGCCTGAAATTATCTCAGCTCCATCAGCTAAGTTTTGTTCTTCTCCTAACCTGTGTCTCCTATATGCCTCTTGGATTTGTTAGGTGAATGGAGTAATAGGGTGAATACAGGGCAAAACTTTGTGGAGGTTTCAGTTAAATGAGAAATATAAACATTGAGTAAAAACGTGAACTTGTTCAGAGAAGTATGTTTATACTTTAGTGAAATGTTGATGGCATACTGATTAGGGAAAAGGAAATATTTATTTGCCTTTTAAATTTTTTTATTTTTATAAAGTTGTTCACAATAATTTATTACATTAAATATTCCAACACCAATCCCACCTCCATACACCTTCCCACCACCATGATTTTGAATTTTCCCTTCTTTCTTTCTTTCTTTCTTTCTTTCTTTCTTTCTTTCTTTCTTTCTTTCGTCCGTCTGTCTTTTTTTCTTTCTTTCTTACTTTCTTTTTCTTTTTGGGTCACACCCAGCAATGCTCAGGGGGTTGCTCCTGGCTCTGCACTCAGGAATTATTCCTGGCGATGCTCGGTGGACCATATGGGATGCTGGGAATAAAACGTGGGTCAGCCGCGTGAAAGACAAATGCCTTCCAGCCCCAACTGCCTTTATTTCTTTTTTTTTTTTATTAGTGAATCACCTTGAAGTACAGTTATAGACTTACAAATTTTTGTGCTTGGGTTTCAGTTATACAATGATCAAGAACCCATCCCTCCACCAGTGCCCATTTTCCACCACCACGGGTCCCAGTATCCCTCCCATCCCCCACCCACCCCCCATCCCACCCTGCCTCTGTAGCAGGGCATTCCCTTTTGTTCTCTCTCTCTCTCCTTTTGGGTGCTGTGGTTTGCCAGAGAGGCATTGAGTGGCAATTATGTTTGGTCTATAGTCTACTTTCAGCATGCTTCTCCCATCCTGGGAGGATCCTCTTAACACCCTTTATTTGGTGCTCCCTTCTCTATCTGAGCTCCCTTTTCCCCTAGCATGTGTGGCTGGCCTCCAAGTCATGGAGCAAAATTCCTGGTACTAATCTTGGCCACTCTTGGGTGTTAGTCTCCTATTTTGTTACTTTATGTTCCCCAGATGAATGCAATCTTTCTGTGTCTATCCGTCTCTTTCTGACTCATTTCGCTTAAAATAATACTTTCCATGTAGTACCACTTGTATGTAAATTTCATGATTCATCTTTTCTAACAGCTACATAGTACTCCATTGTGTAAATGTACCAAAGTTTCTTTAACCAGTCATCTGTTCTTGGGCACTCAGGTGTTTTTCAGATCTGGCTATTGTAAAGAGAGCTACAATGAACAAACAAGTGCAGATGTCACTTCGACTATACTTTTTTGCCTCTCTAGGACATATTCCCAGGAATGGTACAGCTGGGTCAAATGGGAGCTCCATTTCTAATTTTTTGAGACTCGTCCATACTGTTTTCCAAAAGGGCTGAAGCAGTCGGCATTCCCACCAGCAGTAGAGGAGAGTCCCTTTCTCGCCACATCCGCACCAACACTGGTTGCTTTTGTTCTTTTGGATGTGGGCCAGTCTCTGTGGTGTGAAATGATATGTCATTGTTGTTTTGATCTGCATTTTCCTGATGATTAATGATGTAAAGCATTTTCTCATGTGCCTTTTAGCCATTCAGATTTCTTCTTTGAGAAAGTTTCTTTTCATTTCATCGCCCCATTTTTTGATGGAGTTGGGTGTTTTCTTCTTGTGGAGTTCAACCAATACCTTGTACATCCTTAATATCAACCCTTTGTCCGATGTGTGATCGGCCAATGTCCTTTCCCATTCTGTAGACTGTCTTTGTATTTTGATCAGTGTTTCTTTTGAGGTGCAGAAGCTTCTTAGTTTAAGATAGTCCCATTTGTCTATCTCTGTTTTCACTTACATGGCAAGTAGTGTGACATCTTTGAAGATACCATTAGCTTCAATATCATGGAGGGTTTTGCCAACTTTGTCTTCAGTGAACTTTATGGATTCCGGTCTGATGTTGAGGTCTTTAATCCATTTTGATCTTACTTGGCGTTAGGCAGAGATCTGAGCCCACTTTTTTTGCATGTAGCCATCCAGTTTTGCCAGCACAATTTGTTAAAGAGGCTTTCGCTGCTCCACTTCACTTTTCTTGCCCCCTTATCGAAGATTAGATGATCATATGGTTGGGGGAAGATGTCAGTATATTCAACCCTGTTCCATTGGTCTACAGCTCTGCCTTTGTTCCAGTACCATGCTGTTTTAATTATTACTGCTTTGTAGTAGATCTTGAAGTTAGGGAGGTTGATTCCTCCCATTTTTCCCCCAAGAATTGCTTTAGCTATTTGTGGGGGCTTATTGTTCCATATAAATTTCAGGAGTGTTCGCTCCATTTCTTTGAAGAATGTCATGGGTATCGTAATAGGGATCGCATTGAATTTGTACAGTGCTTTGGGAAGTATCGCCATTTTGACAATGTTAATTCTCCTCATCCATGAACAGGGGATATTTTTCCATTTCCTCCTGTCCTCTTTTATTTCCTGAAGTAACGTTTTGTAGTTTTCTTTGTACAGGTCCTTTACTTCCTTAGTTAAGCTGATTCCTAGGTACTTGATTTTCTGGGGCACAATTGTGAACGGGATTGTTTTCTTCATGTCACTTTCTTCTCTTTCACGATTTGTGTATAGGAAAGCCATGGACTTTTGGGTATTGATTTTATAGCCTGGAACTTTACTGTACAAGTCTATTGTTTCTAGGAGTTTCTTTGTAGAGGTTTTAGGGTTTTCTAAGTATAGTATCATATCATCGGCAAATAGTGAGAGCTTGATTTCTTCCTCCCCTACCTGGATGCCCTTAATATGTTTTTCTTGCCTAATCTCTATTGCAAGTACTTCCAGTACTATATTGAACAGTAGTGGAGAGAATGGCCATCCTTGTCTCGTCCCCCCAACTGTTAATTGTCTTTGGATAACTTATTAGTAGTGGTTCTTTTGGATCATATGAAATTTCTGTATTAAATTCTTAAGGACTGCATATCATTATCCATAGCAACTGCACTCATTTCATTCCCACTAACAGAGCCCTTTTCTCCACATCCTTGCCAACACTCATTTCTTCTTTAACCTTTTTCCCAACTATGAGTCATTTCCCTAATTATAAGTAATGTTGACTTTTTTAATGTGTCTGTGCGCCATCTTTGAGGAAGTGTTTGTTTATGTCTTTTTAATAATTTTTATTGTGTTTTTTTCCGTTGTTTGGTTATGTAAGTTAGTATATTCTGGATATTAATCCTTTGTTATGTATGACGATCAAATAGCTTTTGCCTGTTAGTCGGTTGTGTATTTTTGTTTGTTGTTTGTTTCCGTGGTAGTTTCCTTTTCTTTGTAAATACATTTTAGTTTTATGTTGGCCCATTCTGTTGGATAACATTGGGTTGTCCTTGTTCCTCCCGCAGGGAGCTTAGTTTTATTGAGTTTCTCCCACAACAGTGCTCCTGAGACACCCCCAATTCCATCAAGCACTAATAATCCTTTATTACTTCTCTCTTTGTTTTATGTCATTTGCATGGCTTATTTAGCAATGTCCTTTTTGTATAGACCCACAAAGACAGTTGATGCTATGCTTTGTAATATGGAAGTTAATTGACTCCAAAATAATATTTACTCCTGGGCATCCATATTTACTTGACTTAAGCCTCAGTTTCCCTTAGTTCCTAGCTCTCTAAAAGCGGGGTCCCAAGAAAGGGACTGGATGGGCCCAGGGTAAGCTGTAAACTACCCTGGCATCGGAAAGGGACAAGCTAACTGTATGAAGTATAAGTTAAGATCATCGTCATGGAACAGACTCTGTCATGACCCAAGAAGGAGTTGCTGAATAAGGACTCTGCTGAGGTTAGGATAAACTAGCCTGGCCTGAGGACTGTGGTTTGGAATATATAGCAAGATGTCCCAGGAAGAGCCAATCTTTAAGATTAATATACTTCTTATTGTGTTCATACAAAAATGACTAGAAATTGTATAAGAAGTAAGTTAGTATGATTGTTTAAATGGATTACTAGCTGAGGAAAGGAGAAAGCAATACACCCTAGATGCAATCCCGCCCTTGAACGGATCTCCTAGTAATCTGGAGGGCTGAACCCTCAGATGAGATTTTGTCCTTGAGTTCATCTCCTAGAACTTCCCCTGAATGACTAACTTTATCTCTGTTTGTTGTTATGATAATGTTCAACCTCACCTGTGTGTACCCCCACCCTTCATGATTTCTATGTTACTATACTGTAACGGGAAAGAGGGGACTAGGAGGATGACAAGGAATACACGGACGATGACTGGAAGTAAAGGACTTTGAGATCTATGAGGAGACTAGAATGATGGAACTATGATGACTGGGACTACGACCAAAAGTACAACTACGGCTGTGCAGTAAGGAGAGAGATTAGACTCGTTGGGGAGAGAGAAATAAACTGACTACCGACAAGCCTGGGGCCCAGTTCCCCTGTTCCCCCGATCCTTTGTCCACCTCTTGCTGTCGTCTAGCCTGGGAGGGGGCTCTCGGCCACCAAACACTTGAGTCCCACATGTGTGCCCACTCCTTTCTTTGGAAACTCACACCATTCATTCATTCTTGATTACTTTTCCCTGCCCAGTGGAGTTGAGTCTGAATGTGTCCCTAAAGTGGAAATCCCAGAATATACCCCCTGAGTTTTCTTCTGTGTGTTTTATGATTTTATAGACCAACATTTCTCTGTATGTGTTTCTCTGTGTGTTTGGACCACACCATGAGGTGTTCAGGGAAACTTCTGACTGTGGGTGTGAGGGTGTCACTTCTGCAGCGTTAGGGGACCTGCAGTGTTGGATAGTGACCTTTTGCTCCTGCATGCAGAACATGTGCTCAGCTCTTTGACCCAACAATTTCTCTGACCCAAGATCCTTATGTCCAGGCAATATCTCCAGACAGTTCTCCCAGCCCCATGCTGTGTACGATTTAGTGTCCATACAACTTTCTGAGGGTTTGCTGTTAGACTTCAGTGCATCCTTGTTTGAAAAGATAGTGGATACAATTTCTGTCTTCCTGATTCTTTGAGGTATATTTTGTAACCCAGCACATGGTCTATCTTGGAAAATGTTCCATGTGCACTGGAAAAAAATGTGTATTCACATTTTTTGGGATGGAGAGGCCTCTCTTCCATTTCCTCCTTCAAAGCCAGCACTTCCTTCTGAGTTTTAATCTTGTTGATCTACCCAGAGGTGATAAGGCAGTGTTGAAGTCTCTAACTACATTTGTGTTGCTACCAATAATCTCCTTGAAGTTTATTAGAAATTGTTTTAAGTGTTTGGATGGTCCCTCATTGGGTACATATATATTTAGGAGTGTGATTTCTTCCTGCTGTGCATATCCCTTGATTACTAAAAAAAGTGGCCTTTGTTGTCCCTTCTAATCTTTTTCAGCCTGAAATCTGTGTTGTCGGATATTAGTATGGCCACCCTGGCTTTTTTGAGGGAGTTGTTTGCTTGAAGGATTGTTTTTCATCTTTTGACTTTGAGTCTGTGTTTGCTCTGGCTGTTCAGATATGTTTCCTGTAGGCAGCAGAATGTTGGGTTCAGTTTTTTAATTCATTTTGCCACTCTGTGTCTCTTAATTGACATTGAGAGAGATGATTCTATGGGGTTTTGTGCCATCTTTCTGTACAGGTTTGTTGTGCGTGTAGGGATTTTTCTTGTCTTACAGTAGCCCCTTTAGTCCTTCTTTTAAGATTGGTTTTGAGTCTACGAAGTTTTTGAGTTGTTGTTTATTCATGAAATAGTGCATCTTTTCTTTGAGTTTGTCATTTTCCTCCTTTTCTGAGGAGCTTGAATTTTCATATCAGCTAAATATATTTTCCCTATAATTGCATCTCCCTACTGAATTTTCTTCACATTACTTACTAGGTCTAGCGCTAAAATAATTCTCTTGATTTCACTTACCTTTTTACCTCTGAACTAAAAATATTCTCCTGTATTTTTGTTGTCTAAAGGTATTAATGAGATGGCAGATGAGTACTGGAAGCCATGTGGAGGATAACAGGAAATATGGTGCTTATGTCATTGGATGGTGGCAGATCAATGGAAAGGGAAGATATATTGGCTGATCGGGAATTTCTATGAGAATGATGGGAGAATGGATGAATTGATGGACAAAGGGGAATGGATAAGCAAGGGATAGAAGGGTGTATGAGTGAATGCACACGAGGGGAGAGAGACCAGTGGAAGGGTGACTGCTGATCTGGAAGGACGGGAGAAAACTGACTCATGGAGAAGGAATGGATCCTGAAAGGGGAAATGTGCTGGTGAGTGGTTCTGCCCTGTGAGTTGCATGTGTTGGTGGGGGAATTTGCCTTTCGTGTGTGTAGTGAGAGGGTTAGGTATTTATTTATGGAAGAGAGATGGACAAAGTAGGAGGCATAGGGAAACAGGAGGAGGCTTTTTTGATGGTGGGTAGGGGGCTGAGGCAGTGCTGAGGCTTAGCTATGCTGAGAAACCTTGTTCTTTGGGAGTGCTAGAGAGTGGCAGGGTGGCAGAGAGTGTTGACTGGAGCAGTCAAGAGTGACTCCTCAGCGGGGCTGGAGCAATAGCACAGCAGGTAGGTCGTTTGCCAACCCAGGTTCGATTCCCAGAATCTCGTATGGTCACCTGAGCACCGCCAGGGGTGATTCCTGTGTGCAGAGCCAGGAGTAACCCCTGTGCATGGCCGTGTGTGACCCAAAAAGCTTCCTCTTCTTCAAACAGAAAACAAACAAATAAACAAACAAAAACAAAGAGTGACTCCTCAGTACAGAGCCATGAGGAGGCTGAGCACTTCTGGGTGTGACTCAACTGCCCCCAAATTGTTTTAATATTTCTGTTTGGGGGGTATATGTTATTCACTTTCATCCCCACTAACGTGTCCAAACACCTCCGCCACTGCCTTTTTGTCATGTCTAGTTCGTCCCTTCCCTCTCTGCAATGTAATTTGACGTGAATTCAAATTCACTAAATATTTTAAGAAACACATTTTATGCTTAACTTTTCATTAGCAATAGCACCGTAGCACTGTCCTCCCGTTGTTCATCGATTTCCTTGAGCAGGCGCCAGTAATGTCTCACAACAAATGTGAGACTTGTTGTTACTGTGTTTGGCATATCGAATATGCCACGGGGAGCTTGCCAGGCTCTGCCGTGTGGGCGAAATACTCTCGGTAGCTTGCCGGGCTCTACTAGGGGCGGAGGAATCGAACCTGGGTCGGCTGTATGCAAGGCAGACACCCTACCCGCTGTGCTATTGCTCCAGCCCTCATTAATAGTAGCACTGTCCTCCCGTTGTTCATCGATTCACTCAAGCGGGCACCAGTAATGTCTCACAACAAATTGTGAGACTTGTTGTTACTGTTTTCGGCATATTGAATACGTCATGGGGAGCTTACCAGGCTTTGCCCAGTGGGCAATATTCTCTCGGTAGCTTGCTGGGTTCTCCGAGAGGGGCGGAGGAATCGAACCCGGGTCAGCCATGTTGGCCGCTTACAAGGCAAACGCCTTACCCGCTGTGCTATTGCTCCAGCCCGTTAATAGTGATAAGTGCAAAGAATTAAAATGTTTAACACTGAAGAGTTGTTTTCCTACTGTTTCTCAATAATTAGAGTTGTAACTAGTTTTTAAAAACTAGTAGTCTAATTCCCTGAGAATCTCTAAGGTCCTGAGTTTCAAATATCTTGTCACTGAAAATGAAGAATGGTTCTCAAACACCTTCCCTACAGGTACCAGGACCATATTTAAATGGTAAAACACTTAACAATTAAATCAGTACATTAAATCGGCCCCCTTTATTATTATTATATTGTTATTTGGTTTTGGGGGTACACCTGGTATACTCACATCTTACTCCTGGATCTCTGAACAGACTCACTTATCACAGTGTGGGGGCTGTATGGGGTGCTGGGTTCGAGTGCATGGATTGGCTCTGGGCAAGGCAAGCGACAGATCTGCTGTACTATCCCTCCCACATTTTTTTTTCAAGAGTGATGGCAAATGTTCAAATATGTCTGGTTACAAAAACATTTAAATTCTATGATGTCAAATCAAAGCGTTGTACATTTTATGTGAGTGAAGAATATGATATGCAAATACCCAATGAGCTTGAATTTTTTATTTGGTCCAGGCTAATGCAGCAAGATGTGAGCCTTGTCTATGCCCTCAGCATGGTGTGGGCCTGCAGGTGACTGAGCACATCTTCCTCCAGATGGGAAGGACTCCTCCACTCTCCAGGGAGCACAGTGCTCTCAGGGTTCCCCCCTCCCCTGTGATTCCCCTCACCCTTTGTGCTCTCAGGCCTCCCAAGGAGCACAAGTGAGAGGACAGACACTGAGATGTTTCCAAAGAACTGAACTTTATTCACTATTTACACAATGACACAAAGAGGCTGCTCCAGTCAAAACCCCCATTCCAGGTACAGTCCCCCCATTCCAGAGCAGGCTTAGCTGAAGATCATGGGGAGCACAAGGCTTCTGGGTGCAGCCAGACCCTGGGAGGTGGTCAGGAGGAGCCCCCCGATATCCTACTGTCTCTTGTGCCCTCTCCCCCTCCTCTGTGCCATGGCAGGCTGGAACTTCCTCTTGGGGGGCACGGAGGGGCCCTCCAGCTCCACAGTCAAGGCTGAGCCACTAGACACCTTGGGGTGCTCCCTGGGACAGGGGGTCTTCTTAGCAGTGCCCCGCCTTGGGCCCCCACACAGAGGATGCTTCCTGGTAGGGGCCTTAGATTTGAAGGCCCTTGTGCGAGTGGATGGAAGCTCGGGATCCCCCTGACGTCCAGGCAGGTGGGGGCCAGTGTCAGGGCCAGTGTCAGGGCCAGGGCTCGTGGGTAAGCCCCAGGGCAGCAGGCTGTTGTGAGAGGCTTGGAGGAAGACCTGGCTGGTCAGTTCCTCTTTCTCGTCACTGGAGCCCTCTGCTGCCCCAAGCGACCCCCGGCCAGGAGGGGCCTCTCCCAGCATGCGGGGAGCCCTGCTGTCCAGAGTTGGGGCAGTGAGGCTGGGACAGGGGACCGGACCTGCCTGCAGGGGTGGGGACTCCAGGCTCCCCAGAGAGGGGGCAGAGGCTCCAGGTGCCATCACAGTGGCCTCGGCACGCCCAGGCCGTGAGGCATGTCCAGAGTCAGTCTCAGGGGGGCAGGAGTCTTTTATTGTCACCTGGTGTTGGGGACAAGCCTTCATGTCCTCCTTAGCCTTTGAGGCCTGCAGTCGCTTTTCCACAATCTGGGGGGAGAAGGGACAGTGTGGGCATGTGGGGGTGCAGGGTGCGACAGAGAGTGACTCCTACTCCTCTCAGCAGAAGATACTTGAGCTCTGTGGCTCCCTTAGCGCCTTCTCACCCTCCATCATCCTCCCTTCACCCAGTATTCATGTCCTCTTGTCCCTGAAGCCTCACATGAAGGGGGCAGGGAGGGCATCACACTTGCTGGGACTCGCTTCTGGGGCGCCCCTCCTTGACCCATGCAGCCCCGCTTATCTGAGTTCCCAGAGTTAGTCACCGTCTCCCCATAGAGTCTCTTTACCCGAACCAACCCAGAAAACTCCTTTTTGTTTGCCCAGGGTCCTTGCTCACCTCCTTACCTGAACGCCCCGGTCCCTGACACAAACCTGCAGAGGTCCACTTGCCCTCACCTGTGTGGGGGTGAGTCCTTCCTCCTTCTCCAGCTCCTCAGCCAGGTCCAGGAAATCCAGCTGGGACTCTGGGGAGACCAGGTACTCCAGGAAGCTGGGATGAAGGATCGCCTCAGCCTGGGAGAGGGAAGCAGGGGTGAGGGTCCTCGTAGGGAACAGAGGGAATGAGGAAGCAAACACACCTGTCCCCAGCAGAGTGCAGGGGCTTAGACGGCTGCACAGGCTTGGACGGCTGCACAGTCTCACACAGACCCACGCCGGGAACGCTCACACACACACACACAGACACACACACAGACGTGTACACACCCGCACTCACAAAGGCACACGGACTATATACCTACTCTCACAGAGCAGCACATGTGAGCACGCATGGATTCAAGCACACACCTGATACAAATGATAAACTCTCTTCCACCTCTAGGTACATGTACATGTATCTGCACGTGTCTGCACAGCGCCCACACATTACACACAAATGTAGACACACAGAGATATTCACACATTGACCAAACTCAGAAATGCACAAACAAGGGCCACTGCTTGTACACAGAGAGACACACGTGCACACATGCGTACAAACACAAGCAGAAATATGCATACACAGGTGTGCATTTACACACAGCTCAAAGCAAAGACCACACATCACTGCCATGCCCTGGATAGAAGCAGCCCTGCACCCTCCCGACCCCACAGCAGCACCCAATCCCCCACCTTGGTGACAAAGGCCTCCTGGGAGCACAGCTCATCCAAATAGCTCAAGAGCCCCGGGTCAGGGCAGGTCCCAGCCTCCTCCTGCTGCTCCTCCCTGTCCACTGCCCGTTGGCAGAGGTGCTCCCTGCAGACTGAGTCGGGGGCCTTTAGCAGCTCGTCCATGATGTCCATGTACTCCTGCACAGCCTCAGGAGGGATCTCCTCGGGGGCCTTGGACTTGGGGGGCTGCTGAGGTTTGTGTGTCTTGGGGCGAGCTGCCTGGGCCTGGGGTCTGGCCTTCTTGGGGACACAGGCTGAGGAGGAAGGAAGAAGAGAGGGATGTGAGGGGACCCCACGTCCATGTCCTCAGACACACAGCACTGAGCACAGAGTTGGGGACAGGTCCCTGTGGGCTGGATCAGGGCCCTAGAATCCAGTGGCTGCGTGAGGGATGAGGTGGCCCTCAACGGGAGGAGGGACCAACTGTGACCCTAGGGTCTCCGACCCCACTTCAAAGGTGAGTATGACGCCTCAGGCAGCGTGGGGTGTGCTAGGAGAGGGAGAAACCCGTGGACAGGGGGCCGCTGAGCACAGGTCTGTGGGTCATCGGGAGAATGAAGGCTCCTTAGCAGGTCAAGACCCACGAGGGCCTTTCCAGGTCCTGTGGCCCTTAGCTGGGTGCAGGGTCTGTACCTGTCTGCTGGTCTGGTGGTGGGCCTGGAGCCCCCTGAGGTCTAGGCCTGGGTGGTGCGGGGAGTGGCAGGCCCTGCGCTCCGTTCATCCCCTGTAGTTTCTGCACGTCCATCTCCTCCTCGGCCTCAAACTCCATGAACCTGGTGTGGGGAACACAGGCCCTGATGAGTCGGGTTGAAAGGGACTGAGCAGGATGAGTAAGGGACAGGGGATGCTCATGGCCCAGTCCCCAGGAGGGTAGAGAATGGGGTGGACACGGACCCCAGCACCCCCAGCAATCCCCCACATTGGCCCTGGAGGGTCACAGCAGGTCAGGGACTGTGACCCTCAGACTGTGGTCAGGAGCCCCAGAGTGGGCTGGGGAAAAGTGTCCCGGCTCTGGGAGGAACAAGTTTCTGCAGGGGAAGGGTCTCCCGGGGCTGCCTAGCCCTCCCTGCCACTCGGCCATCTGGGAGCAGCCCCTGAAGCTCGGGCCTGCAGCCACCCTGACCCCCACTCTCTGCCCAGGCCTGACTCACTTGGCCGCCATGTCGTAGTAGATCATGCGGTCAAAGTTGCTCGTGCCCCGCCATTCCCGAAGGGCCAGGCGCAGGCCTTGCTCCAGGCTCATGGTGGGCTTCAGGCGGGCCAGAGTGCGAAACACCGGGCTGCAAGGACAGGCTTGGTCAGGGTCTGCATCTGCCGGGAGCCCACACTGCCCCACACCCATACCTTGACTGCCTTGACCCCCAATGGTGGCCTGGTGTCCCCTCCCAGAGTGGACTCTGCATACCACACCCTACCCCGGTGGCTGTACTGGCGTATACCCTCAGCTCTGGGGATATGCCATGGGATGCCAAGGCCGAGAAGTCACGGCCGGTCTGAACCCTGGCACATCTGTGCTGTGTCTGGTCTTAGGAACAGAATGTCTGTCCCTCAGACCACACATCAGGACCAACCCTGATGAGATGACTGAGGTGAGGCTTTAGGACATGGCTGGTCACTACGGGCTCCTGAGCCAGAATCCCGGGATGGCATCCCTGAGAACATCTGTCCCATGGACCCTACCCTGGGGGTCACCCCAGTCCCTCTCCTGGGAAGCTCCATGAACCCGATGACCACTGAAAGACTCACATGAGGAAGCAGGAAAGGACTTCAGTGTCAGGAGTCCTGGGAAGGTACCTCCGGGTCAGAGCCTTGAAAAACTTCCAGCGCTGGAAGTTCTCATAGACACTGTTGGACCTGTGCGAGTCTTCAGGAGGGGCCTGGCTCCAAGCAGTTCCTGCCACCACGGGCATTGTGGGGAAAGGTGACAGCACCAGAGGGTTGCAAGGAGCAATGGCCGAGGTCACCAGAGGGGGCGTCTGGATCAGCTCCCAGGGTGGTGACTGGGAGAGTCCTGGATTGAGGAAGGGCAAGAAGTCGCCGAAAGCAGAGCCAGAGACCCCAAGGTCCATGGTCATCTCCGGGGTCAGCACTGGAGACGCTGTGGAAATGGAAGGAAGGAGGGATGAGAGGGAGAACGTACAGGCGTAGCAGCCCGTGTCCCTCTACTCCCCAGTGTCCATCAGTCCCGATGGTCCCTATTAAGGCCCTTTTACAAGGTACAGGGCAGCACGCAGTGTCCTCAGCATTCGGTCCCCGACCCCAGGTGGAATTCCTCACCTGCCGGCTGGATTCTTATTCATCATGACCCTGAGCCCAAAACACTGTGCTGGGAGAGGCAGTTTCTGGGGCTCAGTGCTGACCCTCCTGCTTCCCAGACTAAGGAGACGAGACTCTTCGGGGATGTTTCCTACTCAGAAAGAGCCCAGGGCTCAGATACGTGCACACCACTCACTGCCCGGCCCTGTGCTATCAGACCCACAGCAAACTCTTCACACTGGCTGGTACTGCCACACTGTCCCAGACACCGAGTCACTCCTGATCTCAGAAGTCCCCTTGACAGGAGAGGGGTCTATAAAGTGGTTCTGGGGCCCTGGGTTCCATTGATGGCAGCAGGGATGGAAAAGGCCAGAGAATACGCCATCACACTCCTTGGAACAGCTTGTCATGTTAGATTGGACATGAAGTGACACTGTCTGTGGATCTCCTGCCACAAGCTCCCAGGGACAGACACGGGCCACTAAACACCAGGCATCAGCCAGCTGCCAGGAGAGACAATGTCGTCTGCAGACATCCATGCGCTGAGGAGCCTAGGAGAGCGTAGCAGGAGAGAACCCAGAGCCTGTGGACATCATGGTCAGGACAGCGGCCTGACATTCCTGCTACTGCCGAAGATGGTCTTTATGCCTTGTTACACTCCACCTGCTCTCTAACAAATTGGCCTTCACAGAGTTTCCTTTGGAAAATCAGCCCCCCAACGCCCCACTGGCTCTGTCGCTGTCTCTCTGTCTGCCTGTCTCTCAGTCTCTCTGTCTGTCTGTCTGTCTGTCTGTCTGTCTGTCTGTCTCTCTCTCTCTCTCTCTCTCTCTCTCACACACACACACACACACACACGTACGTTCCCTGTCTGTGAAGGAGAATGTGAAATTCAATCAGTCTTTCCCTCAGTGCTGAAACGCAGGCTGGGATTGCACCACGAGATGCTAGAGAGGAAGAATGAATTTCCTCTAAAGGGAGAACAATCCCGAGCAACTCGGGATTTCAAGTCTTACTAACTAGGCTGAAGTTGCCTGTCTGCCAGCCCTGCCCACCCAGGACTGCTGCCTGGGCCAAGGGAGGAGTGAGAGAGAGTCAGGCCCCCCTCCGGAGAGGACATTTCATGGCAGAACTGGACACAAACAATCTCAACCATTTTCTGGCTCAGACCATCTCTGCTGAGATGCCCCCAGCAGGTCTCCAAGTGACAGACACAGGACACACTACACACTCCCAGTGACAGACACACAGGACACACTACACACTCCCGGTGATGGGCACAGGACACACTACACACCATCAGGTCTAGCTCACCCTAGCTGAGATACTTTAGACAGTCACAGTGAGGTTGAGGCAATGTTCATGCGGCTCAGCATCCTTGGGTCTTCCCTATGTCCCCATTAAAATCATGACTCAGCCACCAAGACTCCTACAAACACATGAAAAACTGCTCCGTTCCCTCCATCATGCACAGACACATACATGAAGAAGCAATGTGCCTGCTGCCTTACTCTGACTCTCCCCTGAGTCAGTCTGACCCACCTCCATGGACAGAACAAATAATTAGAAATTGATTATCGTTATTATCTCCGAGCCTGAATACCCCCTCAGGCTCTTCTGGGCTCTCCCCAATATACAGGTGAGACGTCCATGTAGCCCAGGGCTCTCTCCCTTCTTACACCTTCACAACATGGAGTCCCCAGTGAGTGTGACCCTTTGAATCCTGAGGATCTAAGGTTGGTTGAGACTTCCTCTCAAACACACACACACCACATACAAGTACACCCTCACAGGCTTACCTGTTTCTGACATCGTTCATGTAGATGAGGCCAGGGCCCCTGCAGCTTATCAGCCTTCACAATGGCAAAAGTCAGGACCAGGATCAGAGAGTTAACTGCTCACGCAGATGCTCAGGATCCAAGTGGGTGAGGGTGAAGTTTGAATTCAAACCTCAGAATGTCGGACCCAAGACATTCCACCGTGGGGGAGGGGAGGGCCAGGAGGGCCTGGCTGGGGAGACATTCCGTGAAGGGCTCTGATTGGACGGCCAGAACCAGAGCTTTCCTTCAAACTGGTCAGTTGGTAGCACAGCTGACATGGCCTCTTCTAGCAACTTTCCAGATTCTCAGCACACAGGTTTAACTTGCTCTTCACTGTACCTCAATGTTTTACTCACCAATCTAGTACCAGTCTAGTTGTGTGTCCCTCAAACCTCTTTACATTCTCGCTCCCTGTTGACCTACTTCAACAAAGTCTACTTCTTCTTAGTAAAAGTCAGAACATAATCTCTGATCCACATAGGAAGCCAAAGTTTTGAAGGAGAAATCACATCTTCATATTCTCAGTGATTTTTTTTTATTTAGTTAATTCTTCACGATTTAATTTGTTTTGGGGTCATTTCCAGCATTGCAAACCTGGCTCTGTGCTCAAGTATCACTCCCTGTATTACCTGGGGAACATATGGCGCCAGAGATTAAACCAGAGTCAGTCATATGCAAGTCGACTCTTATCCCCTGTATTGCCACTCTAGTCCTTAATAAGTGTAGTGTATTTCCTTACGGCGTCACATATGCATGCTCTTTAGAATCCATATTATCATTGTGTGTGATATGATCTTTATGGAATCTATGTAGCAATCTTTAAAAAGACTTGGTTTTTTTTTTTTTTTTGCTTTTTTTGGGTCACACCCGGGAGTTGCACAGGGGTTACTCCTGGCTCTGCACTTAGGAATAACTCCCCGCGGTGCACGGGGAACCATATGGGATGCTGGGAATCGAACCTGGGTCGGCCACGTGCAAGGCAAACGCCCTACCTGCTGTGCTATCGCTCCAGCCCCCTAAAGAGACTTGTTGATCCTTCCTTTCATCTTCTAATCTTCCCCTTCATCTACTTCCATCGTTGATGTCCAATGATGTGGAAGCATGTTTGTGGGTTTGTTGTTTGTTTTGCAGTAAGAATACAGGCAGGGAGGTGTTTCAGATTCAGAGGAGCTTGACCAAGTCTCATGGCAGACATTTCTCCTCTTGAATACTGCAGAAGTAGAGCTACTACAGAAAGTAGGGTTTGTGGGAAGAGGGGAATGATTTGGAGCATTCCTCCTAGTGAACATTCTCTGAAAGGGACTTGTGTTGGTACGTAGAAAGTGTTTTGTCCCTGAAAAAAAAAAAACAAGAACAAGAATATGAATTTAAAAGGAGTTGCATGAGAATTCATAGTAAACTCCAAGTGTTAAACAAACGCTGTAAGAGAAATACTGTTTTTTTCACAGTAATACTCTAAGTATAAAAATGCTTTGGGGGAAACTCTGAATACAGTCAGAGACATGTACTTTCTGAGAATGTTTATAGGGTCTAGAGTTTTTTGCCAGGATTGTTCTTTTACGGGACCTTTGCAACTGCTAGTGAGCCCAAAAATCGTAACAGTAATTGCCCCCATTTGGGGCTGGTGTCTTTTCCTCGGCCCGCTCCAAAACGCTCACGACAGCTGCGTGGGACGGGCATTTCTCGTTTTAAGATCGAGAGGACTCCTTCCACCAGCGCTGATTTTGAGGGCCAGCACTGAGGCTCGCGTGAAAGGGCCGGAGCTCCCGGGCACCCTCAGCAGTCCGTTGCTTGGCTCTCTTGCAGGAGCTCCTGGGCCCTCCTGCAGTCTGCCCCGTGCCCCGTCTCGCGGTACGATCGCCCTCCAACGTCTCCCAGAACCCTTCAAGGCTTTCCTACCCCCACCCCCCTCAAAGTCAGCGTGGTGCCACGTGCACAACTGCCCAGCGCGAGCCTTAACGGACATCAGGCCAGTTACCCGGCCTCGTGGGGCGGCATCCTGGTCCCTTATGCACATGGACAAGTAGTGGCATCTCTGGAGGGGTCTCTGCCCTGCGTTGTTGCCCGGCTGTTGGCCCTACACCCCGCACCCGTGTCTGGAGCCCCTGACTGTGGTGCGCACTTCGGGGTGTGTCTACACCGGGAGGGCGGTGTCCACTGCATTTCAGCTCCCAGGTGCGGTCCCTGGACCGCGCAGTCCCTCTGACGCTGCTGGGAGGGATCCCCGAAGCCCCACATTTGGAGTAGCCTCTGAACACCTCGGGTGTGGGCCCCAAACCAAAACTAAAATCAAGTAGATACACTGATCATTCCAATTTAAAGTCAGAGATCAACATATTAAAAAAGAACCGCGAGGGCCGGAGAGATAGCACAGTGGGCGTTAGCCTTGCATGCGGCCGACCCGGGTTCAATCATCCCTTATGGTCCCCCAAGCACCGCCAGGAGTAATTCCTGGGGCAAAGCCAGGAGTAACCCCTGAGCATTGCTGGGTGTGACCCAAAAAGCAAAAAAAACAAAAACAAACAAAAACCCACGATGTAACCATATGCTACTTACAGGTTACATAATTCAAACGCAGAGATATGTAGAAATTGAAATTTAAAAACTGGAACAAGACAGGGAATGCAAGGGGTAAACAGAGTTGAAATGGCAATACTAATATTATGTAAAGTAGATTTCACAATAAAAATGGTGACATGAGACAAAGAAGATCATCTCGCAATAAAATCAGGGTCAATCCTGGAAAACGTAACAATTACAACACCTAGGCTGCATAAGCCAAAACCTCTCCAAAAAGTTTTGGAGAGGTCTAACGAAAAGATACTGTCCGCAAATTAGAACAATTGCTGTTAGGATTTTTGTACTCTCTCCAAAGGAGAGCACTGCTGATGGGCTCCCTTAAAAAAAAAAAAAGCTGGGAAGATGGAGCAAATTAAATTCAAACAAATTAAAAGGAAATAATACAACGAAACAACAAAGAAGCAACAGTAATAGTATAACAATGTCATTGACTCCACACAATAGGTAGAAAGGTCATTCTGACAATGTTGATTCTTCCAATTCATGAATATGGATGGTTCAATATCATAAGATTTTGTTGAGGATTTTTTTTCATTGTTTTTGTGCCACATCGGTCATATATCAACCTTTATCCAATCATCTGTCATTGGATAACTGGGTTATTACCATATCCTGGCTGTTGTACTCAGCAGTGAAGATAGGTGTGCATATATATTTTTGAATTCATATTTTTTGTGTTCTTGGGGTGGAGGTATACACATATTTCACATTTTCTGTATCCAATTATCTGTTATTGGATAATTGAATTATTTTCATATCCTGGCTATTATCCTCAGTAATGCAATGAACATATGTATGCCTGTATATTTTTAATTAATATTTTTGTGTTCCTGGGGTAGATACCAAGAAATGGAATCACTGGGTCATATGGAAGTTCTTTGTTTACTTTTTTGAGGAATCTTCACACTGCTTTCCAGAATGAACTAGATGCCATTCCCAACATGAATGAAAGACAATTTATTTTCAAATAAATTTCTTTTCCTAAAAGAATTAGAAACCAACATCTGTGTTTCAGCACTTTTCAGTAAATGAAACAGTTTTGTTGACTAAGAGTAATGAAATCATCATTACCTGATTGCCCAATTATGGTGCATTTGGTACCTAAGTTGGCAGGAGGTGTAAGAGTTAAGCAAACACAAAAATATTAGGTCTGGGGACCGGAGTGATTGGACAGCAGGTAGGGTGTTGCCTCGAGTGCTGCTGTCTCAGGTTCAATCCCCGGCATCCCACACAGTCCCTCAAGCACTGCCAGGAGTGATTCCTGAATGCAGAGCCAGGAGTAACCCCTGAGCATCACTGGGTGTGATCCAAAAAGGTCAGAGTCAGTTGAGCAAATTAAATTGACAATGGAACTATACTTTTGGTGTATTTTTTTAGTTTGTAAAGTGTTTGGTCTTTTTCCATGATACTGTTTGACACAGATCCTTGTTTTTCAGAGAGCAATGGCGCTTCAGTCCTTGCTTCACACAAGCACATGAGTGAGATGCTGCAATCCCAGACCTCTGACAGTTCAAGCACCTTAGTTTCAAAGAGAGCACTAGAAAGGCTAGTGGGTAGAGACATGGATTTTGTGTTGTTTATTTGGGGAAGCAATCTGCTGGTGAGCACATCGAACCCATCGAACAAGAAGAGCCCATAGTGTTGGGCGGTTCTGGTACCGGGACAATGCTACTGCTGGTTCCTTTACCCCACCAGGACTTTGTCAGGGAAGGATATGTCTGCTATCAAAAGGGCGAGCAAAGAGCAATTGGAAAGAGTCTTGAGAAACCCCAGCGGGGAGGAAGATGCTGTACGGGCACAGAGAAGACTGCAGTTCACTGTGTGATCCTCTCCTGGGAGTAGCCAGTCACGCAAACTTTACTGCTTCCCCTTCAGGACACAGAAAAGGGTGAGGGTGAAGGGTCAGCATCCTTCATTTTCCTTCTGAGCCTCTTTAGGAGGTTACGGTGCCTGTGTACTGAGGGATGTAAAGTTCAGTGTGGGTGTGTTTGCAAATGGGGTACAGGCGTAGTATTCGTGCGATATGGTTTTCATCCTGTGTTCCATGTAGCATCACCCCTAAGGACATACATGTTGCCATCAGTAACTATAGGCCAATCTTTATTTTTATGGAGTTATTGGTTTTTCAGTCTTATATATTTTGGATATCAATTTCTTTATAAAAAGCATAGGTTGCAAATGTTTTTTCCCTCTCAATAAGATACCTTTTAATTTTAGCCTTTTTTTCTTTTCCTTTTTTTTTTTTGCCATACAAAAGCTTTTTAGTTTGGTGTGGTCCCATTTGTTTATTTCTGCTTTTGATTTCTTTGTCCGGTGGAATCACTAATAACACTTCTGAAGTCCCTATCCAAAATAGTTTTGTATGTTTTCTTCAGTGTGTTTTGTAGATGCTGGTCTAATCTTGAGATCTTCACTCCAAGATGATTTTTTTCGGTGGAAGCTGGTGGAACTGAGAGCTGGGCGTTTGAGCAGCAGGAGTAAAGCTTCAGGTCTCACCAAATATTTGGTAAAATCATCATCGAAACTACCCTCTGTTGGGCTTTACTTTTCTGGGAGATTTTTCCTGACTGACTCATTAAACTTAGAAGTAATAGATCTTTTAAAATCCTTTTTTCACCCATAATCTATTTTTCAATATCTGTTGGTGTAGAGTTGTTCTCAGTAGCCTGATTTTCCTTTGCATTTCCGTTACTGATTTAAATGTCTCCTCTTTTCATTGAAAGTTTGTCATTTCAGCAGATCTGAGTGTTGGGGTAAAATCCCAAATAATAATGGTGGGTCTGGTGTCAAAATGTTGAATGTGATCAAAGTAGAGAGAGAGTAATGTGGAAATCATCTGCCCCACAGGTAAGGGGAGGGTGTGGTATGGGGGTACACTGGGGTTTTTGGTGGTGGAGAATGGGCACTGGTGAGGGTACGGGTGTTTCATTTTGTGACCGAGACTTAAACCCAAAAGCTTTGTGACTGCTCTCACAGTGATTCAGTGGATAACATTGTAAATAATAAAAAAAGAAAAAGTAAGGTGGAGTTCATGCCCAATTCAATCAGCTGATCAGAGGCTGGGGAAATAGCAGAACTCCTACATGAAAAAGAAGGGGAAAAAAGTTTGTCATTTAAGGTCATTTCTCTTTTCCCCCTGGAAAGATAGCACAGCGATAGGGTGTTTGCCTTGCGCGCAGCCAGCCCGGCTGAGCTGGGTTCGATTCCTCCGCCCCTCTCGGAGAGCCCGGCAAGCTTCCAAGAGTATCTTGCCCGCACAGCAAAGGCTGGCAAGCTAACTGTGCCGTATTCAATATGCCAAACACAGTAACAACAAGTCTCAAAATGGAGATGTTACTGGGCCCGCTCGAGCAAATCGACAAACAACGGGAAGAGAGTGGAAAGACAGTGTCTCTTTTCCCCCTAGTTAATTTTGTTTATCTTTCCAGAACCAATGTGTGGCTTGGTCAGTCTTTTCCCTTTTATTTGAAAATTTTGTTGCTTGCTAATGTGGACCTTTATTTTTGTATTTTCTTTTTTAATAATGTGACTTTTATTGATTTAACGCTGCCGTATTGGGGGCTCTTTCAGGTTCAGGGGAATGAGAACCATTGTATTTATGTTTTTGGCATATTGAATATGCCATGGATAGCTTGCCAGGCTCTGCCATGCGGGCAGGATACTCTGGGTAGCTTGCCGGGGCCTGCGAGAGGGATAGAGGCTTTTAGGGCGGCCTCTAATCACCCTTGCAGGTGTTCCCATTGTTCAAACCATGTTTGAACCCCATCAAATATGGTCCAGTAATCTTGGAAGATGGGTATTAAGTGTCTTATGATGTGAGGTCCGGAAAGTGGCCTGGAGCATGACGGTGGCTGGATAGTGGAGGTAGTGGAGGTTGAGACTGAAACGATCATCGAATCCCTAGCCAAACAGGTCGTTCGATCCACCATGAGCTGTATTATGGATTCACTACCAGTATCTCACCATTCTCAAAGGAAGTGATCATCGACATCAAGAGAGGGGTTCTGCAGGGTGATACCATTTCACCGAAACTCTTCAGTGCCACCGAACGTGGGTGGCAGTAGAGATAGAGCCACCGCCGCAGTGCTGTGCCCCTTTTTTGAGTTTACACGCTTTTTTTGGCGGGGGGGGGGGGGCAAAAATGTTTGTAATTGTAAATATTTGTACCAACAAGTCTCAAAATGGAGACATTACTGGGCCTGCTTGAGCAAATTGAACTACAGGAGGACAGTGACAGTGACAGTTCATCATCATACAATGAACATATGTATGATGGAGACTTCATATATTAGTTAGTCCAGCAGTGCTGAGGACTAACTACTAGCTCTGTGCGCAGGGATTTCTCTTGAAAGATTGGGGGACTCTATGTGGTGCCAGGAATTCAAAGCACCCTACCCACTGAACTACCTTTCCTGCCCCATATAAACTTTCTCACTGTACAGCATCTCAGTGTTGTGTTTCCATTTTCATTTGTCTCTATACATTTTCCTAACATCTGCTTCACCTTTTTGTTCTGAAGAGTGGTTTCATTTACATGTGTATGTGAACTTCCAGTTTTTATTTTCTTGCTTATGTATACTTTTTGCCACTGTGTTAAGATGAGATACTTGACGTAATTTTGATCTTCTTGAAATTTCTAAGAATCTTTTGTGGTCTGACGTATGGTCAGTCTTGGGAAGTATTTCAAATGCACTTGAGAAGATTGTGATGCATAGAATGCCATATGTATATGTGTGCGTGTATGTGTACTATATCAGTTTACACGTGTATTTTTGTTCTTTAGTGTTTTTAATCAGGCTGGAGCAACAGCCCAGCGGTAGGGTGTTTGCCTGCGTGCAGCCGGCCCAGCCGAGCCAGGTTCGATTCCTCCACCCCTCTCAGAGAGCCTGGCAAGCTACTGAGAGTATCTCGCCCGCACGGCAAAGCCTGGCAAGCTACCTGTGATGTATTCAATGTGCCAAACACAGTAACAAGTCTAACGATGGAGACGTTACTGGGCCTGCTCGATCAAATCAATGAACAACAGGAGGACAGTGCTACAGTGTTTTAAATCTGTTTTATGATTCCCCGGTCATTGTTGAAGCTCTTAACTATTAATATGTTTAGTTTTCCTCTATAAGTGCTTTGATGATTAACATATAAATATATACAATTGCAAAAATAAAAATTTCCAAATAGGGGCTGGAGCGATAGCACAGCGGGTCAGGTGTTGGCTTTGCATGTGGCTGACCCATGTTCGATTCCCAGCATCCCATGTGGTCCCCTGAGCACCACCAGGAGTAATTCCTGAGTGAAGAGCCAGGAGTAACCCCTGAGCATAGCAGGGTGTGACCCAAAAAAATCCAAATATTTATATTTATGTAATTACTATCCCCTTTATGTATAATGATTTCCTTGATCTAATTTTAGCATTTTAAAATTGTTTCATATAATTTAATGTTAGCTATTTGTGAGATTTGCTTGTTTGAATAAAACATCGTTTCCCTCATTTACCCTCAGTTTGTGTGTGTGCGTCTTAAGGGTGAAGTGTCTGTTTCCTTCTCCTGTTCAGGGAAACCTTTCCATCCTTTTTTCCACCAAGTACTTTCATAGTTATTTTTCTTTGCCCCGGAGGTCCCTACTGTGTAAATGTGGGGCCCTTATGTGTTCCCAAATATCATACAAACTACATATATTTATATTGATGCATATATATGTAGAAACATAAATTTAAATTAGAGCAGTTAAAATCATATGTTTGCAATAGTGTTAAGTTACCACATGTCACCACCCAATATATTTTTAACTACCTTTGGTGCCTATTTAGGTGGTTTCCTTTGACACTTTCTTTAGAAATCACCTATTCATTCTTTTTACCTATCCATTCTTTTTGTCTGCTGTTAAACCCTCTGTTGTTTAGTTATTCTTCATCAGCATTGATCTATGATTGACACTTTATTATTTTTGTATCTGCATTGGTGTTCTTCCTGTATTCATTTTTGTCCTGTTTTTGACAGATACTATCTGGGCATTTGAAATTATTATTGATATTTTATGAATAAATTTTATGAATATTGATCATTTCCGGTCACTTTTTGATGTTTTATCTCAATCATTCTTTTGGGATATATATATCTCCTCATTTTGCTTAAAACTATTTGTTTCTATTTATCAGACTAAAGTTTTATTACAGATAGTAAAGTAGATGTAGGGGCTTAGTGTACTTTTTTTTTAGTTTTTTTGCTTTTTAGGTCACACCTAGCAATGCACAGGGGTTGTTCCTGGCTCTGCTCTCAGGAATTACCCCTGGAGGTGCAGAGGGGACCATATGGGATGCTGGGAATCGAACCCAGGTTGGCTGAGTGCAAGTCAAATGCCCTACCCGCTGTGCTATTGCTCCAGGCCCCGCTTAGTGTACTTTGATCCCTACTTTATTTCTTGTTTTTTTCTCATATCTTTTGGATTCTATAAGCTGCTTGATCTATTCTTCATAGATTCATGGTTAACAGTGTACTAGGAAGTGTCTGTGAAGCAAGTATGTGAAATCTGTGAAGCTCTCTATGAACAGTTGGCTTCAGGTTGAATTGGAAATGGACTCTCTCAGGTATGTCATTTATTTGAAGTATTTTTAACATTTCAAACTTAATTTAAACACTGTAATTCATCAAGTTTTTCATAATACAGTTGTTTCAGGCATTCAATGGTCCAGCCCCAATCCCACCACAAGTATGACCTTCCCACAAGCTATGTTCTCTGTTTCCCACTCATCCCAAGGCTGCCCCCTTAGAAGGCACAAAATAATTGACTTTATATTGCTTGTTAGAAAAAAATGGCAAAGTATCAAAAAATATACCAATAAAAGAAATTTTGTGAAAATTGTTATATCCCACGGGGTCCAGCAGCATGGTTTCTCTTCAAATTCTGAGATCACAAAGAGGTACACCAAGAATCTATCACATATTGAGAGAGATTTAAACAATATGATTGACTGCAATCTCAAATGCAAATCTGGTCAAGGACAACTTGCGAATACAAATTGCATCTGAAGTTACCAGTAGTGTCATCTCAAATTAATGCCAATTTTGATAAATGCAGTTATGTAAGATGTTAATGTTAAGAGAAAAATCTGAAACTAACAGTTGTTGTTTTTATCCGATCAAAAGGAGATTTCATTCGTTGGGCTGGAGGATAGCACAGCGGTAGGGGGTTTGCCTTACAAGCTGCCAACATGGCCGACCCGAGTTCGATTCCTCCGCCCCTCTCGGAGAGCCCGGCAAGCTACCGAGAGTATCTCACCCGCACGGCAGAGCCTGGCAAGCTCCCCGTGACGTACTCGATATGCCAAACACAGTAACAACAAAGTCTCCAATGGAGACGTTACTGGGCCCGCTCGAGCAAATCGACGATCAACGGGAGGGCCTTTACCTTTTACCTTTACCTGTATAATTTCATTATAGAATTACAAGTTTCTTGCTGTGCCCCCAGTTGTTCAAAGTCGTTTGTTTACTGTGTTTGGTTTAGTGCTCATTGTCCCCAGATTTGGCCAGTGTGTCAAAACTCCTTTGAAATATCTCCACTGTTCCATCATGTTTTTTGACACTTCCCTATTATCAGGCCCAGTAAGGTATTCTAGGATCACCTTATACACATTTCCCCCTAAATTGAAAAGACCTGTAGTCCCAGAAGCTCGAGAACCCATTAGAGCATAAAAATTCTTAAAGAGTAAGATCTAGATGCTGCGTGAATAAACTAATTGAATAAACTGGTGTGTACACACAGCAGAGTTAAATGAATCTGATAAAAACAATGAGGATGAAGAAAATGAATGAAATAGTATGTAGTGATTTAAGGAAATGTTATTACATTAAAATACAAGAGTAAAAAAGTGCATATAATTCATTACCTTCAATGTAATAAAGACGGGGAAATAACTGCTACTGGTGTATTCTTGCTTCCTTTTTTTTAAAAAAGTGGACAGAATGGGGGCCGGGGAGATAGTACAGTGGGTAGCTCATTTTCCTTGCAGGTGGATGCCCAGCAGTGCCTGTGGTCCTCTGAGCACTGCCAGAAGTGATACCTGAGCACAAAGCCAGGATAGAATCTGAGTGTTGCTGGTGTGGCCCTGAAGCAAAAAAAGTAGACTTTAATAAGACATTCATGAATGTTTATTGCCTCTATACTTTACCACAGGAAAATTTCTGAGCTTAGGGAGAATAATCGTATAGTGGTCAGTCACGGCAGGCAAGGGGACATGGCCATTTTAGGCCTCAAGAGCAATCAGACTCTGAGACATTTGGGTTCTGGATATCAGAGAGAGAGAAACAAGTGGTGATTCCTCGACTTGCCTACCAAGTTGGGTGTTCCAGATCTATGAGTGGAACACTGCTGACAAGGGTTGAAGCTGAAGGACTTGAACTATGTTCTGGCTTCTGGCATTAGCTGAAAGGATGGAGCTTCATGACGAAGGGTTTTAAACTAATGTGTCTAAGATGTGGGGATGAATGGGACTAGCTTCAGACTTTTGGAAGGGATGATGATGAAGGCTTTTCTAGTGCTCTCCTCTCACACAGACCAGCATTGGAGAACTCAGTACCCAGTGACTCGCCCATACCTCTTACAAGGTTGATGGTAGCCAAATAAAGATACATGTTCAGGTGTGAAGTTGTTAACATAACTTTTATTTGTATTTTTACCAATTACAAATTTTAATAATTTCCTCAATCCCATGTTGTTAATATAAAATATCATCATAAATAAAGTAAAATAAACAGTAAAATAAGGACTGAAACTTAGAAAGAAAACTCTCACAAACATTGAAAGAAAGCATTGTTTGTCCAGTGGGACGTTTCCTAGTGATTCTGTCATCTTCATATTCATGGAGGGGATGGAGGGAAGGTCAGAGTAATCCTCTAAATTCTGCAGGATTCAAAGCACAATGATTTATGCATGGGATTTCTCCCAAACTTTTACAGTAGAAGCTCAACATGACATTATTGAATATAGGTGTAGGAAGATTTAATTAAAATTGGGCTGTTTCGATCAGGTGGTGTCCATACAAAAGTAAGACACACCATAGCTCACTTGCTCTATCTGCCACATGCACAGAGAGGGACCTCTGTCTGCATGCCAAGGAAATATTTGTAGTAGAAAGCAAGCCCTTGACACCATAACCACGGACTGCCAGTCTCCACAAACCTGAAAAATTTCATATATTCTGTTCAATTCATAGATCCATGTGTTGTTTGGCCATGGAAACTCTATTAGAATATATAATTCTTGAACTGAGTGAGAGATAACATTATAAGATACTCCTGAAAATAGAATAGGTGGCTTTGGAATTACAAGTAAGGTAGAGACTGGAAAAGTTTTAAGGCATTTTCATTAATAGTTCTGGATTGCCTTTAAGAGGACATTGGTAAGAAAGTGGACATTGAAAGTAATTCTAGTGTAGTACTGGATGTTACTGAAAAATTCAGGAAACATAATCCTCATTCTAAAGGTTTTGAAGAAATTGGCCAAATTGTGAGTCCCTGTGTTACACAGAAGGATGAACTTGTGACATAAGTGAAAATATTTAGATGAAAAGATAGGCAGGCTGTTAAAGGTGAGGCCTGTTTTCCCCTTCTTTGTTGAAGTATAACATGAGAGGAAGAAGAAATTGAAGGGACTAGTTAGGATCCCTGCCCATATTGTGAAAATCAAAAAGTCTATTCTGAAGAACAATGACATGGCTGCACAGAGATCAGAAAGACTAGTTCAGTGTTGGGGAGGTCACACAAAGGTCCTCAGTTCGATCCTTGCATCACAACTCTAAGAAAAAAAAGGATAAAGACTCGTTTGGAATGAATGAACCATCTCAGCACACTCTTCCAGGTTGGACTTGAAGGCAGGACAGTACTTGACGGCAGGCTGGCAGATTTCTGGGAACCTGCAAGGAGACGAGAGCATGCTACCTGTCAAGAAGAAATAATGTCCCACAAAGATGACCCAGAGATCAGCAGGCAGGTGTGACTCAGCATGTTCAGAGAGCAGAAGGTACCAGTAGGTCTCTCGGATAATCTCAGGGCACCAGGATCCACTGCCACCCCAGCCCCAACCCACAGAAACAGGTGTCACAGCATTCAGCAAGATTATTGGAAAGCCTCAAATTTTCCATTTTAGGTCATAAGTTTACTTTGCGTTCCTTGATTCTTTCCACTTTAGGAATGTGAATGAGAATCCTGTGCCTGTACTGCCACTGTAGTAAGTGACTCAGACATTATCTGAACTGGATTTTTGGTTTTAGGATAAAATGTTTTTCTAGTCTCACTACCCTTGATTTAGAGTATTTAAATGAGATTCTCAATGTGGAGTTACATCTTGGGGGTGGGACTGACAAGTTGAATATTTATAGCTGAAATATGAATTTTGAGAGACCAGAGGATTCACTCCTTCCCTCCAAACCCAATTCATTGTGTCAAAGACAGTCCACATGACATGACTTTTTACATGTCAGGGTCTTTAGTAGGTAAATGTTTTGAGTCATTGTGAGGTGTCCTACGTAGTATATATAAGTATAATTTTCTTCTAGGATAAGGAGAGGCAGCAGAAGGCACACACACATAACAAGCAACACAAAATAAATTATCTAGCATCAACCTGTGGAGCAGGCTGGAATGGCGGTGGGAAAATTCAAAATAATGGTGATGGGAAGGTGTAATGGTGCTGAGAATGGCGTTGGAATCTTGAATATAATAAATTATTGTGAACTTTATGAAAACAAAATTTAAAAAAAGAAAGCACACACAGCCAAGAGACCTTGTGGAGACACGTGGGAAGGGGGGGGAGGTGGATGGAGAAACCCTGCCAACACAGGGTTTGTTGCCCAATACCCATCTGACAAGGGGTTGATATCAAGGATATACAAAGTACTGGTTGAACTTCACAAGAAGAAAACATCCAACCCCATCAAAAAATGGGGTGACGAAATGATCAGAAACTTTCTCAAAGAAGAAATCCGAATGGCAAAATGGCACATGAGAAAATGCTCTGCATCATTAATCATCAGGGAGATGCAGATCAAAACAACAATGAGATATCATCTCACACCATAGAGACTGGCCCACATCCAAATGAACAAAAGCAACCGGTGTTGGTGCGGATGTGGTGAGAAAGGGACCCTCCTCCACTGCTGGTGGGAATGCCGACTGGTTCAGCCCTTTTGGAAAACAGTATGGACGATTCTCAAAAAAATTAGAAATTGAGCTCCCATTTGACCCAGCTATACCATTCCTGGGAATATAACCCAGAGAGGCAAAAAAGTATAGTCGAAGTGTCATCTGCACTTGTTTGTTCATTGCAGCACTCTTTAAAATAGCCAGAATCTGGAAAAAACCTGAGTGCCTAAGAACAGATGACTGGTTAAAGAAAGTTTGGTACATCTACACAATGGAGTACTATGTAGCTGTTAGGAAAGATGAAGTCATGAAATTTACATACAAGTGGTACTACATGGAAAGTATCATGCTAAGTGAAATGAGTAGGAAAGAGAGGGACAGACATAGAAAGAGTGCATTCATCTGGGGAACATAAAGTAACAAAATAGGAGACTAATACCCAAGAATAGCCTAGATAAGTACCAGGAGGTTCACTCCATGGTTTGGAGGCCAGCCGTACATGCTAGGGGAAAAGACAGCTCAGATAGAGAAGGGAGTACCAATAAAGGTGTTGGGAGGATCCTCCCAGGATGGGAGTTGCGTGCCGAAAGTAGACTGTAGACCGAACATGATTTCCACTCGATGACTCTTTTGCAAATCACAGCACCTTAAAGGAGAGAGAGAACAAAAGGGAATGCCCTACCACAGAGGCAGGGTGGGATGGGAGGGGTGGGTGGGAGGGATACTGGGAGCATTGGAGGTGGAAAATGGGCACTGGTGAAGGGATGGGTACTCGAACATTGTATAATTAAAACCCAAGCACAAAAAATTGTAAGTCTACAACTGTACCTCGTGGTGTTTCATGGATCACGGTCCTCCCGTTGTTCATCGATTTGCTTGAGCGGGCCCAGGAATGTCTCCATCATGAGACTTGTTGTTACTGTGTTTGGCATATCGAATACGTCCCGGGTAGCTTGCCAGGCTCTGCCGTACGGGCGAGATCCTCTCAGTAGCTTGCCGGGCTCTCCGAGAGGGGCGGAGGAATCGAACTCAGGTCGGCCATGTTGGCCGCTTGTAAGGCAAACACCCTACCGCTGTGCTATCACTCCAGCCCATGGTGTTTTACTAATAAAAATTATAAAAATTTAAAATAAAAAAGCTACTCCATCCATACCTTCCCGATAAAAATACTGAAAGCCCTGAACAAACACGATGACCTCAGTATCTGTATTGCAAACCATAATGCACAAAAGGAGAGAGAGAGAGAGAGAGAGAGAGAGAGAAGAAAAGTTCCTGCCATAGAGGGAGGCTAGAGGGGGTATATATTGGCAGATGGAGGAAAACAGGGCACATTGGTGGTGGGAAATGTACATTGGTAGAGTGATGTGTGTTAGATCATTGTAGACTGAAATCCAATCATGAACAGCTTTGTAATGGTCTGTCTCACGAATATTCAATAAAATTCAATATTCAATATTCAATAAAAAACTAAAACAGACATTATGGGGTGGGGAAAGTGTTGATATGTGTTGGAATGTTCTATGTATGAAATCTTACTGTTGAAAAATATTGTAAAATTATCAAACAGTCACGATCACGGTCATCCTGTTGTTCGTCGATTGCCTCGAGCAGGCACCAGTAACGTCTTCTTCTTCCCAGCCCTGAGATTTTAAAAGAGCCATATTCAAGGCTCTTTCAGGGTTAGGAGAATGAGACCCATCATTGTTACTGGTATTTGGCATATTGAGTATGACATGGGAAGTTTGCCAGACTCTGCTGTGCAGGATCAAACAGTGGCTAAAATAAAATTTCAAAATAAATATTTAAATTTTTTTATATTCAAACTGCTGTCTCCATTAATTGGTCATTTTCCAACATGCTGACTTAACTATATCTACTATTATTCCTTGTACTGAAATCCACTGTGTCTATTTCAGTTTTTTTAGGTGGGTGGTGTTGGGTCCACTCCCACCTTGCTTAGGTGGTACTCCTGGCTCTGCGCTTGGGAGCACTCTCCAGGGAGCATATGTGGTGCCTGGGAATAAACTGCAGCTGGTGCCATGCCAGGCAAATGTCTGAACCCTTGTTTGCCTTTCCAGCCTGACTTCAGGGATTTGAAACACAGTGTTTGCTTTTTCCACCCCCCAAATGCTGAGCTGTTCAGGCTTTCTGGTGCTGGGGACCACCAGGCCACCCCTAGAGTGCTCTAGTGCTCTTGGGGCCTCCGGCATCTCACCTTGAGGTGGTCAGGGGACTCTTAAGTCTATTTAGCTCCCAGTGTTGAGGGAGGGGGATGTAGTGCCCACATCAAAGTCATGTTCAGCACCTGAGAAATATGCACCACGGACCAATGAGCTATCATTGGTTAAGAACCTAAGAAATAAGGGTCATGCTAATCCAGTCAACATCTATTGAAAATTAGGGTACCAAATAAATAAGGCCTCTGATAAAGTATTTTCTGTCCAGTCCCAATCCTTAGGAGCAGTGGCCACCAGCTCTGTGCTAGCAGCAGAGCTAATGCCCACCAGCAACAGCCAAACTCAGTGTCAGCTCACTGCACAGAGGGAACAGACTTTGACCTCTGCTCAACGCGGCATTCCTTGGCTTCTGCACTGGGGCCAGATAGTCCCCAGGATGTGACTGGGACAGCACTAGAACTTCTCAGTCACCTGGAAATCCTCAGGAGTAGCTTCCTCAACCTGAGTGGCGAGTCTGCTGGGTTTCCTTGAAGTCAACCTGCTAAGACACACTCACACACTTGGTGAATGCAAGCTCTAAATACGACAAAAATTGGGAAATGACTGAAACATTGCTTTCTCTTCTCCTCTACTAGTAATTCACTAAGTAATCCACAAAATAATGGGTTACATTTACTTCTGATAAATACTGCTACTTATTTTGCATAAACACAGTAAGTAATACACAAATTCCTTTCATCTAAAACTTAAACAGGGTAAAAGTTTAGAGCAGGGTGATTTTTTTCTGGGGACATCCCATCATATTCCCATACAATAGACCTTCAGGTCGGTTTTGTTTAAGCTTTTCCTGTCCCATAAAGTCTTATCACTCGTTTCCTTTGAGTCAGAATGTGTTCCATGATTGTGCTCTTGACAAATTATATTTCTTCGACAGAGAAAGGTTCAGAAGACAAGAGTTCTCATGACAGACGACGAAGCAGTAGTAGAGAGAGAATCAACTATTAGTTATCTGGGAATAAAAATAACCAAGTTACTTGGGAATAAAAATATCTCCACTCTCATCGGCCACCGCCAGATCCCACGGCTGCTTCTCCCGAAAGGGAGCATAACATGAGGCCCCCATAACCGTGCCACTGGACTCCGTGCCAGGCTGTTTCACACGGAACGCCTTAGAGCGGGCAGGTGAGAGCCCTCCCCGCCCCAAGCGACCCAGCGCCGGCAGCCAAAAAACTCCACAACCCTGCTGCCACCACACTCAAGGTTGTTCTTTACATGCTCAGACGGAGCCTCACATATGAGTGAACATATTCCTGGACACATCAAAAGACACGCCCTACCCAGTCTCCATAATTACGACACCACATTCGATGGGGTTCAGATAGTAGGCAATAAATCATAGAGGGAAATATATATATGCATATATATATATTTCTTCAGAGTTTTCTATATGAATACTTTTTTTGGTAAGCATGTTCAGCAGTACTACATAAAAGACAATATGAAATATATTATTTCAGTTGTGTTTGGGACAGGGATCAGGGCTTGTGTTTGAATATTAAATGTAATCAAATATTGTGAACTAACGTATAAAATAAAAAAAATTTAAAAAATATCTCCACTTTCTTACTGAATACCTTTAGAAAGGGCTAAATTATTGTATTTCTAACATAAAAGCCCTGATTTAATTTTTTTGTCCGTGTAAACTGTTTTATCAAGTATAAAACTACATGTACCATAAGAATGATCTTTGCAGACATTTGTAAGAATCTATGTTGGCAGAGATAGATAAATGGGACTATCTTAAACTAAGAAGCTTCTGTACCTCCAAAGAAACAGTGACCAAAATACAAAGACAGTCTACAGAATGGGAAAGGATATTCACCGAATACACATCTGACAAGGGGTTGATATCCAGGATATACAAAATACTGGTTAAACTCCACAAGAAGAAAACATCCAACCCCATCCAAAAATGGGGCAATGAAATGAACAGAAACTTTCTCAAAGAAGAAATCCGAATGGCAAAAAAGCACATGAGAAAATGCTCTACATCATTAATCATCAGGGGGATGCAGATCAAAACCACAATGAGATACCATCTCACACCTCAGAGACTGGCCCACATTCAAAAGAACAAAAGCAACCGATGCTGGCGTGGATGTGGCGAGAAAGGGACACTCCTTCACTGTTGGTGGGAATGTCCACTGGTTCAGCCCTTCTGGAAAACAGTATGGACGATTCTCAAAAAATTAGAAATTGAGCTCCCATTTGACCCAGCAATACCACTCCTGGGAATATATCCCAGAGCGGCAAAAATGTATAGTCAAAGTGACATCTGCACTTGTTTGTTCATTGCAGCACTCTTTACAATAGCCAGAAACTGGAAGAAACCTGAATGCCCAAGAAGAGATGACTGGTTAAAGAAACTTTGGTACATCTACACAATGGAGTACTATGTAGCTCTTAGAAAAGATGAAGTCATGAAATTTACATACAAGTGGTACAATATGGAAAGTATCATGCTAAGCGAAATGAGTCAGAAAGAGAGGGATAGACATAGAAAGATTGCATTCATCTGGGGGATATAAAGTAACAAAGTATGAGATTAATACCCAAGAATAGCTGAGATCAGCACCAGGAGGATTACTCCATAACTTAGAGGCCAGCCGGGTATCCTAGAGGAAAGGGCAGTTCAGATAGAGAAGGGAGCACCAAATAAAGGATGTTTGGAGGATCCTCCCAGGAAGGGAGATGCATGTCGAAAGTAGACTATGGACTGAACATGTTTGCCACTCAATGCCTCTTTTGCAGACCACAACACCCAAAAGGAGAGAGAGAACACAGGGGATTGCCCTGCCACAGAGACAGGGGGGATGGGGGGATGGGGGTGGGAGGGATATTATCCATGGTGGTGGAAAATGGGCACTGGTGGAGGGATGGGTATCTGATCATTGTATAATTGAAACCAAAGCACAAAAAATTGTAAATCTACAACTGTAAAATAAAATAAAATAAAATAAAGGGGAAAAAAAAGAATCTATGTTGGCTCTGTCAAAATACTTGCTATTGCTAAGGGTTTCTTGTGCTCTACACTACATAGAAATTCTACACTAGAATTTTGTAGAAAAAAATTTATTTCTTGTGGGTGAGTAAGCCATCTCATGTCGAAGACAGGGTAGCATGATGCTTGCTACAGGACAATGCTGTGTTCCCTTCTACTCATGCAGTGCAACCCCTTCCACAAGGAGCGCATGCAATGGTGTTATGAAATAACATGAAAACCTGGTCACAAGGTCTCTCATGCCATTTACCAGATATTTGACAACATAGTTCTAATAGTAGAATAATAAACATATTTAGAAACCTGTTTTAAGAATCACCTTTTCTCAAATTCTAACACATGCACAGACAAGACAACATTGTGGTAAATCAAGAGACAAAACCAAGTTTACAATGTGACAAAGCTTAAATCTTAAACACAGGCACAATAAATTTTGCAAATGATCAATGATTTTACTTACAATTAAATATATTATGATACAGAGTAAACTAGGCAGAAAGTTTGCTCTGTACTGTAAATTAACTGGGATACACTCTCCAGCCTTCAAAGTTTAATTTCTTGGAAGACAAATATTGAAGGGTTTAAAGCATTCACTTTGATGATTATAAACAAGCAAGAATTTTGGGCCGGAGCTCTAGTACAGCAGTAGGACATTTGCCTTGCATGTGGCTGACCCGGGTTTTATCTATGGCATTCCATATGGTCTCCTGCCAGGAGTAATTCCTGAATGCAGAGTCAGGAGTAACCCTGAGTATTGCCAGGTGTGATCCCAAAAGCCAGGAAAAACAAAACCAAACACACATAAAAACAAAACAAAACAAAACAAAATAAAAAACCAAGACTAGTTTAGGACATGGTAACAAAGCTGACACAACATAAAATCATCTTCATATATTGCACTTTCAAGTCACACTGTCACACTGTCCTCCCGTTGTTCATTGATTTGCTCGAGCAGGCCCAGTAACATCTCCATTTTGAGACTTGTTGTTTCTGTGTTTGGCATATTGAATATTCTCAGTTGCTTGCCTGGCTCACCAAGAGGGGGCACTTTCAGGTCATTTGCAAAATAATTAGCAATATAATCTGTAACACTGACTACAATAATTTCCCAAATTTCTTGCTCAATTATTTTTTAAAAAAAATTTATTTTATAAAGTTATTCACAATACTTTATTACATTCAATTTTTCAACACCAATCCTACCACCATTACACCTTCCCACCATCATTATTTCGAAGTTTCCCACCACCACTCAAGCCTGCCCCAAAGGCAGATGCTAAATAATTTATTTTGTATTGCTTATTATGAATAATAGACTTAAAATTATCCAAAAAAGATTTCCTTAGAGGAAAGCGTGTGAAATTTGTTGTATCTCACCTTGCAGCCATTAAGCCCCCGTATAGGAGATCACTAACATGTTGTTACAGGTTGAGCCTTGTGACCTAATACATAAAAAGATCTGTTGCCTTCTACCTTACACCCCATCAAATGTAAATCTCTGACTTATTTATTTATTTATTTATTTGCTTTTGGGGTCACACCCAGCCGATGCTCAGGGGTTACCCCTGGTTCTGCACTCAGGAATCACTCCTGATGGCGCTCGGGGGACCATGTGGGATCCTGAGAATTGAACCCAGGTAGGCCACATGCAAGGCAAACTCCCTACCCGCTGTGCTATTGCACCAGCCCCTCTGACTTCTTTATTTATTGGAGCCACAACTGATGGTACTTGGCTCAGTGTTCAGGTAGCTCGCAGCAGTGATTGGGGAACCGTGTGTTGCTAAGGATAGAACGGAGGGCTCACATATGTAAAACCTGCACAGCAGTCCTCTTAGCCATCTCCCTGAAGTTCGTTCCTTATATTGATGGGAGGTAACTTGCATTGAACTTTGAGAATGGGGCAAAGTAAGCTTCCTAGTTTAGTTGGTATTATTGAGTATTAGAAATGATGCTTTCTGAAATGCTCTCATTCTCTTTCTTCATATATTTTGTTGTGGGCCTTCTCTTTGTCTTTATTCCCCCCATCCCATTCAATTTTGTTTTTATCCTTAGCACTTTTACTTTAGCATGTGAGCCCTTGTCTGGGAGGGGATCTTTGGTAGGTCACTTTTGACTGTTCATGAGGCTAGACTAGACCAACCCTTTGGAGTCTTTCTAATCCTGCCTACTTCTTATGTCATCTTATGTCATGGGTACACTTGTTCCAGTGCCAATAACTGTTCTCAAACTGGCTGGTTGTATTTTTCATTAAAGTTCCTTTTCTGAAGGGGTGGCAGACCTTATCAGATGCAGCCTTTTATTCTCTCTGACTTCTTCTTTTTTGAGACCTCTATTTACATGCAGGTTTTGTGACTGTTGGTGATTTGCTATTGTTCATTTTTAGTTTGTGGTTCCTTTTGTTATGAAAGTTGCCCCGGTTTTCTTATTTCTCTAGTTCCTTTAGATAGAATAAATGCTTTTATTTAAATGCACAAGAAAATTAAACTACAAAAGGGAAAATACCCTTGTGAAAGATATAGGTAGGGCTGGTGATAACCAGTTTCTTTATGGGGACCGTCCCTGGCATTGCCCAGGTACCTAGTGGTACTCAAGCCCTGTGCTGGAGGCACCTGTTGGCCCGGCAGTGTGTCGTGTCAGGAGGTGCTGGGAATGAGCCCAGGCCTCCCACGTGTAAGGCATGTTCTCTACTACTGGAGCCTTTTTGTGAACTCTGTCCACAGTAATGTGTTTATTTTCTTCTTAAGACTAATTAATCTTTCTTTCCTAGTGACTAAAATCATTTTTCCCTGATATTTCTGCTTACCTTTCTAGGTTCCCTCTATCAAGAGCCTGGCAAGCTACCGAGAGTATCCTGCCTGCATGGCAGAGCCTAGCAAACTCCCCGTGATGTATTTGATATGCCAAAAACAGTTACAGTAAGTCTCACAATGGAGACATTACTGGCGCCTGCTTGAGAAAATCGATGAACAAAGGGAGGACAGTGCTATACTGCCTAGGAGATCACTAACATGTTGTTACAGGTTGAGCCTTGTGTGCCTATATATATATTTATATATATCACGGTCCTCCCATTGTTCATCGATTTGCTCGAGCGGGCCCAGCAACGTCTCCATCGTGAGACTTGTTGTTACTGTGTTTGGCATATTGAATACGTCACGGGGAGCTTGCCAGGCTTTGCCTTGCGGGTGAGATACTCTCGGTAGCTTGCCGGGCTCTCCGAGAGGGGCGGAGGAATCGAACTCGGGTCGGCCATGTTGGCTCCGTAGACTGTCTTATGATGCGTTGTCCAGGAATATGTTCACTCATATGTGAGGCTTGGCCCAAGCGTGTGGAAAGCGGCCTGGAGTGTAGCAGCAGTTGGATAGTGGAGCAAGAATATAGGTTCCAAAAGACCTAGTGATTTCACATTTGCATGTTACCACCAAAACTCCTTAATGGAAAAATCAAAATGATATATGCACTCCTATATTCACTGCAGTGCAGAGTACAATACTCATGAAACCCCCAAATGGACACACAAACAGATAAAGTTGTAGTATAAACACACACAACAGAACACTGCTCAGCTACAAGAAAAGGTAAAATCTTGCAGACTCCTGCAATTTGGATGGATGGATGGATGGATGGATGGATGGATGGATGGATGGAGGGCATCCTGACAAGCAAAATAATTCAGAGAAAGGACAAATATTGTATGATCTCAGCATGCTATTTAAACAAAAGAAGGTAGTTAAAAAATCCTGAATGAAGATAAAGTCTTGATTTTTTGATTACACTAAGAAAACCTCAGTCAAGGAAGCAGACTGAAAGTGATCTGAGGACAATGGTGGGGAAAGGCACCCAGGTCGAGAGTTACTGATGACAACATATATGCTCTTAGTTGTGCGATGCACGTATAACATGCTGAAAACTACATCCCATGAACACTACACATGTGCCTAATTTTTCAAACACACCAACACTGGACCTTCACTCCTCAGCTACACAAAGCAACTTAAACTCCCGAAGTTGCTCGTGGGGAAATTGAAGGACACCCCTCGTTCTGTGTCCTGGAGAAGAATCCATAAAAGCTTCCGTGACTGGCTACTCCCAGGAGAGAGTAGACACACTCAGTGAGCTGGTGCCTTGTCTGCCCAGTACACCGTCTTTCTTCCCCCTGGGATTTCTCAAGTTTCTTTCCAATTGCTCTTTGCTCTGCCCTTTCAACAGCAGATATTTATCATCCTAACAAATTCTTCGTGGGATGAAGGATACTGAATTAGTTTAGTCGTGATACCAGCACCACCACCACCACAGGTTCCTCATAGTTCATGGGTCACCATGCGTAGCTTGCTCTGCTGGACCCAAAATCTCACTGGCTGCTTCCTTAAGTAAACAACCTGAAATCCATGTCTTGTCATCTGGCCCTCCTACTGCTTTCTTCGAATTGGTAATCATGATGTTTCCACTCAAACAGATCTGGGATTGCATCATTACACCCATGTACTTGTGAGCTGACAATGGCTGGAACACCTCTACCTGTTCTCTATAAATGAAGTGTCTGTGTCCAAAAATATTACAGATGATGAATGCACACTTTAAATATTTTAAGGCATTAAAATATACAAAAACATAGTTTCACTGTCAATTTTGTAAGCTCAACTGAACCTTAATGTCTTTGTTGATATTTGCTTAATTCTTGCATCTCCTGCTAACCCTGCTACCAACTGCACAACAATTGGATGTCAGATTAGGATTATTTTCATTATTTTAAGCCTAGAAATCTGTTTCATTTATTGATGAGGGAATAGTGATGGAACCTAATTGTTGGTTCCAAAACGTTTTGGGAAACAAAGGTGAAACTTTTCTACGTATGTATTTTCACATATGTTAGAGCTTCCCATTTTCCCCATTTACGACTGAACTGACTTTCTTCACGATCAAGGGCTAATGTTTTCAATAAGGAAACACTTTATGTTTGCTTTTGCATCATAAGAAAATGTCCACAAGGTAGTAGGACTTTGTTTGCTCCTGCTGTTTTATTGCTGTTTTATTTTGAGATTCTTTTGTTTTGGTTTTAAGCCACACTGGCTGTGCTCAATAATTCCTTCGCACTCAGGAATTACTCTGGCCGTGCTCAGGGTACCATCTGGGATGACTGGGATGGAACCCAGGTTGGCCATCTCAGCCGACGGGCATCGGATAGGAAGGAGCAGCAGGAGGAAGCTGGGACGTGCCCTGAGCCGGGGCTCCTGAGCTACGTGGACGAGCTGTGCTCCCAGGAGGCCTTTGTCACCAAGGTGGGGGTTTGGGCGCTGCTGTGGGGTGGGAAAGTGCAGGGCTGCTTCTGTCAGGACTTGGCAGTGACGTGTGTTCTTTGCTTTGAGCTCTGTGTGTGTATGCACACCTGTTCTTGAATATTTCTACTTGTGTTTGTGTTCATGTGTGCATGTGTGTCTCTGTGTACAAACATTGGCCCTTGCTTGTGCATTTCTGAGTTTGATCGATGTGTGAACATCTCTGGGTGTCTACATCTGTGTGCATTGTGTGGGCTCTGCGCAGACATGTGCAGATACATGTACACGTACCTAGAGGTGGAAGAGTGTGTGTCTTTATGTCAGGTGTGTGCTTGAATCCATGTGTGTTCACACGTGCTTCTCTGTGAGAGTAGGCGAATAGTCCATGTGCCTTTGTGAGTGAGGGTGTGTTTGCATCTGTGTGTGTGTGTGTGTGTGTGTGTGAGTGTGAGTGCTCCCGGTGTAGGTCTGTGTGAGATTTTGTGCAGCCGTCTAAGCCCCTGCCCTGTGCTGGGGACAGGTGTGTTTGCTTCCTCATTCCCTCCTGGTCCCTAAGAGGACCCTCACCCCCGCTTCCCTCTCCCAGGTCGAGGCGGTCATTCATCCCAGCTTCCTGGTGCACCTGCTCTCCCCAGAATCCCAGCTGGATCTCCTGGCCCTGGCTGAGGAGCTGGAGGAGGAAGAAAGACTCACCCCCACACAGGTGAGGCAGATGGACCTCTGGGGTCCATGTGGGGCCCAGGGGAATAATGCGAGGGTTTCCTGTAAGTCCGTGGGCAGAGACCCAGGGCAAACAGGAGGCATTTTTCATGTGATTCCTGGGAAAGAGACCCTGCAGGGGACACAGGGGACAGGTGTTGGGATCGGAAGTTCCCTAGCCATGGGAGGCGCGGAGAGACCAGATAGACACAATTCCTGCAGGAGTAAAAACGGGGTTTATTTAGACCAGCATGCTGGGGCTCCACAGCATACCCCAGATTGGGCAGTGGCTGAGAGACCCGAACTTCTTCAAAGGGGGTCTTATATAGGCCTTCACTGGCCGTTACAGCAAGGCCCGCACATTTCATAGCCAATAGATTTGTAACAACATATGCTTTCTTAACCAATTCATTTAACAGTACATCACTCCTTAGCCTATAGATTCAAAGATCAGCATTTAAGTACATGGATTGTCAGCACAGGCAAGGTTATAGCAGGAATCATTAAGCCTTAGGTAATCTCCCTTGACCATCCTCTTGAGTTACCCAAGTCTGCAGGGTGCTTTAGTGAGACAATACACTCCAGGAAAGGGCAATTTCCCCCAACCACCACATCCTGAGTTATCCTTTAACCAAGTCTGCAGGGTGCTTTACTGAGACAATACATTTCAGGAACAGTAAATACACCTGAATGCTGTCACACTTGGTTTAGAAACAAGTTATGCCCTGTTCACTTTCCAAGGCCCCTCTCCCGCAGGTGCAAAGCAGCCAAGCAGTTTTACAGAAAGCAATGTTGCAAGCTAGCTGAAGCATGCAAAAATTTGATGCCCTAATATGGATTCTTTCACAGGGCCCAGGGCACTCAGCAGCAGGAGGGTCGTGAGTCAGGAAGGGGCGCCCTAGCGCCCTGGGGCTTGCTCACTTGGTGGCCTCCCTGCCCAAATCATGACCAGGGGCCTCCCTCTGAGGCCTCAGGGGAGAGAAGGACGTGAATATGGGGTGAGGGGAGGGTTAGCGGGGGTGAGGGCCCTTAGTGAGACAGAGATCTGGTTTTTCTGTTTCGGGAGGAGTCGGGGTCACTCTCTGTCCCACCCTGCACCTCCACATACCCACACTGTCCCTTCTCCCCTCAGCTTGTGGAAAAGTGTCTGCGGACCCCGCAGGACAAGGAGGTCATGAAGGCTCATCCCCAACACCAGGTGACCCTAAAGGACTCGAATCCAGCCGAGAGTGCAGCAGCCACAGCACCCCAACACCTACCTGGGGCCACAGGCCAGGGGCCAGCGCTGAATCTGAGACTGACTCTGGACACGCCTCATGGCCTGGGCGGGCCGATGCCACTGCAATGGCACCTGGAGCTTCTGTCCTCTCTCTGGGGAGTCTGGAGTCCCCACCGCTGCAGGCAGGACCGGCCCCCTGTCCAGGCCTCACTGCCCCTACTCTGGACAGCAGGGCTCTCCACATGCTGGGAGAGGCCCCTCCTGGCCGGGGTCTGCTCAGGGCAGCAGAGGGCTCCAATGAGGAGGAGGAGGAGCTGCCCACCCTGGCCTTTCTCCTGGCCTCTCACCACAGCCTGCTGCCCTGGGCCTTCCCTGCGGGCCCTGGCTCAGACACTGGCCCCCTCTTCCCGAGAGCCTGTGGGGATTCTCGGTCCCCTCCCACTCACAGAAGGGCCTTCAAGCCTGCTGCCCTTGCTGCTGCCCCTTCCAGGAAGCGTCTCTGTGTGGGGGCCCAGAGCTGGACACTACTGAGACCCCCTTCCCCGGGGGCACCCCAGGGTGTCTGGGGACTCAACCTTGACTGTGGAGCTGGTGAGCCCCTCCCTGCCCCCAAAGAGAAGGTTCCAGCCTCCCGTGGCCCAGTGGAGGAGGACGGGGCACAGCATCCAGTCGGACACTGGGGGCGCTCCCTCCTGATCCCCCAGCAGCCTTGCGCTCCCCCTGATCTTCATCCAGCTAGGGCTGCTCTGGAATGGGGGGGCGGGCCCTGTGGTGGGGTTGGATGGAGCAGCCCCTTTTTGTCATTTTGTAAATAGTCAATAAAGTTCATTTCTTTGAAAACACTCTTGGTACCTCATGTCTCTCATGCTCCTTGGGCAGTCCTGAGATGAAGACAGGTAAGGGCGTTACAGCGATTGGGGATCTGTGAGGCATTGTGCTCGCTGGAGCAGGGAGGAGTCCTTCCCGCCTGTAGGGAGATGTGCTCAGTTTCACCAGACCCACCCAATTCTGTGGACTGTTAGGTCCCTAGGGACCCTGAGGGAGATTCCAGAGTTAAAACTCTATAAATTAGTAACTCTCCTTTTCCTGCCCCCTCCCTAGCAGAGCTTTAGAATGAAACTCTTCCCTGTTGGAACGTAAAGTCGGGAACCATTTGTTGGGCCCTCCTTATCTGTTACCTCCCTTAGGAACTCTTCCCTTATTCACCTCCAGAATGCAGGGCTGAGAATCAAAGGAAGCCAGGTGATAACCAAATGTCCCAGTTACCTGATGCCCACTAGTCACAATGCCTATGTACGTAAATGCTGATCTTTGAATCTATAGGCTAAGGAGTGAGGTACTTTTAAATGGATTGGTTAAGAAAGTATATGTTGTTACAAATCTATTGGCTATGAAATGCGCGGGCTTTGCTGTAACGGCCAGTGAAGGCCTATATAAGATCCCCTTTGAAGAAGTTCGGGGTCTTGCCTCACCTAACTGACCTGCGTGTCTGTGTACGCGGCTTGACCCTGGCTAGCCAGTCTTAAAATAAACCTTGCTTGCTGTTTGCAGTCTCTGGAGTTTCTTTGTCGTTAAAGGGAGATCACGATCCGCGCCCTAACATGGACATAGGCAAGACTCACGTTTGCTGTCTTTTCCTTGGAATGCATCAAAAAGCACATCAAAGATTGAGGGCATCTTGCCGGGAAAAATCACAGCATGGGAGAGAGCAACACAAGGGAGCTCTCGCAGGTGTGGGAGACAGAGAAACAGTTTGAGACCAATGGCCAGGGACAATCTGAGAACTGGTTTACAGATGGGGACTTTCCAAGGAAGGGGAACTCAGTGGGTGCTCTGGGGTTGGGGGCAGGGAGGCAGGGGGTGGTTGTGAAGGGAACTGAGACATGGGGAGGGCAGCAGATACTCTGGTGCAGGCTTTGCTGTTGCAATGGTGCATGCAATGTTGTAAATCTCTCTGCTTTCAAAACCTGAAAGTTCAGGGGCTGTATAGATAGTATAATGGCTAGGGCATTTGCATTGCAAACAGCCAACCTGGGTTTGATCCCAGCATTCTATATAGTTTTCTGGCAAAAGGAATTTCTGAGTGCAGAGCCAGGAGTAAGTCCTAAGCATAACTTGGTCTTGTGCTGCTTCCATATAAGGGTTTTTTTAAAGTTCAGAGTAAAACAAATATTTTTTTTAAAATTCAGACCATAGAAGGATTAAGGCATTTCCCTTCCTGTAGCTTTGGTTCTATCCCCTGCATTGGGTTTGTTCCTTCAAGCATCACCAGAAATTATCCCTGATCAGAAAGCCAGAAGCAAGCCCTGAGCACAGTTGGGTGTGGTCCAAACATTCAAAAATGAAATTTAAAATAAATGTTCATTAAAGCTTTTCTTTTTTGCCTCCCCCCCGCCGCCCCTCATTAAAGCATTTGTACATTATACCATTAATCAAAGTGGAATGTATAATTGCTATGGAATTTGGTATAGTCAAAATTTCAAGTTTTTTCACCTCAGGTAAGGCGTTCGCCTTACAAGCGGCCAACATGGCCGACCCGAGTTCGATTCCTCCGCCCCTCTCGGAGAGCCCGGCAAGCTACCGAGAGTATTCGATATGCCAGACACAGTAACAACAAAGTCTCCAATGGAGACGTTACTGGGCCCGCTCGAGCAAATCGACGATCAACGGGAGGGCCTTTACCTTTACCTTTACCTATTTTATAAGTTAGTTCACAATAATTGATTATATTTAATATTCAAACACCAATCCCACCACCATTACACCTTCCCATCACCCAATTTGGGATCTTCTATCCCAAGCCCCAAAAGCTGTCCCCAAACACAACTGAAATAATATATTTTGTATTGTCTGTTATGAAAACTCTGAAAATGCCACAAAAAAATCCATAGAGGAAACAGTGTGAAGATTGTTGTATTTTGGCAGAGGCCATTAAGACATTCTTTAGGATATCACTAACATTTTGTTAAAGGTTCAGTGATATGAGCTTTTGTATATATATACATCTGAAAATATGTATATATGTATGTATATATATTTCCCTCTATGATTTTGTTACCTACTGTTTGTACCTCATCAAATGTGTTCTGGTACTTATGGAGAATGGGTAGGGAGTGTCTTATGATGTCCAGGAATATGTTCAATCGTCCGCCTGAGCGTGTGGGGAGCAGCCTTGAGCATGGTGGCAGTTGGGTTGGAGGCTTTTGGTTGCCAGGGCTCGGTCCCAGCTATTTCTCCCGGAAGGGGGCAACATGACGCCCACCATAGCCATGCCACGGGACACTGTGCCATGCTGTTTCACTCGGGGCACCCCAAGGGGGGCGGGTGTGAGCCCTCCCTGCCCAAGGAACATTGAGAAGTTCTACTTTACGCTTATTGTTCTCAAAATATGTGGATAATACAGAGGATTTCAACACTTGAGCTTTTGAGCTTTTGAGTTTGTTTTGTTTGAAAGACTGATAAGACCCAAGGAAAAGGGTAAAAAATGAGCTAATCTGAGATGTGAGATAAAAGAACAACTTTTTGGCTTCCTCTCTCTGAAGAGAGAGGTGTCTTTTTTTTTCAAATTTTATTGAATCACCATGAGATTGTTACAAGCTTTCATGTTTGGGTTACACTCACACAATGATCAAACACCTGTCCCTCCACCAGTGCACATTTCCCAGCACCAAAATCCCTGATATAACCCCCTTTCCCACCCTCTCCCTGCCTCCATGGTGTTGGTGGCACCCACCGCCCTCCTTCTTCAGCAGGCTGTAGCCCCTCCACCTTTTCACATAAGCTGCAGAAAGACCGCCACCTTGAGACTCCTTGTTTGCTGAGAAAATGCCTCTATCAGAACTAGAAAAGCTGAGAATGGTTATGTACCACTGTCTTGGTTTTGTAATCACTTGTTCATGATTTATCTGTGCCAACTTGATGCCAAGAGAGCTCTTTCATGACCTCTTTCCCTAAGAGACAGACGGGACCGAGGGACATTTGGGCGGGGGGGTGTCTGAAGGGACACTGGATGGTCTCAATAGGCCAACAGGGCTCCATTTGCCCTGGGGACAACCCTATCTTTCTTGGTCTACCCCGAAGTCTTCTGGCCATTTGTGGAAGGGGGGGATCAGAGAAACAGCAAAATCAATCGATGGACTATGAGTATGTATGTGTGTGCATGTGAGTTTGCACATATTTGCAGTCAGTTTGTCCAATTGTCTGTGTGTAAAAGGCTCAAAGTTAGCGCGAGGATGAAAGCAGAAGTAGAAGTCCCTCAAGGAAAGCCGCATCATTAATAAAGCTCAGCCTGTGAAGTCACGAGTATCAGCAGCTTCTAATTTAGATTGAAGAAAAGAAAGTAGACCAAAACGTTAAAAATATTAGAACTATTTCAGGTTTTTGGCAACTTAAACTTTAACGATTGCAGGTTTACTGGATTAAGACTCAACTTTGATGTTTAGTGTTCTCATGGGGAAAAATATAGCCTCTGAGGACTTCTTATGATTCACTGTGAGCAGATCTGGAGCCCGTGCTAATTAGAGAAGGTCACTCTAAAATATCAGCAGCCTGCAAGTGTGCTTCCTTTGCAGTTTTTATTAACAAATGAAGACTAAGCAGTTAAGATAAATCATTCTAATCAACTAAGTTCAACTATAAATTTTGTTGTTAGTTTGATTAGTATATATGTCAAATGAACTAAATAACCTTTAGTCTTTCTTGTCTTAGAAAACCAAGTTTGTTTTGAAAGTTTTTATTTGTGTTGAAATAAATAAGTAGGAATTATTTTGTGGTAACTTTTGGAAAACAGGGCTTCCCAGACTAAACTCTAAAGACAAATTTGAATTGAAAGAAATAAAGGGGGGTGAGAGTCTGAGAAGAGTTTCTAAGACAATCCATGAAATTGGCTATTTAAAATTCAGACCTGTTTAGAGTTTCATGGGAGGCATTGTCATTTAAAAAAAAGGGGGGGGAGTTTAGAATTATGTAGCTATAAAATAAAGTTATGTGTTAACTAATTTCAGTCAGCTTCACTTAGTTGAAAGGCAAACGTATAAACCAGAATTGACCATACTTAGGAATATTTTATTTTTGAGATTTTCTTGTAGTTTCAATTTTAGTGTTATTGAGTAAATTTAGAAGTAGCTCTGTTCCGTACTTTTCTCCACTCCTGACTGGAAGTAGTCTCCAGCTTAGGAATTCATTGTTTTCTACTTAAAACGGAAAAAGGTAGTAACCTTTTTAAACTCATTATCTACTTAAAAAGGTACTACTTAAAAAGTAGTACCTATTTATGACCATGATCCAGAGACTCACAAATAAATTTTGGAAGAGAGCCAACATGCTACAGAGAGGCTTCCGAACCCCAAACAACCATCCAGTTAAAAATTTAACTTCAGCTCTAGCACCCTATTTAAAAATTTAGAATTCCTGGGCATTTCATACTGTATGACATTGATATACCAAGAGTAGCACACTACATTTGATGGATGTAAGGTAGAAGGCAACTTATCTTGATAAAAAAGTATATCTATCTATCTATCTATCTATCTATATATATATGTATATATAGGCACACAAGGCTCAACCTGTAACAACATGTTAGTGATCTCCTAGGCACTGTAGCACTGTCCTCCCATTGTTCATCGATTTTCTCAAGCAGGGCGCCAGTAACGTCTCCATTGTGAGACTTATTGTAACTGTTTTTGGCATATCAATACACCACGGGGAGTTTGCTAGGCTCTGCCATGCAGGCAGGATACTCTCGGTAGCTTGCCAGGCTCTTGATAGAGGGAACCTAGAAAGGTAAGCAGAAATGTCAGGGAAAAATGATTTTAGTCACTAGGAAAGAAAGATTAATTCAGTCTTAAGAAGAAAATAAACACACTACTGTGGACTGAGTTCACAAAAAGGTGTAGTCCTAGTGCCCAGGAACGCTTCCTCCAGTCCCGGGACTTCTCTGCTTCTCTTACCAGGAGAATCCTTATAGTCAACCTGATATCCACTTACCCAAAACTCACTTACGTTTCTTCCCCTGGTTCCCTGAAACCAAAAACATCCCTCAACTAAGAGAAGGCCTGAAGGCTTACCTTTGACTATCACTACTGACAGGAATAGAAGCATTTAAACCTTTGGTCAGAGTTTCAACTTTTTCAAAATATACTTTGTTATTGATAATTAAAATTTTCCAAGATGTCTGGCTAGGTTAGCTGGGATGAAATCTGTAAGAAGAGTAATAGGTAGATAGATATCAGTGGTATATATGTGATTCCTGAAACTATGGGTGATATGCCTTTGACTAATTTGTATTTTTTTTCTAACTTTCTTTCTTTCCTTTTTTTTTTTTTTTTTTTTTTTTGCTTTTTGGGTCACAACCGGCAATGCACAGGAGTTACTCCTGGTTCATGTACTTAGGAATTACTCCTGGAGGTGCTCAGGGGACCATATGGGAATCAGACCTGGGTTGGCCGCGTGCAAGGCAAATGCCCTGCCCACTGTGCTATTGCTCCAGTTCCTATCCATGATCTTTTCAAAGAAACACAACAAACACGCCCAAACTTTATAAGGAACAATAACCAACTCCCCATCCCCACCCTTATCCCCAGTAGCCAGAGAAATCTTAGGAAAAAAGAATTGGAAGGCATTCACCTTCCCCAGCTTCAAACTGCACTACAAAACAGTAGTAAATGAAACAGCATGGTTCAAATAATGTCAGACTTCCAAATAAATGAAATAGAATTGAAAAGCCCAGAGACAGATACAGATATATGGTCAGTTTATCTTTGACAAAGGAGCAAAGAGAACGGAGAAAGGGAAACCTCTTCAACACGTGTCCTGGGAAAACTGATCAGCCACAAGTGAAAAATGAGCTCATACCACTTTCTAACACCATGCACAAAAGCCAAATAAAAATGGCTTAAAGACCTCAACATCCCATCTGACTCTGTTAGGTATCTAGAAGAAAGCACAGGGTCACACCCGGCGATGCACATTGAAGCTAGGAGCATATTTATGGATGCCATGCCATTGGCCAAGAAAGTGACAGCAAAGATAAACAAATGAATCTGCAGTGAGTTAAGAATCCTCTGCATCTCAAAAGAAACAATGACTCAGGATACCAAGACGGCCCCCAGATGGGGAGAAATTATTTGCCAACCACTTATCCCATAAAGGGTTAATGTGCAAGATGTATAAAGCGCTGGTAGAACTCTATAAGAAAATAACACCTAACCCCAGAAAAAAATTGGAGAAGAGATAGAAAGAAACTTCCTCAAAGAAGAAATACAAACAGCCAAAGCACATATAAAAAAGTACTCTATCACTTAGTATCAGGGTAATGCAAATCAAAACAATGAGACATCACATCATACTAGAGAAACTGGCACTCATCAAAACAGCAACCAGTCTTGGCATGGATGTGGGGCAAAAGGGAACCCTAACTTACTGCTGGTTGGAATACCAGCCTTTTTTGAAAATTTTGGCCATTCGCCAAAAAACTAGGAACTGAACTTCAATATGACCCAGAAATCTCACTTCTTGGACTGTATCCCAAAGCCCCAAAAAACACAATTCAGAAAAGACATCTGCACTCCTATATTCATTGCAACACTATTCACAATAACTAAGACCTGGAAACAACTCAAGTGTCCAAGAACAGATGATCGGATAAAGAAGCTATCATATATATACATATACACAATGGAATATACTCATCTGTAAGAAAAGATGAAGTCATGCATTTTGCTCTTTTGTGGGCTGGATCTGGAGAGTATCATGCTGAGTGGAGTTAGTCTAAGGGAGAGGGACAGACACAGAAGGATCTATCTCATGTGGGGTATGAAGAAACAGCATGCCGGAGTGGGAGCATGGCAGGGAGGGCGTTTGCCTTGCATGCTGCCGAGCCGGATTCGATTCCCAACATCCCATATGGTCCCCTGAGCACAACCAGGAGTAATTCCTGAGTGCAGAGCCAGAAGTAACCCCTGAGCATCACTGGGTATGACCCAAAAAAGAAAAAAGAAAGAAAGAAAGAAAGAAAGAAAGAAAGAAAGAAAGAAAGAAAGAAAGAAAGAAAGAAAGAAAGAAAGATGGCTGGGGATTCACAAATGCCCAAAGCAACAGAAATAAAGAGCACGAGAAGTGACCTTTCGTGGGAATCTTGACTGGGGATGGGCACAGAGGCAGGAGAACAGGTCAGGGAAGGGAACACTGCAACAACGGTGCAGGAAAGTGGCCACCCTCAAAGAGGACATGGTGCTGAAAGGAAGTACAGTGACATGGACATTCATGATACCCTACTGGGAATAGTATTGTAAACCACGGCGATTTAAAGAGAAACAAAAAATGAATGAAAAACTGCCTTACTCAGAAGCATGCTATGACGGGAGTTGGGGTAGGAGGGAAACCGGGAACACTGGAGGAGGGAAGTGGACACGGGGAAGGCATTTCTGTTGGAACATTGCATACCTAGAACTCAATTGTGAACAACCTTGTAATGTTGTAATTCATGGTGACTTAAAAAAAAAAAAAAAACAACCGAAAGCCCAAAACAAAATCAATCTGATGGGAAGACAAGCGAAGAACAGAACCAAGCATTGCTCCTGCCTCTTGCACTCCGGGCTGCAATAACGTCCTTCCCTTTTCGCAAAATTCAGTGTGGTAGAGTTTGACTTTCTGGTTCATCAGGTTGTGAGTGGGCCAAAATTTGGATTCACTACCACATAAAACGATACGTATTTAGTTTCCAAAGCAAAATATTCAGATCCCCAGCTGAGATCATCTCTTGTTTAAATGGGTTGGGACATACAGTGTTCTTTTGACATGAATTTCCAAATGTATTTGGCAATCCGAGGTAAAATGTTTTGCTGCTGCTTATGTTCTGAACTACAACCAAAAATAATTGATCTACTTCTGAAGAATTGCAGCCAGGGATCATATCAGATTGGTGAGTGAAAGCATCCTATCCTCTCCATCTAATAATTCTTGCATATTAAAATTTGGCTATCTCTCTCTTGGCGTTCCTCGCACATTCATGGAGGTGCTGAACCAGTCGATCGTATTCCTCGTCAATGTTGTCAACAATGGCATCTTCCCATGTTGCCGCAATAGTACCAAAGAGTTCCCAGTTGGTGGTCATTCTGGGAGTTCTCTTTTTGAATTTTGCAGCCCTTTCTCCCCGCTCTGTGAAGTAGAATTTTGCACGAAGGAGACGGTGGTCCGATCCCGTTCGAAATTTTGGGACAACAGCGACATCAGTCAGGCAAAACCGTTGATTGAATATGATGTGGTCTATTTCGTTGTGGAATCGTCCACCGGGAGACTCCCATGTCCATCGCTTAGATTCTGCCTTCTGGAACTGTGAGTTACCATGAATGGTCTTGGTCGACATAATGAACTCAGACAGTCTCTCACCCTGTTCGTTCCATTCTAGGCCATGGGTTCATAGGTGAAGTTCTTCAGTTGATCTTCTCGGTCCTATCTTGGCATTAAAATCACCCACAATGATCATGTAGAAGGTGTGGTCTTCGACTGGTTCAGCACCTCCATGAATGTGCGAGGAACGCCAAGAGAGAGATAGCCACAAAAAATCGCCTATCTTCGAAAACTCTTGAGCTAATTCGCCAGCGTGGTTTGGCGCATGCCTCAGGCAACCACAAGCTAACGTCTGAGCTCGCAAAGCAGTGCAGAGATGCAATCAAGGAAGACCTCAAAGAGAGAAGAGCAGAAGTACTGGTAGATGCGGCAGAAGCCGGGAAAAGTATTCGTAACGCCCGCCTATCCTTCGTCAAATATAAGACCAAGATGACTGCCCTCCGACGTCCTGATGGATCCATCACATCCTCCAGAATGGCAATGGAGAAGATTATCCATGACTTCTACTCAAATCTCTTCCATAGCCATGTCCACTTGCCGACATACCAAATTCCACAGGATGGATATGTCGTTCCCAACGTTCTCCCTTCCGAAATCCGACACGCCATTTCGTCGGTAAAGAAACAAACAGCACCCGGCCCAGACAAGGTCAGACCTGAACACACCTGAAGAACCTGCCATCAGTACTCATCAATACACTGGCTCGGCTCTTCACTTGCTACCTGTCTGAATGCAAGGTTCCGTCCCAATGGAAAACCAGCAGGACCGTACTACTGTTCAAGAAGGGAGACATCCATGACATTGGCCACTATCACCCGATCTGCCTATTGTCTGTCATCTACAAGTTGTTCACTCGAGTCATCCTAAATAGGATTGGCAGAACACTAGATGAAGGACAACCATGCGAGCAAGCAGGGTTCCGCAAAGGATTCAGCACCATCGACCATATCCACACGATAACCAAGCTCATTGAGGTTTCTCGGGAGTTCAAGATGCCGCTCTGTTTAACGTTCATTGATTTAAAGAAGGCCTTTGATTCTGTTGAGACGGAAGCGGTCATTGAAGCCCTAGCCAATCAGGGCATTCAAGCCCAATACATCAGGATCCTCCATGAGCTGTATTGCGGATTCATTACCAGGATCTCACCATTCTACAAAGAAGTGATCGTTGATGTCAAGAGAGGGCTGCGGCAGGGTGATACCATTTCACCGAAACTCTTCAGTGCCACCCTCGAGAACATCATGCGACGACTGGAATGGGAAGGAATGGGAGTGAAGATAGATGGTCGGCAACTACACCACCTCCGCTTTGCTGATGACATTGTTTTAATAACACCAAACATCAGCCAAGCGGCACAAATGCTGGCTGACTTTGACCGTGAGTGTGGAAAGGTAGGACTACAGCTGAATCTTACGAAGACAATGTTTATGAGAAACAGCCTTGTTCCTGACGCCCCATTCGCTCTCAATGGAACGACCATCTCCGAATGCAACAGCTATGTGTACCTAGGTCGAGAGGTCAACATGACAAATGACCTGGCACCCGAGCTGCGCAGGAGGAAGAGAGCGGCTTGGAACGCCTTCAAGAATGTCGAAGAAATAGCTAAGAGGACGAAGAACCTCTGGCTCCGGGCACATCTCTTTGATTCCACTGTTCTTCCTGCATTAACATATGCCTCAGAGACCTGGGCCCTACGCAAACAAGATGAGAACGCCATTCAGGTCTCCCAAAGAAGAATAGAAAGAGCTATGCTTGGAATATCACGTTTCACTCAAATGAGAGAACGAATCCGGAGTTCTGACATCTGTCGACGATCAAGGATCAGGGACGCTGTCTCATTTGCCAAGGTGTCGAAAATAAGATGGGCTGGTCACGTAATGAGATTTAAAGACGACCGCTGGACTAGAGCTGTTACCGACTGGATTCCACGGGATATCAAAAGACCGCGTCACCGCCCACCTTCCAGATGGTCAGACTTCTTCGTCAAGATCATGAACGATCGGTTTGAGGCCCTTCATGTTCCCGGAGCGAACAGATGCCATTGGGCTACACTAGCACGCGATAGGGACAAATGGAGACGTTACTGGCGCCCGCTCGAGCAAATCGACGACTAAAGGGAAGTTAAGTGATTAAGTGATTAAGTGATTAAAATTTGATTGATTGTAATTTAGTGAGATGTAGCAATATTGTTTCATGTGCAAGGATTGTGTTGTCTCTAATTGACCTAGAACACATTTCTCTCTGTGGAGATTTATGGCAGAACCAGGAATATAATACTCTCTCACTTTCAGTGACAGCTGACTATTAATTGTATGAAATCAAATGAAATCAAAGAGGGACTGTAATCATTAAGAAAGTGGATGAATATAGAATAAACATTCTGTCATTGCTGTTGTTGTTGCTTCTAAGGAAATAACCAAAATTCAGCTAGTTTTGTAAAATCTTGTATTCACTTGTTATTAAAGTCATAGTCTGACTTTTTCCCCAAGAACCGTCAGTATTGATTCTTCTATACATTTTATAAATAGTAAGCATACTTATGTTATGTACTTTAAATAGAAATTTTAATTTAATATTAAAGATTTCTTTTTAATTGTGTTTGGAGCCATACCTAGCAGTGCTCTGGCTCTGTGCTCAGGGATCATTCTTGGCAGGGCTTGTAGGACCGTTTGTGATACCGGAGATGAAGCTTGGGTCAGATGCATGCAGAGCAATTGCCCAACCTACTGTACTATTGTTCAGAACTGGAGCGATAGCACAGCAGGTAGGGTGTTTGCCTTGCATGAGGCCGACCTGGGTTCGATTCCTCCGACCCTCTCGGAGAGCCCAGCAAGCTACCGAGAGTATCCTGCCCGCACAGAGAGCCTAGCGAGCTCCCTGTAGCATATTCAATATGCCAAAAACAGTAACAACAAGTCTTACATTGGAGACATTACTGGTGCCCGCTAGAGCAAATCGATGAACAACAAGAGGACAGTGCTACAGTGACTGTACTATTGTTTAGCCCCTTGTTCAATTATTAACCTATAAAGTTCTTGTATTATACATGATTTTCAGTCATGGTCACGGTCACGTCCTCCCATTATTCATTGCATAGCACAACGGGTAGGGTGTTTGTCTTGCATGCGGCCGACACGGCCGACCCGAGTTCGATTCCTCCACCCCTTTCGGAGAACCCAGCAAGCTACTGAGAGTATCTTGCCCTCATGGCAAAGCCTGGCAAGCTACCTGTGACATATTCGATATGCCAAACACAGTAACAAGTCTCACAATGTTACTGGGCCCGCTCGAGCAAATTGATGGACAGCGGGAGGACAGTGACAGTGACAGTGATTAGTGCTCATAAAGTCATTCACCAATGATTTTCAGTTTAAATAAAACTGTGTAACTTGGGAATAGTACATTTTAAAATTAAAGGTGATGTTACCAGTGAATGATTGATTGATTTCTTGGACATCCCATGAGGCTCAAGGGTAGCTCCATGCTCAGACCTCAGGATCATTCTGGTGGTGCTCAGTTGCTCCAGGGATCATAGGTGGTATGAAATCCAGGACTTCTGCACACAAAGCATGTGCTCAGCTGATTAATCACAGAATCATCATCATTCATTCATCATCCTGTTATTCGTCGATTGCCTCGAGCAGGCCCCAGTAACGTCTCTTTCATCCTAGCCCTGAGATTATATTCAAGGCTCTTTAGGAGAATGAGACCCATCATTGTTACTGGTATTTGGCATATTTGGTACGCCACGGGGAGTTTGCTAGGCTCTGCCCTGTGGGCAGGCTACATTCGATAGAATCACAGAAATTTGACCGAAAAACAGACTGTTGCTTAAAAAAGTAAGAGGGGGGGTTGGAGTGACAGCACAGCATGTATGGCATTTGCCTTGCATGAGACCAACCCGAGTTCAATTCCCAGCAGCCCATATGATCCCCAGAGCACCGCCAGGAGTAACTCCTGAGTGCACGAGCCAGGAGTAACCCCTGTGCATCACCAGGTGTGACCCAAAAAACAAAAAAAAAAAAAAAGAAAAAGGTAAGAGAGAAGGTGAACTGTCTTATTTTTGCATACGAACTCTACCTGGCTGCTGCCAAGAAGGGCCGAGCCTCAACTGAGCTCACAAAGAGCTTCTAGAGGCTGGCTGAGCAGTCTCTCCATCTGAAATGCCATTTGGGTTTTAGCTTTTTTTCACGCCCTGCAGTGTTCAAGGCATACTCCTGGCTCTGCAATCAGAGATCACTCCCAATGGGAACTTGGGGAACGTATGTGGTGCTGGGATCAAACCTGGACCAGATGTGTGCAAGGCATGCTGAGCCCTTTAAAGTATTATGCTAGTACAGCAGGTTGGGCACTTGCCTTGCATACAGCAAACACAGGGCCAATCCCTGGCACTACTATTGTCCCCCAAGCACAGCCAGGAGTAATTTCCAGGTGCAGAACCAAGAGTAACTCCTGAGCACCACCATGTGTGGCCTTAAGAAAAAAATGAAAAAACCCATATATTTAAAATGAAAAATTAAATCTATGAACACTTGAAAGGGAACACACTGTATTCTAGGAAAAATGAGCTGAATATACCCACCCTCAAAACTTTCAACACTACAGGGTTTAAATCTTAGAGCTTCCAATCTCAGGGGCCAGCGTGGACGAACTCGGTGAGCCGAGGGTATGCTGTGTGCGCAGGAAAACCCATGGTCACCCACAGCTACATACATCTCTGAGCACTGCCAGGAATGATTCCTGAGCACCGATCCAGTAGTCCATGAGCACCGCCAGCTGTAGCCCAACAAAACAACAAAACAAATCCTCAGACCTGCTCCCATTCCTTCAGACAGTGGTAGCTTCCTGGTCAACGCGCCCCTGCCCTCCCCAGCATCATCCACAGCATGGAGTCGCCGTGCCCATGCACTGGCCCTGGGCTTCATCCCCTAGGCCTGGCAAGGCCGGCACCTCCGTTTCTTTTCTTTTCTTTTCTTTTTAATTTTTATTAGTGAAACACCATGAGGTACAGTTGTAGATTTACAAATTTTTGTGCTTGGGTTTCGATCATACAATGATCAAGTACCCATCCCTCCACCAGTGCCCATTTTCCACCTCCATGGATCCCAGTATCCCTCTCACACCCATCCCCCTATCCCACCCTGCCTCTGTGGGAGGGCATTCCCTCCTGTTCCTTTTGGGTGTTGTGGTCTGCAAAAGAGGCATCGAGTGGCAATCATGTTCAGTCCATAGTCTACTTTCAACATGTATCTCCCCCCCTGGGAGGAGCCTCCAAACACCCTTTATTTGGTGCTCCCTTCTCTATCTGAGCTGCCCTTTCCCCTAGAGTGCCCGGCTGGCCTCTAAGCCATGGAGTAAATCCTCCTGGTGCTGATCTCAGCTATTCTTGGGTATTAATCTCCTATTTTCTTACTTTATGTCCCCCAGAAGAATGCAATCTTTTTATGTCTATCCCTCTCTTTCTGACTCATTTCGCTTAGCATGATACTTTCCATGTGGTACCACTTGCATGTAAAACTCATAACTTCATCTTTTCTAACAGCTACATAGTACTCCATTGTGTAGATGTACCAAAGTTTCTTTAACCAGTGATCTGTTCTTGGGTACTCAGGGTTTTTCCAGATCCTGGCTATTGTAAAGAGTGCTGCAATGAACAAACAAGTGCAGATGTCATTTCGACTATACTTTTTTGCCTGTCTGGGATATATTCCCAGGAGTGGTATTGCTGGATCAAATGGGAGCTTGATTTCTAATTTTTTTGAGAATCGTCCATACTGTTTTCCAAAAGGGCTGAACTAGTCGGCATTCCCACCAGCAGTGGAGGAGTGTCCCTTTCTCACCACATCCGTGCCAGCATCGGTTGCTTTTGTTCTTTTGGATGTGGGCCAGTCTCTGAGGTGTGAGATGGTATCTCATTGTGGTTTTGGTATGCATCTCCCTGATAATTAATGATGTAGAACATTTTCTGATGTTCTTTTTACCATTTGGATTTCTTCTTTGAGAAAGTTTCTGTTCATTTCATTGCCCCATTTTTGGATGGGGTTGGATGTTTTCTTCTTGTGGAGTTCAACCAGTACCTTGTATATCCTGGATATCAACCCCTTGTCAGATGTGTATTCGGCGAATACCCTTTCCCATTCTGTAGACTGTCTCTGTATTTTGGTCACTGTTTCTTTGGAAGCACCTCCGTTTCTTACCCTTCTCTAACCTTGCTTTCTCCACACTGTGGTGGGAGGTTTCCGCTGCTGCCTTGCTCCCCGCGTGCTCTCGCACTGTGAACTATTGGACCAAGAAACGCATTATCTTGATGTGTCATTGCTCTAAAATCACCACGCTGAGTAAAATGGGGCAGTTAGGAGCACACGACAACTAGCAGGTCACTCGCGGCAGGACCTCTGGGTGACCCCTTCCAGTAGCTGGACAGAAATCATAAGGTAAAGACTCGCACAGAAGAGCCAGACAGCACTGCTCCCAGGCAGGAACAGGGTGGCCAGAGGCGATCAGTGTCTGTGGAAGGGACAGTAGAACGTTGCCGTCGCTGTCAGACCCATGATGGACCTCCACCTTGGACTGTTACTGCGCAACCGATCAGGAAACTCCACTCTTTGCCCTTCTCTGACCCACAATCTTGCTGGACTGCCGGAAATCTTCCTACCGGAAGACTCTTGCACCCCCACTCAGGCCACTGGCCTGGCTGTAGTCCATCGTCAGTGCAATAAATCACCTTGCTGGTTGGCCTTAAGAGCAATTTGAAGGCGGCTCCATATTGCTTCCCGTAAAGGCTGAGCCAGGTGACATTCCTAGCCACAGCCAAGGTCCCTTTCTCACCATGCCCCTGCCAACATGGGCTCTTATTTTTGGGGATGTGCCATTCTCACAGGTGTGAGAGGTGTGAGTCAATATGTGACTTGTGTTGAGTATTTTCCATGTGCCTGTTGGCCGTCCTGCCCTATGAGGCAGCAACATAGACCCAAAGGTGACATCACAGGGGGGACTGATTCACACTATAGAGCTGGGGGGGGAGGGGGGAGGAGGATTGGCCTTTGCGGGGGAGATGGGTACACTGGCAATGTGTGTGATGTTGGAAATATAGCCATGAGAATCCATTATTAATCGCACTCTAAACAAACAAAACCCCAAAAATAAATGAAAGAGCTTGGCTCGGTATGCTTGACCAAGCGAACTCCACATAGCATCACATATGCACGGCCAGGGTTCTGCCCCGGGTTCTAGATCCACCTTTACACTTTCTTTTCCTCTGGCTTTGTTTCCTTCATGTTTGACTGAAATCTTGGTATCCAACTCAGTCCTTCATGCTCTCCTGTACTTCAGCCTCATCTCTCTTCACTTTGATCTTGGATACAGTAGTTCCTCTAGCTGTCCTCTCAGCCTACTTTCACTTTCTGATGGACATGCTCAGTGGGAGCCGATCCGCGTGATTCCTGAGCCCCACCGGGTGCATGGAAACTGCCACGTCAAGCACTCCCACACCCACCAGGAAAATGACTAAAGGTAAACATTTACAGAACAATGGGGGTCCGCAGAGGGAGTTTCTGGTTATTCCCAAGTGCATTTCATGAAATTTGTTTCTTCATTTCTTTCACCATTGCAAAGATCTTTTATCTCTAAGGATTACATTTACACACCACCTATGGCTCTTTCTCCGTCGTAAAATGCAAATATCCAGATTTAGGGCTGCGAGATGGCTCCATTGGCTAAGCGCATACTTTATAGACGGGAGGCCCTGGTTCCATCCCTGAAACCACATGGCTTCCTGAGCACTGTCAGGAGTGAGCCACGAGCAGTACTGGGTGTGGCCAAAAAACAAAAAAAAATTGGATTTTCCCCACAATTTATGCACAAAAAAGTTTTACAACCAAATCATTTTAGAACATTTCATTTTGGCATATTCCATTTTAATTCACCTCTAGTAAGATTCTGGGACTACGGCTGTGCTGGGCGGCTATGCTGAGGGATGGAACATTTGCTGTTTTTTTTTTTTTTTTTTGTGGTTACCTTACCTTATATCGTTGTATTCTCAGCCAAATTAAATATACCTATGAGACCAGAGAGAGAGTAGAGCAGGTAGAAAACTTGCCTTGCCTGTGGTTTACCTGGGTTCCATCCCCAGCACCACATCTGGTCCCCAACGCCCAACATGAGTAAGCCATGAGCACCACTGGAGTGACCCCCAAAATAAACAACAAAAATGTATATACTCTCAAGAATTAACTATGTGTGCATCCACACGTGGAATCTATTCTAATCAGTCTCTAGCTGTCTAGGAATGTCACTAGACCTGAGGGAGCGAAGCGCTGATGTTTCGTCAGAGTGTGTAGCCGACACCCTAAAGATAAGACGATACTGAAAGACAGAGTGAACTGGACAGTATGAGATGCACATCATGCAAATCATAATGGACTCATGCATGCTTGAAGGAATCTGTATAGTTTTAACTATTACATGAACTGTTTAAACTCTTTAAAAAATATAAATATTATCCAAATTTCCTACTGCCTGTCAGCTCAGGAATTGTAGGTCTCAGAGGTTTGTCAACTTAGCTTCAGGTGCCAGGGCAGGCAAAGTGGCACTAGGGAGATGGGCTGGGGCGCCAGCTCAAAGGAATACAGCACCCCCGTGGGCAGGAGGCTGGGTTCGAGCCTCCGCACTGCATGCTCCTGAGTACCTCCAGGAGCAACCCCTGGAGTAAACTAGGTGCATCACCAGGCACTGCGAGGTGTGGCCCCCAAAACACACCCCAAAAGGTATTCTGGGCACCCACTCTCATCCTGCAACCAGATGAAATACTCCCATAGAGTGGGGTACATGAATGTGCCAGGGGTCTACGGCACCCAGACTGCAGCACAGAGCAAAGGTTGGAGTAAGGGTCAACCAGAGGCAGGCAGGGAAGGCTGCGGTTTGCACTCCTTCCTGTGTGACTATCCCCCACTGCACACTGCAGCTAAAAGACCTACTTCCGCTCTTTAAAAAATTTTTTTTAAATAATTCATGACCATCCTGTTATTCGTCGATTGCCTCGAGCAGGCCCCAGTAACGTCTCCTTCATCCTAGCCCTGAGATTTTTAAGAAAGTGCGATATTCAAGGCTCTTTAGGAGAATGAGACCCATCATTGTTACTGGTATTTGGCATATTGGGTACGCCACGGGGAGTTTGCCAGACTCTGCCGTGTGGGCAGGTTACATTTGGTAGCCTGCCTGTTTGTCCAAAGTAGAAATGAGATAATAAGATGTCATAATAAGATGTCGCGAGACATCTAAAAATAATTATTATTTGGTTTCTGGCCACACCAGCAATGATCAGATGTTATTCTTTGCTCTGCACTCAGAAATCACTCCTAGTGGTGCTTGGGGGACCATGTGAGACATGGGGATCAAACCCAGGTTGGCCATTTGCAAGGGAAACACCCGGCCTGCTGTTCTACTACTGCCCTTCCACTCTTCTCTTTTAAAAATGAAATACCAATATTTTATTGTATTTTATGGGGGGTGGGGGGGAATTGGACCACACCTGGTGATACTCAGGCAATTTCCAGGGTTCACCACATGCCAGGCAAGTGCTATAACCCTGTACCACCTCTCGAGCTCAGTTCCATTCTTTAAGTATGGTAGTTTTACTTCAGTTAAAACAAAAACTGGGCCTGGAGAGAGAGTACAGCAAGTATGGCACTTGCCTTGCACGTGACTAAGCAGTTTGATTCCTGGCACCTGTGGTCCCTTGAGTCCCACCAGGAGTGACCCCTGAGCACAGAGCCAGGAAAAAGCCCTGATCACTGTTTTGTGTGGCCTCAAACACTCCCCCCCTCAAAAAATTCAGAAACACCAAAATCTGAATTATGTTTCAAAAAACACATACCCCCTCCCCCCTAGTAGTACATGGCTGTGCTTATGCTCCTCACCCAGGCTCCAAATAACTGAGCATTAAGTAGAACAAAATGCAGATGTTTCCATTTTTTTTTAATTAAAGTTTTGTCTTTTCTAAGGAATAAATTACATTTAAAGTTTGATACCATAAATAAAGATTAGTTTTTTAATCTATTAAGAAATGTAAACATAAAAAAAAGATTTCCTCATGCCCTCTTCATTTCCTACAGGTCGATTCATCCTTCAGAGCGAGCAGTTTCCCCCGTCAGCCCCGCTGCCTCCCAAGATCCGAGACTGGCTGTGCAGTGAAGCCCCTGCCTGGCCCCAGGTTCTTCTCCCTCCACGGGGCAGGGCTGGGGCACTGAAGGTGAGACACCGAGAGCTGGCTGGGAGTGGAGTGGAACTGGCGATGGCCGGGACTCTGACGGGTCTGAGTCCAGTATGGGAGCTGGGCGAGTTGAGAGAGAGGCTGGTCATTACACAGATGACCACAGTCAGGAAGTTTCTAATACTGAAGAGAAAGTGACAGCATGTAAGGAAATACTCAGATACACTCAGATGTGCATATCCATAGACTATTAAAACCTCATTCACTGTTTCAACTTCAAATATTGATCAACTCTAAGATAAGATAAAGTTAACCTAAAGCATAACGTAACAATTTCAGAAAACCTATCTGGTTTTAACAAAAATAAGTATCCTTCAGAAGTAAGGGCAGGAAAATGACACTGGCCAGGAGAGCCTGAGTGGGACGGACCCTCCTGGATGCTCTGGGCTACCGTCACAGCTTTCGCTTCCTTCCTATAAATTCTCCTCTTCAGTATCTGAGAGACTGATTCATTTCATAATTTTTACAATTTGGATCTGAATATTATCCAAATGAACCTAAGTCTGAACTGGAAACCAAGATCATCGGGATTGGCCCTTTCTGCCACCTGGACCCCAGCGGTCCCTCTCTCCCTGCCCCCCCTCACGCCCCTCCTTGGGAATGCAGAAAGCTGGATACAAACCCACTCATTCTCTGCAATGAAATTTTAGACCTTGAAAGTGAGTCAGAAAAATACTGTCCTATTGTAAGTGACGACAGCATGTCTCTTGTAACTTCTTACAGGGTCGGTGGTTCTGTCTTTTCTGAGAGCTGGGTCAGTGACCAGCAAATACTTTCAAGAGGAAGGAAACACGCGGACCAGTCACACTCAGAAACTCGGGTTTTCCTAACGTCCTATGTTATCAGTTTAACGTTTGTGCAGAGAAAACGCTGGGCTTCCAGATTCCAAACAATAAATATCTGCACTGCACTGCACTGTCTTCCCGTTGTTCACGGATTTGCTTGAGCGGGCACCAGTAACATCTCCATTGTGAATCTTGTTGTTACTGTTTTTGGCATATCGAATACGCCACGGGGAGTTTGCCAGGCTCTGCCGTGTGGGCGGGATACTCTTGGTAGCTTGCCAGGCTCTCCGAGAGGGACAGGAATTGAGCCTGGGTTGGCCGCGTGCAAGGCAAACGCCCTGCTCGCTGTCCTATCGCCCCAGCTCATATATAGAAAAAAGTCACCTATAATATTTTCTTCAGAAAGTTATTAGTGCAAATATAACTATATCAATAAAAAATAAAGCAAAAATATAATTCAAGTATAAAAAGCACCATGCTTGGAAACAATACTACCTAAATAGCATTGTGGCATACCAGTCAAAATAGAGTCAAAGCGGTCACTATAATTCATAGTGAATTCATAGTATATTTTGGTGAAATTCTTTATATTACTTTGCAGATAAGTCATAATTACAGCAGGTATATAAGTTCTAATGTTTATAATTTGTAAAAAATATATACTCTCTACACTTTTCTCTGATCTTGCACATAAGGAAGAAAATTGAGCACTGGACCGATATCATTATTCCTCACTTCTTTGTAGCCAAAATTGTCTATGCTAGAGATGCCTCCTTTTCACAAAGATAAGTACTTCCATTTTAAGAGTATAGACAAATATGTCTTTTAAACATATACATTCTTAAAAGATAACTTTTTTTTAATGCTGGGCTTACTCTTTTGGCCCTAGTACCCAAAGATCAACTAGAATTATTCCTTAATTGTCTTAAAAGTGCTCAGTATCTATATGCTAAATTACAGGGCCATCTAATGAATGAATAAATGTTTATTGTAATTCTATAGGGCTTTGTTACATTTAGTGAGACTAACTAGACATCACTCGTTATTGGAAAATCTCAAGCTGGAATTACTAGGAGGTACGGGTTAACCTGGGAGCCAGCGGGAAAGAGCTTCTGGGTGCAAGATCTATGCGGCAGCAAAGAATGTAAACAGTGGGCACAAGGGCACAGCAGTACCTTCCTTTATTTATTTGTTTGGTTTTATTTCTTCTTGGGGGCCGTACCCAGCAATGCTCAGGGGTTACTCCTGGCTCTGCTCAGGAATTACTCCTGGCAGTGCTCTGGGAGCCACATGGAATGCTGGGGATGGAACCCAGGACAGCCGTGTGCAAGGCAAATGCCCTCCCTTCTGCACTATCGCTCCAGCCTTTTAAAGCAAAGGCCGTCTTTCCACTACTATGGATCCCACTGTATGTTCTGTGGCAGAGTGGACCCTATAGCCCTAAAAGTTGTTATTCATAATTCAGACCATACTGTTTTGACTTAAAATTCTCCTCCTATACATAATTTCCAGAAAAGTAGAAATAATTCTGTAGTAATTTCTAAGCTCACTCGAAAATAAACTGTACTTATCTACACCAAAATTTCATTTCTTTACTTTAAATTATTTTTTGAGCCACATCCAGGGGTGCTCAGGGCTTACTTCTGCTCTGCACCCAGGGATCATGCCTGGTGGTGCATGGCCATAATGGGTGTCAGGGAAGCTTCCTGCCCACTGGACTATTGCCCTGGCCCACCAAAATTTCCTTTAGTCTTCATTGATCAAAAAGGAGTTCTATTTGTATTGGAGTGTACTTGTCATAACTATTATTTAAAAACACATAATTAGGTTTTCTTATGCAGCAGGTCTTCATTTTTTCTGAGAAAGGGCACTCTCTGCTTCCACAGTTCTTCAAGTCCTTCAAAAATCAATGGGGAAATTGGAAGCCAAGTCTCAGGCCTGTGAGCACGAACACAGCTGCAAGAGGTTCTGACATGTATAAACAGTAGTAAATTGTTTCACTGCTGGCTTGAAAAATAGCAAGCATGGTCAAATTATTACAAGACTTAGCAAAAGGTAACTTAAAAAAAAAAAGAAACCCTTAGAACAATTGTAACCATGATTTAAACATACAATGTATATCATGAAATTCAAAACACAGACCAGTGATGCAGAAATTCCAATTCAATTATTCTCTCATAAATCCAAGGACAATTTACACTCCAGAAGACTAGACTCATAATTTATAATCTTGCACACATCACAGCATTGATGAGCTTGCTCGTCCATCACTCTAAGCTAATGAAAATGCTGAGGTATGTCATCACTCTGAAAATGTCATCAGCCACCGCCCTTTCAAGGAGAGATCTTGACATTCATGTATCCTGAAGAACAAGTGGCTGGATGCCTGGAACTCCGGCTCCCTCTTCAGCTCCAGGGGGGCCAGAGCTGAGACGACGATGCTACCAGCCCCACTAAGAGGGCGCTGGTCCCACTGGGCCCAGCTAGGACTGCGCGCCGCCTGCTCCAATCCGGGCTTGTGCAGAACGACAGGACACACGAGAACGTTGGAAGAGTTCACATTTTCACTCCTAGTGCCACACACACAGAAGAAATCCAGCCAGCAGAGGAAACAGGTTACCCAGCAGGAGCCAGAGGGCGGCAGCCAGGCTGGACGAGCGGGAACAGAGGTCTGTGGGAACAAACAGAATGCTTTCTAGAGACAGTTTGTGAGCTGGGTAAAATGATTATGATGACAAGGACCCCCAGGAAGACCATGATCAAGACTGAATGCCTCAAAATTAGAAAATACAGCCATAAAAATAATGTTTATGAAGGGTCTGGGAAGCTTGTCTTGAACGTGCTGACCTGGCTTTAATTCCTGGCACTTGTGTGGTTCCCTCCAGCCCTGCCAGGAGTGATTCCTGAGCATAGAGCCAGGAGTCAGCCCTGAGCACTGCTGGAAATAGTCCCAAAAGAAAAAGCAGAAAACTTTAATGGAGAAACAAATTTTTTGTTTTGCTTTGTGCCATACCCGGCAATGCTCAGGGATCACTCCGGGTGACTCTGGGGGCCCCTGTGCAGTAAGAGGAACTGAACCAGAGTCAGCTACATGGAAGATTCACCACCTACACTATCTTTTTTTTTCTTTATTAATGTTTATACCACCAAGAACTCCAGTATACCCACCCTCCCACCCCTCCCCCGCCTGCGTGGCAGATTTCCACTTTACTCTCTCTCTACGTTGATCACATTCACTATTACGACAAAAGACCCACCGTTATTATTTGGAATTTTCCCCAACAATCAGACCTGCCAAAAAAAATCATTAGATAATTTGTTTTCTATTGCTGGTTATGAAGAGCATATGATGTCACATGGCCACTATTGCGGACATGGGATTTTGGATTTCTAGTAGTCTAGTAATAAGTCTGGAGGGATTACTGCCAAAAGCTGCTGGGTTCTGAAATTGGTTTGTGTGCCTCTGGGGTCATGGTGGTCCAGGAGCTGGAGGAGACGTTTGTGGGTGGCAACTTGGGCCTCATCAGGACATATACTATCTTTTTGGCTTTAAAATATTTGAGAAGAAAAAATGTGCCTATATATATATATATAATTTTTTAGATGGGATTCAGGAATCTCTTCTATTCTTTGTTCCCAATAAGCGGGAACATAACACTCATCATCTCAAATTAGGACTTTTTGTTTCTGTGCCATAAGCAAGCAGTGCTAAAGCCTGCCTCCTGGCTCTGGACTCAATGGCTGGGCTTGGGGGCCCGAATATGGTACTAGGGATCAAACCCAGGTTGGTCACATGCAAGGCAAGGCCTACCATATCTCTCTCCTGTCCCATAAACTAAGACATTTTGAGGATTCATGTGTTGAAATAAATTTCTAAGCCCAAAGTTAAGACATTCCGATCAAGAGTGGTATGTCTAGAAACCATGTTAAGGAACCAGAGTGCTAGTACAATGGGTAGGGTGCTGTCCTGCACATACGTGATCTGGGCTTGGTCCCCAGCATCTCATATGATCCCCTAGGCACCATCTGGAGTAATTCCTAAGTGCAGAGCCAGGAGTAACAGCCAAGTATGGTCTGAGCATAGCTGGGTATGGCGCAAAACTGAAAAGACACTTAAGAGTTAAAACAATCGTTCAAAAAGATATCTGCACACCTATAATCACTGCACTTAGTACAAGAGTCAGGTTATGGAAACAGTGCTCCTGTAACAGGAGAGAGGATGAGGAAGGTGTGGTAGATATACACAACGAAATATTACTCAGCCACAAGCCATGATGAAATCATGTGACTTGTGGCAATATGGAGCTGGAGGATCTTATGTTAAATGATATAAGTCAGAAGAAGAACAAACATGGGATGCTCTCGCTATGAGTCACATGTCTAAGGAAGGGAAAGACACTGCTTCCAGACTTCAGAAACACATATACTGCCACAAGAGAAGTGAGAGGGGCACCCAGAAGAGGGCCTGGAGGAAGACACAAGGCCCCGGGGCACGAGTCTGTGCAGTGTGAATGTGAGGAGTCTGCACAGGCCTGCACCACACAGGGCCCGCACTGCCATCACGGAGCCCAAGAGCGTAACTGTCTGGAGACAGGCTGGGCGGGAGAGAATCGCGGCTAAGTGGTGAAGGGGTGTGAGGGTAGAAACCCACTGGGAACAACTGTGTAAATCAATGTCTCGACAAGACGTGAAGGTAGGGTGCTCACCTTGCACGTGGCCAAGCCAGTTTGATTCCCAGCACCCTATATGGTTCCTGTACCCCCACCAGAGTGATCTCTAAGGAGTAAGCCTGAGCACTGTCAGGATGACACATGAAACAAGATAGAAAGAGGGAGAGGGAATAGGGAGGGGGGAGAGACAGAGGGGAATGGTGAAAGGGGGAGGGAAAGGGAGAGAGAGGGAGAGGGGGAGAGAGTAGAGAAAGGGGGAGAGAGAGAGAGAAAGAAGGGGAGGAAGGAAGAGAGGGGAGGAGAGAGAGAGGGAGGAGAGAGGGAGGGGAGAAGAGAGACAGGGGAGAGAGCAGGAGAGACGGAGGGAGGGAGGGAGAGAGCCCGCCAACGACACACATCATCATCACCCCTTCTCCAAGCGTGCGAGCAAGTACTTTTTACAATGGGCGGTGCCCGGGATCATACATAAATACTTTAAAACCTTTCTTGAGAATCTTTTCCAGTGTCATTCCCTCGATATTGATAATTAGAATATGTTTAATTGCTTTTTGAACAAAAGTTTGTTTATTCAGTTTAAAATGGGAATCTGAAGCATTTTTGTATTTACATTTGTCAATTAATTTTGTTGGTGCTAGTCTGAGGTTAGTCACATAAAATTGTCTCTCACACCTGCTCTGACCAAACAGAAGCTGCCCATCCTACCAACCGTGGAACCCTACTGGGCAGAGGGAGGTGTCTCATCAGGCTCCCTGGGTCAGCCAGTCACAGCCGCTTTCACATCCGGTAAGAAATGTCCCGCCTTACCCGCCTGGAACTCACCCAGTGGGAGTGCCCGGGTCAGGTTAGCAGCTGGAGGATCTCTCTCTGGAGGACAGAGCTCACAGAAGTCCCAACACGATGGGCAGATGAGGTTTCCATCGTAAATCCAGCCATTCATCTGAACACTGACAGGGAGGACCTGGCCGGCCCGACTACACAGATAAGACGTGTCCTGAACCCAAACCTTTAGGCCTTCAAGAGAACAAGAAACCTTCAAACAAGAAAAAAAAAAGATCAATAAGATTCTAGTATATGTCTTTTCCATTAACTGTAGGAAAATGCACTACTTAGTATTAGTGGCCATGGAATACAATTTGGGGTGACCGTTCTTTATCCTTATCTCATGTCTTTATGTGAGTTAAGTTCAGGTTCTGAAAGAATTTCACTGCTGTGGCCCCAAAACCCATACAAACAAAAATACAATAAAGAGAAAATTAACCCCCTGAAGGCAGGGAAGTGGCCCAAGTGACAACTCACAGGACTTGCATGTGTGAGACCCTGAATGACCCTCTGAAGGCCACAGCTCCCTGAGCATCACAATGATGAGGGGAGAAAAATACACCTTAGAGTCACCTTTCAAATAATTTTAGACAATTGTGTCTTCTTCAAAATTATTTTCTGCAAAGACTTCACATAAATTATACTACTTAACTTTCAACATTCCTAGGGTCAGAGTGGGTAGGGGCAGGGCATTGCCTTGCACACAACCGACCCAGGTTTGATCCCTGGCACTACATATGGTCCCTCAAGCCCACCAGGAGTGGTCCTGAGCATACACACAGAAGTAAGCCCTTACAACACTGAGTGTGGCCCAAAAACAAACAAAAAAATATAAAACAAAAATTTTTTTCTAAAACTTCTCTCATGGAATTGTATTCAAAATAAGTGTAAGTTTCTGACTATGTCGGGCGTTTGCCTTGCACGCAGCCAACATGGCCGACCCGAGTTCGATTCCTCCGCCCCTCTCGGAGAGCCCAGCAAGCTCCCGAGAGTATCTCGCCCGCACGGCAGAGCCTGGCAAGCTCCCCGTGACGTATTCGATATGCCAAACACAGTAACAACAAAGTCTCCAATGGAGACGTTACTGGGCCCGCTCGAGCAAATCGATGATCAACGGGAGGGCCTTTACTTACTTTACTTACTTACTTACCCAAAGTTGCCCAGAAATAGGTCTGGCAAAGATAATTGATTATAACATAATATATAATTGACTATAACACAAGTTGGACAAACTGGCAGGCTACCGAATGTAACCTGCCCACACGGCAGATTCTGGCAAACTCCCCGTGGAGTACCCAATATGCCAAATACCAGTAACAATGATGGTTCTCATTCTCCTAACCCTGAAAGAGCCTTGAATATGGCACTTTCTAAAAAGTCTCAGGGCTAGGACGAAGGAGACATTACTGGGGCCTGCTCGAGGCAATCGACGAACAACAGGATGGTCATGGTCGTGATAACACAAGTTAACATAAGTGTGCTTTTTCTTAGATCATTATAAAACTAAAGGTTGTTTTTTAAAAAAAAATTTAAAAGTTTATTTATTTTTGGGCCACGCCCAGCAATGCTCAGGGGTTACTTCTGGCTCTGCACTCAGAAATTCATCCTGGCGGTGCTCAGGGGGTCCTATGGGATGCTGGGCTTGAACCCTGGCAGGTAGTGTGCACGGCAAAACGCCCTCCCAGCTATACTATCGCTCCTGCCCTCCCACTAAAGCTGCTTTCAAGCAAGAAGTTCCAAAAGCTTTTTCAACAATGGAATCATTTTATAAATAACTATCATTAATGTAACACTCCTTTGGAAACTTAAACTACTAAAACAACAGCAATAAAATGTAACCACATTTCACTAACCCATCATTCAATAAATACTATCCCTAGTACAGGGCAATGTGATCATTCTTTGAAGTCAAAACAAACTGAGAACTTAATACTGGAAAGAATATCACAGAAGCTCATTATTTGAGCACCTGACGCCCAGATGTTTTCCCTGAGGAGAGGAGACTATTTTCATAAAATAACTATCAAATTGCTTTATTGAAAGTTTTTAAAAGTTGGGGCTGGAGAGATAGCACAGCGGGTAGGGCGTTTGCCTTGCACGCAGCCGACCCGGGTTTGATTCCCAGCATCCCATATGGTCCCCTGAGCACCGCCAGGAGTAACTCCTGAGTGCAGAGCCAGGAGTAATCCCTGTGCATTGCCAGGTACGACCCAAAAAGCAAAAAAGAATAAATAAAAGTTGATAAATAACTGATTAAAAAGTTGATTAAAATTTATAAATAATAGAAGTAACTGTAAAGATCAGAAAATTTCATGAAAGAAATGTTTTTATAGCCAAAAGGTATGGATCTGAGGGAGAGGTTTATCCTGGGTAGATTTGAGGCTAAGCAGGGAGGAAAGTGACCACAAGGTGTGGGAGAAGGTGGCAGGAACGCGGACAGAACAAATATATAAACATATTGAGGACAATGAGAACCAGATTGTTTGCTGTCAGAGAACAGAGTTACAAGTATAGCAGGGGGAAGGGGAGGAGAGGCCGGGAGGAAGGAAAGCCATTGGTATTGCGCCAGAATCCAAGGCGTACGAGAAGCTGACACTCTGCAACCTGAGTCACTCTGCTTGGGCAAGGGGGCGGTGATGACTCGGCAAGAGTGAGCATCCGGCCCGTCAGGCTCTTCCCCAGGCTCACACTCCACTCGAGCAAACTAGAGTTTTTGAAGAAACAGTTGATTCCAGGGTGGAGGCAAAGAAATTAAAGAATATCTTTTAGCAGAAACAGAAATATTCACATAAAGAAGGGGACAAGTCAAAGGTTGCAGGAACCAGCCAAATCTCAGGCAACATATATATCAAAATGAATTATAGTAATGGAAAAGCCTTTGACTAAAACGAAATTCATAGGGCAGGAGAGAAATCCTTTAAGTGAGAACACCAGAAACCAATGTTGGAAACACAGAGAAACCCACCAAGCTCCATGAGCAAAGACAGCATCTCCAAAGGCGTAACCAGCAGGAGTCCTCAGACAATGACTCCACTGCAGGATGATGAGGGTGGAGGATGCTCAGTGAGTACAAAGCGACGGGTGCACAGTGGTCAGCAAAGCACAAGGAAGCAGGACAGTGGAAATGAAAAGGAGACTACCATCAGAAATGGCAGAAACGAAGAACACGGTAGGTGATATGAAAAAGTCAACAGAAGCTGAGCCAAAGACGAGGAGGAGGAAACCTCTAGGAAACAGGTTTGAGAAGAGACTGAAAGAAATAAAATCCAATAAACAGCATAGCAGAGAACTGTGGGGTGAGCTCAAGAGGAACGATATGGGAATCACCGGAGCCCCTGGAAGACAGGAAGGGAAATGTGATGAGGAAACAGCGGTTAGAGAAATCATGGTTAGAATGAGGGACGTTCAGGCTGATGTTTCAGGCACCGAAAGCCAAGAGGCCCAAAGGGTCGTCAGTGAAAACAGACTCAATTAGGAAAATTCCGAGACTCATACTCAAAATAACAAAATCCAAAGACAGAGACAGGATCTCGAATGCAACAAGGCCAGAAGAGGAAAGTCCACAAGACGAACAGCAGATCTAGCAAGTGAGACCATTTAAGACAGAGAACATGGAAGGAAGAAATGGTTATCTAAAAGATTTTATACTAAAAAACCCTCATAAAAACTCAATGAAATGAACACTACTTTACTACAATTACTCTATCCAGCTAGTTTATCATTCAGATTCGAAGGAACTACATAGAGCTTCATGGACAGGTAAAAGCTTAGGGAATCCAGAGCCTTGAAACCAGTTTTGCAAGAACATTACAAGAGTCCCTTTAAAGGACAGGAGAAACTTCCCGTCCTTCAGTGTTGGGCCTGGCACTCACTCATGGTGCATATTGCCGTCCTCGACTGGATTAAGAAAGGTTAAAGATCCATAACGCACAAAAGGAAAAGGATAGAGAAAGGAGGAAACTGCCTCCCATAGAGGGAGGCTGGGGGTGAGGGGTGGAGGTGCAGTGTTGGAGATGGAGGGAAACAGGACATTGGTGGTGAAAAATGCACACTGGTGGGGGGATGAGTGCTGGATCATTGTATGACTGAAAACCAATCGTGAACAGCTTTGTAATGGTCTATCTCACGGATACTCAAAAAATTAAAAAAAAAAGTTATGTGGAGTTCATGCCCACTTCAGTCAGCTTAATCAAGGGCTGAATAAGGAGGAACATTAAAAAAAAAGGTTAAAGACATATAGCAATTAATCATCACTAACTGGCTTTTATTGGTATATTTTCTGATAATTCTTTTTTGCCATTCCTTTGTTTTATTGGACCAAGTAATATGAAATGAATTGTTATATACCTGCCAAGGGGGCAGATTGGGAGCTGGGAGGAACCTGGGGATATTGGTGGAGTGGGGGATTGGTGGGGGGATGGGTGTTGGAATGTCATACACCTGAAACAACTCTACTATGAACTTTGTTTTGTAAAACACGGTGTTTCAATAAATATTCCTGTAAAACAAAACAACAACAAAAATGAAGGCTAGGAATCAGTACTGTATTAATCTTAGAAAATCTAATTACAAGTTTTTAAATTACACAATAATATTTTTCCAACAACAAAACTACATAATTGCTAGGAAATTTTCCTAGAATCAAAGTTATTATAAAACCTGTCGAGTAGGGTTTGCACAGCATGCAGCCACGGCTGCCCAGCACTATACAAGGTTCCCTGAGCACCGCGAGGCTTGGCCCTGGAGTACTGCTGGGCATGGCACTGCCAGGTGTGGCCAAAATAAAATCAGAAGCAAAACATGCTATGGTTGGAAATATGCCTCATGGGTTAATAAGCGCATCCTTTTTTCTGTTTTATTTTGTTTTGGGACATGCCCAGCAGTGCTCAGGGCTGACTGTGGGCTCTGAGCTCAGGGATCACTCCTGGAGGGCCAGGGGACCCTATCGGGTGCCGGGGATGGAACCACGACTGCTGTGTGCAAGGCAAGAGCTACCTGGTCGCTCTGGCCCTAAAAGTACATTCCTTGTATGCATGAAATCTGGATTTGATGCCCAATTTGATACCTTCCCCCCAAAACTGGAAAAAATATGCTATTATGTTTCTATCATGCCTTATTTTTGCAATGATAGACAAACATTATTTTATACATGAAAGATATGTATAAACACACTCTTGTGGGATGGAGGGGAGGTGCCCTGTCTTGCTCAGGGGCTGCTCACAGTGGCGGTTAGGGAACCACGCAGTGTAAGGAATGAAGCCAAGCCTCCCACACTCTGAGTCCTTGGAGCAATCTCTTAGGTCCCTTATTTTATTTATTTTTGCCTTTTGGGTCACACCCGGCGATGCACAGGGGTTACTCCTGGCTCTGCACTCAGGAGTTACTCCTGGCGGTGCTCAGGGGAAGCTGGGAATCGAACCCAGGTTGGCCACGTGCAAGGCAAACACCCTACTCGCTGTGCTATCTCTCCAGCCCCAGGTCCCTTATTTTAAAAAACAAATGGTGGAGACAGTGTCTCAGTTTTCTCGAAAGTCTGTCAAAGAAAAAATATGTCAAAGATGATGATATCTTCATAAAACACAGCATAAATCATTCAAAGTATTAACTACTAAGTTATTATAAAAAGAAACTATATTTTAAAATATAAAAGCCATATAATGGGGGCCTGAGTGAAAGGGTAGTGGACTGGGAGTTTCCCTGCACATGGCCCAGCCAGGTTAGATCCCTGGCACCCCCACCCAGTCCCAGTTACCCCTGGGTATGGCTCAAGAACAAAAACCAACCCAAAAAAACCCCGAAAGTCATGTAAAGAATAGATAAAAACATACAATACTTGACATAGTTATTAAACAATCATATAGTTTACCTGATAACACCCACTTCCCCAGTCTGGGTAACTCAGCTTTCTCTCACACTTTTCCATGATAAATGCTGATTTCTGAATTAGACAAACTGAATGAGGTCCGTACTTTTCAGCACCATAGTTTTTTAAAAGGTCTGAAACAAACCAGAGAAGCTTTCTTAAAAATTGACTTTGGAGAGTTGGAAAGGCAGCATGGGGCTTAGGGTGCTTGTTTGGTCTCCCTGGGTGCTAAGGAGTGGCCTGAGCAGAGTCAGCACTGCGAGGTCTTGTGCGACAGTCGGAAAGAAAAGGGGGAAGGACTTGGGATCTCAGGGAACAAAATAAACTGAAGTAGTCCACTCTCATTTTCTTAAGATTCCGGGCTCCATCCTGCTGGGTTTCCTGCGGGCACAGCTCCAAGCCACCAGGACCGGGAGCCTTGAGAACATGCAGGGGCCCTGGAGCTTTGGGTATCTGGTGCAACAGGAGCAAAGGGCTGGGGCTGGGGGCCCTAGAGCCTCAGAGAACAGTACGGATTAATAACTGACCGTGAGGAGCCTGGGATGCAGGCCGCCTCTGCTCTATGAGTCCTTAAGAGCTTAGAGATCCTGGCATGCATTTCACCCAAACTGCACACAGCCCATGTAACCATTAATTTTCCTTTCATTCCTATTCCCTTTCATCCCCCTGGCTGTATTCCACACATACTGCGATCCTTCTGCTCCTGTATAACCACAGCTTGCCTTGGATGAGCCAGTCTGTTGGCTGTCGGCCTGCAATCCGCATCTACATCGGGATTGGCCTCTCTTACCAGTTAACCCAAACCATGGCCCAGAGCAACAGCCAGTATGTTCAGGGCTCACTTGGGGGGGAGGGGCGGCTCAGGGGACCATGTGGGGTGCCAAGGATCAAAGTCAGGTTGGTTGCACACAAGACAAGTGTCCAACCCAGTGTACGATCATTCCACTCCACTTCATTCCCACAACTGTGAGATACAACCATTTTCACAAATATTCTTTTACTGAACAATTTTATTATTCCACTTACCATTTTGTTGTAACAAGCAATATAAAATGAGTTATTTTGTGCCTGCTAAGAGGGCAAGTTTGGGGGGTGGGTGGGAAGCTGGGGACTGTGGTGGAGGAAAGGCCACTCTGATGGTGGGGTTGGTGCTGGAACATTGAATGCCCAAAATTAACTGTGTTATGAACAATTTGTAAGCCACAATGTTTAAAGATTTTTTTTTTTTTATGCTCAGGGATTACTCCTGGCTCTGCACTCAGGAATTACCCCTGGTGGTGCTTAGGGGATCATATGGGATACTGGGAATTGAAGCCAGGTCGGCCTCGTGCAAGGCAAACGCCCAGCCTGCTGTGCTATCAATCCAGCCCCTAATTTTTTTTTTTTAAAGGATAGAGGAAACGGCACTAAGAACCATCTTTACTGGTGACTAAGTCGGAATCGCTTCCCATGGGGGAGAGCAGGTTATGTACATAGTGAAGGTTGGGGGGATGATGTAATACTATGTCTCTGCTCACAGCCCCTAAGTGACACACTGACCAGTCTCAGGCTAGCACAGATTTGCAGAGATCTGGGGTGGACTCCAGGACTTCTAAAGATCATAGGCAAAGCAACGATGCTCTTAATTCCTGGGAATAATCTATTCTCTTTACACGTAACACTTATCTTCTGCCAGCAGAGTTCAAATAGCCATTTTGTAAAAACTTAATTGTATAACCTAAGAAAACATGAGATGGAATAAAGTGGAACTCATCTTTTTATGAATAGATAAAGTCCTTTAAAAATCAATGATGAGGGTAAAAAAACTGGGAGTGAGCAAACCACACCCCTCAGGCCAACTCATGAGAGCTCGTATTTGTGCAAAAAGGAGTTTTCCTGAAACAACTTCCTGTGCTGCCTGTACAGGCTTTCACACTGTGAGCAGTTGCAACAGACAAGGCAGGAGGCACAAAACCTAAATTACTACCTTGCTCCAATGGTCTTTTGCCAACTAAAGCTACAGCAACGCCATTATTGACAGGTCTATGAATTTCTTTTGCTTCTGAATAATTTGCCATGAATGTTCAGACATTAAGGTAGGTGAATGACGGATTAAAAGACTATAAATTCAACCAAATCTGGCAAGTTTAGGAAGAAATCATGGACATTCAAAACTTAAGTGACTTCATCTGTAACAAAGTAAGAAATTAGGGGGAAGAGGAGCAGATTAAAAATTCTAATGACAACGGAGAGAAAAATTGGTAATCTTGCTCTTAATTTAGATAGCAGATGTGAGAACATTTTGTTTATAAAGGTGGTTAGTATAACGAACAATTTTTATGTTGTTTATTCCATTGTCTGTTTTATGTATCAAAAAATATAATATCGCAATATATCTTATGACCACAGTACACCATCAGTACTCTAATACATGGTCAGTAGCATGTTACTTCTAAATCACATGAGATACACTCCAAAGGAGAGGAAAATAGGCTAAAAACTGCTCTGTCACTGCTCTTGAGGGCCCGAATGAAAACAACCTGAGTGCCTAATTAACTATACCGATGAATGTATAAAAACTACTCAGTTATTTTGTGTTTGTTCTGGGGCCACACACAGTAGGGCACAGGGTTTAGTCCTGGCTCTGTGCTGGTGGGTCACTCCTGGATGGTCAGGGGACGGGCTGGGTGCTGGGGATCAAACCTGGGTCAGCTGTGTGCAAGGCAAGTGCCCCACACTCTGTACTAGCTCTCCAGGAGACAGTTCTGCTAAGTGGAAAAATCATAAATATAAATCCCGCATGATTTCACCATAAGTGAAATATCCAGAAGGAGGTGAGCACATGGACCTTTAGTTGTGGAAGCAGCATGGTGGCTGCCGGGTGGGTTTGTCAAAGAGGAGGGGCAGAGGGCTCACAGACGGGACTGGGGCACCAGACCTTCTTGGTGGCACCTGTGGTACGATCTATTCACTGAGGTGGAAACATGGTATTGTAAACCAATGTTAATCTCAATTAAATATAAAAATAAAAAGGCCAGAGAGACAGTGGCTAAGGCGCTTGCCTGCATGTGACTTACCCGGTGTGATTCCCAGCACAACCAGGAGAGACCCCTTCAGCCAGTAGTAAGCCCCAGCACTGCTGGATCTGGCCCCACTGCCTCACACACATCTCACACACTCTCTCTCTCACACACACACACACACACACACACACACACACACACACACACGCGCGCGCGCGCGCGCACAGACACTTTACTCACATAGTGCTGGAGAGTCAGCCTGGGGGTAGGACAGGACCCATGTGGCCCTGCTGGAGCCTTACAGCACCCTCGGGCACCAAAGCATTGGCATGGTTGGCAAAGTGCTGCTAGGCATGGCCCCAAGGCCTCATTTGCATTGCTTGGGGAGCTACCTCCTAAAATAATAACACAATAAAAAGATTCCTCCATTGGGAGATCTTATGCTGACACCAAAGAACTGTATCAGATACCATCTCTTCACTCACCCGTGGAATTCAGTACCATCTTTTCTATATTCTGCTTTGGGGTTTTGGAAGAATGAGAGGTTGGCAGTGAATGCCACACAGATATTAAGCATTCTGAAAATGCACGATGGGAATCCTTCCTGCTGTGTGCAGGACAGCAGGGGCACTATGGCCCAGAGGCTGCCCAGCTCCAAGGCCTATGCCCTAGCCAATACATGGTATTGCAGACATGTCATTAAATAGGTATCTTCATTTTATTTCATTAGACAACTCACCTGGCTGATTTTCCAGTATCCTACAATCTGAGCTGCGCTGATATTCACCGCTTAAATGCCAGCTGAATTCCTGGCTGAAAGGGCAGTAGTCAGCAATTTCTACAGACCCACCATAGTAAGGCAGATCTTCTGCAGGCACCCCACTGAGTTCATCAAAGTACTGCCAGAAAGAGAGAGAGAGAGAGAGAGAGAGAGAGAGAGAGAGAGAGAGAGAGTAGAGAGAGTAAGAAACATTTTGCATACTCAAAACTGAAGAACTCAAAGCTGAGAAAATGTACAGCAATGCCTTTCATGCTATATAGCAAACAAATATATATTAACATACTTTTCTTTACATATAGTATAATATGCCATCCAAGAGCCATTTCCAAGGTTTTTATGATTTCAGAAATTAGCAAAGGTAAGTAAACTTTTCCAATTTATTTATTAATGACAAAATTCTTTATTGTTTTACAAGGATGAGTAGGAAAAGTTTTAACAGTTGATAAATAAGAAAACTAAGATATTAAGAATTAAGGCATTTTATTTTATTCTTTATTTTGGAGGGACATTCAACATTGTTGGAAGGGATCAAACCCAGGGCTCCCTGCATGCGAAGCATGGCTCCTGCCCACTCCTGGCACAGAATTTAATGTACTTAAATTAATAACTGTTTTCAGAAGGCAATTTATACATCATTTTGACAAAACTGAGAACAGAAAACCATGAGAAGATGATGGGGCTGGAGAAACAGTACACTGAGTAAGGTGCTTGCCTTGCATACATCTGGAGTCCATCCTCAGCACCCCATCTGGTCCTCCCAAGAACCACCAGGAGTGATCCCTGAGTGCAGAGCCAGGAGTGAGCCCTGAACAGCTAGGTCTGACCCCAAAACAAAAACAAATAAAACAGAAAAAAAATGAAAGAGATCATGTGTATAAAATACTCTGGACACCTGAGGAACAAGATCCCAGCTAAGTCTTGAAGAGGTTGCGTCTGCAGCCACTCCCGAGCACTCCCCTAGACGTACCACTGCCCTGCCACAGTGTGAAGCTCTCAGAAGGGGAGTAAGAAAGTTCAAATTGTAGAGCAACCAGCATCTCAGATATGCTGAGTAAAGGCACTTCTGAAGCTGGCAGGTAGAGCCAAGGCTTTTCAGAAATATCATGGGAACAAAAACTTAACCAAAGATTGACACTCACTCATGTGAGTACTATTTCCTTCACTTCAGATGCCATCATAAACTTAAAAATAATTTTTTTAACTGAATCACAGTGAGATACACAGTTACAAAGTTGTTCATGACTGGGTGTCAGTCATATAATATTCCAACACCCAGCCTTCCATTTAAACTTTTTAAAAGCAGAATGTTTAAGTCTTCCAATTGACTGAATTAGAATATCTAAGTTATATTCCTTAAATAATTCTGCTTTGTTTTGGAGTCATACCTGGTGGTGTTCGGGGCTTACTCCTGTGGTGCCAGGGATGGCACCTGGGTCAGCCGTGTGCAAGGCAAGTGTTCTGTCCCTGCGCTACCTCTCTGTCCCTAAGAATCTTGTTTTCTGTGTCAATTCAAAGTAATCAAAAACATAACTTTGGAAAAAATGAGAAAGAAAACACCATCTAGAAACAGATAAAACAATACTCTAAATCACTTTTCATTCCCATAAGGCACTGCTAGAAATTCATCAACTGTCAACAGTGAGTACAGAGATAATTAAAAAAATAAAAGAATTCTTCCTTTTTTGTTTTTCCTAACACAGAAAGAAACTAACTGGACCTTATAAGAGAATTTACTTATAATTCAAATTTCTTTTAAAATAGTTTCTTCCTTAAAATTGTGTCCCCAAAAATGTTACCTGGTACTCTCGAGGCAAAGGTTTAGGAAACTTCTGCAGATTACACACAGCGACTGCCCTCTGGTCCTGCCGGCATGTCAGTCGCAAGGGGTTGGTCCTGAGCGTGTCACAGTACGGGTTCAGTGCCTGCCTCCTGCAAGGGGAGCAAGCGCATGCAGTCAGACACCCGGGAGAGGGCTGTAAGAGCAAACCCATCTGCAGGGTACACTCAGGTCCATTAGAGTACGCCCACCTGCTGATACTCAGGGTGCACTCAAGGGCTCAAAATGGAATCAGGTTCTAAACTTCAAAGGATAGAAGGAAATGCTGCACATAGGTGCGAAAGAGCAATGTTCGACGTGTTATAACACCGTATGACTTTTCTTCTTCCTTTTTGGTATTTGGACCACACCTGAGATGACTTCTGGCTCTGTACTCAGGAATCACTTCTGGTGATTCAGGAATATTCTGGGCTGCTGGGGATCAAACCCGGGTTGGCCACATGAAAGGTCAACACTCTACCCACTGTACTATTATTTTGTAATAATAATAAAACAAATATTATTTATCAATAAAACAAAATACTTGGCATGCAGTTGGCTCAGGATTGATGCCTGCAACTCCATAGGGTTCCCTGAGCAACACCGGGTATGGCCCAAAAATTTGAAAAAAAAAAAAAATCCTACAAACAAAAAATAACTGCAAAGACAGAACTGTTCAAGATTAGTGGCTTCCAAATTCTACTGCACTGCCCAGTCGAACCTCATACATCGAATTGCAGTAGAGTCGGCACTAATCATACAGAGGCTGTTAATGACTTGAAACTAGTGTTTAGTGAATAAATAACTGTAAGTTTTACTTAGCTTTAGTGAATGAATTGAAGTATAAATTTGTATAGAGGCTGAGGAGATGGTACAGTGGGTAGGGCCTTGCACAGGGCTGATCTGGGTTCGATCGCTGGCATCCCATATGGTTCCCCAGAACCACCAGGAGTAATCTCTGAGTGCAGAGCCAGGAGTAACCCCTGAACACTTCTGAGTGTGCCCCCCCACCCCCATTGAAACTGTAGAACCATATATGAGAAGCATATGGGGTGACACACCTCTGGAGCTGATAGAGAGCCAACGGTAAATAAGCCAAGCAAGGGACTGAGGAGTTTATTATGCTTAGTTGTTTCAGAACAAAGAAGGAACCTAATTTGGGGCTGGAGAGGTAGTCCAGGGGCTTAATCCTAGGCACTGCACATGGCTCCTCCCTGCCAGGAGTGATCCCTGAGTGCAGAGGCAGGAGAGGGCCCAGAGCACTGCCAGGCGTGGCAGTTTAAATCTGTGACTCTGGCGCCACTAACAGTCCCTCCAAAGCTCTGGTCTGGGTGCAGCGAAGGCCGTGCTTCCCTCCCAGGCAGCTCCGGGAAGCAGCCATCCTGGCCTGGAGCCAGAGGCTCAGGCACAGAGCACCTCACACTTCCTGGGGAGAGAGTTGAATGCTGTGCCCAAGGTCAAACGGCAACGTTTTGTTTTTCCTTGGTTTGGGGCCACTCCCAGCGATGCTCAGGGGTTACTCCTGCTCTGCCCTCAGGAATTACTCCTGGTAGTGCTCAGGGGACCATATGGGGTGCCAGGGATCGAACCCAGGTCAGTCGCGTGCAAGATAAATGCCCTATCCTTTAAACTATCGCTCTGGACCCAGCAAACTTCAACTTTTGGTCAAGTCCTATGTGTTTCTCTGACACAGTTTACAACATATGGCCATGGCCATTGGCTGTGTCGGTGATAGCTTGTAATGCACAGCAGACGAGCTGAGCAATTGTGAGAGACTCTGATTATCGAAGCCTCAAGTACTCACTATCTGGCCCTTTACACACAGTTGGCCAACTCTAGTGTGCAGAAGTCACAGAGGAGCACCAAAAAGGAAGTAGGTATTCTAGAAGGGGGAAAAGGTGACCACCATCAAGTTAATCCAGAATCCTTTCTTGCAACAAGAGGGGGATACTGATAGTGAACTGGAGGGTCCCACCTCCATACCACCACAGCAACATGAAGAAACAATGCAAATCCCCGCCATGAGTGGACAAAGAAAAGAGCCCAGGAGCTTCAATAGGGAATACCAACAAATATAATCTCTCCAATAAAGAATTCAGGGATGAAATGTTGAGGATATTTAATGAACTCAAAGAAACAGTGGAACAGGCATCCAGTAAATTAGAGGAGGACATGAAAGAAACAGTGGAATGGACAGCCAATAAAATACAAGAAGAAATGAGAGCAGAAATAAGAAAGGTACAAAAAGAAGTGTCACTATTAAAGAATTCAGTAGATGAAATTAAAAACTCAGTGGGTGCCCTCAACAGTAGAATGACAACAGCTGAAGACAGAATCAGTGAGTTTGAAGATGAGCTGCAAAAAGCATACAGGAAAATAAGATATAATGAAAAAAGACCTCAAAATAGTGCTCAGGTGAACAGGAGACCTAGGGGATAAATTCAAGAGAAATATCATGAGAATCATCGGAGTACCAGAAGGACAGGAAGGCAACCCCAATGAAGTAGCAACAGTTAAAGGTATCACTGCTGAGAAGTTCCCAGAATTGGAGAATGCCGGCATCCAGATCCAAGAAGCCCAAAGGGTGCCAGCCAGAAGAGACCCTAATAAAAAAGATTCCAAAACATAACATAATGTTATGTCAGTACGACAAATACCACAAATAGAGACACAATACTGCAAGCAGCAAGGTCAAAGAAGGAAATCACATACAAAGGAGCACCCCTTAGATTTACAGCAGACTTATCAGAGGAAACTGTCTGAGCCCGAAGACAATGGTGGAATATAGTGAAAACACTCAACGAGATGAACAACTCACCAAGAATACTCTATCTGGCTAAACAATTACTCAAACTCGAAGAAATGATACACCATTTCATGAATAAACAACGGCTCAGGAACTTCAAAGACTCAAAACCAACCTTAAAAGAAGGACTGAAGGGGCTGGAGAGATAGCACAGTGGGTAGAGTGTTTGCCTTGCACACGGTCAACCCGGGTTTGATTCCCAGCATCCCATATGGTCTCCCGAGCACCGCCAGGAGTAATTCCTGAGTGCATGAGCCAGGAATAACCCCTGAGCATCTAGCATCGCCGGGTGTGACCCAAAAAGCAAAAAAAAATAAAAATAAAATAAGAAAAGAAGGACTGAAGGGGCTACTGTAAGACAAGAAAAAACCCTGCAAGCACAATAAACCCCTACAGAAAGATGGGACAAAACCCCATGACAATAATCTCTCTCAATCAATGGTCTAAATGCACCAATTAAGAGACAGAGTGGTGAAATGGATTAACAAACTGAACCCAATATTCTGCTGCCTACAAGAAACAAACCTGAACAGTTGGAACAAACACAGACTCATGTCAAAGGATGGAAAACAATCTTTCAAGCAAATAACTTCCTCAAAAAAGCTGGGGTGGCCATACTAGTATCTGACAACATAGATTTCAGGCTGAAATAGATTAGAAGGAACAGCAAAGGCCATTTTTTAATAATCAAGGGATATATAGAGCAGAAAGAAATCATACTTCTGAACATATACACTCCCAAAGAAGGGCTATGCTAACAGACTTCAAGGAGGATATTGGTAGCAACACAGTCATAATTGGAGACTTCAACACCACCCTATCACCTCATGATAGATCAACAAGACTAAAAATCACCAAGAAAGTACTGGCTTTGAAGGAAGAAATAGAAAAGAGAAGGCTAATAGATGTATAAAAGGATTTCCATGCCCCAAAACCAAATACTCTGTTTCAGTGCACATGGAACATTTTTCAAGATAAACCATGTGCTGGGTCACAAAACGTACCTCAATAGAAACAGGAAGTACACAAACATTTGTAGCAATTCTATTTGCTAATAAATCCAAACTGGGAACAATTTAGATGTTTTATAATGGGTCAACAAACTGTGACATATCCATATTATGAAATATTATTCAGATACAAATGGGCAAACTACTGACAAACACAATAGTTGGAATAAATCTCCAGAAAACTATCGAGACCAAAAAATCAACTACACAATTTGTGGCAACTTGGTTAGAACTGTAAAATATCATCTTGAATGAAGTAAACCAGAAGAAGAAAGACCAACACCGAGTGATCTCATGTGAGATGCAGAATAACTGGAGGAGAAAATGTAATGTAGTGAAGATGGTGGTGAGACTGATGTTGAAATATTATATACCTAAAACTCAATTCTCAGTAACTTTATAAACACAGCATATATATATATATATATATATATATATATATATATATATATATATACACACACACATAGGGCTGGAGCGATAGCACAGCGGTAGGGCGTTTGCCTTGCACGCAGCCAACATGGCCGACCCGAGTTCGATTCCTCCGCCCCTCTCAGAGAGTCCGGCAAGCTACCGAGAGTATCTCACCCACACGGCAGAGCCTGGCAAGCTCCCCGTGACGTATTCGAAATGCCAAACACAGTAACAACAAAGTCTCCAACGGAGACGTTACTGGGCCCGCTCGAGCAAATCGACGATCAACGGGAGGGCCTTTACCTTTTACCTTATATACACACACACACAGGGGGCCAGGCCTGAGAGAGCACAGTGGGTCAGACCCTCGCTTTGCATTCACCCAGTCTGGTTCAATCCCCAGCATCCCATATGGTTGCTAAGCACTGCCAGGGGTGATTCCTGCACGTAGAGCCAGGAGTAAGCCTTGAACAATGCTAGATATGACCTCAATGCTAAAAAAAGAAAAAAGTCAACTCTAAAACGTTATATACAAAATGAATCCATTCATATGCTAACTTTGATAAGATGACATCACAGAGACAGAATGTATTAGCGGTTTTCAGGGGCTAAAGAAGAGCTGGGAAGTTGGGGTGAATACAGAAGTCAATATAAGGGGGCGGGGCTGAAGCACACGGTAGAGCACATGCTTTGCACATGTAAAGCTCAGGTCAACGCCTCACAACAAAAAAAAGGGGGGGTGGATATTATGAGGGATCCTTGTGGTGATGAAAAGGTTTTATAACTTACTGTATCAAGGTTAATATCCTGGTTGTGACACTGCACTATAGCTTTTGCAAGATGCTTCAGAAACTGGATAAGCAAACAGGAGATGTGTAATTGTTTTTGCAAATGCCAGTAAATTCACTATTAATTCATGGTAAAAAGCGTAAATACATATATTTAAAAGGACATATTAAGGGGTCAGAGAAACAGTACAACAAGTAGGGCGTTTGCCTTATACATGGCTGAGTCAGGTTCAATTCCGAGCACCCCAAATGGTCCCCCAGCCCCTCCCAGGAGTGATGCCTGAGCGCAGAGCCAGGAGTAAGCCCTAAATACTGATAGGAATAGCCCCAAACCAAAAAAATAATAAAGTAACATAAAGTGCATGCAAAGATATGAAACATACAAACACATAATCATGTATATTTGCATATATGTGCTATATGTGTTATTCCAAAAATCTGGGACCATAATTTTGTTTGTTTGTTTTTGTGCCACACTCAGCAGTGCTCAGGGCACACTCTTGGCTCTGTGTTCAGGGATCACTCCAGGTGGGGCTTGGGGGACCACATGTGAACCAGGGACTGAACCTGAGTTGGCTACGTGCAAGGCAAGCATCCTACTTGCTGTACTGAAGGAATATACGGCCTGGGACTATGATTTTTTTAAAAAACTTTCTAGCTGATGATATGTATCCAGAGTTTAAAGCCACTGTTCAAACTTACTTTTATGCTTTTTGATACTGAATGAACAACTGCATCTATGTTTAAGTGTGGATTCTCTGAAAAAAAGTGAGAATGACAAAGTAGCAAAATTTTTGCAATACATATGAATTATAAGCTAAGTAGAATTGTTTATGTCTTTGGATACCACTCAAACTTTTTTTGTATGTTATTTAATATTACAGCCCCGGATATAAAAGAATATAGGTACAACACATGATTTTTTTCGTATTTTGAAACTGAGCTGTCAGGAACACATTTTATTTAATTTCTTTCTTTGGAGAGGGGTGGTTAGGTCACACCACGCAATGCTCAGGGGTTACTCCTGGCTCTGCACTCAGGAATTACTCCTGGTGGTGCTTGGGGGGCCATAGGGGATGCCGGGGGTTGAATCCAGGTCAGCCACGTGCAAACGCCCTCCCTGCAGTGCTGTCACTCCCGCCCCAGGAACATAATTTAAAAATAATACTTTGACTCTAGATAAAAAACAAAATTATAAATGCACTGTGTTATTAAAAACTGGAGGAAAGGTATTCTTACTTTTGTCTCTGCTGATCAATCCAGAACTTGCAGCTCTTCCTGACAAAGTCACAGCCCACTCCTCGGCCCCAGTCTAGTTTCTCAGCCATGCTGTAATTAGCCTTATACCAGCTGTGGAAAAAATCGTCAAAACTCATTATTATTTTTATTTTAGTCTGTGATGCCAGGATTAAAGCAAGGTGTCATATATGCAAAGTATGTGCTCTACTGCACTCATAGCTCAGCTCCCTTTATTGTTATGTTATATTATGTTATGTTATGTTATGTTATGTTATTTATTTGGCTTTTGGGGTCACACCCAGCAATGCTCAGGGGTTACTCCTGGCTCTGCACTAAGGAATTACACCTGGCCATACTTGGCGGTTGTCAGGGGTTGAACCCAGGTCCACCATGTGCAAGGCAAATGTCCTACCCACTGTGCTATCACTCTGGCCCCAACCATTACTGTTACTGTTATTTTCAAAACTCCAGAACAAATCTGACCAAAGACCAAGCTACGATCTCCAAAGGGACTTTGGTGAGAATCAGCACTGGTGAATGCTTACAAGCACAGTGATCCCTCTGGTACACAGGGATCACTGGCCAGGATCACTGTCACAGGAACTGAAAAACTTTAGTCTTATGGTGAGGGTACTTTCATACTTGAAAAAAGTCAATAACAAACCAAGTGTACATTGTACATCTTAAGGTTCACAGAGCAGAAACTGATTAAGGAATAAAACAAGGGGGAGTAAGGTTCAAAGAAACAGAGATAATGAGAGTGAAAGAACAGGAAATCAAATGAAGAGGAAATAGAAATACCAGTTGGCCATTCTTTGCCTGATGTGATTCATTTTGGTACTATTTTCTTGCTTTTCTAACTTGAATTTGTGATATTCTATCAATACAGTCTCTACTTATGACTAGACTTTATACCATCACAAGACAAATATATACTATATTTAAGCACTTCTTAAATGCTCTAATTTTAGAGGAAAAAATCCACATTGAATGTAATTTAGGGATTTTTGTGTTTTGGGCCAAACCCAGCTGTGCTCAGGGATAATTCCTGGCGCTGTGTTCAGGGGATCACATGTAGAATTTGTGGTCAGCCAAAGAAAGGCAAGCACTTTAATCCCCTACTACCTCTTGGGTCTCCCAATTCTACTCTCATTTTGGGGGGTTGGAGGGGAGGGGCAGTTGAGGTCGCACCTGACCATCTTCAAGTCTTACTCCTGTTTCTGTACTCAGATATCACTCCCGGCAGTGCTTAGGGGACCAAACAGCATCCTAGGTATCAAACCCTGGTTGGCCACATGCAAGACAAGTGCCCTGATAATTGTACTATTGCTCTGGCCCTCGGTTTTACTCTTAATAACATGATTTAGTTTACAAAAATTGTATAAAAGTTAAGTGTGCCCTTAATATTACCAAAACAATAAATAAAAATAAGTTCTAAGTTTGGGCTGGAGAGATAGCACAGTGGGTAGGGTATTTGCCTTGCACACGGCTGACCCAGGTTCGATTCCTCCATCCCTGAGAGCCCGGCAAGCTACCGAGAGTATCCTGCCCCGCACGGCAGAGCCTGACAAGCTCCCCGTGGTGAATTCATATGCCAAAAACAGTAACAACAAGTCTCACACTGGAGACGTTACTGGTGCCTGCTCGAGCAAATAATGAACAATGGGAGGACAGTGCTGCAGTGCTATGTTCTAAGGTTAGAATATAATAGGAATCATTTTCTCAAATCTGACTCCTCCTCACAAAATAAAACAAAAGCAGAAATAGCAGAAATGTGATACAGCATCTTCTAAACCCTTTCCCCTTTCAAAGACCAGAAGAGCATCACTTAGAGTATTGAAGAAGCCAATCTCACTGCTTCAGTACAAAAATGTCAACAAACTTCAGTACCTACAGTGTTTATCTGTTAACTAGGTAACTAGATTTCATAGTGCTTCAAGCAACTAAAATCATGTTAAAGATCTTACATTCTTAGCTTCTTAAACTATGTGTTGCAACCCCAACAAAACAGGAATAAAAGAAATATACCTCAAGATAGTAACGGTCATTTAGAAACACACACACACACACACACACACACACACACACACACACACACACACACACACACACAAGAAGCCTTCCTCTCTGTATCAGGCAATATGGCATGGACGTCCACTTTCTCCACTATTATTCAGTGGAGTTTTGGAAGTCCTTGACAACAGTATTCAAACAAGAAAAAGAAATCAAAAGCATTTGATTTGGAAAGAGGAAATTAACCTACTGTTATTTTCAGATGGTAAGATAATACATATAGAAAACCCTAAAAATTCCACTAAAAATTCTAAGAAACAATAAACTAATACAGTGCCGTAGTGGGCTACAAAATCAATAAACAAAAATATATTTCACTCCTATAGATAAGCAATGAACTAGAAATGAAAGATACAAAGAGTATCTACATTATGTTTGCATATGTAAATGTATACAATGAACTAAAAGAGAAAGAAACCAAAAAGACAATTCAATATAAAAGTGTCCAGGAATGGGGCTGGAGAGATAGCACAGCAGGTAGGGTGTTTGCCTTGCACGCAGCCAACTAGGGTTCGAGTCCCAGCATCCCATATGGTCCCCTGAGCACCGCCAGGAGTAACTCCTGAGTGCAGAGCCAGGAGTAACCCCTGTGCATCGCCAGGTGTGACCCAAAAAGCAAAAAAAAAAAAAAGTGTCCAGGAACAAATACTTAGAAATCAACGAAGCATATGAAAGTCTTTATACACTGAAAACTCTGAATTACAATTGAGAAATGCAAATTAGAAAAATGAAACTAAAATACCAGTGAAAATGGAATTTAAAAAAGGCTGGCAACAGCCTGAGTTGGAAGGCTGAGTGAAAAAGAAACCTTCCCTCTTTTGCTCTTGGTAGGAATGTCATCTGGTTCAGCTTTTACAGAAAAGTCTGTTAAAGTTCAACTTCTCAACAAAGTATGCTTAGAGCTTCCATATGACCCAGTAGTTCCACTTCTTAGTATCTGTCCCAAGAAAACAAAATTATTAATTCAAAAAAGCTCAAAGACTATTGTGTTCACTGCAGCATTAAGTTCAATAGCCCAGGTATGTAACCCACCCAAATGTCCTATGAAAGATGAATGGATGAACACGTTTTGGTATATATGTACAATGCAATACTATGTCACTATCACTGTCACTGTCCTCCCGTTTTTTATTGATTTGCTCGAGCGGGCCCAGTAACGTCTCATTGTGACACTTGTTACTGTGTTTGGCATATCAAATACGTCACGGGTAACTTACCAGGTCTGCCATGCGGGCAAGATACTCTCAGTACTTTGGCAGGCTCTTTGAGAGGGGCAGAGGAATCGAACCTGGGTCAGTCAGGTTGGCCGCATGCAAGGCAAATGCCCTATCCACTGCACTATCACTCCAGCCCAGAATAATATGTAGATCTAAGAAAAGATAAAATCTTGAAGTTGGTTGCACCTTGGATGGAACTGGGGGTATTACAGAGTGAAATAAGTCAGAGAAGAATACAAAAACTGTATGATTCCACTTATCTGCGATATAAAGAGAAACAAAACAAGGGAATATACAAAATCAAATGAGGACAAACCCTTGGTCTTTGATTACAAAGTGAGATACCAAGCAGTCAGAGGCCGACAAGAGTGGACATAAGAACATTACTAGAAGGTCTTTTCATATACACCCTTACACACACGCATGCACACACACATACCCACACACACCCTTTCCAGCATACACACACACACCCTCTCCACAAGCACACACACACACCCACACACCCTTTCCAGCATACACACACATACCCTCTCCACAAGCACACACATACACACAGACACACACCCTCTCTACCAGCACACACACACACCCTCTCCACAAGCGCGCACACACACACACACACACACACACACACACCCTCTCCACCAGCATATACAAACATACCCTTTCCACCAGCACACAAAAAACACACCCTCTCCACCAGCAGCATGTTCCATTAGAAGACTACCTTTGTTACAACAGATTAATCTACGCTGATATATATAATTCCTCAAAGTCCAGAAGCTTACTGTCTGGATACATTCTTGATGTACAGTCTGTGGATTTGGATAAATGTGTGCCTTATGTCCACATTACAGTACCACAGAATAGTTTCATTGCACTGAAAATTCCCTGTGCCCAACCGTTTCATCCCCACTCTCCTCTCTCATCCTAGAAACCACTCATCTTTCAGTGGTGCCACTTTCTGCTCTTTCTGAAACACAACTGGAATCACAAAGCTTATCACCTTTTCAAGTTGACTTCTTTTTTTTTTTTAATTTTTATTAGTGAACCAGAACAAGGCAGAGTCTCCTACCCTGTGCCTGACTGTCCTCACCAGGGCCCAACAGCTGAAGACCTCCGGGCCCCAGCCAAGGCCATGCTGGGACCACTCTCCACACACTTGGATGAGCCTCACGCATAAAAGAACTGGCAGAGGAACCCAGGTATGTGGGACGTGGGGCTGAGATCTCCAAGCCTACACGGTTTGGGACTGGACCTGCCAGTAGCTAGACAGTTACACCCACCAACTGCCGTGTAACCCCAATAACGGCCAGGATCCAGAGATTATCACACTCAGCTCCCGAAAGCATGCGGCCGCATGACATCTTATCATCTCATTCCTACTTTGGACAAACTGGCAGGCTACCGAATGTAACCTGCCCACATGGCAGAGTCTGGCAAACTCCCCGTGGCATACCCAATATGCCAAATACCAGTAACAATGAAGGGTCTCATTCTCCTAATTCTGAAAGAGCCTTGAATGTGGCACTTCTTTAAAAAAATCTCAGGGCTAGGACGAAGGAGACGTTACTGGGGCCTGCTCGAGGCAATCGACAAATAACAGGATGGTTGTGATTGATTGGTGAAACACCATGAGGTACAGTTGTAGACTTACAAATATTTGTGCTTGGGTTTCATTTATACAATGATTGAGTACCCATCCCTCCACCAGTGCCCATTTTCCAAGACCACTGATCAAGTTGACTTCTTATACAAAGAAACACTTAGGTTTATTCTATGCCCTGATAGCTCTATTTTTTTTTCTTTTAACGAAGCTGAAGGGCCCACTTACAGGTAAAAGTGCCTTCCAAGAAGCCTGAGGCTAGTTAGGCCATAAACGTAATCTTCAGAGCAGACTCCGATGCCCAAGTATGATTGTACTGACTGTGGTTTAGAATCCCTAGTACCACATCAAACAAAAACCAAAACAACCCCCCTACACAAGCGCGCTTTTATTATTTTTAAAATTTTATTTTATTTTTGAGATGCTTGGTTTACAATACTATTAAAATGATTTCTCATGCATATAATTCCAACACTACGCCCGCCACCAGTGTGAGTACCCATCTACCCAACCAAGGACCCCAGCGCCCCTCTCTCAGCACCTCTCACTCAGCACCCCACCTGGCTCCCACTGCCCCAGCTCAGAGTGTGCCTCTGCGCCTTCGCCACTCTGCAGAGTACCTCTAGTCCCTAGGAGGGGAGCCCACACGAGAGATCACTCAGGATCCGTCCTGTGCCTTCTACTTCACTCAGCATTATCTTCTAGCCCCATCCATGATGCACACACACCACACACTTTCAGACTTTTTCATAGGTCTGTTCAGAGTTTCCTCTTAAATTTTTCTTAAGTTTCTCATTTACTAAATTGTATACTTAGGGGATTTATCTATTTCATGTAAATTTTAAAAAGTATTAGTACTGGGGCTGGAGCAATAGCAGAGCAGGTAGGGCATTTGCCTTGCATGCGGCCAACCTGGGTTTGATCCCCGGCATCCCAAAAGGTCCCCCAGGCACTGCCTGGAGTGATTCCTGAGTGCAGAGCCAGGAATAACTCCTGAGCATCACTGGGTGTGACCCAAAAAGCAAATTAAAAAAAAAGCATTAGTACTAAATTATTCATAGCATCAATTTTTAATTTAAATAATTAAAAAACTCAAAAATGTTGTGAAAAAATTTATCAACTTATTATTGATTTTTAATTCTGTGGAATTTTAGGAGTTTAGCTTTACTCAGGTGTCACCACCTCCACAATAAAAAAAATAAAATCTCTCTCATTTATTGGCTATCAGAAATGTAATAAGAGAACAACAAATAGTCAGAGTCATCAGAACTAGAGATTTTCATTTACAAAACTGGTGAGCTTACCTGGGGTGGGGGATGGAGTTACCAACTCTTGGGACACAGTTGAGAGGAAGAGGGCACTCTTTAGATGAATGTGATATTAGAATAATATATGCATGAAAAGTATGATTAACAGTATTATAAATCCAGTACCTCAATAAAAATCATAAAAAATTAAAAAATAAAAAAATAAAATCTAGGATTCTCCATTCCTGGACCTCTACCCCAAGTACAGAAAAACATTCATCCAAAAGGACATACGCACAGCAGTGTTCACTGAAGCACTATTTACAACAGCCCAAGAGCTCAATAACAGATGAGCAGAAGCTGTGATACACACACACACAGAGGAACACTACTCAGTTGTGAGAAAAGATAAAATTGTGAGAAAAGATAAAATTCTGGAGTTCACTGCAGGTCGGATGGAACTGAAGGATGTCACTCAATGACTGAGTCAGAAAGTAAAAGACAAATACCAGATGATCTCACTCGTATGTGGAGAATAAAGTACAAGGGGTGGGAGGCGGGCGCTGGTGGTGGAAAAGATACACTGGGAGGGGCAGGTGCTGGAACACAGTATGACTGTACCCTGATCATGAACAACTTTGTAACTGTGTATCTCAGGATGATTCAATTAAGAAAATGAAACAGGGCTGGAATGATAGTATTGGGGGCAGCTGACTGAGGTTCAATCTCTGGCATCCCCTACGGTCCCCTGAGCACTGTATTTAGAGTGATTCCTGAGCGCAGAGCCAGGAGTAACCACTGAGCTTCACCTGGTGTCCCCCAACCCACCCACTTGATAACTTGATCGCTTGATCCCCTGTTATTCATCGATTTACTCGAGCGGGTGCCAGTAATGTCTCCATTCATCCCTGTTGCGTGCTAGCGTAGCCCAATGGCATCTGTTCGTTTTAGGAACATGCAGAGCCTCAAACCGATCATTCAGGGTCTTGACGAAGAAGTCTGAGCATCTTGTAAGTGGGCGTCCACGCCATCTTTTGACGTCCTGTGGAATCCAGTCAGTAAAGGCTCTAGTCCAGCGGTTGTCTGTAAACCTCATTACGTGTCCAGCCCATCTGATTTTTGATGACTTGGCAAATGAGACAGCGTCCCTGATTCTTGAGCGTTGATGGAGATCAGAACTCCGGATTCTATCTCTCATTTGAGTGAATAGTGATATTCCAAGCATAGCTCTTTCGATTCCTCTTTGAGAGACCCGAATAGCGTTCTCATCCTGTTTTCGTAGGGTCCAGGTCTCTGAGGCATATGTTAATGCAGGAAGAACAGTGGAATCAAAGAGATGTGCTCGTAGCTGGAGGTGCTTTGTCCTTTTAGTTATTTCTTCAATGTTCTTGAAGGCATTCCAAGTCGCTCTCTTCCTCCTGTGCAACTCAGGTGTCAGGTCATTCATCATGTTGATTTCTCGACCTAGGTATATATAACTGTTGCATTCGGAGATGGTGGTTCCATTGAGAGCGAACGGAGCGTCAGGAACAAGGCTGTTTCTCATAAACATTGTCTTTGTAAGATTCAGCTGTAGTCCGACCTTTCCACATTCACGGTCAAAGTCGTTCAGCATTTGTGCCGCTTGACTGATGTTTGGTGTTATTAGAACGATGTCATCAGCAAAACGGAGGTGGTGTAGTTGCCAACCATCTATCTTCACTCCCATGCTTTCCCATTCTAGTCGTCGCATGATGTTCTCGAGGGTGGCACTGAAGAGTTTTGGTGAAATGGTATCACCCTGCCGAACCCCTCTCTTGATATGGATGATTACTTCTTTGTAGAATGGTGAGATCTTGGTAGTGAATCCGCAATAGAGCTCACAAAGGATCCTGATGTATTGAGTTTGTATGCCCTGATTGGCTAGGGCTTCCATGACCGCTTCCATCTCGACAGAATCAAAGGCCTTCTTTAAATCAATGAACATTAGACAGAGTGGCATCTTGAACTCCTGAGAAACCTCAATGAGCTTAGTAATCGTGTGGATATGGTCGATGGTACTGAATCCTTTTCGGAATCTGGCTTGTCCACATGGTTGTCCTTCATCTAGTGTTCTGCTAACCCTAATCAGGATGACTCGAGTGAACAGTTTGTAGACGACAGACAATAGGCAGATTGGGCAATAGCTGCCAATGTCGTGGATGTCTCCCTTCTTGTAGAGTAGTACAGTCCTGCTGGTTTTCCATTGGGACGGCACCTTGCATTCAGACAGGTAGCGTGTGAAGAGCCGAGCCAGTGTACTGATGAGTACTGATGGTAAGTTCTTCAGGTGTTCAGGTCTGATCTTGTCTGGGCCAGGTGCTCTTTGTTTCTTTACCAACGAGATGGCATGTTGGACTTCGGAAGGGAGAACATTGGGAACGACATATCCATCATGCGGAATGTGGTATGTGGGCAAGTGGACGTGGCTATTAAAGAAATCTGAGTAGAAGTCATGAATAATCTTCTCCACTGCCTTTCTGGAGGATGTGATAGATCCATCAGGATGTCGGAGGGCAGTCATCTTGGTCTTGTAGTTGGTGAAGGACAGGCAGGCATTACGAATGCTTTTCCCAGCTTCTGCCGCATCTACCAGCACCACTGCTCTCCTGTTTTTGAGGTCATCCTTGATGGCTTCTCTGCATTGTTTTGCCAGCTCCGACGTTCACTTGTGGTTGCCTGAGGCATGTGCAAATAAGTTCAAGAGTGTTTAAAGAAAGGCGGTTTTTTGTCGTTATCTCTCTCTTGGCATTCCTCACACACTCATGGAGGTGCTGAATCATTCGATCGTATTCCTCATCAATGTTGTCAATGATGGCATCTTCCCATGTTGCCACAACAGAGCCAAAGAGCTCCCAGTTGGTGGTCGTTCTGGGAGCTCTTCTTAAACTTTGCATTCTTTTCTCCTCGTTCTGTGAGGTAGAATTTTGCACAAAGGAGACGGTGGTCCAATCCCGTTTGGAATTTTGGGACAACAGCAACATCGGTTAGTCAAAACCGCCGATTGAACATGATGTGGTCTATTTCATTGTGGAACCGTCCACCGGGAGACTCCCATGTCCAACGTTTAGATTCAGCCTTTTGGAACTGTGAGTTACCATGAAAGGTCTTGGTTGACATGATGAACTCAGACAGTCTGTCACCCTGTTTGTTCTATTCTAGGCCATGGGTCCCGATGTGGAGTTCATCGCCTGATTTTCTTGGTCCTATCTTGGCATTAAAATCACCGACAATGATCTTGTAGAAGGTGTGATCTTCTTTACAGAACTTCTCCAGCTCCATGTAGAACTTCTCAATTTCTCTTTCACCATAATTGGATGTTGGTGAATAGACAACAAAGATAGAAACTGCCGGCAGTGAGCCACATCTATTCAAGTGTAATCGTCCGACTCGGATTGTTAGGCATTCGAATGAATCAATGCTCATGGCTAAGTTTGTGCTGACAAGGATACCGACACCACCGATGCCTCTTTTGTCACATGTTCCAAGGAACAGTTCTTCTCCAGTGTCGAAAACGGCGTGATGTGATTGATGTCTTCTCGTTTCGGTCAGACCAATGATGTCGTACTTGATCTTTTGTGCTTGTACCATCAGGTCCTCGATGGATGCATCAGATGCCAGCGTACATGCATTAAAAGTACAGACAATCATTTTTGTCTTTCTTCATTTTGGCAGCTTATTTCTACCTTGGGATTTTATCAGCCTTTCCTTCCACATCTTTCTCGACTCTGCTGTATTCAGGGTCAGGGGAATGAGATCCATTTTTTTTACTGGATTTGGCATGTCAAATAGACCACGGATAGCTTGCCAGGCTCTGCAATAAAATCCACCCACAAATAAAGAAAAAGAAACAAACAAAGCAAGGAATTAGCTAATATTCCCCAGTGGAAATAAACTCTTCAGTACTGTCGACAGAACCAGTAACTGGGTCTGCAGAGGGGACAGGAGGGAGGCAGGACCTTGATGATATCTGTTGGGGGGTGGTGTACTACCACTGCAAACACAAAACAATAGCAGTATTATTGCAAACCAAGTCATCTCAACTTTGGAAAAACCAAAGCAAATAATCAGAAACGAAACAGAACGTTGAGTTGGGTCCTTGCATGTGTAAGGCCCTGGGTTTGATGTCTCTGTCTCTCTCTCCTCTCTTCTTTCTTCTCTCTTTCTCTCTCTCTACACACACACACACGCACAAAGATTAGAGGCCTATACATTACCTATTTCAATTAAAAAAATTCGTTTTTATATTAGTAGCCCCTTTTTATAGAAAATAAATCTCAAATGTAATTTTGTTCATTGATTCTATATACCTCAGAGTTCCCAACATTTACTGATTAAATGAAGTTGGTATAAGCAGCAAGTGGTTGGGCCAGAGAGATCATCCTGCAGGTAAGGCATCTATTGTGCACAACGCTGACCTAGGCTTGCACCCTGGCACCACACATGGTCCCCACGTGAAACCCAACATGCCTGGAGTAAGCCCAGAGTAGTGCTCGATGTGCCTCTTCATGTCAAAGTAGCAAACAGCTAACCACGTACAATTTCTAAAGTAAAAATTTCAGTCTTCCTTCTAGTTTCATCTCAATCTCGACCTTAATTTCCCTGCAACGACAGTCCCGCTCCTGTGGAGGCGCTTACCCGGTGTCCTCCATCAGGGCCAGCGTGAGGCGCGAGAGCACGCGGTTCTGGGTGTGGGAGCCGGTCATGGCCTCGTTCTGAAATCATGACAGAGCTGGTGAGAGGCGGCTCCTGTACTTCCACAGCGCTGTGATTCCCTGTCTATCTACTCTGACTGCCCATGGGTGAAAGCTTGTAAAATTATCCACTTAAAAATGGAGAACTGAAGGGGCTGGAGCAATAGCATAGCGGGTAGGTCGTTTGCCTTGCATGCTGCTGACCCAGGTTCAATTCCCAGCATCCCATATAGTCCCCTGAGCAACACTAAGAGTGATTCCTGAGTGTATGAGCCAGGAGTAACACCTGGGCAACACCGAGTGTATGAGCCAGGAGTAACACCTGGACAACACCGGGTGTGACCCAAAAAGAAAAAAAAAAAAGGAGAGCTGAAACAGAAGGGGAGACTAATACCCAAGAATAGTACCATAATAAGTACCAAGAGGATTGCTCTACGGCTTGGAAGCCAAATTCACATGCTGGGGGAAAAGCAGCTCAGATAGAGAAGGGAACACCAAGTAATGGGTATTTGGAGAACCCGCTTGGGATGGGAGATGCGTGCTCAAAGTAGACTACAGACCGAACATGATGGCCGCTCAATACCTTTATTGCAAACTACAACACCCAAAAGGAGAAAGAGAGCAAAAGGGAATGCCCTGTCACAGAGGTGGGGTGGGGTGGGGTGGCAGGGGATGGTGTGGGGGTGGTGGGAGGTATACTAGGACCATTGGTGGTGGAGAATGGGAACTGGTAGAGGGATGGGTACTCAATCATTGTGTGACTGAAACATAAGCACGAAAGTTTGTAAGTCTGTAACTGTACCTCATGGTGATTCATTAATAAATTTTTTTAAAAAATGGAGAACTGAAATTTAGTGGGGTTGGAAATATAACACAGCAGATAAGGCCTGGCATGGGGCTGGCACAGCTTGATGTCATTCCTGAGAGCAGAGCCAGAAGAGAGTCATGAATGCTGCCAGGGATGGCCCCCAAGCAAAAACAAAAACAAAACAAGCAAAGAAGAGAGGGGAAGGAGAGCAAAGGGAGGAGAGGAAAGAAAACTTGCTTACATAAAAATAAAATCTTGTTGGAGAAATAATTGTCTCCCAAAAGTTTCCATCATAACTTTGTGGTCAACTAGATGAGAACGGACAGAGCAGGCACTCCTTTTATTTTTCATGATTTCCTCAAATTTGATCCTCAATTATTTAAACTGCAACTAAATACTTATACAGACAGAAATTTCAATTCCAGAAATTTCTTTCTCTTTGGGGGATGGGGTGCGCTTGAGCCCACAATGCAGTGTTGCCCTGCAGTGCTGGGCCTGTGGCATGGGTGTCCCCAGGACACACTAAGGGGTGAGTGTGGGCAACCCTGCCCACTGAGGTCTCTGCCCAACCGGCCCAGGGAAGGGGTCCTTTTGTCTTTTATGAGTTGAAGTTAGCTTTCCAGCTGTTCTCCTGGAAACCTAATAAAGGTGAAATGTCGCCAGTGATACCAGAAATAGGACTTCAGGAGATAAAAACCCCAGCTACGCCTCAGCACAGAGAGAAAGGTAGAAGAAGAATGACTGCCTGAGGCCAGCCAGTCTGGCTTTCCTGTTTGCAGTGTCTCCCGGGCCGGTCCTTAGGGGCAGGACACTGTCTATGCACCTGCTAAGAATGGTATTAGAGTGGTGAATCTTTTATTGAAACAATGAATCTAATCAAAGCAGATAGAGTGTTAACTAGAATTCATCTGCCTCACAGGGACGGGGAGGGGTGGGGGGTGGGGTTTTATTGGGGTTCTTCATGGTAAAAAATAAGTATTGGTAAAGGGAAATGTGTTTGATATTTGCATGACTGAGACATAAACCTGAAAGCTTTGTAACCTTTCCCACAGTGATTCAATAAATAAATAAATAAATAAATAAATAAATAAAAAGAATGGTATTAGTTCTTATGGGGATGGGGCTTGGGGTTGAGCTGACGCTTGCACAGATGCCAGCCCGAGCCACAGAGAATGCTGTACTCTGTGGCACCGCATGCGTGCTTTTTCCCGAGTTTCCAATAAGTAACAGATAATTCAGTGTTTAAGTCTCGTGATTATAGCAGTAAAATATCTTTTACTGCCTGAGGTCAGCCAGTCTGGCTTTCCTGTTTGCAGTGTCTCCCGGGCCAGTCCTTAGGGGCAGGACACTGTCTATGCACCTGCTAAGAAAAGATATTTTACTGCCTCAAAAAGATATTTAAGATAAAATAATTGAAAAAGGGTGCATGGGGCCCCAGTGAGAGCACAGTGGGTAGTGTGCTTGCCAGCACCCCATATGGTCCCCTGAGCACTGCCATGAGTGATCCCTGAGTGCAGAGCCAGGAGTGAGACCTGAGCATCGTGCTAGGTATGGCCAAAAAAAAAAAAAGAGAGAGAAGAGGAGAGTAGAGGGAAGAGAGGGTAGAGAGAAGGAGAGAGGAGGGAAGAGGAGAGGAGGAGGGAAGGAGGGGCGGGGGGTAGGAAAGGAGAGAGGGAGGGGAGGAGAGGGAAGGAGAAGGGTGCATGAATGTTTGGACCCATTTAAAACAATCAGAGCACTGTGTGTATACAGTTAATCTGTGAACAGTGCAGGGCCTCACTTACATGTGGATTTCCTTCAGGCAATGGAAACGTGCAGTACTGAGAACTCCCTTATAGTCTGTGTGCGCTGTGGTAACACACTGCCGGGAGTGGCACCAAACAGAGACTAGGCTTGCTCTCGCAGCCCACGTCCTCCCTCCAACACACCTCTCACTATCTCTCTTGCCTTGCTTTCTTTTTCCATTCCAGAGAAGCCTGTATTCTCTCTTCCTCTCCCCTCATAGCTTTCTAAGTAAATTTCTTTCAATAAAAACTATCTTTCTGTGCTCTGGGGAAAGAAAGTGATTGCGACTGGAATGGGCATCCAGAAAGCTGAAAGGAAAAGAAAGACATTCTAAAGTGTTAACTTTATAACCTACTATTGTCTTGAGTAACTTCTGCTTTGAACAGAAATTGCCTTTATTAAAGACAACATATTTCTAGTAATATTTGAAAGTACACTGACCTCTAGTAAGCGTTTTTCCCAATGGTTGAGCTCAGTGCCCATGCCACCTTGATTTTCAAGTTCCATTCCCTCCAGAATTGGACAGTCAAAATGTTTTCTCGCTTCCTCCTAAGAATCAGAAAAAAAATACATATACTACAAAAGCACAAAAAGAAAATGGCAAATTCTTTACTAAACTTAATAAAATAAAGTAGGGATTAAAGAATTATTTTGTTAAGAGGAAAGAGTTCATTTTAAAATTAAATGTCTAATCTCCAAGCTTGCTCAGAGCGAGACTGGGCCTCCTCCCCCCAAGTCCCCTGTCTTCTAGCAGCTTGGCAGTCACATACACCCACAAACTGCCCCCAGCTGCCATATAATCTCATCAACGGCCAAGATCCAGAAACTCAGAAATAAAGCTCCCGGAAGAGAGTAACATAGAACATCCTGCCCCCAAGACAGGCTATCTTCACAGGGGCAACTCGAAGGGGGGTGCGGGTTGAGTTTCCCTCCCTGCCCCAACAGAACCCTGGCAGCCAAATACCTCTAGAACTCAACTGCTCAGATAAGCCTCACCCATGAGGGAACCTACAGAAAAACCCAGGTATGTGGGACCCATTACTGAGATCTCCAAGCTCACTCGGAGCAGGATTGGGCGTCCTCCCTCCAGCTCCCAAGTTTACCAGTAGCTTGGCAGTCACACCCACAAACTGCCCCTGGGACCATACAGTCTCATCAACAGCCAAGAAGAGTGTGACATAAACCTTACCCATGAGTGAATGTGCACTGTAATCATATTCTAAATTTCAGAGTTCCTAGAGTGACCTCTCATGCTCTAGCCTTTTGATGTACCAAAAGTAACACAATTTGTTTGGGTTTAATATACATGCTTGTAATTTCCTATACAAGGGCTTAATGACTCCAGGATGAAATACAACAATCTTCACACACTTTCCTCTTACGGCGGTGGGAAGGTGCACAGTGGTGGAATTGGTGTTTGAATATTAAATGCAATGAATTATTGTGACAACTATATAAAAATAAAATTTTAAAAAATTAGAAGCAAAAATAAACAAAAAATTAAATATTCAGGGCTTAATTGTACAGGGATTATGGCACTTGCCTACATACTCAACCGACCTGTCTGATACCCAGCAGAATCTACGGGTCCGTAAGCATTCTTAGGAGTAAGCCCTGAATACTGCTGGGTAGCCCTACCCTACCCCCACCTAGGTATCTAATACAATTTACTAAAATATTTTGATGCTGCCACCCTTTCTTCACTCGCAAATTACTATTTCTCTAAAATTTTTTGCCTTTATTTAAAATTTAACTTTTTTTTAGTCCATATCTTTCAAAAAATTAGAAACTTCCATGATTGCCATTTCTAACTTTTAAATCAACAACAATTTTAAATCAGGTATAAAATTTTCTAATAATGAATACAGTCTTTGTAGAAAAAAAACTGACTATTCACTCAATAAACTGTTCATAGAATTCATCTGATCATTTGGTTTTGATGGTCCTTTAGAGATTTCAAGAGCAGTGCACAAATCCAAAGGCAGAGAAAGTCCTATGTTCTAAGAAAATAGCAGAGTAGTAACAAGAGGGTTTGGGAGTCCAGAGAGATAGAACAGTGGGTCAGGTGCTTGCCTTGCACATGCCGATCCTGGTTTGATGCCCAGCACCCCAAATGACCCCTGAACACCACCAGGAGGGACCCCTGAATACAGAGCCAGGAGACAGCCCTGAGCAATGTTGGGTATGCCCCTCTCCACGCAAAGGGTATGGGGGCAGAGAGAGAGTCTAATGGTCTGCGTTCATGCTCCGCAAGCAAGAACACCCCAGTTCTGTCCCCAGCATCTCATGGTCCCCTTAACACGACCAGGAGCATCCTCTGTGCACTGCGCCAGGAGGACCTAAGCGCCACCACGTATGACCCTTAATACCAAACCAAACCATAATAATAATAATAATAATGAACAATGGAGCTGGAGAAATACTACAGCACGTAAATCACTGCCTTTGCTTGTGGCTGACCTGGCTTGATCCCCAGCATCCCATATGTTCCCCTGAGCGCCTCAGGGAGTAATTCCTGAGCGTTGCTGGGTGTGACCCAAACACAGATAAACAAACAAAAAAGCCAACAACAACAAAAAAATCCCAAATGAACAGAAGGGTGAATGAATCCATCTGATGGTTAATTTTATGTGTCAGAATACTTTGGCCAGATACCCAAATTAGTAGTCAAACAGTATTCTGAACGTTTATGTAAGGGCATTTTCATGAGATGAACTTGAAACCACTGGACTTTCAATAAAGCGTATTACCTTTCATAATAAGATAGGCTTCATTCAATCGGTTGAAGGCCTTACTAGACCAACAACTGCTCTTGTAGGCGCAGAATTCACCAAAACTCCACAGCTGCGTGAGCCTATTCCTTAAGATTTATTTCTCTTTCTCTCTCCCAGAAAATGTGTAAATGTGTGTGTGTGTGTGTGTGTGTGTGTGTGTGTGTGTGTGTGAGTGTCTCTGTGTATCTGTATGTCTGTGTATGGGGGGGAGGGAGGGGGAAGGGAAAAAAGGAGGGAGGGAAGGAGGGATGGAGGGAGAAAGGAAGGAAGGAAAGAAGGAAGGGAGGGAGGGAGGGGACAGAGAGAGAGAGAGAGAGAGAGAGAGAGAGAGAGAGAGAGAGAGAGAGAGAAACAAGCAAACTATTGGTTGTTTCTACAGAGAATTGCCACAAATGCAAGCGGACCAGTGATCTGAAGACGTTATCACAATAGAGGAACCCTGACTTAATTCAGTGGGTAGTCATGACCAAATTTCCTTTTTCTTTGATTAACCTTGGCTTCAAACTTATGGCATTACCTTTATATTATAGTTCCTATTCTGGTCCCTAAAATTTAGGTATGGACTCTTCACAATGGCGACTGAAGCACAGACTGAGGGACTGAAGTGACCCATACTCACGACAACCCGAGGCGTCACCAGGAGATGTACAGTGTGAGAAACCACCTTGTCATCCCGCACATGCCAGGACCGCTCCACTTTCCGAATGACTTTATCACTCCACTGATATAATCCAAGGCTGCAATTAAAGAATAATGAGACAATTCTGCAAATCTGCCATCACTTTAAATGTCAAGTGTCATGATATCCACCCTGCATTGCCATGCCCTGACAGTCCCATCCAAGGCCTTAAGAGTGTTTCTGTCTCAGGAACTTGCTGGAGAACCAGCCTCGGGCTTCCACAGGCAGCAGCCCGTGCTCTAGGGCTGAGCCACACCCCAGCCTGTGCTGCACAGCATTTTCTAATATGATCTTGTCAACAACCTTACAAATTAGCATCACCACTACGCAAATAATGAGAGCTACTTAGACAGATGTAACTTACTCAAGTTCACATAGCTAACACTAAGTTATGAGAAAATGCATTACTCCCTTTTAATAAATTTGCTGGATAAAACAAAAGCAAATCCAGATATAGATCGAAATATACATGAAAATTTTATCTTTTTTTAAAATGAGAGATTTTATTTTATTTCTTTCTTATTCAATCACTGTGTTTTTGTTTTTGGAAAGACTTCTGATTACCGTTTCAATTTCCTCCACAGTGCTGGATCTGTTCAGATATTCTAAATCATCTTGGTTCAGCCTTCGGAGGTTACAGGAATCCAGGAATTTATCTATTTCTTCTATGTTCTCTCGGTTCATGGCATAAAGGTTCTCAAAGTAATCTCTGATGATCCTTTGAATTTCTGTGGTATCTATTGTGAAGTCCCCTCATTCATTTCTGATTGAGTTTATTAGGGTTCTCTCTCAAAAAGAGTATTTCAATTTAGTGAAAAATTGTAATAATTATGTGAAATGGTTATCCATCAAAGGAAAAAGTTAAATGCTTAGTTTGTGGTAGATACAAAAATAAACTTCAGATGGCTGTCAGCAAAAGAGAGAGTCGTCTATGAAAATGATCTGCTTCATGACACTGAAGAGAAAAGCAGAAAAATTCAACAAATCAAATGCTTCATTGAATTTTATTATTTTGATTTGGGGGCCACTCCCAGCGGTGGTCAAGGCTTCCTCCTGCCTGTGTGCTCAGGAATCACTACTGGCATTGCTCAGGGCTTCCTCCTGCCTGTGTGCTCAGGGATCACTCCTGGCCGTGTCAGGGCTTTCTCCAGCCTATGTGCTCAGGGATCACTCCTGGCAGTGTCAGGGCTTCCTCCTGCCTATGTGCTCAGGGATCACTCCTGGCATTGCTCAGGGCTTCCTCCTGCCTATGTGCTCAGGGTCACTCCTGGCGGTGCCTTGAGAAGCATATGTGGTGCCATGGATCAAACCTAGCCAGGTGTAAGGCAAGTGCTTTAACCCCTGTATTATCTCTCCAGTCCCAAATCAACATTTTTTAAATGCTGAAAATTGATCAAAATCTTTCAGCAATCCAAGAAACATAAATGTGAGCAAGAATATCAATTTGTGGTGTTTTTCTCATATTCTCCCTTAGCTCTGTGGCAGTCTTGAAAATAGCTCACAATCAAGGTAAAACCCCTATAATCCAAGTACATTCCACCCAGAGACACAGTTCAGACTGAGTTCACAAATGTTTTGAATATGAAAGGATTAAAAGATCTTTTAATTGAGGGGGCTGGAGCAATAGCACAGTGGGTAGGGCGTTTGCCTTGCACACAGCCGACCTGATTTCAATCCCTGGCATCCCATATGGTCCCCCAAGCACCAACAGGAGTGATTCCTGAGTGCAGAGTCAAGAGTAACCCCTGTGCATCATTGGGCGTGACCCAAAAAGAAAAAAAATATATTATTTTTCAAAGGGGCCACACACGGTGGTGTTCAGAGGTTCAGGACCACCAGTACAACACCAAATGGTGCTGGTGAAGAGGGACAAAAGCAGGAACTAGAACATTCTGGCACAGGCTCTACAACTTAAACAATCTCCCCCCACTCCGGCAGAATATGTTTCTAATCTCTGGAGGGTAGAAACTTTTCTGGAGTGAGAGTACAGCAGAGGAGGCATTTGCCTTGCACACAGTCAACCCAGGTCCAATCTTCGACACACCTTAGTCGTCTGAGCACCGCCAAGAGTGATCCTTGAGTGCAGAGCCAGAAGCAAGCCCTGACCACAGCCAGGTGTGGCCCAAAAAGCAAAACCAAATAAGACACTTTCCTAAGTTAAAAAGGAAAAGTAAATTAATTCACTGACATGAACCTTCAAAGTATTTCTGCATAGCAAAAATATATTTAAAAAATACTGAACAGAAAATATCTGAAGCAAGCATAATAAAGATTAATATCCTAATTCATAAATAACTCCTGGGGCTGGAGCAATAGCACAGCAGATAGAGTGTTCGCCTTGCATGCAGCTGACCAGGTTCAATCCCCAGCATCCCACATGGTCCTCTGAGCACTGCCAGGAGTAATTCCTGAGTGCACGAGCCAGGAGTAATGCCTGTGCATCGCCGTGTATAACCCAAAAAGGAAAAAAAAAAAGTGACCAGAGAAAAGAAGCAAAATCCAAAAGTGCAGGAAAATTAAGTGAATAGGTTATAAAGAGAAAATGCAAATGGCTTAAACTCACTAGCAGTCCTGGAAATACAGGCTGAAAGGGAAAAGATCTACAATATCCAGAAGAGCCGATACAGACTGCAAGTGTGTCCTGGCACAACCTCAAAAACAGAAGGAAAAATACTACGGTAGTTTCTGTTTAATATTCTGGGAGGGGGAAAAACAGGGATTGACTCTAAGGCCTCATGAACGCGAATGTAGGAAGGTAACTCTGCACTAAGCAACACCCTGATACCCAGCACAGCAATTAAGACATCCCCCCTAGGTCTAAATCTTCTTTTTAACTGAATCACTATGAGATATAGCTACAAAGCTGTTCGTGTTGGGTTTTTGATCATGTTTGTTGTGGTGGTTGGGTTTGGCGCTCGGTTCCCGGCCTCCACCCCTGCTGGTGCTCTGGAGACAGTATGCAACCCAGGACTGAGCCAGGGCCGGCTCCGTGGAGGGCAACACCTTAATCCCATTCCCTAGCCTAAATAATTTTTTAAATTTCCCCCCAGGTGATTCTCGAGAATCACCCAAGCCAACAGTGGCCCCCCCGTCGGGTGTGAATTTATACAAATACCTATACAGCCAACATCTAACCCAGATTCCAAAATGAATAATTTTTATATTTGTTCTCATCTATTTATCGTCCTTGAAATCCCTTGCCTCTCCTGGGGCTGGAGCGATAGCATAAAAAAGTTATTAATTACTTTTGTTTTCTAAGGCAAGTCGATATTTAAACATAATAGTGAACAGCCGTGAATAGCAGAAAAATAAATACCTTTTAATCACTCAAAATCCTTTTCAAAATCCTGAAATTGAACAATTTCTCCAAATAATTTATTTGGAATAATCCCATTCCAACTGTAAATGTTCAACAACAGATTTTCTTATATTTCTATGATGTCCACTTATACTGTGATAAGCTTTTGAGGAGCAGCCTCAGTGCAACAATGTACAGCCTCGGGGCTGGGGTGATTGGGGGGGAGGGCATTTGCCTTGCAAGAGGCAGACCCAGGTTCGATTCCCAGCATCCCATAGAGTCTCCAGGGGTAATGCCTAAAGTGCAGAGCCAGGAGTAACCCCTGTGCCACACCGGTGTGACCCAAAAAGCAAAAATATTAAATCAAATAAAATAATAATAATTTTAAAAAAGAATGCACAGCCTCACAATAGTTGGGGGGAAGGGGGGTACAGCTCTCTCACTTACTTCACACGAGCAAAATTCCTATCTATCTTTTATGCCTTTCTAAGACCACAATCCTCCTTCTCAGAGACCTCGTTTGTAAGGTGAAAAAGGGGAAACTCATATGCATCTTTTTTCCTTTTATGAAAACCATTTTTAATGGAAGCACTGGGATTGATAGCAATGGTAATACTCCTTTTAGGCACACCTCATCCCAACACAGGCTGTCATCAGAGTCCACTTCCCGCCACCAGGGCCCAAGCACCCTTCCTAATGCCAACCCTACGGAAACTCAGCTCTACTGTCGAGAACCCTCAGTGTTGATGACTAGGACCATCTTTTGTTTCCTTACTGTGTTTTTTCCCGACATATGGGAGATCACTCCCCTTCTCTTTCCCTCTCCCTCTCTCTTCACCTCTTAATTTCAAAGGTGGTTGATACCTACACACATACAAACTGAATAGAACTAATCCTCTGAAATTCTACAAAACTGTACATGAACAGTAAGTTGGTAAAGTAAATTTTTTCAAGGACTATATCTTTTTTTAGGGTTATACAAATTAAAAACAATTTTACGGATAATTCTGTGCTAACACACTTTAATCTTTACGTAAGTAAATCCTGGAATGAAAATTTAAGGGGAAAATACTAATTACCAATCAAAGTATGTAAGTGTGCTCAATTTCTAATAAATCTAGCATCTCTTAAAGTGAAAAAAATGGTGCGCAATAAATAAGGTATTCGCAGTGTGACATTCAGAGCTTGATCTGACTCTGTCACTCTTCCGTGACTCTCCATCTCTATAGTACTACAAGGATAGGACATTTTTCAGCTCTTCAGTTATTTAAATGTACTTTTACATAGCACTGTAGCACTGTCCTCCCATTGTTCATTGATTTGCTTGAGCGGGCACCAGTAACATCTCCATTGTGAGACTTGTCGATACTGTTTTTGGCATATCAAATATGCCACGGGGAGTTTGCCAGGCTCTGCTGTGAGGGCGGGATACTCTCGGGCTCTCTTGAGAGGGATGGAGGAATTGAACCTGGGTCGAACACGTGCAAGACAAATGCCCTACCCGCTGTGCTATCGCTCCAGCTCTGTCACGGTCACGGTCATGGTCCTCCCGTTGTTCATCAATTTGCCCGAGCAGGCCCAGTAACATCTCCATTGGAGACTTTGTTGTTACTGTGTCTGGCATATCGAATACATCACGGGCGGCTTGCCAGGCTCTGCCGTGTGGGCGAGATACTCTCGGTAGCTTGCCGGGTGTATCGCTCCAGCCCAGTACTTTTACATATATTTAGAAATGTAAACCATAGAGCCTAGCAAGTCATAACTGCTATATGAATTACTCCTAATGATTAATGTGAGCTTCTTTTCTTTTTTTGAATTTTTTTTTTAATTAAATCACTGAAAGATAGACAGCTACATAGCTGTTCATGATTGGGTTTCAGTTAAACAATGTTCCAATACCCATCTCTTCACTAGTGTATATTTCCCACCACCACCGTCCCCAGTTTCCCTCTGGCCCTGCATCACCCCCACCCTGCCTCTGTGACAGACACTCCCTCCTCTCCTCTCCTCCCTCCCACCCTCCTTCCCTCCTTTCCTCCTTCCTTCCTTCCTTCCTTCCTTCCTTCCTTCCTTCCTTCCTTCCTTCCTTTTCCTTCCTTCCCTTCCTCCCTCCCTCCTTCTCTCTCTCTCTCTCTCTCTCTCCCTCCCTCCCTTCCTCTCCCTCTTTCCTCTTTCTCTGTCTCTCCACCCTCAGCCCCTCCCCTTCCCTTTCTGGCATTATGGTTTGCAACACAGATACTGAAAGGGTATCATGTATATCCCATTACCTACTACTCACATTCATTCATCTTAATATAAAATGAAACACCACTCCCCTCCCCTCCCCTCCCCTTCCCTTCATTTTGGCGTCACCCCAGCAGTGCTCAGGGATCACTCCTGGCAGCGCTCAGAGGACATATGAGATGCTGGGGATTCAACCCACGTTGGCTCCACACAAGATCAGGGCCCAACCCAGCCCTCTATCTCTCCAGCCCCAGCTGTAACTTTCTTGGGCTAGTCCTAGAGTCACTATTATTCAAGGCACCCAACGTGCGCTGATTCTCGGGTATTGGTGTTCTCCTAAAAGTGAAGAAGCATACATATGAAATACCTATAGTTAAAAGGTGGGAGGCCATCCGCAAATCTTGACGTGAGAGGATTTCCATCTTTATCGTGGTAGAACGCAAAGAGTCCAGCAGAAAAGCCCTATAAGAAAAGTTCAAAACAGTTTTTTACCTCCAAATATCTTAAAATGAAAATAACAAGTGTGATTCATGTTACAGGTATCTTAACAAGCCATCAAAAGAGATCACTCATTTTACCTCTGAAAGCATCTAGCTAAAGCATCTGTAAGAAATTCTTACATATTGCAATTGGACAACTAGGTGTTCCAGTGAATTTTAAATTTCCAATTGCTTGAGGTAATTGTAAGTAAAGAAATCAAAAGAGAAACACAGACATTCTGTGTCAGTCACTTAGTCCATTATTTCTCAACCTCCCTATCCTGTCCCCTTACTGCAGCGACCTGTTCTACCAGTGCCCCCCACCCCCACCCCCGCTTTGGAATACCCTGGGAGCCCACCTATACAGCTCCCACCAGAGAAAAACCGGTAACACACTGACTTAAGAAACTAGGACCATGGGGCCAGATAGTACAGCAGGAAAGGCATTTGCCAACCCGGGTTCGAGCCTGAGCACCACCTGGAGTGAATCCTGACATCATTCCCAGGAGTGATGCTGGGATGGAAGCGGGAATGGCCCCAAGAAAGGCAAGCAAGAGCCATACCTGCTGTACCATCTCTCCTACCCCATTGCTGCAAGTCCCACTATTATCTTAACAAGGATGCGGACAGTCACCTAAGTAATTTGCAAAAGGTCCCAGAGGATTCTAGTGGTACAGTCAAGAGACTTCATGCCGAGCTCTTTGGGATCCTTTCTCTCTCTGATGAACGCATCTCACTGAGTCAAAGTCAGTTTCTGAAAGTATTATCCAAACACAAAATATGGTTCTCTCTGTCTCTGTCTCTCCCTCTGTCTGTCTCCCTCTCCTTGTCTCTCTGTCTCACACTCCGTCTCTCCATCTCTCCCTCTGTCTCCCTCTGCCTCCCCACCCCCTCACTCCTGGGAGGCTCGGCAATGCTGCACTATCACTCCCAGTGCCGGCATAAACATTTCCTAGGGGCTTAACCAGCTTCGTTTCATTCCTACATTTTGGATCAGCCAGGGGAAGGTAGTTTGTTAACCCATGTAAACACATTTTAGAGAGTTCAAACCAGACCAAGACCCTTTGTTATTGTGTTCTCTGCTTTGGGGCTCGTCAGCAGCGCCCAGGCCCAGACATCCTGATACTTGGGCCCACAGTGCAATGCTGATCATGCCTGGGCACGCCGCTGGGGGGGGTGGGGGGGGGCTGCTGCACCCCCGCCCTCTCAGAGCACTTCTAGAAATGAGCCTTGGAATCACACAAGCATGTGGACCAATGCCAAGGATCCAATTCAAGGCCTCAGGTGTGGAAGACAGATGCTGGACAGTGAGTATATTCCCAGGCCTATACTTTTCCTTGAATCCTATTTATTCAATGGTTTTTCCTTTTTTTTTTCTCTCTCCCTTGTTTGGTTTTTGGGATAGCACCAGTGCTATTCAAGGCTAATTCCTGGCTCTGCACGCAGGGACCACTCTTGGCAGTGCTCAGAGAATAAGAGGGGATACTGGGAATTGAACCCAGGTCAGTCTGTGTGCAAGGCAAGTGCCCTACCTACTGTACTATCTCTCTGGCCCCAAGATTTTCTTCTTTAATTATTTAACATAGTATACTTCCGCCTAGTCACTAACCCAATCATTACTTTTTATTGGCAAAAGCCTAATGAACTAGATTCCATCAAATGTGATTCAAAAAATCCATATAATCTTAAAATGTAGTATATACGTCAAGAAGAGGACATAAAATGCAGCAAAGTATACTTATGAAGAAAAGATTAGTAGTTAACAGCAAAATTTACCAGGGCATGAATAATCTCATGTTTCACTGTGGACAGCATGCCAATGAACTCCTGAGGCTGGGTAGAGATCATATTTGGACACAGGTTAGCATATCCTGCTATTGGCCTGTTAAAATAGACATTGAATTTCTTATTATATTCCAGAATCATTTGAAAAATTGTATTTGCTAATCTATCCCTTTCAATTAAAACTGGCCACGGTCTGAAAAATCTCTGCTAAACTTACAAGTCATTTTGCGCCACAACATCTCTCACTATCACTGACATGAAGGCATGCATGTGTTTGTCCATGTTATGACTGATCAACACCTTCGATTAGTCATAACATCGACACCAAAACCCACCAAATCATACAGTCAGCTAAGTATGCTTCTGTGTGAACTTTTAAATATGTCAGTAGGTACCAAATAAGGAATAAACCAAAAGTCTGAAGTCCTCACACGACATATGCCAGCTTCTCGACAGGAACATTTCTTTTTGTAGGCACAGGGACAGACGGAAAGACAGACAGGGAAACCAGATCAACAGTAAGACAATAAGTCAATCACTAAGGCTGATGAAAGTTGTTAAATCTACTCATCTCCATCTACTTCTTACTTTTCAGCTGCGCTAACACTGCCTTTATTTGCATAAACATTTTTATCTTCCGTTCATCTTCCATATTGTTCACCTTCCAGAATCTGTGGTCCTTAAAGCTTCAGAACCCCATGGCTGGAGAGATAGTACAATAGGTAGGATGCCTGTCTTTCACACAATCCATGGCATCCTATATGAGCCTCAGAGCATTACCAGGAGTGACTCCTGATTGCAGAGCCAATGAGTGTACCAAAACCAAAAAAATATTAACCATTCAAAAATTAACAATCAGATTCCAAAAGTTGCCCTTCTCTTAGAGTAATCCATTTGTCTTTCAAAAAACCTGGTGGAATAGATAAGGAAATCCAAGATTCTCTGTCCTACCACAAGTTTGCTAACATTTTATCAGAGAAATGCCATCAAAAATATTAAATTGTTGGGGACGGAGCGATAGTACAGCGGGTAGGGCGCTTGCCTAGCATGCAGCCGACCTGGGTTCAATCTCTGGCATCCCATATGGTCCCGAGCACTGCCAGGAATAATTCCTGAGTGCAAAGGCAGGAGTAACCCCTGAGCATCACTGGGTATGACCCAAAAAGCAATAAATAAATAAATTAAATTGTAATCACCTACTAACAGAATATTTGCCTTATTTACAATTTTTAAATGTATGGCATATATACTTGCTTTATGCCTGAGAACATACTGACACTTAGAAAAAAATGAAAACAGTTTATTTACCAAAACATTGCTACAATGACCTTTAGGCTACAAAATGTCAGCAGAGGCTGAAGGCCCTTTAGAGACCTCCACGTCCTCAGAATGACAGTGCCCTCTGCTCCTCTGATACATCTCCTGAAGCTCTCATGTTCCAGCAGAGTACAAGAGAGGCCAGAACTTTTTTTTTTTATTAGTGAAACACCATGAGGTACAGTTGTAGATTTACAATTTTTTGTGCTTGGGTTTCGATTATACAATGATCCAATACCCATCCCTCCACCAGTGCCCATTTTCCACCACCATGGATAATGTCCCTCCCACCCCCATCCCCCCCATCCCCCCCTGCCTCTGTGGCAGGGCAATCCCTTGTGTTCTCTCTCTCCTTTTGGGTGTTGTGGTCTGCAGGCCAGAACTTTTAACAGTTCCTTAGCCCCCCTAACTGGGTATGATAAATGATCTAAGTGATAAATGAATGACCCTTTAAATTAGGTGGCAGTAGTGCCTGAAGCAGGGCTCCATCCAAGTGAGGTGACTCAGGGCTGACATGCCCCAGACCCTCCCCATTTGGCTGTCCAAAGTCTACCAATGCTTAGCTTACACCAGAAGCTTAAAGGAGCCACCTTTGCCCAACTGATTTAGGTTGTTTCTCCTCCTTTCTTCCCTTTTATACTTCAATATACTGACTTTTCGACAAGGAATCTATCACCTATTGAAATCACCTGAACTGCCTATTTAACAGTAAAAAATCTTTGAGGGGAAGCCAGGGAGAGGCCCCCGAGGTTTTCCTCCTAGCCGCCTGCAATTCGGGGTGTGGGGCAGACGGTAGATGAATCGAGGGCCAAGCCAGCTGATCGGATCACATGCCATCTAGTCCATTCTCCCCACGCCCTGCCCTAGTCTCCTGAGCCTCCCATTCTAGTCTCTCACTGCCTCTCATTCCCGTCTCCTCCTGTCTCTCCCGCTCAACTCTCCACGCTCCATCTCACACCCTGGGCTCTCTCTCTCTCTCCACGTGCCTGCTCCTGTATTCTTCTACATTCTTCTCTCTTTGTCCCCACTGCTAGCCTATCCACCGTTCATCATGCTGTCCTGCTCTCTCTCCAGCTCTCTTGTCTCTCCAACTCCCCAGCACTCTGGGCTGACACTGCACCCAGTCAGGTAGCAAAATCAACACAAGAAAGCCCTTCCTGAGCTCACACCAAGATCAAAGGGAACACCACCTCAAAGGTATTCCAAAGCCCTTCCTGACTGCCCAAGGGCAAATACCTCCTAAGCTATTTTTCTCCTTTCCTCAGTCCAATAACTCTGTCAACATCTCAATACTAGTTATTTTTGTATGGACACAGTAAGAGATAACATTGAGCCTTGTAGGGCAGCTCTCCTGGGAACATCTTGCCACAGACTCAGACTAATCATTCCTAACCCTAGCATGGTCTAAATCTAGTTATTACTTTTTGTATCATGACAGCCATTGTCCATGACCAAGCTCTTAGCTTATAGTTAAGCACTATGCACTTTGGCCAGGCCCATCTTGATGCCAGGGTAGCACATAGCTTATCGCTTGCCCTGGTTCCATTCAGTCCCTCTTCGGGACCTTGATTTGGGGGGCACTAGGAAGAAAGGGCAGCTGAGGCTTAGGTGAGAAAACAGATGCCCAGGAGGAAAATATCACTGAGTCACATAACAAAAGCATAGCACATACTGTCTTCTTGTGTCCATACAAAAAGGACATTGCTCTGAATAAACTATGCAAAGGACTTATGAAGAAGAGAAAAACAAGTCAACAGAGAACAAAGAAAGAAGTTACAAATAAACTCAGAGGAATGGGAGTACTGTGATGGGAGCAACCCAATACACCTAAACTACCTGAGGCTATGCAGGAAGGACAAAACAGTGTTAGCCTACATTTAACAATTTGACCTCTTTAATTGTAAATTCCAGGAGTAGGTACACATCTATTTTGCTCACCTAATCTGGTCACAGTCCTCGGTCCTCCCGTTATTCATCGATTTGAGCGGGCCCAGTAACATCTCCATTTTGAGACTTGTTGTTACTGTGTTTGGCATATTGAATATGTCATGGGTAGCTTGCCAGGCTCTGCCATGCAGGCGAGATACTCTCGGTAGCTTGCCGGGCTCTCCGAGAGGGGCGGAGGAATCGAACTCGGGTCAGCCATGTTGGCTGCGTGCAAGGCAAATGCCCTACCGCTGTGCTATCGCTCCAGCCCTACCTAATCTGGTAGTCGTCAAATATTCAAAGAATAAAATAAATTAATATAGTAGTTTATGAAGGTAAGTTTCAATTCTATCAAAAAAGACTCAAAAAGCACAAATGCAAAAGCCCAAGTTTCCTTCCAACATGAATATTCTCCTTTGACAAGACCTAAATCTTTTTCCAGGTATGAGAAGAATATGTGGGTAGCTTCACTCATACTCACTGGTAAAAAAAAATGCTGACTCTGTTTCCAGATACTAAAGGTGCACCAAATATGCTTTACAAAGCACAACAGTGCAAGGCTACTGAAATACGCTGCTGGGTTATAAGACTCATGTAAGTGATGATTCCTGAAAGCTGGAATACTGGGAACTACTCGCAAAAAAACAACCTGACTCTTAAGGTCCTCTCGGCCTGCTCAGGTCTTGAAAGGAAGTAAACTGATCCCCACCTCAACATGAGATGTGAAATCCCTCTCCAATCTTGCCCAAGGAAGCCACACCAATCCTAAAACATTAAACATGAACCCTAGATAGTAGGATTAGTTCATTTTATCCGAGTTCGATTTCTCCGCCCCTCTCGAAGAGCCCGGCAAGCTACCGAGAGTATCTCGCCTGCACGGCAGAGCCTGGCAAGCTCCCCGTGACGTACTCGATATGCCAAACACAGTAACAACAAAGTCTCCAATGGAGACGTTACTGGGCCCGCTCGAGCAACTTGATGATCAACGGGAGGGCCTTTACTTTACTTACTTTAATACAGCTTTTTTTTTTTTAAGAAGTCAGTTCACTGCAGAAAAATAGATATTCAAACAGCATAGAAATGTATAAAGAAGAAAAGTGAAAATGTCCCATTTCACATTCCACTCTCACTAGATTCCCCTCCCAGGCCTAATGACTGTCACTAATTAGGGGTGCTTTATCTTTAGAGAGGACAGTCACCCTGCACTGCCCAAAGCTTTACCAGAACTGGGGTTTTCAGTATAAACAAGAGTGGTCCTGAGCAAATAGGGGTGTGAACTGGCCCAACGTGGTTCCATTGGGAAACACCTAGTCCTTCTGCCTTGCTCTGTTTGGGAAAGGTGCCACATGTTTCTGGCTGTAGCCACCAGAGGCCTCTCTCTGCTGACACACCCAGAAAGGCTCTGTGCTCTCTGCTGGGCACTCCCACTCTCAAACACGCAGCCAACACCAAACTTTTTCTACACGCCTCTGCTCACATGCTCCCGTAGCAATCAGTGCTCGCTGAGCTCACTGCACATTTTCAAGGCGACCGGCCAGAAAAGACAGCACCGTGAATCACAGAAAACCTCCAGCCGGGCTGGAAATGGTACAACAGGCTTAGCACACAGCCAAGCCGAGTCCCATTCCCGGCATACCCTGTGGTTCCCCGAGTACCACCTAGAGTGACTCCTGAGCACACAGCCAGGAGGAACTCCTGAGCACTGCTGGGTGTGGCCCCAAAACAAACACAAAAACAGAACCATCCTACCCAGTGGCTTCCGAGGCTGTGCTGGGCAGACCCGCCTCAACCCTTCCTGGGTAGGTCTCTGTTGGTCCCTTTGTATTTGTATTTAGCAGTGTTCCCTTATTCCTGAGAAATGTTATTAAATATGGCATTTTATATGTTAATAAAATAATTAATATAAAATATACATATTTAGTGACAATTTCTCAGGAATAAGGGAACACTATTAAATACATGAATTCTTTTTATTAAATAGAATTTACCTATATGTACAATATACAGAACTTTCTTCTTCAGAAATACACTAAGCTTCCAACATTTTAAAAAAGATTTATATTTTATTTTCATTTTATTTTCAGAGTTGTTCATAGTAATTGATTACTTTCAATATTTCAACACCAATCCCACCACCATTATACCTTCCCACCACCATTATTTCAAACTTTCCCACCACCCACCACCACCCAAGCCTGCCCCAAAGGCAGGTGCTAAATAATTTATTTTGTATTACTTGTTATGAATAATTAACTAAACATAATCCAAAAAAGTTTCCTTAGTGTGTGAAAATTGCATCTCAACAAGATTTCTAAGTAAGAGCCAAAGAGAGTGGATCAAGTTTGCCTTGCACACGGCTGGCCCAGGTTTGATTCCCAGCACCCCATAAAGTCCCCCACGCCTGTCAGAAGTGATCCTTGAGAGCAGAGCTGGGAGTAAGATCTGAGCAATTCCAGCTGTGGCTCAAAACATGCTTTACATAATCCATGAATCTGACTCTGACCTCCTTGCCCTCTCAGCACTGACAGTACCATTCGGAAGTGTATCATGGTGTTGCCTTTGTATTGCCCACTGATTTAACGAAACTCATTTTTTTTTTCTCTTTAAATTAGACATTCACTAGAGGGAAACCACTCTTTTAAAATCATCTAGCCATTTGGCAGCTGAATGTCTTGACATCGGGTACTGGTTACAAGAATTCATTACATTCACTCTCCTAGATTTCAGAATGCATAAACTCTACTCTGAAATGTCAATTCTAGTGCCTTTAACTGTCCTGTCCAAAGTACAACAATCAATTTGCACAAATAAATAAATTTTCATTTCAAGGCTGTTCCCTTGTAGAAAAAAAATTTTAAGTCTTTTGCAAGTTAAAATGATACTTAATTTTTTTGTTTTTTGGGCATCCAGGGGTACTCAGGTTTTATTCCTGGCAGTACTCAAGAGATCATATGGGGTGCCAGGGATAGAACCCAGATCAGCTGCAAACAAAGCAAATGCTCCACCTGCTTTACTATCTCTCTGGGACTCCAGGGAGACTAAATTTTCAAGTGACACACTTTCCTCTAAGGAAACTTTATTTGATCTTTTTAGTGGATTATTCATAAAAAGCAATATAAACTCAATTATTTAGGTTCAGCTTTGGGGACAGGGTTTGGTGTTCGGGGTAGAGACATTCAAAATAAGGTGGTGGGAAGGTGTAGTGGTGGTGGGATTGGTGTTAGAATATAAAATGTAATAAATTATTGTGAACAACTTTATAAAAACATAAATATATAAAAATTAAAATTAAATTTAAAAAAGAAGAAAGAAAACTCTCCTAACAGCAGGATGCTCCTCTGGTGAGTCCCTGAAATTACCTTAAGGACAGGAGTCCCAACAGGCCGCTCCCCTCCCCACTCCACCCAGCCAAGGTGAGTAAACTATTTTCTGATGACGAGGAAAGCTGGTCCACGAAAATGTCCTGTATTCAAAATACTTTGTTTTTAAGAGTTCCTACAAGAGCTCTCGGGAACTTTACCTGTCCATGTTTGCTTCCTGCTGACAGTAGGCTGCGTATGAGATGATGTTTTCACGGCTGCACCGCTCAGTGGCCAGAGCACCAACATAAAGAACAAAGTCTGCATCCCGGATGCCCTCGTGGTCTTGCACACCCACTGCTGGACAGGGCCACTTACCCCCACGGCAGACCCTGCACGGCTGTACCCAGAAGTGGGCAGCAGAAAAACCAGACCAGAGAAAGGTTAGTTGTGTGGACAACTAATATTAGAAGAATCCAGTCTCTAAACACGTTTGTTATCTTTTACTTATTATTCCTCAACTTTCATTGCTGTCTTTACTTCATTCTTATCTTGATGCTTGAATTCATTCCACTAAAATTGCTACTTTACATAAAATAATCAAAAATATCTATCATCATAATAAAAACAACTAAGTCTCCAATGGAGACGTTACTGGGCCCGCTCGAGCAAATCGATGATCAACGGGAGGGCCTTTACCTTTACCTTACCATAATAAAAACAACAACAGAGAGTTTATAAGGGTCAAAAAAGAGTTAACGGCTTTAAACTAACGTCGGGCCTGGAGAGGTAATGCAGGAGGTAAGGCCTTGCAGGAGACAGACCTAGATCAATACTCAGAACCACAATGATCCCCCAAAACCCTGTTTCCACTCTGCCCCCCCCCCACACCTTCAGGAGTGACCCCATACACAGAGCCAGGACTAAACCTTGGGCACCACTGGTTATTGCCTCCCAACCCAAAAGGAAAAAAATAAACCCTAAGTTAGGTGACGGCTGCAAGGAACTTCTATGTACAAACTGTCCCCCTTAATCTGTGGGGTTACATTCTGTGGCTTCTGATAGCCGTGGGCAAACACAGCACATATTTTAATCACATATCTTGAGAGGCTATATTCACATAACTTGTATTATACCATATATGTATATACCACATATATTTTGTTTGGGGGCCATACCTGGCAGTGCTTAGGGATCACTCCCAGGGGGTTTGGGGGACCCTGTGTAGTACAGGGGAGCAGACCCAGGTTGGCTGTGTGCAAGGCAAGCGCCTTAGCTGCTGTATGATTGCTCTGGCCCACGTACCACATTATTATAATTCATCTATTTTATTATTGCTCTCAGACTCTGACTGCTTTAACTTTCTAAATTAAACTTTATCGCAGGTGTGTGTGTAAGAACAAACACTGTAATGATAGAAGTCCAATACTACTCTGGTTTCAGATGCTTCCGAGGGCATCCAGAAACGCAGTATTTCAAAGGAGAACTTGAATTTCTGAAATTATCTATGGGGGAACAGGGAACTACTACATTTTTGGTAACTTCTTGCATATCTATAATTATTTCAAATTAATAATAACCTTTTTATTTATTTATTTTTTGCTTTTTGGAGTCATACCCGGTGATGCACAAGGGTTACTCCTGGCTCTGCAGTCAGGAATCACCCCTGGCGGTGCTCAGGGGACAATATGGGACACTGGAAATCAAACCCGGGTCGGCCGCATGCAAGGCAAATGCCCTACCTGCTGTGCTATCACTCCAGCCCAATAATGACCTTTTTAAACTAAACAATTATATATATCTTTTATAAAGCCATTCTTATATCTTGTTAAAAGTTTAGAAAATGTAAGTGCATGTAAGCCAAAAAGTTAAAATCAGGCCAGGGAGAGAGCACACGAGTTAAAGTTGCTTGCCTTACATGTGGCTGACACCAGTCTGATTGCTGGCACTGTAGGTGGCTCCCCAAACAACGCCAGGAATGAGCCCAGCCCCCCACTCTCTGAGTTTCAAATACTTTAAGGAAAAAATTGATGAAGCAAACTTCATTTAACTATATGCTTACTTCTGGTACAAGTAAATGGTTAGTAGTTTATTTGCTTTCTATAAATAATGAGAGAATATAGCTCAACAGAGAAAATAGCGACAAGCAATATTTTTAAATAGACATGTATAATAAACCTTTTCTCTAGTTGTAGCTAAATTATTTTTCTAGTGCAAGTTATTTAAGTTTAGTATGAAAAATTAGAACATTAATTAAAATGCATAAGATATCAAGGAAAAGTCTCTCTCTCTCTCCCTTCCCCTTCCCCCCTCCCCTAGGTCCTTATACATATAAGACCTAGTAATGTCTCCATCGTGAGACTTGTGTTTGGCATATCAAATACCTCCCGGGTAGCTTGCCAGGCTTTGCCTTGCGGGCGAGATACTCTCGGAGGAATCGAACTTGGGTCGGCCATGTTGGCTGCGTGCAAGGCAAACGCCTTACCTGCTGTGCTATCGCTTCAGCCCCAATGGGTATAAATACTCATAATTTTTCTTAGTTATTTTAATGCTTATTACAAACTATTTGTTGAAAATAGAATGACTAATTTGTAAATATAACTGTAAATATAACTGATTTACAAAATTTTTTCATTTAAGAGTCTAAATATCTAAGTATACAGAGGTCTATTTCCTTTTTGTTGTGTGTTTTGTATTGTTTTTCATATTGTCAGAATTGAACACAGAGCCTCACATAGGCGAGGAAGCGTTCTCCCACTGAGCTACATTCCCAGTCTGAATGCTATACAGTAAAATATATAGCAATGCCATAATATACTATAAATATAGGTAATAATTTATAGGTAATATAGGTAAAAATATTTAGTTTTTTTTATTTCTGTTCTGGGGTCACACTGGCAGTGCTCAGGAATCATGCTAGGCAGTATTTAAGGGACCATATAGTACTGGGATCAAACTAGGGTTGGTCACATGCAAGGCAAGGGTCTTACCTACTGTACTACCAACAATGTGATATTTATATATTTTATCTGGCCCACATTTATATTTTTGGAAAGTGTATTTTTATACATGCAATACACAGTTATCTTTTTTCATGGAACATATTTCTAAGTTAGGCTACACCATATACTCTTTTGCTTTTGTTTTGGAGATACACTCAATGGTAGTTGAGGGGTCAGGGGTCACTCCTGGCAGTGCTGGGGGACCAGACGGACAAGGACTAAACCTGGGCCATGCAAAGCAAGCACTCAGCCCACTGAGATATCACTATGGCTCTATGATTTTTTTTTTTTTTTTTTTTGCTTTTTGGGTCACACCCGGCGATGCTCAGGGGTTATTCCTGACTCATGCACTAAGGAATTACTCCTGGCGGTGCTCGGGGCACCATACGGGATGCTGAGAATCGAACCAGGGTCGGCCATGTTGGTTGCGTGCAAGGCAAACGCCTTACCCGCTGTGCTATCGCTCCAGCCCCGGCTCTATGATTTTTATTTCAAGGGATGTCAAACCACTCTTCAAAAAACTAAGGTATAGACCTACTATAAAACCTGATTAGAAAACAAAGTTCTAAACTGAAATTATTTAGCAGTCTAGAGATCAACTGAAAACAGAAAATATATCATTAATTTGAAAACCAATGAGAATAAAACTTGATTCCTGAGTGCAGAGCCAGGAGTAACCCCTAAACATTTCCAGGAATGGCCCAAAAATCTCTCATAAGTTTATACTTTTAAGTGAAAAAAAAAGTTTTATCGAAAGAAATTTACAGAGACATGAGGAGAGAGATACATGTTCAAGAAAGAACACAGGTTGGGCAATAGTCCAACAGAATGGGCATTTGCCTTGTGTTCGGCCAACCCAGATCTAATCTCTGGCATCCCATATGGTCCCCGAAGCACCTGCAGGAGAAAATTTTGAGTGCAGAGTCAGGAGTAACCCCTGAGCATCACTGGGTATGGCCCAAGCCGCTGCCACACACACCACCAAAAAACAAAAAAGAGAGAGAGAGAAAGAACACAGGCTTCTCCAGAGTGAAAGTCCTCTCCTAAACTCATTCTAAACACTCAGACTTTGTTAAGAGCAGGGTGGTTACCTGGAGGTGCTCCTCGGGCACTGTGACGGGGCCACACTTCGTATGCGCGGCGCACTCCCCAGTGCAGTATCTGTGGGGGTCATTCTCTTTCCGGAGGTACTGGTTTGTTGCACATTGTCTTCAGTTCAGGCATTCATAAAATTTTAATTAGAAAAATATAAATAAGTTAAGGTTGGCGGCAATTAAAAACAAAGTCTAGGAGCTGTGATTTTAGTTTGTTAATAATGGGCACTCTTCTAGTTAGAAAGAATTTTGGTGCCAGGAGAAATTCTACTGAGAAGAGTCTTCAAGTCCCCCAAACTTTCATCAAGTCATTACTGTATACAGATAATAGAGGGAGAAAGTGGGTACAGAAAATGGGGGCAAATACATCTCAGAAAAGACCCACAAGTTGCCTTGTAATTAAAGTCAAGAAAAAATTACTCTCAACAGGTGGTTTTTAATTATTTTTAAACACAGTGAAGTTTTGTCTCTAATCACAGAAAGAATCGCAATATATTCTCACATAAACTTCACAATGTGCCAGGACGGCAGGGCAGGGCAGGGAGCAGTGGCGGGCGCCGAGACGGTGTTTGCGGGACGCACCTGCTGAGTAAGATCACGCCCGCGGGCCGGCGCACCTGGAACGTCTTCTCCAAGTAGGAAATGGCTTGCGGGAAAAGCTTGTTCTAAATAAAAGTTAGGGGGGAAAAAGAATTATAGTCAAAGAAAAAAATTTAAATTGTATTTCAAGCAAGTAAATGCCAGGATATTAAGGACTAAGGGCACAGAGGGAAAACTGTAGAATTCTAGAAGACAGAAAGGTTGTGTGCAAGGGTTAGAAAGACCGTGAGTGCAAAGAAAAGTAAAGTAAAGGCCCTCCCGTTGATCGTCGATTTGCTCGAGCGGGCCCAGTAACGCCTCCATTGGAGACTTTGTTGTTACTGTGTCTGGCATATCGAATACTCTCGGTAGCTTGCCGGGCTCTCTGAGAGGGGCGGAGGAATCGAACTCGGGTCGGCCATGTTGGCCGCATGTAAGGCGAACGCCCTACCACTGTGCTATCGCTCCAGCCAATTGCAGTCATATTCCAGGGACACTTAGGGAAAGAATACAGGAAGAAACTTCCTTCTCAGCCCCCATTTAAATAGAATATTTAGGGGCCAGAGCAATAGAACAGCAGGTAGGGTGTTTGCCTTGCAAAAGGCAACCAGGTTCCATCCCTGGCATCCCATATGGTCCCTCAAGCATCGCCAGGAATAATTCCTGAGTGCAGAGCCGGAAGTAACCTGAGCATCACGGGGTGTGACTCAAAACCCAAAAAATTCAATAAATAAGTAGAATATCAGGAAACTGAAATGTCATCCATGCATCTAAATTAGGACTCCTTTTGTAGGCAGGACTTGGGGTGCCTTTCCCAGCTGTGGTCAAAAGGCTGGGGGCCTCCCCGTGATGCTCAGGGTCCCCTCGTGGTGCTCGGGGCCCTCCCAGGTCAGACTGAGGGAGACTGCGGGCTTCAGGGCTGTGCCTGGCAATGCCTGAAGTTCAGGGTACCATATGGTTGTGGGGGATCAAACTCGGGTCGGCTGCAGGCACAGCTTTGACCCCTGCATTAGCACTCACGGCCCTAAATCACCTGCAACCTCATTTTGCCTGAGAAACTTTTATAGAAGTCCAGGTATAACATTAGAAGACAGGTCCACGTCAGGGCCAGAGAGGTAGTACAGCAGGCCTTAGACCTGCACGGAGTCAACTGGGTTTCAACTCCCGCCACCCAAGTGGTCCCCCAAGCCCTGCCTGGGGTGATTCTTGAGTACAGAGCCTGAGAAAGCCCTGAGAAGCATCAGGTATGACAGAAAGCAAAAACAAACAAACAAGCAAAATTACTGATTACAAGTTATAAAAGAAATTTATTTTAAAACAAATTTTAAAAGTTTCTACAACAGCCACATTACACGTCCCCATATAGGGTAGGGGCACTCAGTTTCAGAAGCTAATGTCTAAATTACTTCAAATTTTAGACTGATCTACATGATTCCCAATTTAAGATAGTTTTAAAGAAAATTTCACATTTAGAACATCTACTTTAACCTCAGCAGTTTCTGTAGCTCATGAAGAGTTAGCTGAGTGTCTCTGCAATCACTTTTTAGAAGCTGCGAAAGGAAGCATCCCATCAGGCAATCTGGGCTTCATCCCTCCTGCTCCGCAGGGGAGCACAGTGTGCTCAGAGCTTCCTTTCCTTAGGGTGGGAGACACAGGTGGCTGCAGGCTGTGCCTGAACTTCCTTTACAGTTCAAACCCTGCAACTGCATGGTCCACTGAGCACTGCCAGGAAAGACCCCTGATCACAGAGCGGGAGGAGCCCCAGAGCACCGCTAGAAGTGACAATAGCCAGAAACTGGAAGAAACCTGAATGCCCACGAACAGATGACTGGTTAAAGAAACTTTGGTACATCTACACAATGGAGTACTATGTAGCTGTTAGAAAAGATGAAGTCATGAAATTTACATACAAGTGGTACAACATGGAAAGTATCATGCTAAGCGAAATGAGTCAGAAAGAGAGGGACAGACATAGAAAGACTGCATTCATCTGGGGAATATGAGATTAATACCGATAGCACAGCAGTAGGGCATTCGCCTTACAAGCGGCCAACATGGCCGACCCGAGTTCGATTCCTCCGCCCCTCTCGGAGAGCACGGCAAGCTACCGAGAGTATTCGATATGCCAAACACAGTAACAACAAAGTCTCCAATGGAGACGTTACTGGGCCCGCTCGAGCAAATCGACGATCAACGGGAGGGCCTTTACCTTTACCTTTACCCAAGAATAGCTGAGATCAGCACCAGGAGGATTACTCCATAGCTTAGAGGCCAGCCAGGCATTCTAGGGGAAAGGGCAGCACAGATAGAGAAGGGAGCACCAAATAAAGGATGTTTGGAGGATCCTCCCAGGAGGGGAGATGCATGTTGAAAGTTAACTATGGACTGAACATGTTTGCCACTCAATGCGTCTTTTGCAGACCACAACACCCCAAAGGAGAGAGAGAACACAAGGGATTGCCCTGCCAGAGGCAGGGTGGGATGGGGGAGATGGGGGTGGGAGGGATATTATCCATGGTGGTGGAAAATGGGCACTGGTGGAGGGATGGGTATTTGATCATTGTATAATCTAAACCCAAGCACAAAAAATTGTAAATCTACAACTGTACCTCATGGTGTTTCACTAATAATAATAAAAAAAAAATGGAAAAAAAAAAGAAGTGACCCAAAGGCCTCAAACAGAAGAAAACCACAAAATTTCTTTTTGGGAGCTAGAGTGACATAGATCAATGGGTTCTTGCTTCACATGTGGGAGGCCAAGATTCAATCCCAATTCTGCCCTCCAAGCACTACCAGACTTGATGCCCAACTTTAAAGCCAGGAGAGTGCCTTGAACCCTGCCATGTATGGCACAAAAATTTAAAAAGGAAGAAAGGAACAAAGAAACAAAGAAAGGAAGAAATGAAGGAAGGAAGGAAGGAAGGAAGGAAGGGAGGGAGGGAGGGAGGGAGGAAGGGAGGGAGGGAGGGAGAGACCGATTTCATATAAAAATACAAAATTTTTGGTGAGTATATAATCAATTTTGGTGAGTATATAATAAAAACAGCTTTGATAAAATGATACATTCAGCGCCAGTGAGATAGTGCAAGCATTTAGCCTTGCGTGTGGTCTAGCCCGGTCTGACCACCCCTGACAGTGCATTTATGGTCTCCTGGACACAGCTAGCAGGGATCCCCAAGCACAGAGCGAGGAGTAAGCCCTGAGCACAGCAAGGTGTGGCCCCAACCCCTCCCCTGCAAATGATAAGATTTATTACCAGTATCTTTTTCCAATTATTCATACAACAGACACATTGTTGCATTTACTAAACTAGAATACACAATAAAATGCATGCATTTTAACCTTTCAACGCCAAATCATGAGTGATTACAAGTCAATACATACCTTTACAAGGTGTCTTTTCTCAGGGAGCAACCTGAAATGACATAAACCATAAGAACTGCAATAAAGGTTTGGGCACTAGCTTATCTACTCATAATGCATCTGGTGGGATCCCCAAGATTTTGTGTGTAAAAGCACTCAATATCAGCTATCCAAAATCTCCACCGATTTCTGTGGGTATTTATGGTTCCTCCTATACTGTGAATTACCTTATGAAAACAAAATGTATAAAAATGGAAAAAAAATTTTAAAAAGCCCTGAGCAATTCCAGCGTGGCCCAAAAAACAAAAAGGGAAAGTTGAAATTACGCAATTCATTGCTTAAGTTCATGTATCTGAAAAGTGTGATGCTGAGTAGTTAGTCAGAAGTAGAGGGGCAGACATACAATGATTTCTTGCACATATAGAAGAAAATTAAACAAAGGAGGGGAATATCCCCAAAACAATAGAACCTGAGAACTGGTCTTAAGAAGAAGCTTTGGCATATAAATAATATTTGAAACATCATACATCATAGTGCTTTGTATTGATAGGAACAATTTAAAGAGTATATTAAACTTGTCTTCATCAGTGTTTCAACATTTCTGTCTGTATCTTCTTTTATCTTCATTATACTAACATTGCTCTGGCAAAAGGATTCTTATACCAGATAATGTCTTTTAATCAAGAGTGGAGACTGAAAATCAAGTAAAATAAAATAAAAACAATGATCTGCAAAATTTGACTCTGAATATGCATCTCAATGAAAATATATCTTGAGGGCATTTATGAAAAAAAATTTTCATCAAAAATGGTGGACATAACATTTAGAATGAGTCTTTGACAGTTGTTTTCTCTCAGTTTCTTTAAAATATCCTGGTGATCTTGGGCTGGAGCAATAGCACAGTGGGTAGAGCGTTTGCCTTGCATGTGGCCGATCCGATTGAACTGCTTAATAGCCATGATCCCAGAGACTCAGAAACAAATCTGGAAACTCAGCGGCTTTTGGCAGAAATGCGTCTGGTCCCTGCAGTAGGTTAACAGTGCTCGGCCACTTCAGGTGAGAATAGGTTTCGTGCCTTGGCCTGTTCCCCCTGGCGGCCCAGTGGCCGCCATCCTTCAGAGGCCACTGGAAAGTCAGGTTTGGGCCCGCAGTGATGAGACATGCAGGGTCTCGGGGGGGGGGGGGGGGGGAGCCGGTCCTGTCCTCCCCACCCCAACGAGACCCCAAGTCATCGCCCACGAACGGCTTCTCTGGCTCCTGATCAAGCTGCTTAACGGCCATGATCCCAGAGACTCAGAAACAAACCTTGAAACCAAGTGGCTTTTGGCAGAACTGCATCTGGACCCCGCAGTACATTACTGTCACCGGGCCACCCCAGGGAGGAAAGGGTGTTGTCACTCCGCCTGCTCCCTCTTGGCGGCTCAGTGACAGTCATCCTCCAGAGGCCACTGGACAGTCAGGCTTGGGCCCGCAGTGACGAAACTTGTTGGGCCTCGCGGGATGTGGGGGGGAGCCGAGCCTGTCCTCCCCACCCCAAGGAGACCCCAAGTCATCGCCCACAAATGGCCTCTCTGGCTCTGGATCAAGCTGCTTAATGGCCATGATCCCAGAGACTCAGAAACAAATCTCGAAATCCAGTGGTTTTTGGCAGAAATGCGTCCGAACCACACAGTAGGTTACTGTCGCGGGCCACCCCAGGGGGGAAAGGGTGCTGTCCCTCTGCCTGCTTCCTCCTGGCGGCTCGGTGGCTGTCATCCTCCAGAGGCCATTGGACAGTCAGGCTTGGGCCTGCAGTGACGAAACTTGTTGGGCCTTGTGGGATGGGGGGAGCCGGGCCTGTCCTCCCCACCCCAACGAGACCCCAAGTCATCGCCCACGAATGGCCTCTCTGGCTCCTGTTCAAGCTGCTCAATGGCCATTATCCCAGAGACTCAGGAGCAAATCTTGAAACCCAGTGGCTTTTGGCAGAAATCCGTGCAGATTTAAGTGTTAAAATTTCAGAATTTCAAAATCACATGGCCCGACTGCAGCCACGTGACATCATATGTTATTCATAACCAGCAATAGAACACAAATTGTCTACTGTTGCCTTTTCAGCAGATCTGAGTGTTGGGGTAAAATCTCAAATAATAATGGTGGGTCTGGTGTCGAAATATTGAATGTGATCAAAGTAGAGAGAGAGTAATGTGGAAATCATCTGCCCCACAGGTAGGGGGAGGGTGTGGGATGGAGGTATACTGGGGTTTTTGGTGGTGGAGAATGGGCACTGGTGAAGGTACGGGTGTTTCATTGTATGACTGAGACTTAGACCCAAAAGCCTTGTAACTGCTCTCACGGTGATTCAATAAATAAAATTATAAAAAATGAAAAAAAAAAAAAGAAAAAAAATTAAGTTATTTAACATTTTTTGTCTAATAATTTTATAAATGTTCTTACTATCACACTTAGCACTTCCTCTTATTTTTTTCCAAGTAGTTGGTTGAGATGGTGTTTTCAGATCTGCCTTTGACCACATGCAAGCATATTCAAATTTTTTGAAAAAAATTTCATGACAGGGCCAGGAAAGTGGTTCAGAGGGCAGGAACTCACGCTGTACATGCAGAAGCCCTGATTTTGATCCCTGGAAAATAGCCTGGTCCCTCCCAAGTATAGTACCAGGAGTGGTTCCCAAACACACACACACACACACACACACACACACACACAAACATTCATGACTTTCAATTTTTTTTTTTTGGTTTTTGGGTCACACCGTGATGCTCAGCAGTTACTACCTGCTCTGCACCACTCATTAATAACTGCTGGCAGTGCTCAGGGAACCACATGGGAGGCTCAGATTGAATTTAGTTGGTGAAGTGCTAGGCAAGCACCTGACCTGCTATATTCTTTCTCTAGCACCTAAAAAGAAGAAGGGATAGGTGTTGGAACATTGTATCACTGCAACCTAATCATGAACAACTTTGTAACTGTGTCTCTGAAGATTCAATAAAAAAGGACTATAAATACATAAAAAGAAGACCCCTCCCCCCATACACATGCAACAAAAGGATTTTTAATGTAATTCCATTCTCAAGGTACAATGACACTATGAAACTTTAGATAGAAGACAAAAAATATCTTTAATAATTAAATTCTTAATAAAACAGGTATTGAAATAATATACTTACTCTTCAATACTTTTATCATAGACAGTCTTGATTCTTAAATGGTCATCAACATCTCTTTTCACAACATGACTTGCCTTAAGGTGAACTTTATTTATAACCTGAAAATGTTAAATGTTACAAAGATCAGTCAGACACTGATAAACTAAATTTCAAATGGAACACTTATAAAAAATTAACCACTGAGATATGCCATGCTCATGGATACAAAGACTCAAATTGTCAAATGTCACTTCTTCCCAACTTAATCTGCAGACTCAAAATCTGGTCCAAGCAAAATCCAGGCATTATATGGTGGATATCAATGCACTGGTTCTAAAGTTCATGTGAAAAGGCAAAAATTTCAACACAATGAAAGGAGAAGAATAAACTTGGTGAATTGATACTACCTGGCTGCAAGATTTATTATAGGCAGAATGCCCTGGCCCCGCACCAGGCTGTCTTCACTGAAGCACCTTGGGGGGGGGGAGGGGGAACGGGTTGAGTTTCCCTCCCTGCCCCAAGCAGAACCCTGGCAGTCGAAAAACCTCTAGAACCCAACCGCCACCATGTGCAGGCCACTCTCAGCACACTCAGAGTGTGTGCACCTCACCTACAAGGGGTCGAGCCTCACCCCAGAGGGGACGAGCCTCACTCAAGACGGTACCAGTAGAAAAACCCAGGTATGCGGGAACCTGTGACTCAGATCTCCAGGCCCGCTTGGATCGGGACTGGGCCTCCCGGCCAGCTCCCCAGTTTTCCAGTAGCTTGAAAGTCACACCCACAAACTGCCCCCAGTGTCATGTAATCTCATCAGAGGCCAAGACCCAGAGACTATAAACTGAAGCTCCTGGAAGAAAGTGCTGCAGAACCTCTTATACTCTATCTCACTTATTTATGAAAAGTAGCACACGTTTGTTTGATTTTAACATACATGCTTGTATTCTCTTAGATTTGGGCTTAAATGATTCCAGAATGAAATACAACAACCTTCACACACTTTCCTCTTATTGTGGGGGGGAAAGGTGCTCAGTGGTGGTATTGGTGTTTGAATATTGTCTGTAATGAACTATTGTGAACTACATTTATGAAAATGAAATATATATATACTTATTACAAAACTATCATTATCAGGTATAAGCCTGGCAACTATACTCCTAGGTTAATCCCCAATACCACATGATCTCTGGAGCATCACCAAGGCTACCCGAGTGATCCCAGCACACAGTAGAGACGACTCATCCCCAAAAAATTACAACAGAAAAGAATGTGGTTTGTCAAAAGAGACAAATAGATCATGGTGTGGAAATAAATTCATATACATAGTCACCAAATGATCTCTGGCAAAGGGACAAAGGCAATTATAATGATGCAAATAGAATCTTTTCAACAAGTGATGCTGAAACAATTGACTTTCCTCAATATAGTCATAGCCATCTACCATAAGCACACCACAAACTTTACACTCAATGGGGAAAAACTAAAATCCTTCTCCCTAAGATTAGGCACAAGACAAGGTTGTCCACTTTCTTTTTTTCTCTTCTTTTTTTTTTGCTTTTTGGGTCACACCCGGCGATGCACAGGAGTTACTCCTGGTTCATGCACTCAGGAATTACTCCTGGCGGTGCTCGGGGGGCCATATGGGATGCTGGAAATCGAACCAGGGTCGGCTGCGTGCAAGGCAAACGCCCTACCCGCTGTGCTATTGCTCCAGCCCCAAGGTTGTCCACTTTTACTACATTATTCAATATAGTATTGGAAGTACTTGCCAGAGCAGTTAGGGAAGAAAAAGGTATTAAAGGCATCCAAAGGGAAAAAAAATAAAAATAAAGGCATCCAGATAGGAAAGAAAGAAGTTAATATGCAAAAGTCCATGATTTTCCTATATGCAAATAATGAAACAGGAAAGAGATATTTATTTTAAATCCTAGAAATTCAAGTACCTAGGAATTGGTCCAATTACTAAGAAAAAGACCTATATAAAGAAAACTACAGGGGCTGGAGCAATACCACTGCGGGTAGGGCGTTTGCCTTGCACGCGGCCAACCTGGCTTTGATTCCCAGCATCCTATATGGTTCCCTGAGCACCGCTATGAGTAATTTCTGAGTGCATGAGCCAGGAGTAACTCCTGTGCATTGCCAGGAGGTGTGACCCAAAAAGCAAAAAAAAAAAAAAAAAAAAAAAACACTCCTTTAGGAAAAAAGAGGAGAAAAGTATATGGAACCATATCCCCTGATCATGTATTAGAAGGAATAACATTGTCAAAATGGCAATACAGTCCAAAACACTATCCAGATTCAATGAAGTCCCTATAAGGAAACCTGTGACATTTTCAAAGAAATAGGTTAAACACTAAATACTCCTAAAATTCTATGGAACAAAAACCCTGCCACCCCCACGCCAACCCGCAAACAGAGCAATCCTCCAGGGGAAAAAGATGAGAGACATCTCTTTTCTCAACTTCAAATTGTACTCTAAAGCAGTAGTTTTAACAATGACACTAGAATCACTTTGATCCTCAGATCAATTGAGTAAAATAGAAAATCCATAGAGAGACCCTCAGGTATACTGTCCACTAATCTTTGATAGAGGAGCAAAAAATATGAAGGAAAGCCTCTTCAACAAGTCGTGCTGGGAAAAAATGGTCTGTCATGCAAAAGAAAAACAAAAAAGAAATCAGATCTTTCCAACACTGTGCACAAAAGTCAGATCAAAGTGGATTAAAGACCTCAATATCAGACGTGAATCTATAAGGAACATAGAGGAACATATAGGCAGAACTCTCCATGACACTGAAGCTAGAGGCTTAAAGATTTAAAGATTTAAGGATGAAACCTCACTGATGTAACAAGTAGGAACAAAGATTAACAAATGGACCATATTAAATTAAGCAGTTTCTGAACCTCACAGGAAACAATGACAAGAATACAAAGACAGCCCAAAGACTGAAACTATTTGCCCAACACTCATTCAATAAAGGGTTACTATCCAAGATATATAAAGCACTGGCAATACTCTAGAAGAAAAAAATAATCTAACCCTATCAAAAAATGGGGAGGAAAAAATTAACAGGAATTCCTCAAAGAAGTCATACAAGTGGACAAAGGCAGTTGAAGAAATCTTCTCTATCATTAGAGAAATGCAAATCAAACAACAATGTGATCTTACCTGAAACCAGCAAGACTGACTCTCATCAGAAAGAACAAAAGCCAGTGCTGGTGAGGATGTAGGGGAAAAGGGACCCTCATCCAGTACTGGTGGGAATGTTGATTGGTCTGGTCTTTCTCTAAGACAATATGGACATTCCTCAAAAATAAAAAACTAGGAATTCAGCTTCCATATGACCCAGCAAACACTCCTGTAACATACCCCAAGGGTCTAAAAGCACAATGTAGAAAAGACATCTGCACTCCTGCATTCATTGCGGCACTATTCACAGGAGCCAAATTCTAGAAACAACCCAAATGTTCAAGAGTGGAAAAAGAAATTATGGTTTATATATAAATATCTGACATCTACATGGGCTGGAGCGACAGTACAGCAGGTAGGGTGTTTGCCTTGCATGCGGACGACCCGGGTTCGATTCCTCCGTCCCTCTCAGAGAGCCCGGCAAGCTACCGAGAGTATCCTGCCCACATGGCAGAGCCCAGCAAGCTCTCCATGGCGTATTCGATATGCCAAAAACAGTAACAAGTCTCACAATGGAGACGTTACTGGTGCCCACTCCAGGAAATCAATTAACAATGGGATGACAGTGCTACAGTGCTACATATCTATATATGTCTGTGTGTGTGTGTGTGTGTGTGTGTGTGTGTGTGTGTGAAATAAAATCCTACTCAGATGGAGGGGGTATGGGGCCGCCAGCAGGTCAATCTGTACCTGTGAGGAGAGTGCATCAGCAGCCTGATGGTACCTTCAGACTTCTAGATACCCCAAAATTGCTGCTGTGCCAGACCCCAACAACTTGGGGCCAAGTTTACAAAGAAAGTAAATGGCCAAAAGTTAGGTATGTGGGAGACACACCCCCAAACCACCTCCAGCTCAGCTATATAATTGGAGGCAAGGCCTCTCTGATTCCTGATCAAACTACTTAATGGCCATGATCCCAGAGACTAAAAAACAAATCTTGGAACACAGCAGAAATGGCAGAAATGTGTCTGGTCCCTGCAGTAGGTTACCAGCGCTAGGCCACCCCAGGGGGGAAAAGGTGCTGTCCCTCCACCTGCTTCCTCCTGGCGGCTCGGTGATCATCATCTCCAAAGGTCACTGGACAGTCAGGTTGAGCCCCAGTGACGAGATACACGGGGTCTCACGGGATAGGGGTGGAGCCAGCCCTTTCCTCCCTACCCCAATGAGACCCCCAAGTCCCACCCACAAACAGCCTCTCTGGCTCCTGATCAACCTGCTTAACAGCCATGATCCAATAGACTCGGAAACAAATCTCAGAACCAGCAGTTTTTGGCAGAAATGCGTCCAGTCCCTGTAGTAGGTTACTGTCGCCTGGCCACCCCAGGGGGGAAAGGGTGCTGTTCCTCCACCTGCTCCCTCCTAGTGGCTCGGTGACCGTCATCCTCCAGAGGCCATTAGACAGTCAGGTTGGGCCTGCAGTGACGAGACACATGGGGCCTCACTGGATGGGGGTGGAGCCGGCCCTTTTCTCCCTGCCCCAATGAGACACCTGAGTCCCGCCCACGAACAGCTTCTCTGGCTCCTGATTAAGCTGCTTAATGGCCATGATCTCAGAGACTCAGAAACAAGTCTCGGAACCCTGCGGCTTTTGGCAGAAATGCGTACGGTCACCGCAGTAGATTACGAACACTCGGCCACCCCAGTTGGGAATAGGTTTTGTGCCTTGGCCTGTTCCCCCTGGTGGCTCAGTGGCCACCATCCTCCAGAGGCCACTGGACAGTCAGGTTTGGGCCCGCAGTGACAAGACACGTGGGGCCTCACTGGAGGGGGTTGAGCCGGCCCTTTCCTACCTGTCCCAACGAGACCCCGGGTCGCTGCCCATGAATGGCCTTTCTGGATCCTGATCAAATTGTTTAACAGCCATGATACCAGAGACTCAGGAACAAATCTTGGAACCCAGCAGGTTTTGGCAGAAATCCCTCCAGATTTAACTGTTAAAATTGCAGAATCCCAAAATTGTGCAGCCATTACTGAGGCCACGCGACATCATATGTTATTCATAACCAGCGATAGAACACAAATTGTCTACTGTTGCCTTTTCAGCAGATCTGAGTGTTGGGGTAAAATCCCAAATAATAATGGTGGGTCTGGTGTCAAAATACTGAATGTAATCAAAGTAGAGAGAGAGTAATGTGGAAAACACCTTCCCTACAGGTAGGGGGAGGGAGTGAGATGAGGGGGTATACTGGGGTTTTTGGTGGTGGAAAATGGGGTGCTGGTGAAGGGACAAGTGTTTCATCATTGTATGACCAAGACTTAAACCTGAAAGCTTTGTAACTGCTCTCACGGTAATTCAATAAATAAATTTATAAAAAAAAAAAAAGAGAGAAAAAAGAAAAGAAAAGATGAAGGGACTGGAGCAATAGCACAGCGGGTAGGGCATTTGCCTGGCATGCCGCCAACCCAAGTTCAATTCCCAGCATCTCATATGGTCCCCCGAGCACTGTCATGGGTAATTCCTAAGGAGTAACCCCTGTGCATCACCAGGTGTGACCCAAAAAGAAAAAAAAAAGAAGAAAAGATGAAGTCCTGCAATTTGCAGCTTCATGAGTGAATTTGGAGAGTATCATGTTGAATGAAATCAGTCATAGAGAAAGGAAGAGACTCAGAATGATCTTTCTCATACGTGGGATATAAAGAAACAAAGAGAAGGAAAACTGATCTTTAGTAGGAAGGAAGCTTGCTCCTGGGGCAGGGGTTGGGTTGGGGCAATAAGTCAGGGAAGGGAGCGCTAGGACAATAATGGAGTGGAAATGTGACTGCCACAGAGGCAGGCTCCTGGGATAGGAGGGAAACTGTAAACACTGGTGGACGATAATTGACAATGGTGAAGGGATTAGTGTTGGAACATTAAAACATATCCTAAAACTCCATCACAAATACCTTTGTAACCTTGTAATTAATGAAAAAAATAAATTTTAAAAAAGAAAATCAGAATATAAGTCATAGTTTGGAGAGAGATATACAAAATATATATCTGATAAAGAACAAAAAACAAAACAAAAAAGACGAAGACCCTAATAAACACTTCAACAAAAACACACAGATAATAAACATAAAAAAGTAACATATTATATAGTATCAAGGAAATAAAAATTAAAACAACAATAAACACTACCTTCATTTTATATTTATTTATTTTTATCTTTTTGGGGTCACATTCGGAATGCTCAGGGGTTACTCCTGGCTCTGCACTCAGGAATTACTCCTGGCGGTGCTCTGGGGACCATATGGGATACCAGGAATCAAAGCCAGCTCAGCCACGTGCAAGGCAAACACCCTACCCACTGTGCTATCACTCCAACTCCACTGCCTTCTCTTTAGAATAGCCAGAATCCAGAATAGTATCAACATCAAACACAACCAGAGGAACAGAACTCCCAGTCACTGTTTGTGGGAATACAAAATGGTAATGTTGGCATTTTCTTACAAAACTAAACATATTTAAGCAAACAACCCAACAACAGTACCGTTTTATATAACTCTACAATATCAAACAGGACCTGTATACAGATATTTTACATGCGTAAGTGCAACAGCTTGAAAGCAATCAAGATGTCCTACTGTACAGAATGGGCAAATAAAACTGTGACCAATACACTGGAATTGTATTTTATGTTTTCTCACACACAAAAGTCAATAAGAAAAATCCAACAATCTCATCCACAACTAGGACAAGGAGATGAACAGACATGTTCCCAAGAAAGACATAGATGGCCAACAGAAAGTGCTCATTGTCACTCATAACTGGGGAAACGCAAGTAAAACAGCACTGAGATACAACATCTTGTAAATGAGAATGGTGTATGTCAAAAAGTTTGAAAACAGCTAGTGTCGGCAGGAATGAACCTTCATCCACTGTTGGTTGGAACATCATCTGATTCAACCTCTATAGAAAACAGAGATTTCTCAAAAAAAAAGAAAGAAAGAATTGAACCCCCATACATAGTTCAGCAATATGACTTCTTGGCATCTATCCCCAAACACAAAAACATTAATCCAAATAGGCACACCTTACTTTCATCATATTAGTCCAAAAGGCACAACTTATGTTGATCACAGCAGATACTAGCCAAAATATGCTAACACTCTACAGGTCTAACTATGGGTGCATGGGTCAAGAGGTTGTGGCACGTGTATGCAATGCGGTACTATGCTGCCTTAAGAAAGAACAAAATCATGCAATTTTCAGCAATGTAGATGGAACTAGAGGTCATCATTCTAAGTGGCAGCAGGAAAGGGAGAGACACAGAATGATCTCTCTCGTAAGTGGAACATGAAGATACAGAGCAAGGAAACAACAAAGGGCAAAGGCAACACAAGGGGAGTGACCCACACAGCTGAGAATTACAGAGATGGGAATTCTAACCTGGGTCAGTGTGACGCAGGCAAATGCCTAAGCCCCTCTACTATCTCTTCATCCCAGGAGTATATTTTTAACTACTGGGGTTACTCCCTGTTCTGTTCATCCAGGTAATCCATACCAATCAATCCTGGCAGCATGGGAGAAGAACGAGAAATAGGCCCACGGCCTCCACACTGCCAAACTGTACTCGACTGCTTGCACCACACTGGACTCCTCTAGGAATTGAAAATTAATTCAGCTGCCGGATGAAAGAATTGGGAATATGGGGCTGGAGCGATAGCACAGCGGGTAGGGCATTTGCCTTGCATGTGGCTGACCCAGGTTCGATTCCCACATCCCATCTGAGCACCGGCAGGAGTAATTCCTGAGTGCAGAGCCAGGAGTAATCCCTGACCATTGCCGGGTGTGACCCAAAAAGCCAAAAAAAAAAAAATGGGAATATTCATTTAAGAGACTTGCAAGCAAAACCTGGACATTAGTCTAAGTCATTCCAGATATTTAATCAGGAAGTCTCTGTATCTGGATATTAATCTAGGTTTAAGAGTCACACTCTGGGGAGGCCTGTCTTAGCCTAGCCTCTGAGTTTTTACCTGTGACGTCCCATTATCGAACCATTTCACTCACTCCAGGCCATGAAGCTACATTTAAGGGCCTCACCCATGTAAAAGTCACTTTTGAACATGCCTCTGGGTAATCACCAGTGAGGTCTCAATTTTCTTTTCTTTTTTAAAATTTTTTTTCAGGGGCACAACTGGCAGTGCCCAGGTCTTCTGGTTCTGTACCCAGGCAGCACTCCTGATAGATCAAAGCCAAATCTGCCGCTTGAGGCAAGTGCCCAACCTGCTGTATTATCTCTCTGGCCCTGAGATCTCACAAACAGGCTTTACTATGTCAGGCTTCACTCTTGGCAAATACCCACAACTTCAGGTCCACACAAGTTTGAGTATCCCATCCATCTGAAGTTTACCGTGCCAGAGAATGCAGAGGTTTTCAAGACTAGCTATGTTTTTTATTTGCTTTTTTTTTTGTGCCAAACCTGGTGGTGCTCAAGGTTTACTCTGGCTCAGCATTCAGGTGTCACTCCTAAGCAGTGCCTGCAAGACTATATGGGGTGTCAGGATAGAGTCTGGGTCAGCTTCCTGTAAGGCAAATACCCTGCCTGCTGTAAACTATCTCTCTGGCCGAGAACTCTTTATGAATTTTTTATGAATATTTTATGAACCCAACAGGAGCTATAGCAGTATCCCCAGCAGACCAAGAAAGGACTCTCACAGGAAAAGTGGCAAAAAGCTTTGGCGTACGTGGCTTGCTAGTGGAGAGTTGATAAGAGATAGGGCTAAACCTCTCAACTACACAAAATAAGACAGCACTGAACAGAAACCTGATGAAAACCCTATGGTCTTTTTATTTTCAGAAATGTTATTGAGAAATCTGGCTTACAGAGTTGTTCATAAGAGAGTTGTGTCAGGAATACAATGTTCCAATTCCAATCCTACCACCAATGTCCCCATCCCCCTACTATTGTCCTGGGTTCTCTACCATTCCCAGGCAACCATTAACAAATTTATTTCGTATGACTTGGTTCAGTAAATCCTAAAGGAACGGCAAACAGAATTATCAGAAAATAAGTCAATAAAAGTCGTTTTGTGATAACTAAAAGCCATTTTGTGATGACTAATTGCTAGATGTTTTTAACCTTTCTGGCTCTAGTAGAGGACAACCATTTGCACCATTTTTGGGTGCCGTACTCAACGCCACACAATCGGGGGTTTCTCCTGTCCAAGGAACTCTTTGAATGCTTCTTGCAAAGCTGATTTCAATGCTACAAATTCCCTAAGCTGAACCCAGTTTCTCCTGCTCTTCCTGAATTACTTGACCAACGCTTCAAAGTTAGACTTGCCCTCCGCTGCCACCCTCTGACTGAGAACAAGGAGGGATGCCTTAAGTGCCCTAATAGAAATGAACATCCTTTATCGGCAGGAAGTAGCTTCAGAAACCAGACCTTCACCCCATGACTCGAAAAGCACGCAAGGCACACTCTGCTAATAGAGGGAGCTTTCCAGCAGTTGTGAGCAGAGGACTAGAGGGAGGGAGGGAGAGAGGGGCTTACCTTGCAAGAGGCTAGAGCAGAGCCAGGAGCGGTCTCTGAGCAATACCGGGTGTGAAGGTGTGACCCCAAAACCAAAACCAAAAAGAGCAGGGGGTTGAGGGGCTGGGCCAGGACTCCGGGAAATCCGATTACACGCACTGATTTGCATGTGTGGTCTGATTGGTCACACTTCAGCCCGCATTTGCATAGAGCAGCGCTTCTCACCCAGAACGCCCGTGGAAAGCCCGTGTGCTCCGCCTGGCAGTCCCGACCCTCGTTTGCACACGTCGCTCTCGCGGGCGGCAGCACTCGCAGCGCGGCCAGTCGGTAGACCCGCCGGGAGCCGGCGCGTGCACGGCACGGCAGCCCCCCCAGGCTCGTCCGTACCGCGGGCCGCCAAGAGCTGCTCCCGGGCCGAGGCGACAGGCCGCGGGGATCTCACACCCCACCCAGGGCCGCTCGTGGCCCGGCCGGCGCTCACCTCCGAGGCCGAGGCCAGATAAATCGGTCGCCGCGACTTGCCCCGCAGGCGACGGGTCCATCTCCCCGAACCCCCAGGACCACAGATGTCCTACGAGGACGCAACCCTGGGTGTGCCCCCCCCCCACCAGACTGAACAAATTTGCCAAAAAGCAGGGTTATCCACGGGCTCCAAACCTCCTAATGTTTCGCTGTCCACGGTCATAAACAGTAAGCAGAGAACTTTGGGGGAATTTATCACCAATAAATAAATAAATAAAAGGTGGCCCATATTTCTCGATCGAACAAAAAAAATCACAAAAATCACTTGCTAAAAGATAAAAATCTTGATAAAAGATGTTGTTGTGGAAACACACGGGGCTTGAGCGACGGCGCGGGAACGAAAGCCTCGCTCTGCACACCGTCACTCCGGGCGCAGCCCCCCGCACGGGGACGAGGGGCCCGAGAGCCCGAGACCCCCACCCCGGCCAGGAAAGGAGTCGTGACACCGCTCTGCCCGTCGCCTCGGAGAACGCAACGGCGGAGACGCGAAGAGCATCAGGAGGAAAACCGCGCCGTTTGAGCACAAAGGCAACACCGGCCTGGAGAACGAGAGGGCACCGAGAGCCGGGAGCGGGCTGGGCTCGGGCTCAGTGTGAGCGTGGACAGCACCCGGGGGTCACGCGGCCCCGCTGCCCGGCAGCACTCGGAGCCTCTTCCAGCACCCCGGGCGCCGGCGACGGTCCGGCCCTGCGAGGAGCACCGTGAAAGCAGCGCCGAGCTCGTGCCCCGGGAGCCCGCGGCGCTGCCCCCGCGCCCAGGGCCCGGCCGGCCGCCCCGCCGCGCCCGCCCTACCTCGGAGCCCGTCGGGACGTGATGCCGGCAGGGAGGGGAACTGCTCAAGGACACGGGGACGGGTGCGGCCGCCCGGAGCCCGCCCAGCAGCAGCAGAACGCCTCGCACCCACAGGGAGCCGCGCCGCAGCCAGCAGCCCGCGCCCTCCGCAGCCCCGGCGGCCGCCATCTTCGGGCGCGGGCCGTTGCCATGAGGACGTGACGCCGCCGAGCTGCCTCCTGATTGGCCGGCGTCACGCCGCTTCCGGCAGGGGGCGGGGACACGCGCGGGAACCGGACTGGACGCGGAGGCGTTGGCCCGCTCGCCCGACTTCCGCGTGCGTGACCTGGGCGGTCGCGGCCGCCAAACTCCCCTCTGATGAGGGAAGCCGTGCCGAGAGTGGCTGCAGCACCTCTCATTTGGCCCAGGCCCACGTAACTGCTTTCAAAAAATTAAAGGCAGTGATGCGCCTTTATAAATAAAAAAATTAAAAGTTGCAACTATACTAACGTCGAAAGTCTGGGTGGATCCTTGCCCACTTACATTTATCAGCCTGTGAGAAACTATTGACGATTAAGTACTGAGCGGCAGGAGAGAGCTTAAGGGTTCCTGGCTGGAGCGCGGCGCCACATATAGTCCCCCTACGCATGGTCTCCTGAGGACCCCCAGGAGTAACCTCCGAGCATCGCCAGGTGTGGCCCAAAAAGTAAAATAATAAAAGTGAGGCCTGGTTGCAGAGGATGGCGTAGACACTGAGTATCACCGGGTACTCTAATCACCCAAAGCCAAAATTTTTAAAGATGTAGGACATTGAGACAAATCATCCTAATGAAAGAATGGAAACGAACAAATTGCAATAAACTGAGTCATTCAATGGGAATAGAACACTTAAGTTTTAGAAACTTCAGTTAGGAAATAAACTGAAAAATCCTTAAGACTGTACAAATTATTGTTCAGGATCATATTCTCAAATATATGATATTTTACAAATGTGTTTTAATACCAAGCAGTGGGATTAAGATTCAAGCCACAGTCCTTAGTTAGGGGACATAACTTTTTCTATAAAACCACCACCAAAAAAACCCCTCTCTATATCGTGCAAGAATAGAAACCAATCATCTTTTAAGTTCCTATTTCATGGTAGTTTCATGAAACGGAGGCTAACAATGACCTAGCATCCCGATTTTTTCTTTTTGGGTCACACCTGGCGATGCACAGGGGTTATTCCTGGCTCTGCACTCAGGAATTACTCCTAGCGGTGCTCAGGGGACCATATGGGATGCTGGGAATCGAACCCGGGTCGGCCGCGTGCAAGGCAAACGCCCTACCTGCTGTGCTATCTCTCCAGCCCAACATCCAGATCTTTTTTAAAAAAATTTTTTTTATTGTATCACCATGAGTTACAAAGCTATCGTGATTTTCAATGACCCAACACCCATTCCTGCACTAGTGAGCATTTTCCACCACCAATGTCCCCAATATATCCTCCTGCCACCTCCACCCCATGCCAATCTCTGCCTCTAGTTTGCAATACTGATACTGAGAGGCCATCATGTTTGGTCGTTAGTCTACTTTCAGCACAAGTCTATCCCGAGCGATCCCTCCAACCATCATGAACTTGGTGATCTCTTCTCCATCCTAACTGCTTTCTCCCCTAAGAATTGAGGGAAGCTTCCAACTGCAGAGTGATCCCCCTGGCCCTTATCTCCACAGTTCTTAGGTGTTAGTCTCACTTGTATCACTTGTCATCCTTTGGCTCACTGATTTGCTTGAGGGGGTGCCAGTAACATCTCCATTCGTCCCTATCGTCTGCTGATGTAGCCCAGTTGCATCTGCTCGCTCCAGGAACACGAGGTGCCTCAAACTGTTCATTCATAGTCTCGAGGAAGAAATTTGACCAATTCATAGGTGGGAGGCCAGGCGTTCTTTTCACAACCCATGGAACCCAGTCGGTAACAGCTCTAGTCCAGTGGTCTCCAAATCACATTACGTGTCTGGACGATCTGATTTTCGACGTCTTGGCAAACAAGACAGCGTCCCTGATTCTCAGTCATTGACAGAGGTCAGAACTCCAGATTCCTCCTCTCACTTGAGTGTAACGTGATACTTCAAGCATAGCTCTTTGGATTCTTTCCTTCTCCTATTTTCATAGGGTCCAGGTCTCTGAGGCATAGTTCGTGCAGGAAGAACAGTGGAGTCGAAAAGATGTGCCCAGAGCCAGAGGTTCTTCATCCTCTTAATAACTTCGACTCTTGAAGGCGTTCGTTCCATGCTGCTCTCTTCCTCCTGCACAGCATAAGTGCCAGGTCGTTCATCATGTTAAGTTCTCGACCTAGGTACACATAACTGCTACATCTGAAACTTCTCAATTTCTTCTTTGCCATAGTTGGATGTTAACCGTTATTCTCATACTATGGTATTTTATATTTCACAAACAAGTGCAGTCATTCTTTGTCCCTCTCTGACTCAGTGGTTTCTTCAACCAGTCAGTGTCCAAATCTTGAACTATGGGATCTGTGGGCTGGAGCAATAGCACAGCAGGTAGGGCCTTTATCTTCCACACAGTCCACCCAGGTCTGATTCCCAGCATCCTATATGGTCCCCAGAGCCTGCCAGGAGTAATTCCTGAGTGCATGAGCCAGTGTGACCCAAAAAGCAGAAAAACAAAAACAAAAACCTGTGGATATGAGACTGAGGAAATTATTCTAAAATAATCAGTAAATGTTTTATTTTTAGATAAATGTTTATGCTTAGGTATTTGTACATCTGGCTTTTATACGTGGCGATGCAGAATCAAGTTTGAGAAATCCTGAACCTAATAGGATGTAGACTTGCTTTCCCATTTGTGAGGCCCTGGGTTCTAGCCCCAGCACTCCCCCAGCACTTTTTTTTTTGTAAAACACGAAACTCTTCCTGTGCCAACTGTGGCTCATAGACTGGCAGTGATCAAACCTTTGCCACCTTATTTACCTTTCTCTAAGTCATCTCTGTACCCTTTCCTTCCTTTTGCTCATTATCAACTACCCACACCATTTGTTTACCTAAGTGTCACTTTATTTGGCAATGATGCTGAGCTACTGACACTCCATTAGCAGCGTCAGGCACTGTGGTTTTCTATTCCTCAGCCAGACACAATTATCTTCCTGAATGTGTTCAGTCAGCCTGGTCCCCTAATTTTGTAAAAGCACTATTACCTCTAGCCAAAATGAGCAACGGGTCACTGTAAAATAATCATCTCAATCTTTAGGTGGGAAAGGGGAAATGGCTATTGGCTTCGAACCCAGGGGTTACACCTGGTGGTGCTGAGACCTTGTGGTCCAGAGGCACAGCCAGGGCCAAATGCATCAAAACCCGGGGATTCCAGAACAGCAGGTTGGTTATCAACCGCTTTTAAAAACCTCTAGACTTACAGTATCTGCTTTTACTCAAAAATGTTCATTTTAACATTTGGTTTTGGGGGGAGTCACAGCCGGTGGTTCTCCTCAGTACTTAATCCTGGCTCTTCGCTCAGGGATTACTTCTGGTGATACTCAGGGCATTCCATGGGTGCCTTGCATTACAAAGTTGGCCATATATAACACAAGTTACTATCATACCAGCCCCAAAATCTTTCATTTGAAAGCCTGCCAAGTTTTCCCTTCACTTATATAGTTCACTTATAGCTGCCACTAGACTTGTTTTTGCCTTTTGGGTCACACCCAGCAATGCTCACTCCTGGCTCTGCACTCAGGAATTACTTCTGGCTGTGCTTGGGGGACCATATGGGATGCCGAGGATCGAACCCAGGTCGGCTGCGTGCAAGGCAAATGCCTTATTGGCTGTGCTATCGCTCCGGCCCCGCCACTAGACTTCTAAATTAATCTGGCCCCTTCTATAAATCATGCTCAACAACATATAATATCAATTATATACAATTACATATACAATTACATATAAATATACAATTACATATAATATCTATTTCTGGGGTAGCGCTAGTTGGGCCACATTCAGTGATGTTGAGGGTCTCCTGCCATGGTTTGAGGGACCAATAAATGGTTCAATAGATCAAACCATGATTGATCCCACCAATACTTTGTAAAACATACGACCTTTCCAAGTATTTTTGTAGGTTTGTTAATTACTCTCCATATGGCACTCTAACCCCTATTTGAAAGAATAAAATATTTAAAATCAACAAGCTACCAGGTACTGCAACAGTCTCCACTGCCAATGAACACCTTTAGGGCCAGATAGCATAATGGGTAAAGCACTTGCCTTGCACCCAGCTGATCCTTGTTCAATCCCAGCATTTTGTTCCAAGGCATGTATGACTCAAAAACCAAAAGAAACTGAAGTGAGTTTCCCAGCCGTTTATATATCAAGTATCTTCCAAGGCATTTTCTGTGCTCTTTTTAAGCCCACGTACTAAAGCCCATTAATATGTATTTTCTCTTTTCCACTCTGAAGAAACCTGATTTTTCGCTCATATTCCTTTCACCTCTGACACTTCCCCGAGTAAGCTCTTTCAATGTAAGTATTGTGCTTCACCAAATTAAAAACTATTTATGTTGAGGCCACATCTGCTATTTGTGAACTAAGCCAGTTAAGTGTGACCCACCTGTGACAAGTGCTAGCATCAAAGTATTAAATCTCTATTCACTATTACATGCAATTCTGTAACTACTAGTGTTTTAACAAAGGAGATTCAGAACAGATATTTTTAAAGACCAAAAGAAAAAAAAACAAAACGAGAAAAATATCTAGACTGTATTTATTTACTTTTCGGTAAGTTTATATCCTTGAGGGGTACAGCATCTGGAAAACAGAACACATAAAAACATATATAGTATACATCATGTAGTGTAGTATCTACACAACCCGCACTGTGAAGTAACTCCTCTGCCAACTTCATCCAACCCCAACTTCCTCGGCTCCTGGCCCTGTGGTGCTCCAAGTCCACGTACAGAGCATCATCTCAGCCCAACAATCTTTATTCTAGTGGGGCAGGACCATCACAGTCTTCTCTTTTCTAACAATTTTCAAAGTAGAAAATATTTTTTTAAACAAGTTTTCACAAGGAAATAGTTTAAAGAAAACTGAATTTTGCTTTCAATGCCAGCAATCTTCCTCTGGTGCAAACTGCTCAGTAGCATTCAACAGAATCATTTTCCCCTGAGACTATAGCTGTCTAGATTTGGGCAGAAATCCTGACTTAGAAACCTAAGCAGTTGGGACTGGACATGTAGTATAGCAGGTAGGCATCGCCTGCCTTGCATGAGGCAGATCAGGGTTCAATCCCTGGCATTCCATATAGTCCCCGGAGCCCACCAGGAGTAATTCCTGAGTGCAGAGCCCAGAGTAAAGCTCTGAGCATCACCAGATGTTACCCAAAAATCAGGGACGGACGGGGAGACACACACACACAAAACATAAGCAGCAATTTTCTTCTAGAAAATAAGGTTAATGCATCTATGTCTACAATATAGCTGTAATCACAATTATTATGCTAGGAAATGGTGCACTGGATTTTTATTCCCTAATGACCTGCGTCTAATACTGTCTTCTACAGAAAACTTAATTTTTTTACCCCCACCCCATCCCCATCCCAGCCTCATAGCAAAACATTTAACTAGACAAGAGTCAACCTGAACCCTTCTCACCACAGCAAGCAGTGAAATGGCTACTTAGTTTAGGGAACCATAAGGTACTAGGGACTGAACTCAGCCTTTGGTGGGTTGGGGGATGGGGGAAGAGGTCGCCCCAAGCAATACTCGGGAATCACTCCTACAAGGTTTCACGGGACCTAATAGGATACCAGGAACTGCAACTGTGCAGGAAAGCCCTCCCTGTACTGTGGTCTCATGGCAGCCTTGCCCACGGACTGAGAGGGAATAGACAGGGGCTCATCGACCTCTTAAAACTCCCACTGGACTTATCTCCACCACCCAGCAGAGCTCCAGGACTGCACCCACCTCCGTTCCCAAGCGCCACTTTCATGCATAGCTGCCTGAGCTCTCTCCAGCCTCATCTTAACTTTCACAGTATTAAGTATTATTTTAAACTATTTTTAACTGAATCACTATTCATGATTGGATTTCAGCGACAGTGTCCCAACACCCATCCCTCCACCAGTGCACATTTCCCAGCACCCCAGGTTCTCTCCCATCACCCAAGACAGGCAGTTTTCCTCCCTCCCTTCCCTTCTCCTCTTGGACATTGTGGTTTGCAATATTGATACTTACAGGTTATCAAGAATATCCCTTTATCTACTTTGAACACTCAAATCTTGTCCAGCACGATCCTTCCCAGCTATTGTGATACCAGTCTCTCCTCTAACTTACCTACCTCCAGCCCCACACACACTTGTGGTTATTTCCAACCACTGACCAGTTCTCCTAACTAGTTTTCCCTGGCCATGGATATCTGTTTTCTACTATGTATTTTTTATATCCCACAAATGAATGTAATCATTTTATATCTGTCCCTCTCCTCCTCATTCACTTCACTCAGCACGATACTCTCCATGTCCACCCAGTTATAGGCAAATTCCATGACTTCATTTTCCTTGAACAGCTGCATAGCATCCCATTGCTTTTACAGTATTATTTAAGTAGCTACACCCAGCAGTGCCAAGGACTGACCCTGGGCGGGCTGTGTGGAAGGTTAAGTGCCTATCACTGGCCAAAAAAAAAGAACCCAGCAATAGTGTTTCAGCATTATGTATCTGACTTCTCATGGAAACGATCATTTTATAAATCAAGCCCTGATCCGAGCTTAACTAGGAAGATGTCATGTTACTAATACTTACCACACGGATTCTGTGACCAATTGCCTTAGCAGGAAGGTTACTTCGGAACTTAGCTCGAACCATGCCACTGTTTCCATGGGCACGGGTCACCTTTCCCCAGATCACTCTGGTTTTGTTAGGTTTGCCACCAGGAGTCACTGTGTTGCTGATTTTTACAAAAGTTTAAAAAGAAAAAAAAAGGGGGGGATTAATGCAACAGGTGTAGACAAATTCAAGGTTAGAGACCAGTGCCTCTCAACCCCAGTAAACTAGTTACCACCCAAGGCTGTTTTCTTAATTGGGGAGGAGTTAAGAAAGGATGAAGTGAAAAGTGCAGTTCATTAAGGACTTCTGCCTCTAAGGAGGCCCAGGATATTCAAACGGGCAACAGGTGCACTAGGGCCCACAGCATGAGATGAGACAACCAGTAATGAACTGACAGTCACAGGAAGGAACAAATTGGAGGAAAAAGATTGCAAAGTGCTGTCTAGGGTATCATTTGATCAACAAATACTTGCATATATACGGCATGCCAAATATTAAACACTTCTAAGTTTTCGCCTTCAATTCTGCAATACAGTTTACAAATCCCATTGAGAATAACTGAGAAAGTTAATGTCAGGTAGTAATCATGTCAAAACTGATACTGGGCCAAGGATATAGATCAGTGCTAGAGGGCATATCTGAAGAGGTCTTGGGCTAAGATATAAAAAAGTAAAGGAAGATGCGAAGTACAGGACGCTTGTAGGGAGAGCGAGGAATCTTATTTTAGAAAGTCTAACAAGTAAACAGAACAAAAAAAGAGGCAAAGAACTCGTTACAACGCTGAAAGCAAGGCTGCCTGCAAGAGGCCCATGTTCAATCCCCACACACCACATGGTCACTGGATTTGGACCAAAGGACAAAGTGATGGCCCGCTCAGGGTTACTCCTGGCTCTACCGAGTAATGACTCCTGAAGTGCTGTAGGGACCATATGGAGTGCCAAGATCAAACCAGGGTCAGCTGTGTGCATGGCAAGTGCTTAACCCACTGCATAATCTCTCTGGTCCCAAAGCCTGGGTGCAGTCGTGTCCCCGGCTTGCAGAAATGAAGTACAAAGGAGTGAAATGCCAGCTGGGTGCAGAGTCGAAACAGAAGTCCTCAATGGGCTGAGCTTTCACGTCATCAAAGAGGAATAGCTAGAGTTTGAGCAAGGAACACATGAACGGACAAAATCTTTCTACGATAACCTTAAAAAGATACAGCTGTCAATTCACGGCTAATTTCTCCAAGCGCAATATTAAAACACCTAAATCCAAGATCTCCCCAAAGCGACAAGCCAGTGGTCTCCCACCAGATTCCATTGCGACCCAGAAGAGCAGCGACAGCCCGATCACTGCTGAAACGCCTTCGGTCTTCGTCGGGAACTTACTTCTTGGCCTTGTAGACGTAGGCACACCTCTTGCCCAGGTAGAACTCGGTCTCGTCCCGCGCGTAGACGCCTTCGATTTTCAGCAGCGCCGTGTGCTCCCTCTGGTTCCGCAGCCCGCGCTTGTAGCCCGCGAAGATGGCCTTCGACCACAGCCTGGACACACGCGCACGGTCACCCGCGCCGCGCCCAGCCTCGCCCAGGCCCGGCGGCGCCCCCCGCCCGCGTGTTCCTTTCTAATGAATTGACCACCGCACTGCGGACGCGGAGATGGACAACAGACCTAGAAAGGCTTCCTCTAGGCTCCTGCTTGAAGCCCGCAGCGGCGAGGGCTGCGAGCCTTGATTCAGGGCCACGCGCCGCGGGACGGGGCCCCAGACCTACCTGCCGGCCATCGCGCCGCCCAGTCCACACCTCTGCAAGAGGAAAGCGCACGTTAGCGACCGGCACGGCCGCCCCACGAGCACGGCCCACCGCGCCCAGCACTCGCCCGGCCGCCCGGCCGCGCGCGTGCAGCGGCCGGAACGGAGACGCCACCGTCTCCGCGCGCGCCGGCCGGGACGGCCGCGCCATCCGCCCGCATCGCCCGCATCCCGCCCTCCCCGCCGCCGCAGCTCATGGCAGCCCCTGACCCGCAGCCCCTCCGAGCCGCGGCGACGCTCTCAGGGCCACAGAGCCGAGCCTGCGCCGAAGACCCGGGCCCCAATTTCAGCCCCGGCTGAGTCGCTCTCACCTGCAGGAGCGAAGATGGCGGAGAGGAAGCGGCCAGGCGCGCGCGAAGCCTTGTGGGAGCAGCTCCCCGGCCCCGCCCCCGCCCGGCCCTGGCCCCGCCCCCGCCCGCCCCGGCCCCGCCCCGCGCGGTCGCCCGGGTTACGGACGCTCCGAGCTGGGCCCGGGGCCTGTCGCTGCGCGGGCGGCGGCGTGCGGCGGCCGGGCCGGGGGCTGGCAGGTCGGTACCGGTGCAGCCGAAGGAGCAGCGGGTCCTTCACGGCCGCGCGCCGCCTGGAAACGCCGCGGGGCCCCGAGGCCGCCGGCCGCGAGAGACGCCCAAAGGACCGTCGCCGGCCCGCGGAGCCCGGCGAGCTCGAACCCGGGCCGAGGCACCCGGGCTGCCCCGAGCGCGGAAGCCGAGCCCGCCCCCGCGCCGCCCCTCCCGCCCCGCTGCCCGCGCCCTCTTTCCTTCCCTCCCTCCCTACCCCCCATTTCTTGCCTCCTCCCTCCCCTTCTTCCCTCCTTCCTTCCTTCTTCCTTCCTCCCTCCCTCCCTCCTTCCTCCCTCCCTTTTTGTCCCCCCCCTTGGATCGCCTAGCGCCTAGCCCAGCTTGTCAGGGCCTTTGTTCTTTGACCCTGTAAGAAAGAAAGCATTGCTGTTTCCCCCTCCAGCCTTAGGGTTGCTCTGGGGGTGAGGAAGCCACCCGGCAGCCCTTGTTCAGAACTCATTCGGCTGCCAGTCTGCTGGGGCGCCAGCGCGTGCCCCCACCTTTTAGGATTTTTGGTTTGTTTTTGTTTTTTGGCTTTGGCCACACCTGGCAGTGCTCAGCGGTCACTCCTAGCTGCGCTCAGGAATTCTCTTGGCGCTGGGGGCCTTTATGGCACGCAGGGTATTGAACCCAGGGAGCTGTGCCAGAGGCCACGTGGTAGATATTTAGCGAACAGCTTGTGGACGAGACCAGATGGATTCATTGATTCATGCTTGTCTTCCCAGATGCAGCTCCTCTGAGTAGCCCTATAGTAGTTCTGTCTGGACCACAACCGGGAGCACGCACCGGCTGTACTATCTCCTATCTCATGTCATAGAGATTCAGTCTTTTATTCAACAGCTATATGATTGAATCTCTGCTCTCAGGAAGTTAACACCCCAGCAGAGGTGGCAAGACAACAAACATGTAAAATCTGACAAAAGTTGATTTGGGGGCTGGAGAGATCATACAACCAGTTGGAGGCTTTTCTTGCACTTGGTAGACACCGATTCAAACCCTGAGCCTACCAGGAGTAAACTTTTTGGTTTTTTTTTTTTTTTTGGCTTTTTAGGTGACACCTGGTGATGCTCAGGGATTACTCCTGACTCTGCACTCTGGAATTATATGGGATACAGGGTATTGGACCCAGGTTGGCCACAGGGAAGGCAAATACCCTATCCGCTATACTGTCACTTCTAGCCCCACCGGGATTAAGCTTTGAGCATTGCTGGGTGTGGCCCGTAAAGAAAAAAAGAATGACCAAAGGTTTATGAGATGTAGATATAAATCACATTTAAAATTGGATTTCCAGAGCAACGGCGGTGTCCCGCGTTCCTGGCAACACACCCTCACACCCAGCGCTGAACCGCCAACCTCGCCGACTTAAGAGTCTGCAGAATTCCATATATAAGGAGCAGTTTTTTTAACTGTGAGTTTTATTTCTTTGCCCTTCATTGTACTTCTTGAACTCCATGCCTGGAAGCTTGTACACAGTAGTGAGCACTGTTGTCACTGTTCTCTGTTGCCATTGAATCGAACAGCCCTGTGGTGAGGGAAACCGAGAGAATGTCAAAAACTGAAGGAACTCTCTAGGGAAAGGGAGTGCGGTGAGTGTGTGAACAGACACGGGTGGTGGCCCAGTAAGAGCTCATGATCGTTAGACCTTTTAAGGCAACGTGCTAGAATTGAAGGTAGTCTGAAAATATTGCAAATATTAAGGGTAGGTTTGTATATGAAACTTTGTTTCAGTTATTTGTGAATGTGTGTATATGTAGAGGGAGTGAGTTTGTGTTAAATCCGATTTTGTCTAGAAGGAAGCAGTTGGAAGAGTTAGTAGGATTTAATAAGGGGACAGTTTATAATGATGTCACAAATCACAAATCATCCTGTTATTCGTCGATTGCCTCGAGCAGGCCCCAGTAACGTCTCTTTCATCCTAGCCCTGAGATTATATTCAAGGCTCTTTAGGAGAATGAGACCCATCATTGTTACTGGTATATAATGATGTAATCAGGAATAAAACTGCCTTACAGCAGAGTAATGCAAGCTGCTGTTCTGTGGAAAATTGTCACCTGCCTCCACAGAGAGCCATATGGAGAAGATCATCTGGGGCAGGGCCTCTAGAGAGAATACAGCTAAGGTGATCTATCAGGGCAGGAGCTGAGAGAATGAATCCTGACATAATTCTGCATTTTGGAGTTCTTTCTGGACTCTCCCCTCGATGCATTTCATATGTCAGTCTCTCAGGCACAGAAAATAGTGAGGAGAGGCAAATGTGCTGCTGAAGTTATTACTGATGGATCAGTAGGACTGTGCAGGTGATAAGGTAAGGGGAAAAAAATGTTCAAGCTGAAGAAATAGCATCTGCCAAGACCCTGACTTGGAAAAGAGTTTGATTCCACGGGAAAATGCAAAGAATCTCAAGGGCAAGAGGGTCTGGAGAGGAACACCTGGACCCCTGGTCATGGGGTTCTATGGTCCAAGTTACGAATTGAAGTTTGCTCTGGGTCACATCCGGGGATACTGGGCAGGGGACCACCAGAATGACCCCACAGTGCTCTGGGAGCCAGGCCGTGTGCAGCATCAGACTCAGTGCCTTGCTCTTACCTCTACCCTTTGAGCTATCTCCCAGCTATCTCCCCTTTCGTTGTTCAAAAAATTTTTTTTGTTTGTTTTGTTTTTTGTTTTTTGGGTCACACCTGGCAATGCACAAAGATTACTCCTGGCTTTGCACTCAGGAATTACTCCTGGCGGTGCTCGGGGGACCATATGGGATGCTGGGAATTGAACCTGGTTCAGCCGCAGGCAAGGCAAATGCCCTACCTGCTGTACTATCGCTCCAGCCTCCCCCCCAAAAAAAATCTTTTTAAACTGCCATGTGAGCCACTTGCAGCTCTTCAGGCATCCCCTGTGCCATCCCAGTGATGGAGAAGGATGAGTGTCAGAAATCCAATGCAGGTCCTCCTATGTGCAAAGTGTGTGAGCCATAGCACCTGCCCCCCAAAACGTTTATTTTTTGTTTTGGGGTCCACCTGGCAGTGTCGGGAGGTGTGTGCGCTCTGGGAGTGAGGTGGGGGGGTGGGGGTTGGAGCTGGCCTCCAGCCCTCTCAGTCCTCTCCCAGCCCAGCCACCAGAGAAGTTTTCATTTTTTGTTAAGTCCTTTCTTTCCCTTTCTGCTATTGTTGCAGAGGTTATGCACACGAGGTTTGGGTGTGCCAGGGGTCCAGACTTTAGTTGTGGTCTGGGGGCACCAGAGCCGCACTTCTACGTGGCATCACAGGTGTCACAGGGCAGTGCCAGTGGGACTGCGCTTAGGCATGTGGGCTGGTGCTGGGGTCGGGAGAAACAGCTCGCTTCCTCTTGCCTACAAGGAAGGTGCCTTTGGTTTGTTTGGTTTGGTTTGGGTCTCCCGAGTACTGCTCAGCATGGGAGCGAGTGAGCTCCCTGAACCCTGGACCCTGGGCCAGCAAGGGCACTGGGTGACAAGTGCCTCAGTTGGGCCGTGCGGGGGCCTGGTTCCAGGAAGGGCCCCTCAAGCCGGGCATCAGCCCTGACTGCTGAGCGTGTATCCCTGGCCCTTATTTTTATTTATCACAGTGGTAGGGCTTTTGCCTTGCACGCAGCCAACAAGGCCGACCCGAGTTCGATTCCTCTGCCCCTCTCGGAGAGCCCGGCAAGCTACCGAGAGTGTCTCGATATGCCAAACACAGTAACAACAAAGTCTCCAATGGAGACGTTACTGGGCCCGCTCGAGCAAATCGATGATCAATGGGAGGGCCTTTACTTACTTACTTACTTACTTAATAAATCATTTATTTTAATAAATCATTTTATTTATCTTAATAGATTTTATATATCTCACTATTTTTTATTTAATGCATTATTTTTAAAAAATTATTTATTTGGGGGAGGATTGGGGGAAATCCCTCCTGACTGACCACTGCCTGACAGCACCACTGAATGGTTGTTTCAGCCTGGAGACCTGGTGCCACCTGGTGGTGTGCCATATCAAACCTCCAGACAGCAAGTGGCCTCTCGGCCCATGGGTTTCCATTTTATTTAGAAGAGTTGATCTTACATTTTGAAAGGTGACTGCCAGCGTGGAGATATAGAGTGTTCAAACAAAAGCAAGAACTTGTCTGACATGTATGGAACTAGAAGGTAAAATCTACAGGACTTACTTTGGATGGGGAAACTGCTAGCATCTCACTGTCACTGGATGCGAAACACCAAGGACAACAGTGAGAGGCCTCTTGAGGAAAGTGGCAGAAATCAACTCAAAAGCAACCTGCGGAACCCAAGGGGTTTCTGGCAGTGCTCACCCATGGTGCATTTTTCTGGCCCAAAGGGGTCACACATGGAGAAGCCCCCCTGCCTATCAACACCAGCTAGTTGGGCTGGAGAAGACCGGCTTTGCCTACAGTCATCTGGGCTTGGTCTCCAGAGTGTAGCCAGGGTCTGGAGTAACCTCCAGAAATTGCCAGGTGTGACCCAAAACGTCAAAACAAAAACAAAACCCAGTAAGTTTCTTCCTTTGGTTGATCAGAGCACCCCAGGAACTGCTGCTGTGTTTTCTCACCCAGGTTCTGTTGTGAGACTCTATGCCTGTGCTTGCCATCTTAAGAATTTCTTTCAATATTTGGTGGATGACACATTTTTCTTTTCTCTTTCTATAGTGCCTGAATGGATAAACATCATTCTCCAGAAGTTTGGCATCCTGGCACCACAGAGAAAACGATCAACAAACTTCCCTCTCTCAAGGGAGGTGAAAACACAGCCCAAAAGCCAGAGGTAGAAGACACCCCCAGAGACACGGAACCCCTGTCCCTCCTGGACCGGCTGAGGGTCTGCACTGTTCTGGAGGACACGGCAGACCAGCTCTCCATCCTGAACTACATCATGCCCGTTTATTACGAAGAGAGGCAAGGCGCCCTCTTGGTGAGAATATATGTACTCCCTGTAACATTTTCTTTTCTTTCTTTGGGGGAGGAGGGATGAGCCACACCTGGCAATGCTCAGGACTTACTCCCTGGCTCTCTCCTCAGGGGTCACTCCTGGGGGTGCTTGTGGGGACCGATACGTGGTGCCAGGATCAAACTTGGGTCAGCTAAATGCACCTTACCCGTACTCTCTCTCTCTAGCCCCACATTTTGTTTTCTTAATTCCCCATCATTTACAGTAACTATGCCATTAAATCTGGATTATTTACCTTTCTCTATGCTGAAGGGCCACAATAATTATCAAGTTATTGACTGAACTGATGAGGGGAAAGACCAGTGACAATATCCTTTTCTTGCGGTAAATTGGTGTTACTCAAAAAGGCCTTTAACAAGGAAAACGGGCAGGAGAACTGGTCAGTGGTTGGAAATTACCACAAGAGTGTGGTATATGGAGGGTAGTTAAGATAGAGAAATGTGCAATACGACAACATTAGTTGGAAATGATCACCCTGGACAAGAACTGAGTGTTGAAAGCAGTAAAGGGATATACGTGATAACCTTTCAGCATCTGTATCATAAACCATAATGCCTAAAGTGAGAGAGAAAGAGAAAGAGAGAGAGGGAGAAGAGAGGTGCCTGCCATAGAGGTAGGCTGGGGTGGGGGGTGGTTTGGGGAGGTGTGAGGGAAACCGGGGGCACTGGTGCTGGGAAATTACACTGGTGGAGGGACGGGTGTTGGAACATTGTGTGACTGAAACTCAATCACGAACAGCTTTGTAACACTCTATCTCACAGTGATTCACTAAAAATTTTAAAAAGGAAAAGTTCTTAAAGAAAATGTAGAAAAATATACATACTGAGTATATCAGAGATCTCAGAGTTGCGCTGTTCACTTGCTAAAAACTAATCACACAGGGTGGGTGGGAAAAGGCCTACAATACACCCTTTCGGCATGGCTTTATTGGTAGTTTCTTTGATTTTTTTGGTTTGGTTTGGTTTTGGGGCCACACCTGACAGTATTCAGGGCTTACTCTTGGCTCTGCTCAGAAAACACTAAATGTTATTCTTGAGTACAGAGCCAGGAATAAATTTTAAGCACTATTGGGTCTGGTCCCCAAACCAAAATAATAAATAAATAAAACCCTTAAACTTGTCTATTCTGGCTTATAACAATGTTTACCCATTAAATCTATTTTAGTTGAGGTTCTGTTTTTATAGTATATTGTAAATCATAGTATATCGTAAATTACCATGATTTTTATTAGGTTTTAAAATTTTTTCTATATCCATAGTGTCCTTTATCTTTTTTTGTTTGTTTTCTTTAGCTTTTGGTCTTCACCCAGCAATGCTCAGGGGTTCCTCCTGGCTCTGTACCCAGGAATTACTCCTGGTGGTATTCAGGGGACCATATGGGATGTTGGGGATCAAACTCAGGTCGGCCATGTGCAAGGCAAGTGTCCTACCCGCTGTTGTAGTACTCTTTACCTTTTTAAAATGATGAATCTCTAAGATAATTTTTTTTGTTTTTACTTTATAGTACCATAGTTGATTTGACCCGTGGAGTTTACAGTGCCATGGTCCTACAAGACACAGTATATGGATATACAGTTTCTATTTCTGTGTTTTGGAGCCAGAATTACTCCTGCCATCATGGTCTTGAGGATCACTCTCAGAGAACTCAGAGTGCTCGGAGAACTATGCAGTGCACGCATGTGCACTAGCTGAGTGGCTACCTGGACCCAGAGGATTTTTTTTTTTTATAGTTACAAGCTTTAATGTCTGAGTTACAATCACACAATGATCAAACACCCATCCCTCCACCAGTGCACATTCCACACCACCAATCTCCCCAGTATACCCCCACCTTTCCCACCCTTCCACTGCCTCCATGGCAGACAGTTTCCCCCCCACACTCTCGACTTTTGGGCATTGTGATTTGCAATGCAGATACTAAGAGGTTATCATGTTTTGTCCTTTATCTACTTTCAGCACACATCTCCCATCCCGACCAATTCATCCAACCATCATTTAGGAAGAAAGGATATCTTACCACTGTGATAGTAATGAGAAGGACCAACTAGACATGGCCATTAGTGATTCGAAGATTTCACAGTTTTCTCACTCTCACAGCTTAGATGGAATCATGGGTTGGTTGGCATGAGTGCCCGTTCTGAGTGATCACTTGCTACACTTCCCTGATCCTCACAGTAGTATTGTGTCATTCAGTCACTGAGCCTTTCCAGCAGAGAGGGTCAGTGCTGAGCTTTTTATTTATTTATTTATTTATTTATTTATTTATTTTAGAGAAACACCATGAGGTACAGTTACAGACTTACAAATTTTTGTGCTTGGGTTTCAATTATACAATGATCAAGTACCCATCCCTCCACCAGTGCCCATTTTTCACCACCAGGGGTCCCAGTATCTCTCCCACCCCCCATCCCCCCCATCCCACCCTGCCCCCAGGAGATGGGTTTTATGGGCCCAGCACACTTCCACGGTGCATCTCTGTCTATTTGATTTTATTTGGTTTTGGGGCCACACTTGGTGGTGCTTAGGGATTACTCCTGGCTCTGTATTCAGGGATCACTCCTGAACAGGAGATTGAGGGACCATTTATGGTGCCAGGGATCAATCCCAGGTCAGCTGTGTGTAAGGCAAGTACTAATCTCTAGCCCCAACACATGTATATTTTAAATTTTTGTTTATGTATGGATTTTTTTCTTCCAACTTCCTATTTATAACTTTGTGATTAAAGATTAGCCAATATTATTTCTTTTATAATCATTTATTACAACTATGGAACGAAATGATGAAACATATATTAATGTGTCATCAATTCTACCATAAATGGGAATTGCTGAATCAAGGTTTACCCCTGTAGGGAGTACCTTTTTTTCACTTTTTCTTTAATCCTCATAATAACTTTAGGTCCTATAATTGTCTCTGTTTACCAATGGGAAATGGAGTCAAAGAGATTTTAGTTCTTAAAGCCAGTCCTGTTTAGTAAGAGACCCAGGATTCACACAAGGAGGTTTAGTTTCAGGATCTATAAAACCATCAATTAAAAGATATATGCTTTGCTATTTCTATGATTTCTGTTCCCTAGAAATTCACACCAGTGGCTGAAAAAAAATTCTGTTTTTTTTTCTTGCATGACCTACAGATTTTACGCCATTCTACTAAATATACTATCAACTTCTGCTCTTTGGCATTTTTTTCTTTATCCATTCTATTAAAATTTATTTGCCCAAACCACAACACCCAATCAGAGAGAGAGAACAAAAGGGAATGCCCTGCCACAGAGGCAGGGTGGGATGGGGGGAATGGGGGGTGGGAGGGATACCCGGATCCGTGGTGGTGGGAAATGGGCACTGGTGGAGGGATGGGTGTTTGATCATTGTATAATTGAAACCCAAGCACAAAAATGTGTAAGTCTGCAACTGTACCTCATGATGTCTCACTATTAAAAATTTTTTTAATAAAAAAAATTTATTTGCCCAATGAGCATTTGATTCTTCTCTCTCTCTCTCTCTCTCTCTCTCTCTCTCTCTCTCTGCACCTCTGTCTCTCTTTTCAGCATTTGATTCTATGCTATATCTTAGGCATTGTCCTAAATAATGGGACTATAAATGTTGCTATATTTCCCATTTTGCTCCAAAAGGAATTTGAGGTGAACCAGGATTTCTAAGGCATTGTCCCTTCTCTGTAAGCCCTGAGCATTGCTGGTATGGCCCCCCCAAACCAAAACAAATATGCAAACAAAGATGGATGTTGTGATTCCTTATTTGAGATTAAACATTGTTTCTTTAAAACTGATTATAAGAAGATATTATGTGGGGCCAGAGTGATAGCACAGAAGGTAGGGTATATGCCTTGCACGAGGTTGACCCAAGTTTAATCCCTGGCATTCCATATGGTCCCCCAAGCACCCCAGGAATAACTCCTGAGTGCAGAGCCAGGAGCAACCCCTGAGCACTGCTGGCTGTGACTCAAAAAGAAAACAATTTAAAAAAAAATCCTGCAAAATATTTGGGTACCAAAATAGTATTTTTGGAAAAAGAATATATTAATATATATAACTGAAACTTTTTATAAGATGATCTTTATTTTTATTTTTTATCGAATCACTGTGAAATATACAGTTACAGTAATGCTTAAACTTCTATAAGAAAATCTTTACATAAAACATCATTTATTGTTTTCAGAGAAAAAACAGAGAAAGTGCTTTTGAAGGAAAAACATCAGAAAAACTTTCCCTACGAACAAATTCCTCCAAGTTATCCACTCCGTTCATCACTAAAGAAGAACCCAAGTTGTTAGAAGCCAAACCAGGACTCCCGTTAGTCAAGGAGGTGAGCAAAATGCAAGACCTTGTCTTCAAGAAACCTACAAGGCAGACCATCCTGACCATGGAGACACTGAAGAAAATTCAGATGGACAGGTGAGAAAGAGTCCACTCTTCAGAAATGGAATAGCGTGTTTCTGTTTGTTTGTTTGGGCCATACACAGCTGTGCTCAGGGTTTACTCCTGCTGAGGATGGCGGGACCAGATGGGGCGTCAGGGATCCAGCCTGGGCCAACACATGCAGAGTCCGTGTGTCTTTTTCTCCAGCCCCAATATATATTTATACATGAATGGTAGCTGACTGCTTGACACAGGACTGGTTATGCTAGTAGAAGAGGATAGTAGGATTAAATAGTAATGTGTTTGCTTTCGTTTGTTTGATTTTGAGTCACACCCAGCGTTGCTCAAGGGCTGTTTCTGGCTTGTTCTCTGGAGGGACTGCCTGTGGTGCTGAGGGAATCAAACTGGTATTGGCAGGATGCGAGGCAAATGCTTTACACCTATATTATCTCACCAGTTCCGTTTACTTTTTAGGGGCCCCAGCTAGCCCCGTGCTTGAAGGTGGGGTGCATACTTCCGCCTTGGTGCTCAGGGTAATTCCCAGTGGTGTTCAGAGGCTCTGCATTGCCAGGTTCAGACATGAGACCCCCATACTGAGAGCTTCTGCTTCAGCCTGTAGAGCATCTCCTGGTAGACTGGCCAGTAACAGGGTGAAGACTGCCTGGAAGCAGTGTGCTAATGTTGGAGGTGTGGTCACTATACTTGGGGACAAGCTAGGAAGTCTTTGTTTACCTTCGGTGGGAAGCTCAGGTCTTAACTCCTGGTTCTGTGCTCAGGGATCACTCCTGGTGGGGCTTAGGGAACAATATGTGTTGCAGGGGTCAAACCAGGGTCAGCCACATGCCAGCAAGATCCTTAACCCCTGTGCATACTCTCGGTTCCATTTCCTTCCTTCCCTCCTTCCCTCCCTCCCTCCTTTCCTTCCTTCCTTCCCTCCCTCCTTCCTTCCCTCCCACCTTCCTTCACTTCTTCCTTCCCTCCTTCCTTTTCTCCTTCCTTCCCTCCCTCCTTCCCTCCTTCCTTCCTTTTCTCCTTTCTTCTTCCCTCCCCTCTCCTTCCCTCCTCCCTTCCCTCCCTTCCCTCCCTCCCTTCCTCCCTCCTTCCCTCCCTCCCTCCCTCCCTTCCTTCCTTTCCTCCTTCCTTCCTTCCTTCCTTCCTTCCTTCCTTCCTTCCTTCCTTCCATCCCTCCTCCCTCCCTCCTCCCTCCCTCCTTTCTTCCTCCTCTCCCTCCCTTCCTCCTCTCCCTCCCTCCCTCCCTCCCTCCCTCCTTCCTTCCTTCCTTCCTTCCTTCCTTCCTTCCTTCCTTCCTTCCTTCCTTCCTTCTTTTTCTTCTTCCTTTCTGATTTAACTCAGTATATGACTATTATTATTATTGTCCAAACCGGTTAAAGAAAATAAATCTTTAGCTACCAATAGCATTTGTTACTTGAGACATCCTGATACTCTTTATGTAGAACTCTGAAAGAACTTTCTCGTAGAGTCAAGTCTATGCAGAGTAGCTAGGTTCCTTTGGCTATTTCATAATGTTCAACATTTCTTGCCAGGGCAATTCAGAAAAAAAAAAGAGAGACAGAGAGACGACAAATTGAGAAGAATTCAAATTGGAAAAAATAAGTAAAACTATCATTATTTACAGACAATATTATAATATACATAGAAAATCCTTAAAATTCCACAAAAATTTCTACTTTTAATGACGTTAGTAAAGTGTCAGTATACAAAATCAACATACATAAACCCTCGCATGTCTTTACACAAACAATGAGTTCGAGGAAAAGGAAATCAAGAAGACAACCCATTTATAATGCATCAAGGAAGGTAAAATCTGGGGCGGCTGTGGCACTGAGAGCTCTGAGCTGCAGGACAAGGGGCGTAAAATCTCTGTGACAGTGACTGCACATGCCCTTTAACTGTTTCCCCTCCTAGAGAGTGGCCCTAGTGGAGCCACGTTTCGGACTCATGCTTGGTGGCATTGCCCGGGCGGGCTCTGGTGCTGTGGGCCCGGCCCCGTGGGGCAGAGGTTCAGTGTGAATGAATAGGGCTCTTGGGGTCCCGCAGTCCCGGAGCTGACGGGCACCTGCATTCCCGCCCTGGGAGGCCAGCAGGATGTCCCCACCCCCATTTCTTCTCCAGACCAACCCTGGCCTGGGGTCAGGTGGTGAGTCTGTGACCTTCTGGGCCCAGAGCAGTGTCATCGGTGGGTCACCCTAGACAAAGAGGGACGAGGGCAGCAGCAGCCTGATGGTTTCTTTAGGCTGACACCTCAGAATTGGCTGACACCTCTGGCCGAACTCTAACAACTCAGGACCAAGTTTTCCAAGAGATTAAATCACCAAAAATTAGGTATGTGGGAGCCATGCCCACAAACCACCTCTGGCTCAGCCATGCAAGCACATTTATCAGCCTTGCTCCAGAGACCCACAAATAAATCTCAAAAGAGATCAAAAGCCACCATTAGTCTCGGACCCGTGCAAGGCTGAATAGATGAGTAGATCAGAGGGGTCATGTTTGTCTGGTGCCCGCCCAAGCAGAGCCCTTGGTAGCTGCTTGTTTCCATGATCCAAAATTTCCACCATGACTTTATCTTGAGACAGACCTCAATAATATACTGTTCTGCTGAAAGTTTGGGTATGCAGGTTTTTACTGAAATCTCCAGGCTTTCTCGGGGTTAGGATGGACTACCTTCCCCCACCTCTCTGTACCTCCAAACATCCTGGCAGTCATATCCACAAACCAAAGCTGCCACTCAGTTAAAAAAAAAAAAAAGCTACTACATCTGTATCTTCCTGATAAAAATACTGAATGCCCTGAACAAACAGGATGACCTCTTAGCACCTATATTGCAAACCATTATGCACAAAAGGAGAGAAGAGAGACAGAGAGAGAGCTGCCTGCCATAGAGGCAGGGGGGAACGGGGATTGAGGTGTGGTAATGGGGAAAACTGGGGAATCTACCCTGGTGGGAAATGTACCCTGGTGGAAGGATGGATGTTGGAACATTGACTGAAACCCAATTACAAATAGCTTTGTAATGGTCTATCTCATGGTGATTCAACTTAAAAGAGAAGAAAGAAAGAAAGAAAGAAAGAAAGAAAGAAAGAAAGAAAGAAAGGAAGGAAGGGAGGAAGAAAGGAAGAAAGGTAAGATAGCTGTGTGGAGACCAAACAAAGAAAGTTTAAGGCATTATATTGAAGATGTTTTTATGATTTTTGTTTGCTTGTTTTTGTTTTGGGGTCATACCCAGTGATTACTCCTGGCTCTGCACTCAGGAATTATCCCTGTTTATGCTTGGGGACCATATGGGATGCCAGGGATTGAATCCAGGTCGGCCATATGCAAGACAAATGCCCTATACTATACTACCTCTCCAGTGCCTAAACGATAATGTTTTTAAAAAAGACTCTGTTTGTATATTAGAAGAATAAACATCACTAAAATGGTCATCTTATCTAAAGAAATCTATAAATCCAAAACCGTCTCCAATTTTTCGAGGAAAGTATAGCAGTCTAAAAGTTTGCATGAAATCACAAAAGGCCTCAGTCAAAAAACAGATTTTATAGAAAAGAATAATGGAATCATCGATGAAGCTCTATAACTTCAAACTGTATTCAAAGCAGTCATAACAGAAACAGATGGTAGTCAGAGAGATGCTGCCCCTGAGTTGTCCCAGAGAGGCCCAACCTCATGGGGGCGGGCCCAGCCTCTACCCTGGTGGAAGGTGTGTGGGTCCACACCTGACTTGGCCTGTCATATGAACAACACAGGTCCACAGCTAATTATGAAGAGAAGCCAACTGCTGAACCGTGCCAGTCCCACAGCTTCTGGAGCATGTGGCAGCTGTGCATCATTTCCGAATTTCCCATATGGACAGCCCAGTCGAGGCAGAGCAGATTAATGGGAAAGTTGCATAGAGAGCCCTCTAAGCTTATGGGGCAAAAATAATAGCATGGAAGACTCGGCTCCCGGCCCATTAAATTCCCAGCGTCAGTAACACTACCGTGAAACATTTGCTGTATGAGCAGGATAAAGTCAATTGTTTTGTGACTGCTAAGGAGGCAGGCTTGTGGGGTGGAAAACTAGACTGGTGGTGGGACATTGAATACATGAAACAACTATATTATGAATCTGTAAATCACAGTGTCTAAAATGTGGAATTTTTTTTTTTAAAGAGCTGAAAAGTGGGGCTGGAGCGATAGCACAGCGGGTAGGGCATTTGCCTTGCACGCAGCCAACATGGCCAACACAGGTTTGATTCCCAACATCACATATGATCCCCCGAGCACCGCCAGGAGCAATTCCTGAGTGCATGAGCCAGGAATAACCCCTGACCATCGCCGGGTGTGACCCAAAAAGCAAAATAAAATAAAATAAAATAAATAAAGAGCTGAAAAGTCATAATGGAAAAAAAAACATTATGGTATTGGGGACCCATTGTAATTACTGGTTTTGGCATATCGAATACACAGCGGATAGCTTGCAAGGCTCTGCCGTGCGGGCAGAATACAAGGAAGACCTCAAAGAGAGAAGAGTAGAAGTGCTGGTAGATGCGGCAGAAGCTGGGAAAAGCATTTGTAACGTCCGCCTGTCCTTCGCCAACTACAAGACCAAGATGACTGCCCTCCAACGTCCTGATGGATCTATCACATCTTCCAGAAGGGCAATGGAGAAGATTATCCATGACTTCTACTCAGATCTCTTCGATAACCATTTCCACCTGCCCACATACCAAATTCCACAGGATGGATATGTCATTCCCAATGTTCTCCCTTCCAAAATCTGACACGCCATTTCGTCAGTAAAGAAATGAACAGCCAAGTGCAGAGCCAGGAATAATTCCTAATAATTCCTGTGCATCGCCGGGTGTGACCCAAAAAGCAAAAAAAAAAAAAAAAAAAGCTTACTTATTGGAAGTGAAAGAGAAGAGGGGAGAGAAGAGATGAACTGAAAGTGACATAATAGAATTATATATTATATAATAGTAGCATATTATGGTAGTAGCACTGCACTGTAGCACTGTCAACCCATTGTTCATCAATTTGCTCGAGCGGGCACCAGTAACGTCTCCATTGTGAGACTTCTTGTTACCGTTTTTGGCATATCAAATATGCCATGGGGAGCTTGCCAGGCTCTGCCATGTGGGTGGGATACTCTCGGAAGCTTGCCGGGGCTCTCCGAGAGGGATGGAGGAATCGAACCCAGATCGGCCGCGTGCAAGGCAAATGCCCTACCCCCTGTGCTATCACTCAAGCCCCGCCTCTGGAGTAGACACTTTATTCTTCTTAGGCGCTGTGCTTTGCAATACTTCTATCATTGTCATAGTGTCCCTTCTCTGTCCATCTATCCCTCTTCCAAGTCACATTCTAACTAGCTTGCACCCTCCCTTCCCCCGCCCCACCTCTACTCCAGCCCCATTGGCCTCAACACCTGGGGCTTGGACCCACTTACAAGTCAAGGGCTACTCCTTTCCTTGCTACAGGTCCCGCCCTCTCAAAGGGTCAATCCCCCTAGCCTACCTGGAATAATACACACACACTCACACACACACACACACACACACACACACACACACACACACACCCCACGCTGTTTTACCTGGTCTTCCTAACCATGCCCCATTCTTTTGTCCAGAGCATGCCATTAGCTTATAATGTCAATTGTCTGCACATACCCACCCCCCCCCACACACACACATGAACACATGCACACCCAAACACAGCCCATGCCAATTTTACCTGGTTTTCCTAACCATGGCCCATTCTTTCTTCCAGAACATTCCACTAACTTATACTGCCAGTTGTCTGCATGCACACACACACACACACACACACACACACACACACACACGATTGACTTCAACTGGCTCCTCCACAAGTTCGGGGATCTTTTCTTATAATATTAAAAGACCCTCCCGTTGATCATCAATTTGCTCGAGCGGGCCCAGTAACGGCTCCATTGGAGACCTTGTTGTTACTTGTCTGGCATATCGAATACGTCACGGGGAGCTTGCCAGGCTCTGCTGTGTGGGTGAGATACTCTCGGTAGCTTGCCGGGCTCTCCGAGAGGGGCGGAGGAATCAAACTCGGGTCGGCCATGTTGGCTGCGTGCAAGGCAAATGCCCTACCCGCTGTGCTATGGTAAGGTAAAGGTAAAGGCCCTCCTGTTGATCGTCAATTTGCTCGAGCGGGCCCAGTAACGTCTCCATTGGAGACTTTGTTGTTACTGTGTCTGGCATATCGAATACTCGGTAGCTTGCCGGGCTCTCCGAGAGGGGCGGAGGAATCGAACTCGGGTCGGCCATGTTGGCCGCGTGTAACGCGAACACCCTACCCGCTGTGCTATCGCTCCAGCCCTAAAGTAAAGGCCCTCTCGTTGATCATCAATTTGCTCGAGCGGGCCCAGTAACGTCTCCATTGGAGACTTTGTTGTTACTGTGTCTGGCATATCGAATACTCTCGGTAGCTTGCCGGGCTCTCCGAGAGGGGGCGGAGGAATCGAACTCGGGTCAGCCATGTTGGCTGCGTGCAAGGCAAATGCCCTACCCACTGTGCTATGGTAGTAATATTATATAATATTAGTGGTATGATATAATACTGCTGTTATATATTATAGTTTTGCTATTTTGGGGGGTTTTGTTTGTTTGTTGGGGAGCCACACCTGGTGATACTCAGGGATTGCTCCTGACTCTGTACTCAGGAATCACTCCTGACAGTGCTCAGGAAACCATATGGGATGCTGGGTATAGAACCTGACTTGGCCTCATGCAAGGCAAGTTCTCTCTCTGCTGTGCTATTGCTCCAGCCCCAGGAATAGAAGGTTGATATGTCAAAAGCATAAACATTAACACAGCAGGAGTCCTGGGCTGCTCTCCACACCTCATGCTTCTCCAAGCTCCCCTGGGAGCAACTAAAAGCATAACCAACTGTGATTCTACCAAAAGTACTTGAGGGAGTTTTGCTTGTTTGTTTTGTTTTGTTTTTGTGGAGCCAAGGATCAAATCGCAGGCCACATACATGCAGAGTATATGTTTACTCCTGTGCTATATCCTGATCAGAGGTGGATATAATTGTGTATCTCTGTGATTAATACAGTTGAGTGGGTATTTTACTTGCTTTGTTTGGGGGCAGGCCCCCCCACTCCCTGCCATGCACCGTCTGGGGTGCCTGGGTCCCCTGCTCCAGTACAAGAGCACAGCCCTTTTCTCTGGCCCCAGTGGTGTTTGGGGGGTTCGGGCCACACCTTGCTCTGCACTCAGAGCTCACTCTTGGCAGGGCTGTGGGGACCATGTGGGGTGTCAAGGATTCGATCATGTTGGCTGCATGTGAGGATAGCTCCCTACCACCTGTATATATAACCTCCAGTCCCCTGGGAGAATTTCTGAAACTCTGTTTCAGGGCTGACAGTGTGGTCAGTCTGAGGGCCTGCCTTGCACGTGAGACCAAGGCTTGTTTCTGGCATGGCCACGGTGTCAGTCCAGTCACACACTCTCAAGGATTTTGTTTTCTCCAGCACCATGACCAAGAACATACAGGCACTACAGCTAAGGATCCAGCCCTGAACGAGCACCACACCAGGTGACGCCACAGCCAGTGTGCAGCCCACATGTAGCACAATACCAGCTGCACCGGGATAAGGTGGGCAGAGGGAAGAGGAAAAATATGTTGTGTGTATATGTGGGTATATGCACATATGTCTCACACACATAGGTGACACCTCTGATTGTAGTGCCCTCTTCCCGAAGGGTAAGTGCTGTTGTGAATTTGATGCTGCTTATTCTCTTGCACATGGTGCTATTTTATTAGGTATGTATGTATCGCATTTAGAAAATTTAAAAAATTGGAGTCTGTGAGCTACACATCTGGAATAGCCTGATGAGGTTCAGCTGTGGAGCTGGGCCATTGCTGTCTTTAACAGGGTTTCCAGTGGGAGGGAAGTGTGTGGGGATTTCACGTGGGGAGATAGATCAAAGTCTAGAGCACATTGGGCGGCCCAGTTTGATCTCTGGCACCTCATGGTCCCCTGAGAACTGAGTAAGAAATAGCACCACGAAGTATAATCCTTTTACCCCCAAATTTTATTTCTAATTTGCTAAGAGTTTTTCTTCTGGACTCCTCTCTCTCTTTTTTTTTTTTTTTTGGATCACACCAGGCGATGCACAAGAGTTACTCCTGGCTCATGCACTCAGGAATTACTCCTGGCGGTGCTCGGAAGACCATATGGGATGCTGGGAATCGAACCTGGGTTGGCCATGTGCAAGGCAAACGCCCTACCCATTGTGCTATCACTCCAGCCCCTGGACTCCTCTCTTTTTTGTCTTGTTTTAAGCTTCATTGTTGTTTGTTTTAAAATGATGAGTACTGGGGCTGGAGAGATAGCACAGTGGGTAGGGTGTTTACCTTGCACATGGCCGACCTGGGTTTGATTCCCAGCATCCCATATGGTGCCCTGAGTACCACCAGGACTAACTCCTGAGCGCAGAGCCAGGAGTAACCTTTGAGCATTGCCAGGTTTGACCCAAAAAGCAAAAAAAAAAAAAAAAAAAAATGAAGAGTACTGAAATTTGCCAAGTGCCTTTTCTCCATCTTTTGTTCTTTTTTTCCTCTTTGGGCCACACCTGGTGGTGCTCAGGGGTTTCTCCTGTCTCTGCACTCAGGAATTACTTCTGTTGGTGCTCAGGGGACCATAGGAGATTGAACACGGGTTGACTGTTGTCAAGCAGTCTACTCTAGACTATCGATCCGGCCCCGCCCTATCTTTTGTGATGACCATATAGTTTAGAGGATTATATTTGGTTTGGGAACCAGGCAATTCTTGGGGTTGCATCTGACGGTGTTTAGGGTGCTGGGATCAAGCTTGGCCTTCTGCATGCAAAGCCTACAGTTAGCCCATTGAGAGGTTGCTTTGGCCCCACCAATAAAGTTTTTCTACTTGTGTCTTTATTAATTGTATTTGCTTTGATTGGTTTAATTAGTATTATACTAATGGCTTTTCCTAATATATAACTATTCTTAATTCCAGAAATATTTTCTAGTTTTACTGTTCCTGCTAGTCTCTACAATTTCTGCAGTCTTCTGTGAATGTGGGTTAGTAGCTCATTGACTCACTTTTTGTTTCTCCTTCCTTGTAGGCAATTTTTCAGTGATGTGGTTTATGACACCATGCAGGAGTTAAATGATTCAGGTCAATTCACCAGTCTCCTGAATGCATTGAGCAAAGAGAAGGAAAACAAGACACATTTTTATGATTTAATTGCAAGGTTGGATAAATATTCGGTTGATTTTGCTTTGTTATATTTTTAAGTTCTATGAAACTCTTCCCAGAACTCCCTCTAAATCAGCTTTGTGCTTTCAGGTGACAATAACTAGAAATCAGACATTTGGGTTCTAGGTCTAGTTCTGTTGGGTTAGGGCTAACATTTCTGGACCTCAATTACCCAGATCTTCAATATAGCAGGTATATTCTTCCTTTGGGGGTACGGAGGAGACTTGGGGCCTATACCCATGTCATTCCTGTCTGCTCCCAAGTCTGTGCTTGGAGGGTCGCTCCTGGTGGCTGGGAGGCCACGTGGTGCTGGGCTGGCCCCAAACCCCAGCATGCTCTCGCCCAGTCCTCTCTCCAGACCTGGCACAGTGTCGCCTGAATTCTTAGTCTACATTAGGGTCCATTCTGTTAGATATTCCTCGACTTGGGCCTACATGGCTGCTGTGTGCCCTGCGGTCCAGCACCAAACCCCCCTTTTCTCTGAGCTCCGCCTCTGGACCTCCCAGTGCAAGCCCTGATTTTTTCGCTGTCTCCACAATTTGACTTTTCAAAATGTAATGTAGCCACACTAGTACAATCTATTGCCTTTTGGGCTTTTCTTGTCTTTAGTATGCATTTAAGATTCTCCCTTTTGGTTTATTTTACATTTGTTTGTTTTGGGCCGCAGCCTGCCAGTTGCTCGGGGATCACCATAACGATGCCAGCTTCAGACCTGGGCTTCAGATGCCCAGCAGGTGCCCAGGCTCTCTGTGCTAGTCCCCTTGCCCCAGTCTTAATTTTATTAGCAGCAATGCCTGGACATGCCATTATTTTTCTGAAAGACGGCAGGATTGCTCCCAAGCCTCGGCGATTATGAATAGAGCTCTGAACGCCCGTATCAGGTCTCTAGAAACACAATTGCTGGATGGCTACAGCAAAGCTTGATTTAGTGTTTTCTGGGCGAGGGGTGGTGCCTACATTCAGCAGTGCTCAGGGGCTACAGCTGGAGGGACTGGGGGCTATAAGGGATGCTGGGATCGAACCCGGGCCAGCCACGTGCAAAGCAACCTCCCATCTGCTGTGCTATTGCTCTGGCTCCAAGTTCGTTTATTTTTATAAGGAATTGCCAAACTATATTTCAAACTTTCTCTACCACTTTAGATTCCTACCGCCAGTGAGTGAATCTCTGTTGCCCGGATCTTTGGTGGCACTTGAGTTCTTGTTTTGGATGCCAGCATTCTGTCATCTGATGCTGCTCTTATTGCTACTGGCACTTAAACCAGCAGAGCCTTTATTGGGTTGACAGGACTGGGCTCTTGTAGTGTTTCACTATTTTGTTTAAGACTTGGAATTATTGGAGAGAAGCAGAGTTCTGTTTCTGAGAACCGAGTAAGAACCAATAACGTGAACAAGAACTGCATTCTTGGGCTCCTAGTAGACCCACTTGCATATGAGCCATGTGACCAAGCACATATGTGCACCTGTGTCCTTTGGAAGGTAAATGAGAGATGATTCCTGCCAAGATTTTGTCAGGGAAGACCCTGTGAGGTGAAACAGTGAAGGACTTTCACTTCTGATGCTGCAGGGCTGCTGGAGGGAGGGAGAGTGGGAGGGGTGCAGAGGCCCGGCCTGCAGTCCGAAAAGGTTAGGTGAGGCCTTCACGGAGGCTGAGAGCCAAAAGTGCAAATGCATCTTCTTGAAAGTGTCCTGGCTCCCCCAAGGGACCTGCTCTAGCTTCCTACTGCTCCTCATTGCTGGGGTCAGGTGTGTGTGTGTGTGTGTGTGTGTGTGTGTGTGTGTGTGTATGTGTGTGTGTGTAGGGAGTTGGGGGGGTGGGATAGGGGAGTGTCTTTGTACACAGGATGAAGAGGATTGCTTGTGTGTGTGTGTGTGTGTGTGTGTGTGTGTGTGTGTGTGTGTCTTGGTTTGGGGACCATCGTGTGGTGCTCGGGGGCTCCCTGCTCCTGTGTGAGTATGGGCACAGATCACTCCTGACAGTGAGTGGATGGAGCCCAGGTACACATGTACGCCAGGTGCTCCAGCTCTTTGAGTCATCTCCCCGGCCCATCAGGATCCTCTATTTTATTATTTAAAAAATCATTGTAGTTTAGGTAACATGGTTACAATAATTTTAATATTTATGGTTTTTTTGGGGGGGGGTTAGTGTGTTAATCATTTTTAAAATTAAATTAAAATTAAGGAGCCAGGCATCCTGGCTAAAGTCGTGTTAATATTCAGGATATTAACACACAAAGTTAGTCAGTGTCTATTTGTTGCACCTGCCTGTGTCGTCTAGGCCTCCTCTTCATCCCCCCATCCTCTTGCTTCAGGAATCTTATTTTTTAATTTTTATTTAATTAATTTATCTATTGTTTTTTGGGCCACACTCAGTGATACTCCTGGCTCTGCATTCAGAACTTACTCCAGGTGGTGTTTGGGGTCCATATGGGATGCGGGGATCAAACTCAGGTTGGCCTCGTGCAAGGCAAATGCCCTACCCGATGTGCTATCACTCTGGTCCTGGAAAATCTTTTTTTTTTTTAACAACTTTGCACAAGTCTGATAAATACTTCTCTACACAATTTCCTCTCTCTCTTTTTAGGGAGGAGAAAGGAAGAAAGCAGATAAAATCTCTTCAAAAGCAGCTTCTCAACGTCAAGCGGGAGCGGCAGGTTGAGATTCAGGTAAGGATGACTGGGCACGCCCGGAGTGCTCCTGCTGGTCCTGAGCACTGTAGGCCTGAGTACTACCAGGAGTGCTTCCGCTGGCTCCCACATTCCTGGGAAACACAGAGTCAGTCATTGAGCTGAGACAGCTGCATAGAGGCTGTCTTTCTTAGACAAACAGAAATGTCATGCCTCTGAGATTATTGGTTCTCGTTTTTGTTCCTTTCTTTCTCCTTCTGGTTATTACTCCCTTGAGGCGCCTTTACTGCAGCGCAGTGGGCAGAGAGCTTGAGAGGCCCTGGCGGGTAGGTGGGAGACGCCCTCCTCCAGGCAGCCTCTCAGCCCAGCATTCCGGATTGCAAACCCACAGGGCCCCTGTTTTGGTTGTCTTTGTGTTTGTGTTTCGGGCCATACCCAGCGATACAGAAGGGCCACTCCTGGCCCTGCATTCAGGAGTCGCTCCTGGTGGAGCTCAGGGGACCCAGTTTGGTGCTGGGATCGAACTCTGGTCTGCCAAGTGCCAGGCAAGCGTCCTACCTGTTGTACTGTCTCCCTGACTCTATTAGAAGTTTTTTAAAGATCTATAAAATTAGCTTTTCATTGTGTAAGTGAACAAATTGCTACTTTGTTTTACAACAGGAAATCTTCATTATTCCCAAATAAAGTAGGAGGAATCTGGAGTTGACACTAGCCGTTCTTTTCTTCTTTAGGAATGTTGAACAAATTACTTTCTGTCCTCTTTCTAGTTATGGTTTTGAATGCACCATCCCGGTTAGCCCTCTGCTTACAACTTACATTTAAGAAATTCAGGGCCAAGGAGATTCTCAGAGGGCGGGAGCACGTGCCTTGCCTGGCTCCCTTCCGCCCGCACTGCCCTACCCCCTGAGCACCACTGCTTTGGCTTAAAAGTAAAAATGAGGGACAGTCAGGTTTGGGCCCGCAATGATGAGACACACGGGGCCTCACGGGATGGGGGTGGAGCTGGCCCTTTCTTCCCCACCCCAATGAGACCCCGAATTGCCAGCCATGAACAGCCTCTCTGACTCCTGATCAAGCTGCTCAATGGCTATGATCCCAGAGACTCAGAAACAAATCCTGAAACCCAGTGACTTTTGGCAGGAATGTGTCCAGACCCTGCAGTAGGTACTGTCACCAGGTCACCCCAGCAGGGAAAGGGTGCTGTCCCTCCGCCTGCTCCCCCTTGGCGGCTTGATGGCTGCCATCCTCCAGAGACCATTGAACAGTCAGGTTTGGGCCCCGCAGTGACGAGACATATGGGGCCTCAGAGGATGGGGTAGAGCCGGCCCTTTCCTCCCTGCCCCATTGAGACCCCGAGTTGCCGCCCATGAACGGCCTCTCTGTCTCCTGATCAAGCTGCTTAAACGGCCGGCCATGATCCAAGAGACTCAGGAACAAATCTCAGAACGCAGCAGGTTTTGACAGAAATCCCTCTAGATTTAATTGTTAAAATTTCGGAATTCCAAAATTGCCTGACCACTACTGCAGCCGCACGACATCATATATACATAACCAGAAATAGAAAAAAAATTGTCTATTGTTTCCTTTTCAGGAGATCTGAGATTTGGGGTAAAATCTCAAATAATAATGGTGGGTCGGATGTCAAAATATTGAATGTAATCAAAGTACAGAGAGAGTAAAGTGGAAATCATCTGCCCCACAGGTAGGGGGAGGGTGTGGGATGGGGGGTATACTGGGGGTATCCTGGGGTTTTTGGTGGTGGAAGATGGGCACTGGTGAAGGGACTGGAGTTTCATTGTATGACTAAGACTTAAACCCGAAAGCTTTGTAAATGAAGCACTATATTGATATTTAAGATTTTTTCCCCATAAATATTTTTCTTCCCTCCCTTTGTTGCTGTTGGGGTTTGGTGCTGCAGAGGCCGGGTTCTCTCTGTCCCCTCTGGCGGCTTCCTGGAGTGTTCAGCTGCCCCACCCACTGGGCCGTCTCTGGGAACCATAACATGCGTTAAGGTAATTAGTCGGAATGTTTTCATTGAATCACCATGAGGTAGTTACAAAGTTGTCCCTGGTAGGGTCTCAGTCATACAGTGTTCCAACACCCATCCCTTCACCAGTGGACATTTCCTGCCACCAATGTACCCAAGTTTCCTATCACCCGCTCCCCCGCCTGCCTCTGTGGCAGAAACTTTTCTTTTTCTTCTTCTTCTCCTCCACGTCCTCCTCCTCCTCCCCCACTTTTCATTTTAGGCGTTGTCATAACATACATTTTGAAAATTGTATTTCTTCTCTAGAAAGTTTTGCATCCACTGGGGTATGCTTTATGTTCTCACTAACGAACAGCCTTTTTTTTTAAATGTGTAATAAAAGTAGGGAATAAGATCAATGAATATTAATAATTTTATTTCAGCTAAAAATGACATTCTTAGAATATTTGCAATCCAGATCCAATACTTTGCCATGTGACAGAAAATGATCATTGTCTTCCAGTATTCACAGTATGCATAATATTGTGCAGTATGACTCCATATAACACTAACTTGGGAGTTCATAATGAATAGAGCATAGTAGAAATGTGATATACTCCCAAGTGTGTTTGTGTGTGTGTATATGTGTGTGTGTGTGTGTGCGCATGCTTGTGTATGTTTTTGGGCTACTCCTGGCAGTGCTGCAGACTTACTCCTGTCTCAGTGCTAAGGCATCATTTTTGGCAGTGCTCTGGGGATTATTTGGGTTCCAGGAATCAAACCTGGATTAGTCACGTGCAGAGATAGTCCCTATTCACTGTACTATCTCTTGATTCCCCCAAGTCTGTATTCATTTTTTTTTCCCAATTTTTAAAAAAAAATTTTTTTTAAACACCATGAGGTACAGTTGTAGATTTACAATTTTTTGTGCTTGGGTTTCGATTATACAATGATCAAATACCCATCCCTCCACCAGTGCCCATTTTCCACCACCATGGATAATATCCCTCCCACCCCCATCCCTCCCAAGGAACAGCCTTTTTCTGGAGGTTTCTTAGTTCTTTTCCTTGAAAAACTCCCATTGTTAAAAAATTCCTTTTATGTTCCTTGACTGTCAAAACAGTATTTTTTTTTTAAATCTTTTTGTTTTTTGGCTTTTTGGGCCACACCCAGGGATGCTGTTACTCCTGGCTCTGCACTCAGGTATTACCCCTGGCGGTGCTCAGGAACCATATGGAATGCTGGGAATCGAACCTGGGTCAGCCAGGTTTAAGGCAAAAGCCCTACGCTCTACTGCTGTGCTGTCACTCTGCGTCTTTAATCCTTTAATGCCTGAAGCCAGTAGTATTAGTGGAAACTTCAGGTTTGGCACTTGGCCTATTAACTCTCCTTTGTGTGCTCCTTCCTCCTGCTCTGCAGAGGGATAGCTCAGTGGGTGGAGCTAGGCTGGGTGTGGGAGGCCGAGTTTGAGCGCAGCACTGCTGGGAGCGCCTTCCCCACAATCTGCCATTCTCAGAGGGTCTCCTCACCAAGGCTGTGGGTGCTTTCTATCTCCGCTGAGTCCAACTCATAAGTCTCCGCTGTGTGAGTTTCATTCTGGTGGGACAGGCCGAAGCAGAACCTATGAGTCACGTGGGCTCCCTGAGGAAGTGGGAGAAGGCCAGGGTAGCTCACGCCATCTGGAGAGAAAGGGAGAGCCAGTAGCCTTGATGACGGGTATGTGGGGACCCAGAGGGCTGGAGCACAGGGTTTGCGCGTGAGAGCACCAGGCTGGCTCTCTTGACACCACAAGGTGCCCAGGCATGGGCAGAAGTGACCCCAGAGTGGACTGTTGGGGGACCTCGGAGCCCTCCCCCTCTGTGCGTCAGCACTAGCCATGTCTGTGACTGACTGTAGTTTGCACAGTGCCTTGCTACCCTGGAAACTGCATAATATCTTAAAGTAGGCCTGAACCAGCACCCCCTCCAATGCATACTTTGCTTTTTTCCTCTCGCCACCTTAGTACTTACTTGGGTCTATTAAGTGGCTCTCTTCACTGAACATCTGGTTTTAGAACTTCTTTTTTTTTTTTCCAGAAGCAAAAATGAACTTTATTTTTTAATTTTATTTTCATAAGACTATTCACATTAATTGATTACATTCAATATTTTAATACCAATCTCACCACCATTACACCTTCCCACCATCATTATTTTAAGTTTTCCCACCAACGTTCAAGCCTGCCTGCCATAGACAGATGCTAGAAACTTTATTTTCTGTTCCGTATTATAAGTATCAGGAGAAGTCATGGAATTCTAAAATTGTAAATAATTGGGGTCCAAAGACATCTCTGTAGGGAACTAGTCCATTCATTTGGTAGTCTCTGGTTCAAGGCCTTTGGTGCCCTGAGGTGGTACCTGGAGGCAATTCGTGGGTGTGACGGCCCAGACCCCAAGCCTGCCGGCCCAGACCCCAAGCCTGCCGGGAGACAGGAAGGGACGATCCATCCCCTCCCACCCACCCCCCACCACCACCATGTGGCCTGGAGTCTCAATCCCTGATCCCACATACCTGGGTTTTTCTGTGAAAGTTTGTGGCCACTGGGGTTTCATTTGGAGTGGGCAGAAAGGGGCCCTGCTCTGCCCCGGTTAGATCAGTTTGACTGTGTCTTCCGGGATTCTTATGACCAGATGTTAAGAGATTACCAAATTCCACAGGGTGACATAATAATGCTAATCTCTACGCTCCAAAATAGATTAAAGGATGAAATGGATGTGGAGAGGACATGCCTGTGACATTGCTGGGGGTGCAACACTAGTCTATGGTAAATAGATTTAGAACTCCAACCCTGCTTATCACCAAAACTTAGAGCTGACTCGAGGATCAAGGGGCCCATTTCCTCCCCCCCATTCCTCTGACCTTCCCTCTCCTGTGTCTTCTTGACAGTTCTTCCTCTTACAGTCCTGCTTCAAATACCTTGGCATTAGGCTATTTGAAGAGGTTATCGTAGCAACATATGCCCATAAAATACTGTGAAAAGTGTTCAGAACCCGTCCTCTTTGTTTGGATTACTGCATTTTTTGGCATTGTCTACTGTTTATTCAAAAGGAATGTTCATCTACCTTCTGTTGTGGTTCTGTTGTGGTTAGACATCTACAATATTGTGTCCAATTTTTCTTTTTTTTTTTTGCTTTTTGGGTCACACCTGGAGATGCACAGGGGTTATTCCTGGCTCATGCACTCAGGAATTACTACTGGCGGTGCTCGGGGTACCATATGGGATGCCGGGAATCTAACCCGGGTCAGCTGCGTGCAAGGCAAACACCCTACCACCCTACCTGTGCTATTGCTCCAGCCCCTGCGTCCAATCTTAAGTACCACAGTTAGCTGGGTATTTGCTCAGAAGAGCTCAACTAGGACAGTGAGGATGTGGAGACTCAACTGTAAAAAGAAAGAGAAAAAGATCTGGAAATGGCTTTGATTTCCAACTCTGCATTGCCCAGCAGTACTGGGTGTAATCCCTTCCCCACCAACAAAAAAGTCAAAAGGGCTGACTAGAGAGCTCAGTGGGTGAGGGTGTGTTCTGCATGTAGGGCCTGATTGCAATCCCTGGCATCACATGGTTCCCTGAGTACCTCCAGGAGCAAACCCTAAGCACAGAAGCACCCTTAAAATAACTGAAACAGAAGGAGGGCCAGAGTGGCAGTGTGGGAGGCAGGGCACTCACCGTGCACACACCACGAAGCCTGCCAGGAGGGCTTCGTGTGTTCATGTGTTCAGGAGTAGCCCTGAACACAGCAAGTGTGGCCCCACACTAAAACCAAAACCAAAACCAAAGAAGTAGGTATATTTGGAAAGGGAGTGGATCAAATGGGAAATGAAATTAGCCTGAAAAGGCCCCTCTCTGCCTGAGATGCATGCCTGTCCTTACTGGGAAGCCCCCCACCAGTTTGGTGGTGCCGAACTGGGCTGGAGAGGTGGAACCTCAGCTTTTTGTCCTGTGGCTGTTACCATACACCACAACCTATTTTTTTCCCCATCCAACTATCCAAAGAGGCAGCCCGGAGTGCCAGACGTCACCAGTCTCTCCAGCAGTGGCTCACCCGGGTCCCGGGGGCTGGCACTCTGTATGTGAATGCGGGTACAAACGGGCTCAGTTGCTCCATTTTTGGTTGGGAATGTTGTGGCACCCAGCAGTGCCATAGTGACTCACTCCAGTGGTGTTGGTTGGCTGTTGTTTTGCCTCGGGTGGGGAAGGCTGTTTCTTTTGCTTCTGCCCATAACTAGACCATTCTTCATGAACTCAAATATGTCTTGAAGTCCAGATCTCAAGGCAGTTTTGGAAATAAGTTTGCTCTACTCTAAAAAAAAGTCCACAGGTATGCTGCATTGGTCTCCAGACTTAGCTGTGAGGGAAGCACTGGGCTCCACGGACAGCCAGGGGCCGAAGTGGGCAGCAGTGCAGACTGGTCTCTTGGGGAGATGCTGTTACTGGGGGGAAGAGTTTGGGGCTCTGGTGCGGGTGTGTGGGGCGTTCCCGCTCTGTGCCAGGGGTCATTTCTGACTGCAGTGTACTCTGCAGTGCCAGGGACTGAGTCTGTGCCCAGTGAATGCTGAACTTAAGCTGGGCCCTTTGTGTATGCCGCTGGGCCCTGGTAGTGAGACTTTTAGAAGGATTCGTATGACTCAAGACCTTGAACCTCTAAGGCACTGCTGTGGGCTGGCTGGCGGCTGCATGGCCGTGAGATGAAATGAGGTACTTTCGCCCCCCAGTGAGTTCGCCGGACTCATGATCTTACCATCCCTAGTCGGGCTCTATTTTAGATTCTGTCTCCACTTTTGGCTATGGGAGGCCTTAGGTTTGTGCAGAACATCAGTATAGGAGTAACCAGAAGGCACGGTAACAGCAGAGCCCCCAAGGATGGTGCAGTAGCCAAAGCACTTGCCCGGCAAATGGGAGTCTGTGAAAGCCCCCCTCGGGCTGCGAAAGCCCCTCTCAGGGAGCTGTGTAAGCTCCTTCGAGCGGCGATTACACATTAAAGGGTGTTCGCAGGCTCTCTGGGCGGCTCTCTCTCACCGCCTGCGTTCGGTGCTCCCGAGTCACTTCTCCATCCGGGATGGCCGTTGCCTTGGGTGGACAAAGGAAGAACGAGGGCCAGACTGGCTGCTGATTAGTTGCCACTTATCCAGTCTCTCATCTCTCCCAGCGCTCTCCAGCCCTCTCTCCAGCTCGCTCTACAACTCCCTCCGTGACTCCTCTCCAGTCTCCCCAGCCACTGACTCTCCCCTCAGCCTTCTCTCTGACTTGAAACCGTCCCCTCTAACTCTGTGTCTCTTCTCTCCGTCTCTGTCTCCTCCTCAGTCTTCCTCAAAATCTCTGCTCTTTTTGTCTCTCTGTGTCTCCTTCTCTCTTCTCCCCTTCTCCCCTGCAGCCTTTTCTTTTTCTTCTCTCCCCTCTCCCCACGGCCCCCCAACCAGCCTCCCCACAGGAAGCGCAATCAAAATGTTTTTCCAGTCTTCCCGACCAACCAGCTGCAGCCCACGAGGGCAAAACAGCCCTTAAGGTGTGTTTCTCCTCTCCTTAGACCAGCAACTTAATTAACATCTTTAATTCTCCTTCCTAATATTTACCATTCTGTATGAACACAGTAATAGACACTTTTAGGGTTGTAGGGTGACTCTCCTGGGGACATCTCACCACAGACTCAGACTACAGTGCTCAGGCCAGATCAATCATTCCTAACCCCAGCACGGTCCAAATCTAGTCATTCCTTTTGGATTGTGACAGAATCTGTCCATGACCAAGCTCTTAACTTATAGTTAAGCATTAGGGCACTTTAGCCAGGCCTATTTCGATGCCAGGGTAGCTCATAGCGCACCGCTTGCCCTGGATCCATCCAGTCCCTTGTTGGGAGACTGCTTTTGGGGATCTAGGAAGTAAGGGCAACTGAGACTTAAGTCAAGAGAGCAGATGTCCAGAAGGTAAATTATCTGGAGTCAACTCCCAAGCCACAGGCTTGTCTTTTTAACTGTCTTCCCCCATCCATACAAAAAGCAACTACTCTGAAATAATAACCATGCAAAGGACATTAAGGAGAAGAGAAAGACAGTATTTACAAGTCAGGGTCTGATCAGGAGAAAAAGGTCATTGACAGGCTGGGGGGCAATCAACAAACCCAAGCTCCCCAAGGCCAGGGAGGAAGGGCAAACCAACATTATCCTACAGGAGTCCTCAAGTTCAACCACTGCTGCCTCCTGGGTGTCTTGGCATGGCCCAGGGCGCTTCTGTCTGGGGTTCCTATGGTCCCCAGGGCACAGCAGGCGTGTGCAAGCCTGCAGCTACAGGGAGGGGCCAAGATGTGCCCCTGTAACACGTGTGTGCAGCCACAGTGAGCACTGTGCCAGCACCACAACCAGTGACCGCCACCCCTTGCCACCAAAGGGGCAGCAGCCATAAGGTGAGGGAAGTGGGGAAAAAGCTAGGGAGGGACCCTTGGCTAGACACATGTGACTGTAGATCAATATTAGACACCTTCTGCTTTCCAAAGGCAAAAGCTCTCAAAGTTTTGTGTTTTTTTTTTTCTTTTTGGGTCACACCCGGCGATGCACAGGGGTTACTCCTGGTTCATGCACTCAGGAATTACCCCTGGCGGTGCCTGGGGGACCATATGGGATGCTGGGAATCAAACCTGGGTCGGCCGCATGCAAGGCAAACACTCTACCCGCTGTGCTATCACTCCAGCCCCTAAAAGCTCTCAAAGTTTTAATTCTGCAGTTTTCATTAAAAACAAACAAACAAACAAAAAAAACTTCGGGTTTAATCCCTGGCACCACAAAAAACTTCCACCAATGAAAAACTTTATAGTTAATTTGAAAAAGAAAGATAGGCTCTAAGAATCGATAACTTGAAGGACTGAGCTCATGCTTTGCATGTGGGAGGCCGGGATTCAACCCCTAGCAGTGAGTCAGGATTAGCACCATAGCACCACTCGGTAGGCTACCCAGCCTGGCTTCTCCCCACAGAAGGGAAACCAGACAGATAGCTCTGAGCAAGGGTCTGGCTCAGTGGAGAGCACTTGTCTCCCTGAGTGTGTAGAAGCCCTGAATGCACAGGCCCTAAATTCAGTCCCCAGAATCACAGTTTTCAAAGCTTAAATGCTACAGAGCTAAGATAAAATAAATTGAAGTAAATTAATCAGAACAGTCTTGAGTTGTTGGTGGAATATTTTATGGTGGAAACCTTATCAAGAATTTTGTAACTTTGTAACTTTGTCTCTGCCCCCGCGCCTGGGTGTTCCTTCCCGGAGTCCCTTGGAGGGGAGCGGGTCGAGCTTTCCTCCCCGCCCCGACCAGGGCTACGGCAGCCGAAGACCTCCAGGACCAGCCACCACCATGCTGAGACCACTCTCCGCACACCTGAAGGTACTGGCAGAGGGACAAAGCCACGCGGGTTCCGGGGCCGAGACCTCCAAGCCTACTCGATTTGGAGTCGAGCATCTTCCACCCAGATCCTCCAAATTCCAGTAGGCGGGGGTCACACCCACCACCTGGCCCCCTGGCGCCGTGTAATCCCATCAGCGGCCAAGACTCAGAGACTATAAAATCCAGATCCCGGAACCGCGCGGCCGCATTTGCGGCCGCGCGACATCTTATTATCTCATTCCTACTTTGGACAAACTTGCAGGCTATCGAATGTAGCCTGCCCACAGGGCAGAGTCTGGCAAACTCCCCGTGGCCCACCAAATATGCCAAATACCAGTAACAATGATGGGTCTCATTCTCCTAAAGAGCTTTGAATATAATCTCAGGGCTAGGATGAAAGAGACGTTACTGGGGCCTGCTCGAGGCAATCGACGATTAACAGGATGATGAAATGAAATGAAAATGTAACTGTGTATCTCAGAGAGAGAGAGAGAGAGAGAGAGAGAGAGAGAGAGAGAGAGAGAGAAGAGAGAAAAGAATTATCTGGATGGTTAAAAAAAGAATGTTCTTGAGTTTTTGAAAGTATATTTTTGTACAGGAAAGAGTGTCTTTGTATTTTGTTTGATTAGCATTTGTTTTGCTATTAGATTCTGTGAGGAACAAAATTATTTATTATAGGCCAAACCTTTCTGGAAAAGGCTCTAGAAATGTAAGTGACATATATAAGCTGGAGCCAAGTGGTTAAGTAGGTGAAAGGATTCCAGCTGCTGAAGAAGTCAAGTCATCACATTTTCACGTCTTTATTTATTTATTTTTGCTTTTTGGGTCACACCCGGCGATGCACAGGGGTTACTCCTGGCTCATGCACTCAGGAATTACTCCTGGCAGTGCTCGGGAGACCATATGGGATGCTGGGAATCGAACCCGGGTTGGCTGCATGCAAGGCAGACACCCTACCCGCTGTGCTTTCGCTCCAGCCCCCACATTTTCACGTCTTTAACTCACATATTCTGCTGTTTGGAAACAGAAGCAAGGAAAGAGGCAGAATGGAGGAGCGAAGAGAGTGAAGAGAAGGCTGGAGCGGAGGAGAGAGGCAGGCGAGCGCAGCGGCTGAGTGTGTGCCTGGTGTGCTGCAGGCCTGGGCTTGGTCCCCAGCACCCGGGTCCCCTTCCAGTACAGCCAGGGTGGTCCCTGGGCGTTTCAGGGTGTGGCCCTTAGGGTACACCCCTCCTGGGGCTGGAAAGATGGTACAGCAGGCAGGGCACTGCTGTGTACACACCCAGCACATGTCTGATCCCTAGCACCCCATATGGACCCCCGAGCACAGAGCCAGGAGTAAATGCTGTGCACAATAGGAAAACAAGCAAAAGACAATAAAATCCACACATCCCTAAAAAGAAAAGGAGGGAATTAAGCCAAAAAGAGGCACTTCAAAATTCATTTAATGAACATTTATTTAAATATTCATTTAAATATTTAAGTTGTGCCAGGTAGGATTTTACAGATGAGAAAATTGTCCTAAGGGGGTTGAGTAATTTGCCTACAATCCTACCCCTTGTAAGGAATTATAAGGAAATATGTATTGCATTGGGCTCTTAGAATATTCTCTGTGAAATATACTCGCTTTGGAATGGTTCTGATACAGCTGGGGTAGGGAGGAGTCGGGATGGTCCTGTAGAGTCACACTAGGAAGACAAGACAAGTCGAATTCCTTCCGACTTTAGGAACCTACACATCTTCAGACTGAGTTTGCTCTTTGTTTTGGATGGTGTTGGCCAATTTATGCTTCGTTTCTTCTAACATTTACTTAGATCTCATTCCACACAGCTTACATGGTAAGGATGAGCTTAAAGGGGCTAGTATCTAGAGAACTCTAGATCTCCGGCTGAAGCCCAGCATTTTTGGGTTTGTGTCTGTCTTGGGGGCTTCCCCATGGCGCTGTGTCTGCCAGGCCGTCGTCCTGGCCCCAGACCAGGTGTTTTTGTTGTATGCCTGTGTGTGCTCACAGCTAATCCTGATCCCTCTTTGAAGTCCTCAATACTGCCTGAACGCCTTCAGACATCTCTGGACCCTCGGGGAGTTCCCAAGTCACTTGCTTGGACTAAGCAAGTCACATAAACTTGGACTGCTTTGGTTATTGGGCCACACCCAGTGATGCTCAGGGGTTACTCCTGGCAGTGCTCAGGGGACCATATGCCGGGGTTGATCCTGGGTGGCTGCGTGCAAGGCAGGTGTGCTATCACTCTGACCTAAACTTGGACATAACTTCTGGGGTCCTGCCTGATTGTCTCTTAGCCCCCGCCCCAGCTTTGAGTACCCCCTCATCTGTTCCCCTGTGCCTCCAGAATTTTCTCTCGGCTCCTAGAATGGTACAGGTCTTTGCCACCTCAGGACTCAGCCCGGATCTTTCCTTCCTGTTGGAATTTCCTGCACTCTGCTTTCCTCGGTCAGTGACAGGGAAGAGGCAGGCAGGTGCCGTCTCTGAGCCCCGGCCTGTCCCTTGCTTCTCGTGGGACATGTTCACCTCAGGCACTCTGCAGCCAGGCTGCTGTAAGTCTCCTTCGCTGTTTCCTCTCAAAACTGCTGCTGTTTCCTTTCAAACCATGTTCCACGTTAAAAGTGGTCGGCAGGGGGGCTGGAGCAACAACACAGCAGGGGGAGCACCTGCCTTGCATGCAGCCCACCCTGTTCAGCCCCGGTGGCCCCAAGCAGCACCAGAGTGACCCCCGAGTGCCCAGGCGGGCCGCTTGCAAGGCGAGTGTCTTACCTTCCACACTACTATTAGCCCCGTCAATTCTTTAAAAGAAAAATTGCAGTGTTATAATCTAATTTATAATTATAGCTTCAATGTTATAATTCATTATGTAGGATGAGCCCATGGTAGATAGTGAACTGTCTGTAGAATTGCAACACTGCCCTCCCATTGCTCAACTATTTGCTCGAGCGGGCACCAGTAATGTCCCCATTGTGAAATTTGTTGTTACTGTTTTTGGTATATCGAATATGCCATGAGGAGCTTGCCAGGCTCTGCCATGTGGGCGGGATACTCTCGGTAGCTTGCCAGGCTCTCCGATAGGGGTGGAGGAATCGAACCCGGGTCAGCCGCATGCAAGACAAACACCCTACCTGCTGTGCTATCGCTCCAGCCCAGATAATGAACATTTCCTGTAAACCTAATAAATGAATGTTACATTTTAACTCTTCAGATTTAGTAAGATGGGTAAGTGGCATTCCTCAAGTTCCTTTTGTCAGAAAGGTTGTCATCAAGTCTCAGAATTTTCCTGATAGGACTCAGGAAGGTCCTTACCAAGTCCCAGGATTTTCTTTGGGAATAGGTGGAATTCCTGGTGGGCATCGAAAGGAGCAAAGGAAATCTCTGCTGATTCTCTGAGTCTCTTGCTGGGTGTCTCAGGCAGGGTAGACACTGTCTCCCTGGCTGAGTGTGTAGTCCATGCAGCTGGGGACCCAGGGGGCGGTCAGGGCCTCCCTCACAGAGCCCGGGTCTCTATCAGAACGAGAGGGAGGGGAAGCCCTGGGGCAGAGGATCTTGTGCTGGAGAATCTCATCACCCTCGCAATGACCTACATTTCATGTTTCACTTGTTCCATCTGTAACCATCGGCTAGCTTTCCTGACAGGGCAGACGATCCAGTCCCATGTCAGTGTGTTGGATCAATCCAGCTTAGGCCACTGCGGTGACGGGAAGGAGGCAGGGGAGGTTTCCAGCGTAGAACCTGACTTTGTCCCCACAGAGCCAGAATGAATATATCGCTCACCTCAAGGACCAGCTGCAGGAGATGAAGGCGAAGACCAACATGGAGAATCGCTATATGAAGATGAACACCGAGCTGCAGATTTCCCAGACAATGAAGAAGTGCAGCAAAGCCGAGGAACTCATGCTGGAGGAGATAGAGGTGACCTGTAGGGCTGGAATCGGGAGGCTCAGAGAGTGCTTGCCTGGCAAGAGGCCCCACGCCTGCCTCATGGGGTCCCCGAGAAGCCCCTCCCACACAGAAATGAAAGGGGACCTTTACATGGCGTTTGGCCACCCTTTCCGGTATCCGCAGTAATGGGAGTTTCCTTTCCTGCAGCCCTTAACCTCTGAGCACAGGCGTAAAACCGATGGAGAGTGAGCAAGAAGGGATTCTTAGGAGCTGTTTCTTCCATTTGGGAGACCGGCTGTACTTGTTTCCTTAGTCTTCCTTGGCTTGATGAGACCATTCTCCATTTCTCCTGACAATGGGCAAAGCAAGATAGTTCGTGACTGTGGCTTTGCTGCTGCTTCCCACGCCCCTCCCCCACTGCATCCCACCATTTAGAAACACAGTATTGGGCCAGAGAGAGGACAGAGATACGCCCCTTGTCTTGCATGTGGCTCACCTGGTTTGATCCCCAGCACCACTATGGTCCCAGAAGTGACCCCTGAGTGCCCCTGGAGGTGGCCTCAAAGCCAAAACTCACACTATCTGGAGGAGGAAGATGGCCCAAAGGACGGGGGCATGAGGGAGGCCTGAGTCCAATCCCGGTACTGCACAGTCTCCAAGCACCGCAAGTGACCTCCGAGCACCTGGCCCTGAGTCCTGCCAGTGTGGTCCCAGACTTAAAGGCACAAACTGTAGAGAGCTGAGCTTCATTCTAGCTAGGATTCATGGCTTTGAGGAGAGTCACAGTGAGAAGGACCCAGAGAGAGAAACGAGGGCACACTTAGGCCAGAGGGGGACAGAAGCACGGGAGGGGTTGAGGAGGGAATGCATTGCCGGGGTGAGGAACCCCCGCTTGGGGTCGCCTCTCTGTTGGAAAGTCCACTGACAGGTGTGACTCTGCGCACGAGCCTTAGGTGGGTGCGTCCCTGTCACTGGAGGGTGGTGGCGGTCTCTCACTCCTGTCAGCAGTGCCTGGGCTTGCTGGGGTCCTGGCCGGCCCCTGTCCCAGTGACACCTGCCAGGAAGATGTCCTGATCCAAGTTTATTCTCACAGAAAGTGAGGCAGAAAACTGAAGACGAGAACCGGATTCATCAGGAGATTGAAATATTCCTGAGAAAGCAACAGCAGGTAGGACACCAAATGTCTGTGATCTTAAAGTTAACAGCAAGGTCAGCAAAAGACCAGTTTTTTTTTCCAAAGGAAGAAAAACCAACTATTAATTCCATCAGCCTAATGAATGAGGTAAGGCCCCTTATTTCCTTTGCAGTTCTCCATGTGAATCAATATGAAGTTGTAATCTGAATACAGGTATACGTCTGTCTCCTGCCTTTATCACTTAGCCTTTTCTAATAAACTGCTCTTTGTTTTTATATTTCTTCATAATCATAATTTAAAAATTAAATATTGAATTTTGTTTGTTTGGGCATCATACCCAGCAGTGCACAGGGCTTGCCTCTGGCTGCATGCTCAGGGATCACTCTTGGCAGGCTCCAGGGGCCATATAGGGTACTGAGGATCGAGCCAGGGTCAGCTGCATGCAAGACAAGCATCTTATCTGCTGCACTGTCTCTCCAGTCCAAATTTATTAAATTTAAAAATTTAAATTACAATAATATTCTTAGCCGAGGGGATATTTTCCTCCAAATAACAATTTTTCAAGAAAGACACACATTTTATAACTCTTGATAACTGTTGCTAATATTTTCAATTTACATTGCCATGTATACAGGCATGTACTTTGAGGTATCCTCAACAGCACTGTTGATTTTAGATTTTGTGGGGTGCCTCTCCAGCAGTGCTCAGGGGCCCCAGGGGCCCATTCCCCTAGGCTAGCTGGCCTGGGTGGGTTCAGTACTTGGGTCCTGCTGTGCTGGGGGTTGGGGGGGGGTCACTGGAGCTACCCCTGGAGGAGTCCGGGGCCCGTGGGGCCAGGGAGAGCAGTCTTTTCTATACTCTAGGTTGGAATCACTGTCCGTTTCCTGATGAGTGGGACTGAGGCAGTGGGATGCAGAGTCTGTGCTTCCCTCTGGATGACTGCCAATGGTCGGCCATGGGCCCTTCCCATGGCCAACTCGGGTTCAATCCCCAGCACCCCTGAGCACCGCAGGAGTGATTCCTGAGTCCAGAGCCAGGAGTAACTCTTGAGCATAGCCAGCTGTGGCCCAAAGAGCCAAGTGTGTGTGTGTGTGTGTGTGTGTGTGTGTGTGTGTGTACATACATACATACATATTATAGATCTATATTTCGTTTGAATAGTCTTTTTGTGGCAGCAAGGGCCACAACAGCAATGCTGAGGGCCATGAAAAGGCAGGGACGACACTGGGCCTCACACGCCCACGGCAGTGCTCTCCCATTGGTGCCACACCCCAGTCCCACGCAGCTCTTGGAGGAAGTCTCTCTTTGCCACACACTGAGTGCAAGACTAAGTAGGTACAGAATCTTAGACTCACCTTTGTTTTCCTTTAGAAGTTTGAAGTCATCGCTTCCTTCTTGATTATTATTTAGTAGTCCTACCATACAGCACATCCATACAGCTTGCAGTCTCTCCTATTTTCTTTCTTTCTTCTTAAAAACTTATTTGGTTGTTGGGTCACACCTGGCAGTGCTCAGGGGTTATTCCTGGCTCAGTGCTTGCCTCTTGGTGCTTCAGGGGGCATATGGTACCAGGGATTGAAGTGGGTGCTCCTACATGCAGCACAGGTGCTCATCTTGTGGAGCTCTAGTCTTAGCCCTGGAATTTTAATTAATAACATACCCACTGGGTTAGAGAGATAACACAGAGGTAAGGCATTGCTTTGCATATGATCAATTTCAGTTTCATTCCTGATACCACAAATGCTCCCCTAGGAAATAGCTCCGAGAACAGGGCTAGGAGTAGTGCACATCTCAAGAAGAGGGGCTGGACTGACTCCATTGCCTCACCACTGAGCTCTCCAGAAACACCAACTGCCAAAAATGCCAGGTGGACTGGTCTTCAGGTGGAGAGCTAGCTCTGTGCTCTCCTCAGAATGGTGCTGGGAAGCCTCCCCCACCCCCCAATTTCTGGGATCACCTACAGCCACACTCACATCCCCACAGCTGCCATCATGTAAACTCATGGTCCAGTTGAATACCCTGGACTTTCTAGAGGGACACCTCCAAATTCTCAAATACCGACAGCCCAGTAGGAGCACACAGATTAAATGGGAAAGTAACGTAGAAGCCATCTAAGCCCAATAAACAAAGCATTCACACAGACGGCTCAACTAGCAACAACAGCTTAGCAAACCCTCAGACAAGGACTTAATGACCTCATAGTAATAGATAGCAATTTTCACAAATTTTCTTTTACTAAAGTATTTTTTTTAATTCCCATTAGCCATTCAGTTGTAACAAACAATATAAATGAAATTATTTTCAGCTTGATAACAGGGGCAGGCTTGGGCAGTGGTTGGGAAAATGGGGACCGTGGTGGAGGGAAGGTCACACTGGTGATGGGATTAGTGTTGGAATATTGAATGCCTGTCACACACGAACAAGTTTGTAAACCACATTGTTTAAATAAGGAAAAGGAGGGGGGAAGAATAGGGGGCTGGAGATATAGCACAGCGGTAGGTGCTTGCCTTGCACACAGCCAACCCAGGTTTGGTCCCCAGCATCCTATATGGTCCCTGGAACCGCACCAAGAGTGATCCCGGAGTGCAAAGCCAGTTTTAATCCTTGAAAACACCACCAGTTGTGGCCCAAAAGCAAACCAAAACAAAAATAGGGCCTAATATGCATTTATTTAGCTCAGTAACCAGCACCCCAATGCAAAGCACAGCACAGTCTCCCAGGGGCTCCCCAGGATCCCCATCACTGTATCAACCCTCCTGAAGGTAACCGCGATTCTGACTACTGTCACTCTAGGCGCCTTCTGTTTGCTTCTGTACTATGAATATCGGTGACTCCACCCAGCAGATACTATTTTATATTTTAATGTTCTTTCCAAATAGACACTTGAGGATAAACTGGAGTTCTGGATGGAGAAATTTGATAAGGACACGGAAGCGAAACAGAACGAACTCAACGCGCTCAAAGTGGCAAAAGCCACTGACTTAATGCACCTGCAGGAGCTGGCAAAGACGGTGTGTGGGATGCAGGCGGGGCTGTGTGGGCCCCAGGATAGCACTGTGTCTGGTGGGGCCTATTACAGTGGGGTTGATGACCTCTGTAACACCTGCTGTCTCCAGGGCTTCTCTCGTATTTCAGGTCTTATTTAACCATGACAAGTCCTTGAGATAAGACTACTACTTATACTTTATGATCTCTGAAGACAGCTTGAAAATGATTTGTTAAACACTTCTGATTTTTTCTTAATTGGGCCACATTTGGTGGTGCTCAGGGACTCCTCCTGGCATTGAGCTGGCTGAGAGGGGCCCTTCCTGGCATGCTGGGGGTGATGCCTGGGCTTCTGCATATGCCCAGCTTGTTAAGCTGTCTCTCTGACCCATGAGAGATTATCTTGGCTTTTGGCCATGGCCAGTTGTGTTCAGGTGTTGCTACTGGCAGTGCTTGGGGTCCATATGTGGTGCTGGGCATCAAACCCAGGTTGGCCACATATAAGGCAAGTACCCTACCACTGTACTAGCTCTTTGGACCCCCGTGAAAGATTTTTAAAGTAAATTTGAATTATTCAAACTGAAAAAAGAGTTGGGAACAAGGATAAAATAAGTATGTGAATATTTGCCACATACTGATCCAGTAAGGTTTTCTTCGGTTTAAGGTTTGGCATGCTTTATAATTTTTAAATTATTATTATATTTTTATCACTGTGAGATAGTTCTAAAATTTCCTGTTTGAGTTTTAGTCATACAATGATTGACCACCCAACCCTCCACTAGTGCACATCTTCCACCATCTAGGTCCCCAGTATCCCCTCCCCCCATCCCACCCCTCCCCCTGCCTCTACGGTAGACAATCTTCCTCATATTCTCTTTTGTATTGCTTGTTATGAATAGCATAAGATGTTGCACAGCTGCAAGAGCGGCTGCCTGCTTCTGGAATTCTAAAATTTTAGATAATTAGGGTCTGGAGAAATCTCTGCAGAGAGCTGCTCAGTTCAGAGATTCTTTTGTGTGTCTCTGGATCATGGCCATTAGGGAGTTTAAATAGCAGCCGGAGGCAGTTTGTGGGCGTGACCTCCAGGGCCCTATGGCAGGGGGGAATGAGAAGGACGGGCTCATCCCCTATCCCTTGAGGCCTGGAGTTTGCTGTCACTGAACCTGTATACCTGCCGGGTTTTTTTTTAAGGGGCAGGTGGAGGGACGACGCCTGCCCTTGTCTGAGGCACCCCCATGAAGTTGGCCTGGCTTAATGTCCAGAGGCATCTCTGCAGTGAACTGCTCAGTTCGGAGATTCTTCTGTGTGTCTCCGGATCATGGCCCTTGTTTCTATCTTTTCCGGAGAAATAAACTGTTGGCATATGCCCTGCAGGGTGTGCCGGTGCCAGCCCTAACGGCAGCTTTTGATTGTTCGAGGTTTATGGGTCTCTGAAATAAGATCAATAAATGAGCTTGTATAGCTGAGCCAGAGGTGGTTTCTGGGTGTGGCTCCCACATACCTGACTTTTGGCCATTTAATTCTTGGTGAATTTGGCCGCAAGTTGTTGAGGTCCGACCAGAGGCACAGAGGCAATTTTGGTGTATCAGGAAGTCTGAAGGCACCATCAGTCTGCTGATGCACTCCCCCCACAGGTACGGGTTGACCTGCTGGTGGCACCATACCCCCAGGTGCTTTATGATTTGATATTAACAACTGCATGGCTGAGCCACAGCTTAGCCAAGAATACTCTAACATGTGACTGTCTTGTTATCAAAGATAAGAGAGTATGAACAGGTTATCATTGAAGATCGTCTAGAAAAGGAGACATATAGGAAAAAACGAGAAAAGGAAGTCTTGGAATTAAAGAGCATCATAAAGGTAAACATTTCTAACTTTTTTCATCTTGGGGTCTCTTGACTGCAACAGTAGCCCAGACACTGAGGGTCACCAGGTGTCTTATTTGTTCTCCAGTCAGGAGCTCTGCGATGGAGCACAGGGCTTGTTATTGTTGGATCTGCCTATCCAATTTGTGATACAGGAAAAGGACGAGCTCCTAACTCTAAATCTGGGAGGGGGGAAAAAGGAAGAGGGAGAAACATTGCTAACAGTGAAAGCAAATTACAGAATTTGCACCACAGGGGCCGGAAAGATAGTGGAGCCTGTAGGGTGCTTCCATGCATGCTGCCAACGTGGGCTTGAGTGAGGGACCACATGTGGTGCCCTGACCCACCAGGGTGATCCTTGAGTGCAGAGCTAGGAGTTATCCCTCAGCACACCACTAGGTGCCCCCAACAGCAGCGACAAAAACTCACAGCTTTAGGTCAAGTTTAAAAATACTTTTATGAGGGGTGGGGAGTGGGTTCACACCTGGTGATGCACAGGGGTTACTCCTGGCTCTGTGCTCAGAAATCACTCATGGCGGTGCTTGGGAACCATATGGGATGCCGGGGATCAAACCCAGGTTGGCCGTGTGCAAGGCAAACGCCCTGCCTGCTGCTGTGGTAGGGCTCCAGCCCCAAGAAATACCAGTTCTCCTGCCCTTCATTTTTATTGCCTTTGGTCTGTAGTTACTCACCAGGGCTCTCTATACCTACCCAGATGGGGGATCATTCTGCTCTGTTCCTCTGTGTCATTCTGAGAACACCGGGCATTTAGTTTCCTAGTTAAGTGTGTTCTTACTGGGATCCTTCAGGCCTCGTGGGTCTCGGTGTCTGTAACCTTGACTCTGGGAGTTCTTATCGGTGGTTCCTTTAACTAGTGTTTCCTCACACACTGGTGTCTCCTCCACATCTGGAGTGCCTTGATCTTCTGCTCAGCTGCTGTTATTCTGCTATTCAGAGTTCTTGTTTTTTCTTTTTATATCACCTACCATGTTCTTCATTTCTGATTGTGGTAGTTTTTCACATTTTGACTGTTCTACTTGTACCATTATTTCTTTGAGTGTGTTTGACACCCTCATCATGGTGTCCCTGGTGTCTAAAGACACTGAGAATTTACTGCTGTTACTTATGTCTCTGAGGATGTTGTTTCTGAGCACTGACCTTGGTGGCTTCTGTGTGTTTTCCTCATTGATTTTCTCATTCTTGCTGACTGGGGTGAGTCTTAGTCTTAGGCCTCTGGGAGACGCTGAGGCTGAGGTTACTCTGTTTTCTCTGCCATCTTCACCAAATGACAGGAAGAATAGCTGTGAGCAGCATGCAGTTTGTTGAGTATATCTGTCACTTCAGGAGCTGTGGTGGGCCCAGATATATGGCGCAGGTCAGGTGTGGAGGCTGCTGGTACCTAGCCAGAGGGAGGGGCCGTGATGTCAGCGGGAGGCGCCTCACCTGAATGGTGGAGTCGCGAGCTGAAGGCCAGCCTGCTGTCTGTTGGAAGGATGCTCCTTTGGGATTTCCTTCATCAATCTTGCTGCTTTCAGTGTTCTATCTTGAGTCATTCTGTTCAGGGTGTGTCCTGGAGTGTTTTTAGCTGGTACCCTTTGGGCCTCTTGAACATGGGTGCATGTGCTCTTCTAGTAATTTCTTTAACTACTGCTTCTTCATTGCAAATGCCTTCCTGGGCCTCTAGGACCCCAGTGACTCTTAAGTTGTTCCTCTTGAATTCGTTTCAAAATTCTCTTGTCAGCTGTTCATTTATTTTTGAAGCTTTTTCCCCCCTTTTACCTCTTCTGCTGTTGTATGGAAATTTTTTGCATCTCACGTTGGATATCACTGGTAGTTGTCTTCAGCTTCTGTTACTTTGCTGCTGAGGCCTTCTAGTGAGTTTTTCATTTTATCTACCAATTTTTTGTTTTTGGACCACACCCCGAGGTACTCTGGGCTTACTCCTGGCTCTACACTCTGATTACTCCTGGTGATACAATATGGGGTACAGAGAATGGAACCTGGGTTGTCTGCATGCAAAGCAAGCACTCATCCTGCCCCCCGTACTATCATACAGCCCAAACCTACCAAATTTAAAACACTTTTTTTTATTATAACACCATGATTTGCAAAGTTGTTCACAATACATTTGTTTTTGGCATTAACTCCTCCAATCCCAATCCCACCACCAGTCTGGCGTTCCACCAATATCCCCAGTTACCTTTACTTCTTATCATTTGCTACAACAGAGGCAGATGGAATTGTCAAAACTTAGATCAAAAGTTAATTTGTTATATCTCACAATGGTGCTACTGAAGTCATGGGGATCACTAGGCTGGTGAAGCACAAGTTGGGCATAGTTTTTCCCCATAGATTCACTATGACCCTACTGACTGACAGAACTATAGAATATGGAGTGTTGTGTAGCCCAGGGCCAGGATCTGTGGCGTTGGAACGATTTGGTCCTTGGCAGTTTGCTGAGGTTCAGCTGTGGAGCTGGACCGCTTCTGTGTTGGATGGTATTGGGGGTGGCTAGGGGTGCTGTGCCCGCCCTTCCTCTGAGGAGGCCCAGTCTCGGCCTGGACAGGTTGGCCTGGGGAGATCAGTGCATCATGTTCTTTCTGAGGTTAGTCATGGAGCTGGGCTATTTCTCCACCGGCAAGATGGCCGGTGTTCCAAACCTACCAAATTCTTTAGTTTTATCATTTCTGCTTTCATATCCCTTTGTGTTTTATTGGCTGTTTGTTTCACTGTTTCTTTGAGCTCACTGAACATCCTCAGTATTTTGTCTCCGAATTCCTTACCAGTGAGGTCTAAACACTGATTCTCCAGTGCCACCCTCTTCATCCAGCAAGTGTGATGGGAGGCTTTGTTTAGTATCTGGGGCCACACCCAGCATATTCAAAGGTTACTCCTGGCTCAGAAATCACTTCTGGCGAGCTTGGGGGACCATACGGGATGCTGGGGATGGGACCCAGGTGAGCAGCGTCAAAGCAGGCTCCCTCCCTCTGAGCTCTTTCCAGCTTGGACTCTGGTGGGATTCATGGCTCCTTTGCTGTGGCTTTTGCAGTCTGAGGGGCTTTTCCATTCTCCATCTGTGCCACTCACACACCCCTGAGCTCCCTGTGGGAACCAGCTGGGTACTGCTCTTTACTTCCTGTTGAGGCAATTTGTTACAAACTAGCTGTTTAGATTTTTCATGTGCTGGTTTCAGGAAGGCCTTCAGTGGCTTTGGACCTGTCACGTTTCAGCTGTCATTTAGTGCTTTCTGCCACAATTTTAAAAAAATTCAATCGCCATGGAATGTCCCATCATCCATCTCTCCACCAGTGTACATTTCCCACCATCAGTGTCCTCAGTTTCCCTCCCGCCCACCCCGTGGCAGGTACTTTTCTTCTCTCTCTCTCTCTCTCTCTCTCTCTCTCTCTCTCTCTCCCCCCCCCCCCGCCCCGTTAGGCATTATGCCTTGCAGTACAAGTACTAAGAGGTCATGCTTATCCCTTTACCTCCTCTTAGCACTCAGTTCTTGTCGAGTGATCATTTCCAACCATCTTTGTCACAATGACTCCTTTTCTATCCTAGGTACCCTCCCCCACCAACACTTGTGCATGCTTCCAACCATGGACCATTCCTCCTGGCCCTTGTTTCTACTGTCCTTGGGTAGTCTCATACTATGTTTTTTATGTTCCACGAAGGAGTCCGGTCATTCTGTTTGTCCTTCTCCCTCTGACTCCTTTAACTCAGCATGATACTCTCCATGTCCATCAATTTATACATGAATTTCATGACTTCATTTTTCCTGGTGGCTGCCATAGTATTTCACTGTGTAGTTGAACCTTAGTTTCTTTATCCGGTCATCTAGTCTCAGATACTCGGGTTGTTTCCAGATTCTGGTTATGGTGAACAGTGCTGCAATTGAACACAGAAGTGCAGATGACTTTTCTGCTGTGTTTTTGGGCCACGCCTGCCCGTCTTCCTAGCTGTAGTTGCACAATTTGAGTGTTGTGGAGTTAGGGGACTAGTTAGGATGTCAGTGTGTACTCTCTGTGAGTGAAGACGTGAAGTTCCAACACGATGGTGAGTTTGAGGGTAGGGTGAGGAGAGGCCAAGCTGGGCACCAGGACCCTTCACAGGGACAGCAATGGTGGTTCCCGAGAGCAGCTTCTGACTTGATGGTCAGACTCGGAGAGATCGAGAGCTGCACAGGGCCAGGCTGGGTCAGGTGGTCACAGGGGTCCTAACCTGCAGGCTGCCGGGCCTGGCCTATGGCAGTGGCAGCCCGACAGAAGAAGACCTCTCCTCCTGACAGCTCCAGCAAGGGTGTGAGATGTGGTCAACCTGGCTCTGCTCAGTGAATCCTGAATTAAGAACTCACCGATTTTTGGCACGATGCTCAGGGATCCCTCCTGGTGGGAGTCTGGGGATCATACAAAGTACAGGGTGTTGAATCTGGGTGGGGTACATGCAAGGAAAGTACCCTGCCTGCCGTATCTTCTGCCCCTTGCATGCTTATTTTCGTCCCAGGTCCAGGTAGCTAACATTCCCCGCTTCTTTGTTTTTGCATTATGGGCCACAACGGTGATGCTCAAGGGTCCTCCCGGCTCTGCACTGAGGAATCACTTATGTTGGTGCATAGGGACCCTGTGAGATGCCAGGGATTGAACCTTGGTTAGCCACGAGCAAAGCAAATGCCCTCCCCACTATACCATCACTTCAGCCCCAACCACTTCATCCCCACTAACATCTATTTTGAATCAAATTCCTGTTAGATCTGGGGAACTGGTGTGGCACACGCGCAGTGGCACAAGGCTAGTATGTGGAAGTGAAGAGCAGGCGTGAAGTGAAAATACAATACTGTGGGCTTTGTATTTCCCATCCTTTCCCTCTCCGAACTGAGCATGGCTCTGGGTCCTGCACAGCAGGGGCACTGCTGTCCAGGAGGCTCTTGGCCGTGCTCCATCTCCAGGCCCTTCTTCATGCAAACATCATCTTATCGAAAAAGTCACCCTGTGTGGCAAGAAAGCAGTCTGTCAGGCATATTTCAATTTACTTTTCTCTTTCAGCTTCAAGCCTGGTGGCGAGGCACTATGGTCCGGAGGGAAATTGGTACTTTCAGATTGCCGCGGAAGGGGGTGGACACCAAGGACCAAAAAAAGGGTAAAGGCAAAGAGAAGGACAAGAGAAAAGGGAAGAAATAATACCCAAGAGCTCTCTTCTATCGGAGGAAGGAACACCGCCCCAGACAGCTGGCCCACAGGGTGTTCTGTGCCTGGGCATTCCCAGATGAGGTCTGGTAAATTCATTCTGCATATTATGCATTTCCAAGCCCGGAATTAGCATTATGATTTAGGAGTTCATTCTTTGAAATAAACTGATCAGGAAGAAATGTTTCTAGGAGTCTTGTAAGAATCTCTTGCTTTTATTCACTAGGAAATAAAGGTCATGGCTTATAGTGATGCATTAAAATGCCAGTGATGGGGCCAGATAGTACAGAGGGCAGGGGAGTACTTACCTTGCTAACTGTGGCTGATCCATCTCCAGCACCGCTGGTCACTCCAGCACTCATGGTCCCCTGAGTACCAAGAGTGATCCTTAACACAGAGCCAGGACAAAGTCCTGAGTATTGGATGTGGCTTCCAAACCAAACCAAACCAAACCAAACCACACCAGATCAGACCAGACCAAAAAAACCACCAGTGATTTCTGGAATGTCTCTGCTTCTCATTTTGTTCTTTGGTAGTGAAATGAACTCTTTGATGAGCAAGTCAGGTGATCAATAATGTTTGAAGTGTCTATCATAAACTATTGAAAGTTCCTGCCTATCTTTTATTAATTTGGCTTTGGGGTCAGCATGTTTCTGTGTTCAGGGAGTTTGTGCCAGGGATAGAGGGGGCATTCGGCTCTCTGTGTGGCCCCCCGCCCACCACTTCTACGGCATCACTGTAGTGTTTTGAGAGGGCTGGGGTGGTACACGAAATGCATAGCACACATCTTATTCTAAGCTGCATCAGTTTCCTTTCTGGGAAACAGGTAGGGCTATACAGTATAAACACAAAGGGAGATGCAAGAATGTTACGACCCATGGAGTAAAGAGGAACACAGTGACTCGGGACTGGTCTGGAGATCCTTTTGGGAGGCACTGGCATCTATCCCTGCCTCACCTGTTCATGTCACCTTACCAGACACCAGAGCAGTACCGGACACTCAGCAGCCATTCTTTCTATTTCTCTAAGAAAGAATGTTTCCACAGGGCACGTCTTGCCTTGATTGATCAGAACAGCCTTGGGATGCTACAGCGTGCTCGAACTGATCCCAGCTTGGCAGTGTCTGAGACAAGTTGTGTATTCATTTCATACATCAAACCTCATGCCCACTGACTCCAAACTAGAGCAATACTGACAGCTCTACTCCATTTACAGTCAGTTTACTCTACAGGGTGTTATAGGCTCCGGCTGGTGTTTCTTTAGGGAATTTGTTTGGCTTTTTGAGAAGGGACCTCCCCAGCAGTGCTCAGGGATGACGGGGGTTATTCCTGGTAATACTTAGCCCAGGCATAAGCATTACTACAGGGTACTAGTATAAGTATGGAACTACATCTGTAGCAACACATGGTGCCAGGGATCTGATTCAGGGCACCATGTGTGCAGCACACATTCCAGCCACAGAGGGCTATTTCCATGGTCCCTTTTTCATTTTTCATGGGGGTGGGGGGAAGAGGAAAACATGCCATGGCAGGGATTGGCCAAGGGCCTCCCGTGTGCCTGGCAGGTGTTCTACGGCTTCAGTTGTCTCCCTGGCCCACAAACTCATACATTTCTCTCCTGGAAACCAGGCTTTACGTACAGAAAGTCTCAAACCAGTTTGTATTTCATACTATTAAAGTGTTGGCTTTTATTTGAATGTCAATGTGTAAGGTGGCATACAGGCAATTTAATAACATACATGATATTGACATATTTATACTTAGAACTTAGGCATTATATTTACAGACAAATATAGGACAATGTTTTACAAAATCTTTTAATTACATGTTTACAACATTTTCAGAAATAAAATCTGTTGTAAACCATCTCACTGCAATATGTATATAAAAAGGTTCCTAAATATCCATGTTTTCCTTCATTTCTATAAACATTTAAGCGCTTAACTTTTAAAAGTTCATCACATAGTCATACATAATTAGTCACTGCTGGGTTATAGTAAGAGAAATCCGACTCCTTGATGAACCTTAAGGCTGTGTTTTAAAGGCTATGAAGAAAAGTGCTTGACTACAAGCCTCCAGCCTTGCTCTTCCCTCCTCCCTGAGGGATTTAGGACACTTTGCTCAGAAGAGAGTCTGAACCGGGACTAGAGGCTGGTGCTCGGCACAAGACTGCTGACGGGTGGCTGGCCGACTCAGCTGTTTCCTCTTCTGTATGTTGGCACGGGGGAGCTTGCTACTGAAGGGAGAAGTCAAAAGTCATCTCTATCTTACACTGGAGTCAAGCAAGGCTAAATGTTAAGATGAAATTCTCTTTCTAGGTCAAAAAGATGTATCAAACACTGCATGCAAAATTATTCCAACAAAAACGTCATGGTTTGTGCTTGCATCTTAAGATGGAAAAGGAAATTCTATTTATTTGATATTTGTCTCATTCAATATTAACAAGTACACAAAATTTCCCATAACACTCCAGGCATATGTACTTGTACTTGAATGAGTTCAATTAAAATGCATTAGTAAGCTGTCCTGGTATGAGAAAAATCTGAAATGGACTTGAAATTTCTATTCATTCCTATGAGAACGTAGGTTGTACATATTCCAGTGTGGTTGTTATGCAGATCTTCTAGGGCCATTCCTTGAGTAATAAATGACAAACAGTCCTGTCCTTTGCTGGGTTTTAAATGGATATTTTAAATGGATATTTTGGAGACTGCCCTAGATTTAAGTGTGTCAGGATGGCCGAGTGGTCTAAGGCGCCAGACTCAACCTGGTCAAAACCAGAAGGAAAAATACATAAAGTTTAAAAATATACACAGCTAAATCCCAAATAAGTCATATGACTGATGGACGTATTTGGAGCTATAAACAGAGCAGAGCTGGCTCAAGAACTTAGAAGATACGTGACTTCTGCTCTGTGAGGCTCCTGAAGGGCTGGACTTTGAGTAGAGACATTTTATGTTCTAAAACAATAATCATGACAAAGCTGTAATGTCCAAGTGATTTAGAAACAAGGGAAAAACATCACTTTGTCCAGAAACTCAATCGATTTTATCCAAGGTTACTTTTAGATTGCATTTACATGCGAGAGATTTTACTCAAATCATGTAATTGGTAAAGAAGATCCAGAACAATTAACAGAAAAATATGTAGACTAGACCCTTCATTTAAAACATTCATTGCCCTTGGGTTACAAGGGCAATGACAACTAACAGATAACATGACAACCAAAACTGAAGTGGGAAAAAGGATGCAAGTGGCTTCACCTTTTGGTTAAACAGTCCAGGACATTCGAAGCACAGCCTGCGGCCCTGCCACCTGCTCCACTGAGCAGAGAATGTAGGGTGGAGGGTGGAGACCGGGTGAGCTAAATAAGCTGAGCTGCTTTTAAGATACCACAATGGCCTGGACACAGTGGCAGGACCTGGCAGTTACCTGAAGGAAATTACGAAATGTGGCCTTTCCTTGATTCCTTTAGCATCCTCAGAATCTGATACTGGGAAGCGGGACATGTGTGTGCCTTGCAGATCCGGGGGTGCTCAGAGAAGTCAGTGCAAAGCTGTTACTGGCCTAATGATCTGGAATCTGTGTGGAGTGTGATAATGTAGGTAACAGATGATACAACCATAACCGTCATGCTGACTGGAGAGAATCTGGGCCTTTTACGGTAATTTTGTTTTGCCTTGGACAAAACAGTCCAAGTAACATTAAGTGCTCTCGATTTGCAATGTGGCTCCAAAGCAGCGTGGGCCCTGAGCCCCCAGAGCAGACACCTAGCTTTAAGCGTGGTTGCTCTCGAGACGGGAAGCTTCTGCAACCTTAAAGCTCTCTGCCCATGGATGACAACCTGTGTTTGTACAAAAGCTCCAGGAGATCCAAATGGCTCCAGAAATGTACAAGCAAGGGGGATTCCTAGATGTACTGGAAATAGGTAAGGATAACAGAATGTCTGTGCCTTCAACAGAACTGAATATCCTTCTGGAAATATTTATCATTCTGATTTGTGGGGAAAAACAAAACCTCTAGGAAAGTACAAGCCAGTTCAGGCTCTGGTGTTGGGTCCTCAGTAATGAAAAATAAGAGGCAATTGTGAAACCAACCGTGTCGTCATAAGCAGTTCAGTGGAAATGGATATAACCTCCCCTAAAATGGAGAAACGAAGCAAAGCATTCCCGTTAGGAATCATGGAACAGTCCCTTGTAAGTGCGATAAGAGCCTGGCCAGGTGGCGGCTGGAGCAGCAATCACGTGGTCCCGTTCCTTGCCTGGCCAGGCCCACGCTGAGGCCCGGGGTCCTTACACCGCAGACGGCTGCGGCTTGGGTGGAGCCAGCTCCAAGAGGGCCTGGACGGTGGCCGCGACCCGGCTCAGCCCTTTCTCTTCTAGAATGTGGAGAGGCAAACACAATTGCTCCTGAAACAGGACCACGCAACACAAAAACAAACAAAAGAGAAAACAGGATGAACATTCAGAACTGAAAGGAAAAATAAACACCTTTCCCTCAGAACTGCCCGCTGAGATGAAGCTGGCTTCTTGACTGAGCCATGCAGAGTGGGTGTCTTGATACTCTTACTTCATTAAAACAACCAACCCAGAGTACATGATAATGGAAAATGGACAAGTTACATCACTTGCTTACAACAGTGGAAGAACAGAATACTGTGAGGTGGGAGCAACATCATTCACCAGGACTGAGTAAGGTGGCTCTGCGAAAGAAACAGGAAACTAGGAAAAAAGTTCCGTACGGCTCAACTCCTGAAGACAGGGTAGGAGACAGTGCTGTCTGTAGGACTGCGGCTCATGCACCCAGGAAGCCTCCTGGGACACTGACCTCACAGGCGGAGATGCTTGAAGGGCTGCTCAGCATTCTTGGCACCACAAATCCCCGAGGCATCACTAGCCTTTGGAAACCCTACGTGGCTGGAGTGGTCCTGGTGGCCCATGGGAGAAGCATCACGCCCCCGGGCTCAGCACTGGAGCGCCAGTCTAGCTACTGGACAGTCGCCGGGAGGAAGATCCCTCGCCAATCCCCACCCCAATAAAATGGTTTAAATGTCTGACAAGGACTGCCCCTTATATGGGAAAATCTGATTATTTTGGGATGTCTCTCCATTATTTTGGAGAATCCATAGAAGGTTCCAATTCCATCAAGTTAAAAATCTGAACTTAGATATTTAAAAAGATATTTCAAATCCAAGAATTTAATGGATTAGACAATGCGAGAGGTCTGCCATGCGGTCTCAGTGAGGAACACAGTTTGGGGCGGTGCTAAGGGGCTCAGTGTTTGCGATGGTCCTGGTGCCGCGGGGCCAGGGGTCACGTGGGAGCCCACATGCACAGTATACGTCAACGTGTTAAGCTCTTTCTTCAGCTCAGTCACAACATCTTGTTTTGTTCTGGGGCCGCACCTGACAGTGCTCAGGACCATCTGTGGTGCCGGGGAACCATGTGCAAGGCAAGCCTGCTGTGCTACTGCCCAGTCAGCCAGGAGCAGCTGAAACACTACCCATGTGGAGAAAGTGTATGGACTGGCTGACGGAAGTCAGATACTTCTGTCTGCCTTAATAAGCTGTTACTCCTTTCTCAGAAGAGAAAAGGGCATATTTTAGGGAAAATGCCTATTATTAGCTTTTATTTTTGTTTCTGAGACCACGGCAGGCAGTGCTCGGGGACCAGGTGGTACAGTGGGCCAAACTCTGTCCCTGACAAGTGGAGCACAAGCTCAAGTCTTCTGAGTGATCTCCTGCCCCTCAGTCAGGGCTGAGTGTCTTGGAGATGGTTTTCAGGAAGGACACCATAGCCGAAAAGAGACTATGTATTTATTCAAGAAGGTAACTAGGTTTTTCACCTTGCTTTTTCATTAGCAGAACTGTATTAGCAAGCTTGATAAAGCCGATTGCAATAAAAACATAACATTTTGAACTTCCGCAGGTTATTGGTACTTGTGGTACTTTGTTACTTCAAAAAATTTAACATTTTGAAAATTCAAGCAATGGCAATATTGATCTCACCGAGCTGGTAGCTGGGACGGAGGGCTGCAGGCCTGCAGCGGGCTTGCATGCAGGCCGTTCCCAGGAGCCTCGCCTCACTGCCTGAGCGGGCAAACTGCTCCTCACTCACTTAGCTTTCATCACATGATTTTTTTTTCTTTCTTTTTTTGCTTTTTGGGTCACACCCAGCAATGCTCAGGGGTTACTCCTGGTTCTACACTCAGGAACCACTCCTGGCGGTGCTGGGGATACCCTATGGAATTGAACCCGGGTTGGCTATGGGCAAGCAGGCTGCTGCCTCACAAACTCTTCAGATATGTAAAGGTAGAAAGGTAAAGGCCCTCCCGTTGTTCATCGATTTGCTCAAGCGGGCCCAGTAACATCTCCATTGGAGACTTTGTTGTTACTGTGTCTGGCATATCGAATACTCTCGGTAGCTTGCCGGGCTCTCCAAGAGGGGCGGAGGAATCGAACTCGGGTCGGCCATGTTGGCTGCGTGCAAGGCAAACGCCCTACCGCAGTGAAATTAAAATTGAACAATTAAGATATACTGAGAATGATACAAGTTCCAATGTCAACTTCAATGTCAAATGCCCTACCCGCTGTGCTATTGCTGACTTTTTAAGGAAGAAAACTAAAAGATCACTGACTGTGTCACCACACAAACTGACCCACCCATCTCCCCGTCACACAGAGTCAGGAGCCCAGAGAGCACTGTGCGAACACTAACGTCTGACGTGGTCAGGGATGCCATGCCTGCCCAGCAGGAAGCCAGGCTTCCCGCTCGCACCCTTCAGACGGGGCAAGAGTCGGGGAATGTGCCTGTGGGAGCCAGACTCCTAGGCAGCAACCATAGTCCCAGCGCCAAGTCCGTTAACTCCGAACAGCCAGAGTATGCCCTGACGGCAAATGCCACCAATAAAGGTGATTCCGAGATTCTAGGGCACCGCTCAGTAGAGCAATGTGTAGCCCACGTCCCCTCCAATCAGAAAGGGTGCCACTATTTTCCTCATCAACAGCTGTTGGGTCACCAGCTCCTACTTTTTTTTTTTTTTTTTTTGCTTTTTGGGTCACACCCGGCGACGCACTCCTGCTTTACACTCAGGATTCACCCCTGGCAGTGTTCAGGGGACCATATGGGATGCTGGAAATCGAACCTGGGTCGGCTGCATGCAAGGCAAATGCCCTACCGGCTGTGCTATTGCTCCAGCCCCACCAATTACTTTCAAAACACCATTATTACGCTTTTTGTAAACAAAGTTCTAAGTCTGAAGCCTACAGTCAAAGACTCAGTACAGTACTGAATTAACTGAAATGCTTTGGCACTTATAGTAGGAGAGGGAAGGCCACCGGGAGAAAGGACAAATGACAGGAAGGAGAAAATGCTATTAAAAGAAAAAAAATGTTAGCCCTCATTACAAATGCTTCATATTGTGAGAGGTTACTTACCTAAATGTATGAAGAAAGAGTTATCTACTTTATTAGTTAGCTCTTCAATGGCCAGAAAAAAAGATCAAGTAAATATGTAAATTCTTCTGAATGAGAAACAAACCTTTTTTTACCAAGCACAGAAATGAAGCATGAAATCCCACGAATAATCAGTTAAAGGGGGAAGACCCAATAATAGAGCATAAAGAGAGTTAACATCAAAGTACAGTAAAATGCCACAAAACCCAAAAGCTGGAGAGACAGACACATAAAACTGGATTCTTCCGAATGTGCCCCAAGAGAAAGTAGTGTTTCAACAGTTCTTTTAACGCTGAGGTTTAGCTGAAGGATGTCGGAAGGGGAACAAAGATTGTCCTGTCCAGAGTGTGAGCAGGAAAGGAAAACAGAAAAACAAAGTCAGTGTATCAGAAACAGATTTCAGTACAGATTCATTACGATCAACTAAATCATATTCAGAGAAACACCCTCTAACGTTTTATATTATGATGAGTGAAAATAACACACAGCAAAACAGAACTACAAAGGCTCCTTTCCGTGCTTAGTTTAATTCTGCTAAGTGGCAGAGTAAACATGGTGACCTGCTTGGACACTCAGAGCTAGCTGGTGACTGGCCAGGGCGGTGAGGCTGCATGAGGGGTGAAGCAAATGACGCTGCTCTGTTTTTAAGTTTAAATTTCTGGATTTGGGGCCACACCTTCCTATGTTCAGGGTTTGCTCCTGGCTTTGTACTCAGGGATCACTTTTGGTGGGGTTTGGGAGACCCCTGAGTCCTGGAATCTAACCGAGGGTCAGGCGTGTGCAAAATAATGCCCTCTATCTCTCCAGACCCTTTCATTCTTCCTTAGTAATGAAAAATGAGTAAGCCAGAAAGCAAGGCCCAGTCCTCGAGGTGGCTGAAATAAAGGATGTTTTCAGAGAAAGCCAGGGAATCTGAGAAGGGATGAAGAATCAGGATTCTGACCCTGCAGCCAGAAGTATGTAATGGTTTGGGGTCCCTAAAGGAGTGGGAGAGATAGGACAGCAGGGAGGGCACTTGCCAGGCAGGTGGCCCAATTGGGATCGATCCCTGGTCCCCCATATGGTTCCTGGAGCACTGCCATGAGTGATCCCTGAGTGCAGAGCCAGGAGTAAGCCCTGAGCACTGCTGGGTAGAGCCCCAAAATAAAAAACATACATAAGAAGTTGCGGTCAAACCCACCTGACCCAATCTACAAATATTCACAAAGCAAATCTGGCACGGAAAGAGACAGAAGACACAAAACCCCCACTCACAAATCAAGAAATTAGTAATTACAGAAACATTACTAAGCTTGGTAGTGGAAAGCTATTTTTTTTTAACATGGGAGTCAATCATCATTCTAAGACATAATATACTGGACCATATAGAAATCTTCATCACCCTTAAAAAAAAATTAGTACCAGAAATTAAATTCAGGGTCTCAAACACAGATAGCGTGCAACACGCCGAGCTATGGCCCTCACCAGGGTATTTCAGACACCTTTAGTAAGATCAGAGTAAGGAAACCGCATGCCCAAGGCAACCTTATTTATATTTACTAATTTCTCTTTTTCTACATAAATGACAAAACACCTATTTTTAGCAGGAGAAAAAGCAGAACAGGAGCCTAGAGAGGTGGCGGTGGTGCTGGTGGTGGCACGGGGGCTCTCGGACGTGGTGTGGGTCAAAGTCCCACTTCCCTTCTCAGAGGGGAGTGAGGAACAAGGAAGATGCGGAGACCCACCCACCCACCCTGCACAAACACCTGGTCCTTAGTTAGTATCTGGGACACACCCAACAGTGTTCGGGGCTTCCCCCTGACTGCAATCAGGGGTCCCTCCTGGTGGGGCTCAAGGGACCATATGGGGTGCCAGGGATGGAAGCTGTGTTGGCCGCGTGCAGGGTATGAGCTCTCCTGCTGTCCCAGCCCAGCGCCGAGTCTGTAGGATGGTCTGATATCCTGACTGGACTGTGCTTAATAAACAGCACGGCCTGGGGGAAGCGGGGGAGTTAACCTCAAGTCAGCCATAATCACCTGCTTGGCAAACGGCCAAAGGCTGCATGCTTTTTAGCACAACACTTTTGTCTTCTGTTGGCTGGTGGCAGCGGGTCCATTCTGAATGGATGGTTGAACCAGTGGAGGATGGTTCTGTCAACACCAAATACATGCACAATGGCTGTAATTTGGGCAACGAGGACCATTCCAGGGCTGAGGGCCCAAGGGTGTCAGGAGCAAGACAGGCTGTGTGGAAACACTGCAGCGCTGGGCCTTCATGCATGTGGTGCCTCAGTGCACGAGCATGCATCAGAGGTTAAACCCAGGCCGGTGCATGCGAGGCTGACCCGCCTCCAGTCTGCCTTCAGCACTCGGCTGTGTTCCCGCCTTCCGTTCCTTGGACTGACTGGACATGAGTTCATGTTCTCTCTTCAAAGTCTGCAGCACAGAACTGGGGAGCTGGTGGGCGTGTGAGGGGCCATCCCCAGGAAGTCGGGTCCAGACTTGTCGTGCAGATGAAACAATGCCTCTGCCTAGAGCCCTACTCACGCTTGCACTGGGTCAGAAAAGATGGTTTGTGTTCACAGAGGTAAGCTTTTAGAGAGACTATGGTGGAAAAATTAAAAAAAAAATCACTGAATATTTCCATAGAAAAAGGGTATAAAGAGAAACAGAAAAGTCCTTGATGATGAACACTACGTGTTAATTTCAGTTGAATACTCAGGTAACGGTGAAGATGCTCCTGACTAGTGCAGCTGCCTGCGGCTGAGGAGAAGGCTGCCGGCCCGCCTCCAGCTCTTACAGGCGGTCACGAGCACTGTCTTCAAGAGGACACTGGATTGTGGACATGGCCGCATTTGGGCTTCAGACAGCTAATGAAGGTAACAGAAAATTCGTCTTTTTTCTTGGAATATATTCTTCTTGAACAAACTATGATGACCAGAACTAAAGGTCGTAGTTGAAAAAAAAAAAAAGGTAGCAAAAGGCACCACTGTTGTCCATTCCTTTAAATTTACTCATATAGCATGTCATTAAGCATAATAGTTCTTCATCGCATAATCGATTAAACACTGGGAGAGTGGGGGCTCCTGAGCACTCCTTGGGGGCGCCACGGCCTCTGGTAGTGCCGGAGGACCATGTAATGCAGGGGACCAAACCAAGGCTTGTGCAATGGAATAAAAATACCACATACAAACATCACGTGCATATCCCTTAAGCATGTCTGAAGCTCAGTGAGTGAGTCAAGGCTAGGTGTTTGCATCTGAAGCTGTGACTGAGGATCGGGGAGCCACACGCCTCCAGAGCAACGCCTCTGCTGTGCTAAGAGCCGAAGTGCAGAGTAGAAAAACTGATTAAATCTGAAAGTCTGTGATATATTCGATGCCTCATCCCAGTGTTTCGTGTATTCGTCTACAGACTATGTTGATGTCTGCAGCACAGGAACTGGGTGAAATCCTTACAGGAACTCTGCTGTACTTGCAACATTTCTCTAAATTTAAAATTACTTCAAATGAACATTTGTGGGGAGCCGGGATCAGAGTTGGGGTAGACCCAGTGGTGCTCAGGGATCACTCCTGATGGTGTGTGAGGAATCACGTGGGACCCGGTGGTGGGGCTGGCAGCACGCAGGTCAAGCACTTTAATTCTTTACTGTCTCTTTGGTCCCATTTTAAGTATTAAAAAACTGACACCACATCAAGCCCATACTGCAGGCTGTGCACCACTAGGAATGGCCACTCTAAAATTTAAAAAAATTAATGAAAATAACCTTGAAGCCGAAGGAGGACTTCTCAATGAGCACTGTGCTTGTCTAAAAAACAGATTCTACAGTGTCTGAAACCTTACGCCAAGTTAAACAAGTAAGAATATTTGGAAAAACTATTATTTTGATTACTCAGTATTACTTATTACAAATTATTTAAATTTACATGTGCATGTTTCATTTGTTTGGTTCTTGGAAATAAGTAAGGAAAACTGTTTAGATTCCAGCAACAAAATCATGTTAGCATCAACTTATTTTAGCGCTAATCCTACACAATTTTAGATACTGGGATTTCTTAAAGATTAATAAAATAATACCCAAATTTATCATGGCAATATAAAATTTGCCTAAATTGGTCATTTTATTACCTGAGGCACACCAATTTTTCTGCAAGCTTCCAGGAAGTTCTCCACATTTCGCCTGCACTTTGCCATCGTTAACTTAGGCTGTGAAGAAAGAAAAATGTGGTATTACTAACAAAGTTTTAGAAAAATTTGCTAACTTTTAATAGCTGGAAAGCAACCAGACTGTCCCAAGACAACTAACTCTGTTAGGAGTTTGTTCTGGCTTATGGACCTTGTTTGTTCACTCTGAACACTGGGCTTTGATTTTTTTTTTTATAAGCACCTAAAAATAGAGAAATTTAGGGGGAGAGGTGTCTAAAATTTTTTTCAACTTTAAAAGAATAAATGCAGGGGGGTATGGTGCCGCCAGCAGGTCAATTTGTACCTGTGACGCGAGTGCATCAGCAGCCTGATGGTGCCTTCAGACTTCCAGATACCCCAAAACTGCTGCTGTGCCTTTGGCCAAACCCCAAAAACTTGGGGCAAAAGTTTACCAAGAAAGTAAACGGCCAAAAGTTAGGTATGTGAGAGACACACACACAAACCACCTTGGGCTCAGCTGTATAATTGGAGGCATGGCCTTGCTGGTTCCTGATCAAACTGCTTAACGGCCATGATCCCAGAGGCTCAGAAACAAATCTCGAAACCCAACGGCATTTAGCAGAAATTCATCCGGTACCTGCAGTAGGTTACTGGTGCCAGGCCACCCCAGGTGGGAATAGGTTTCGCGCCTTGGCCGGTTCCCCCTGGCGACCTGGTGGCCGTCATCCTCCAGAGGCCACTGGATAGTCAGGTTTGGGCCCACAGTGACGAGAAACGTGGGGACTCACAGGATGGGGGTGGAGCCAGCCCTTTCCTCCCCGTCCGAAGGAGACCTGGAGTCGCCGCCCATGAACAGCCTCTCTGACTCCTGATCAAGCTGCTTAAAGACCATGATCCCAGAGACTCAGAAATAAATCTCGAAACCCAGCAGCTTTTGGCAGAAATGTGCCCGGACCCAGCAGTAGGTTATTGTTGCTGGGCCACCCCAGGGGGGAATGGGTGCTGTCCCTCCGCCTGCTCCCCTTAGGCGGCTCGGTGGCCGCCATCTTCCAGAGGCCATTAGACAGTCAGGTTTGGGCCCTTAGTGTCGAGACACGTGGGGCCTCACAGGATGGGAGTAGAGCCGGCCCCTTCCTCTGCACCCCAACGAGACCCCAAATTGCCGCCCACGAATGGCCTCTCTGGCTCCTGATCAAGCTGCTTAACGGCCGTGATCCAAGAGACTCAGGAACAAATCTCAGAAACCAGCAGGTTTTGGCAGAAATCCCTCCAGATTTAATTGTTAAAATTTCGGAATTTCAAAATTGTGCGGCCACTACTGTGGCAGTGCGACATATGTTATTCATAACCAGCAATAGAAAACAAACTGTCTACTGTTGCCTTTTCGGCAGATCTGAGTGTTGTGGTAAAATCCTAAATAATAATGGTGGGTCTGGTGTCAAAATAATGAATGTAATCAAAGTAGAGAGAGTAATGTGAAATCATCTGCCCCACAGGTAGGGGGAGGGTGTGGGATGGGGATATACTGGGGTTTTTGGTGGTAGAGAATGGACACTGGTGAAGGTATGGGTGTTTCATTGTATGACCAAGACTTAAACCTGAAAGCTTTGTAACTACTCTCATGGTGATTCAATAAATAAAATTATATATAAAAAAAAAGAAAATAGGTGGAGTTCACGCCCAATTCAATCAGCCTAATCAGTGGCTGAATAAATAGCTACTCCTACATAGAACTGATTCACTTAATTTGTCTTTTTAAAGTATGATAATTAAAAACCAACAGCATTTTGCTCATCAGTGTACTGCAGAGCACCAGATGTTTCCACTCAATGGTAGAGATTTTTTTTTCAATCTTCAAATTTCAAAAGACTCTCTAAAAGAACCTATTTTCTACAGGCTTTTAAATATTTCTTTAAAGGTTCTCTGAAAACACAATTTTCTTACAAACAAGAGAGCTTGTTTTGGAAAATGATCATTAATAACTAGAAGAAAAGATTTGTATCGTAAGGTTTTTGTCTAGTAGGTTATAACGTCAGAAATACAAATTTCATTTTCCAAAATGCTGAAAAAATTTAACCATTTTATTATGGCTGGTTTCAGACATTCAGCACCAGGTCTGGAAGCACGTGCTGGCAGGGACTCTGACCTAGAGGTTTCACAGTTATTACAAGTCTGCCTCTTTGCTAGGTCAGAAAGGTATTCCTTATGAATATTCGGGTTTTCTCAAAGCTGTAATAGAAAGCCAGAGTGACAGGCAGGGCATTTACTTTACACACAGCTGATGTGGGTTTGATTCCTGCCACCTCATATGGTCCCCCAAGCCCTGCAGGAGTGGTCCTGGAGCGCTGAGCCAGAAGCAGTACTGGGTGTGGCTCAACAGAAAAAAAAACAGCATAGTAGAAACTCTGTCACTGAAGTGAGAAAATGATAAATGCATACCAGTGCTTGAAGTTCTGAATCTCAGTCTAAGGAAGGCAGCACTGGGATTTATTTAGCAAGAGAAGAGAAGGCAGTGTGGGATGGAGGGAAAAATGAGGAATTAGGATGAGGAGCCACATCTCTTGCCAAACCAGATTCTTTCGTAACAGGTTTTTAAAAAAGTGAGATATAAATAGAATCATGAACTTGGCAGCACCGGGGTCACACTGGTTATTTCCTGGAGCTGGGATTTTGTCTGTCTGGGGGAGGGCACAGAAACGGGTTCACTGCTTCAGTGCTCGGACCCGGCACAGGCTGTAACCATCAGGACCATCTTGGGAATGCTCTGGGGCCAAGTGGTGCAGAGTTCAAACTCAAGCCCTCTGCATGTCCCCTCACTCCTAAGTCACATCCCCCATCTAGCCCTAGAACTGGGACCTTCTGCCTCTCCCTGTGGAAGAGTAGGCTGTCCACTGCGCTAGCAATAAGGTCTTCTGAGTTCCTGGCAAGAGGGAGCTAAGGGGGCTTGGGCAGAAGAGAACTGTCACGGGTGCATGTTGCTTGCGCCCAGATGGCCGAGCGTGGGTGTCACCTGCATCTCCCCTGTTGAGATGTGGACTTTCATGCTTCCATCTCCGAGCTGGGGTCTATGTGTAGGGGCTTCTCCGTCTTTAGGAAGCCTGCAATTTCCCTTGAGCGTGTTGCTCTCCACTCTCTTCCTTTCTCTCCCTCCTTCCCTTCAAAAACCTCCAAATAAAATCTTTTTCACTTTAAAAAAAAAAAAAAGCAGCCCCAATAGTGCTCAGGGCTTACTCATGGCTCTATACTCAGTGTTTATTCCTGGCGGTACCCAGGGGACCATACGGGATGTCAGGGATTGAACCCAGGTCGGCCACATGCAAGGAAAATGCTCTACACACTGTCACTGTGCTATCACTCTGGCCCCAGCGTTCGCTCCAGCTTAATTAATTTTAAGAGAGATGCCCCCCCCCCCAAAAAAAGGAAAAAAGAACCTGCTTTTTACTTAGCATATTCTTTGCTAAGAATTCTTTCTCTATGTACCACTTTCCTTTTCTGTCTCCTAGGAAAGGAAGAGGAAACAATACACTTGACTTCTTTCACTATAAGAACTTTGCTAAGCAAACCAGGATTCTGGTCTAGATTTGGAAGAGAAGGTTGGAGTGTACACAGGGGCAACCATGGATATGCTTTTAGCAAACAAGAGAACCCAGGGGCTAGGTCAAAAGAATCAAACAACAAAAAACTGGTTTAAGTGTCTCCACTGAATTTGACAAAAGTAAAGGAAAAGAAGGTCCAGAGCAATGACAGATCTCCGTGAGGCACGTGTGAGGCAGAACCCCCCACAGAGAGACCTAACAGGAAGGCAAGAGTGGGGCCCCCACCCATCAGCCTCTCAGCACTTCTCCCATCCCAGGGATCTGGGTCAGTGTTTTCTAACTGAGACACAGCTCCTTTCTATAGAATGAAAATGTTTACTAATGACGTCATGTAAGAATGTTCTACCATGACAATGTGAAGTGCGCACACCTAGGTAGGTGTTCAGGAGCCCTCGAAGCCCCGATGGAGACTCCAGGCAGGGCTGCGTCTCTGCAGGCGCACGGTGGAGCCCAGCACTCTGTCGTGTGGACAGGCCTCAGGGGAACTGTTATCCTCAGAAGACTTTCTAGAGCCTCAGATGACAGTCTATGGTTTTGAAAACCATGTGGAGCGTGTTGCTTCTGTAACATACAGACTGCCTGAATAAGAACTCTTACAAAGTGGAAACACAGTAATTTCAACAAGGACATCTCCCATAAGAGCAAGGAATAATATTTTGCTATTGAGGATATTAATTTGGGGCAGAGGAGAGGGCTGGGGACACACCCAGCAGTGCTCAGAGATCAACTCTGGAGGGGCCCTGGGGACCTTACAGGGTGCTGGGAATCAAACCCTGGTCAGCAGCATGCAGGGTGAGGCCACCAGCTCTGAACTCTCTCTCTGATCTACTGGAATGACTGAAATGATTCTGAATGCTTTTGGACTTATCCTCTTTGGTGACATGGTTCATTCATGTTTTAATGATTTTAAACATTTCTTAACAGTACACTTGTACTTCATGACACCTACGCTTAGTGAAAAAACAAATGACAGTGGGTCACACATCATTGATCTCCTCACAATGACAAAGATGAACTATAACGGAATAGTTGGAAACAACACCACTTTTCTCAATTTCTTTTTAAAAGATTCGACATCCCTCACTGTATACCAGTGGTCATTTTTATGGTAAGAAAAATCAGGAAACAGTTGGTATGAGATCTGAGATTTGGAAGTGTTAGTATGGATGAAGCAAGCCAAGATGCTGACTTCTAGTTAGTGATAAAGTGCATGAAAACTCCTTGTATTATGATTTCTACTTTGGCATATGTCTGAAATTTTCTATAATAAAAATTTGAAGCTTCCCTGACAAATCTGGAAAAAAAATTTTTTTTTTTTGCTCAGGAACTAGCTGCTACATAATAACAGATGGCCCAAAAAGGAGGCAGGCCAGCCCTTCTGGAAAGGTTAGACACTAAGTGACAAATGCACAGGACCCAGAAAGGTCCTGTGAACCTTGATTATTTGGATGTGTGTGTGTGGTGGGAAGATGCTATGAAAAACCCTTTTAGCACAATGGGAAAACTGGAATCTAACTGTGGATTCTCTTGGCACCTCCCCGGGATTCTTTGATCGAGCCTGAGTGTGAGTCCACCTATTCTTCTCCCTATACTTCCTGCCACTGAAATGGCTCTGAGGTGCCCCCAACTTCTTGACTTGAGTTGGATCCTACGGTGAGCACTGAAGTGCAGATCACATCACTTCTTTACCAAAAATAACATATGCAAACATAAACAAAGCAAGACAAATGTCTAAGGGTTTGCAATTGCTTAGGCATTATTTTCAGATTTTCAACAGGTCTGAAAACTTTCATAATAAAAATATTGTTAGAGAAAAACAGGAGAAAATAATCAACCACAGTTTGCTCTTTCTTTTATGGGGCGAAATCTTGCTATTAACACCCAGACAGGACCAGCAGCCTAAGGAAAACCATCTGTCATGCTGAATTACTTCTTTCCCTTGTCTTCCATCCAAGGCTATACCGTCTCTACTACAGTACTGAATCATGTCAATTCCACCCTCAAAATACTCAGCATTTTATTTTAGTTTTTAAGCCAGAAATGCAGGCTTACTCCTGACCTTGAGCTCAAGGATCACTCCTGACAGGCCTGGGGTCAATTTGGGGTGCCAGGTTCAAATCCTGCTTGGCGAAGTGCAAGGTAAATGCCTACCCACTGTATTATTGCTCCTTTCCAATACTCAACATGTTATTTTATTTATTTTTTGGTTTTTGGGCCACACCTGGATATGCTCAGGAGACAGTCCTGGCTCTGTGAAAGAGAAACACGTCTGGCGAGCTCAAAAGGAACTTTTGTGGTGTCGGGGATCGAACCTGGGTCAAAAGGAAATGCTCCACCCACTGTACTATCACCAACACTCAATATTTTGTACTCAATTATAGTCATTTGATTCTAAATTATTCCATATTTCCTCACTGTCTATCCCAAGGCTCTAATTCCTGTGAGTCTCTGATGCTGACCTTACAGGTTCCCTTGCTAGTCGCTCTAGCTGTTTCCTGACTGTCTATAGTGACCTAGACAAGAACAACTTAAGAATTCCTTGAATGGACCATGATCTCTCTCTGCTTCTAAGTCGATGACTACTATGTCTTGAAAGACTTCCACTCTGTGTAACTAGCAAACTCCTCCTCATTCCTCAAGAATCAGCTCAAGGGGCCAGAGCAACAACACAGGAAAGAGATGCTTGCTTTGCAAGCAACTGGCCCAGATTCGATCCCCAGCATCCCATATGGTGCCTTAAGCCCCATCAGGGGTGACGTCACCTGTTAGTGAAGAGCCCGGAGTAACACCTGAGCACCATGGGGTGTGGCCCAAAATTAAAAAAAAAAAAATCAGTTCAAATCTTACCTCATCTGAGAAATCTTACCTCAACTTTCCAGGCAGTCAAGCAGTCCCATTTTCTGCATTCCCATAGCATACTCTCACCCACCTCTCATAACACTTATTGGAGTGCTATAAATGATGCAATAGAGCTGATTTTTCTCTGCAGAGGGGAGACCCAAAAGGCAGGGCTGACAGCATCCAAATATGCATCCCCTGTACTCAGCATGTCAACCATTCTATTTCACATATGTATAATGAATAAATACCATTTTTTAAAATTATAAACTTACTACAGCCGGTGAGGGAACATGAATGCTTGGGACGGAACGTGGCCGCACATGATTAGCCAAATGGCAAAGAACAACCCCGTCGGTGAGTGCTGATCCAAGATCGCAAGGCAGAGAAACCTTTAATCGATATTCAATATGCTAAAACAAAACAAGGAAATATGTAATATTAATTGAAGAGTGACTGACAGATTAAATAGGACTATCTTCAGTTAGAAATACAAGATTAAAAAACGGATTACTTAAGTACCAGCACCCCTAATTTATCCTCCTGAGTCAGTCTTAAGGAGCTCCAATATGTGTGTATGAGAGCCAGGTCAAAGTGGAGTAATATACAACAGAAATTCATTTTCAATTTCTGATTAAAATAAGAGTGTCTTGGGGCTGGAGCGATAGCACAGGGGTAGGGCGTTTGCCTTGCATGCGGCCGACCCGGGTTCGATTTCCAGCATCCCATATGGTTCCCTGAGCACCGCCAAGAGTAATCCTGAGTGCATGAGCCAGGAGTGACCCCTGTGCATTGCCGGGTGTGACCCCCCAAAAAAGAGCAAAAAAAGAAAATAAGAGTGTCTTTTCAGCTCTAAAATATATATATATTTGTAAAATATATATATGTTTATATATATATTTCTAAAATATATATATATGTGTGTAAAAATTACTATTCCTTGTAAGATTTCCTTTTCTGTTTTTTGGGTTAGACCCAGCAGTGCTTGGCTGAACTACTCCGGTCCTGTGTTCTGGGTCACACCCAGAGGCCCTGGGGTTCACACCTGGGCCTCCTGCATGCACACCAAACCAAGCACGTAGATAGTACACTACCTCTCTGGCTCCCTATGAGACATCTTTACACTACAGAGCAGAAAAGGGTTTAAAAATACAGGCAAGGGAATGAGTTCCTGGGATAGTCCGTCTCATTTCCTTATCAGCAGAACCTCCCCCCCCAGGCCCTGCACAGGTCTCGCTAGTGTTTCCTTTCTTGTCTCTCCACTCTGAGAAGTCAGTGTTCTCTTTCAACATCCCTCTCACATCTTTCCAAAGAAGTTACAAACACAAAATAGCAAAATTAATTTTTTAGTCATCACACAATCGTTATTAAAAATTGTAAGTCAAATGAACACAATTACAAGTTACAATTACTGAGGAAAGCACAGGGGCTGAGAAACAGTCCAGGTGCTTGCACTGCTGGGGACTGGCCCCAGTGTGACCCCCAAGCAACTCAAAGGTAATATACATACTTTCCGAAGCTGATCTATTAACTCCAGCTCCTCTTCTCTCTGCCTTGAATTCTCTCTTGTTATGGATTCTGTAGAATCTGTGGTAGGTACAGAAGATGAAAGGGGTAAACCTTAAACAAACAAACAAACAAACAATGTTTAAGCCATAAAGGTGATACTCAAATGCTATAAACAATTTAAATCTGTCTGATTATGAACAGAATTAATTCTCCAATGCCACCACTGAGGCCCCCGGCCCCAACAGCACGACATACACTGCGTACCCTTGCACCAGACTCATCAGGTTTGCACTGTCAGGCCAGGACTGTAAGAAAGTTTTTCTTATGGACCTGAGAGAGAGTACCACGGTCAGGGCACTTAACAAGCATGCACTAATCCGGGTTTGATCACCAGCACCCAAGCACCACCAGGAGAGAACCCTGAGTGCAGAGCCACAAGTAAACCCTGGCACTGCTGGGTGTGGCCCCCAAGCAAAAGTTTTTATTATGAAAAATTTAAAATATATGTGATAGTAGGGAAAATGGCATAAAAAGTCAACCAAATTGCAGGCAAGAAAGACAGTACAGAGACTAGGGTGTTCGCTTTGCATGCAGCTAGCCCAAGTTCGATCCCTGGCATTCCATATAGTCCCTTAGCATGGCCAGGAGTGACCCCCGAGTGTAGAGCCAGGAGTCAGCCCTAAGCACTGGTGTGGGATGGGTGTGACTAAAACAGCAACAACAAAAAACAAATGACCAAATGTCCATCATATCCTTTGGACTCCAACTACTGCCGATTGACTACAGTAAATAAAAACTTTTTTAAAAAAAATACAGGGCTGGAGTGATAGCACAGCAGTTAAGGCGTTTGCCTTGCACACAGCCGACCTGGTTGGCCCAGGTTCGATTCTTCTATCCCTCTCGAAGAGCCTGGCAAGCTACCCGTGACATATTCGATACGTCAAACGCAATAACAGGTCTCAAAATGTTACTGGGCCCAATCGAGCAAATCGATGAACAATGGGAGGACAGTGCAGTGCAGTAGGAGTACTGCTACTTATTCAGCCATTGATTAAGTTGACTGAATTGGGCTTGAACCCCACAATAAAAATTCTTGAACTCTTCTTGAAAAGTTAACACATATTGGGGCTGGAGCCATAGCAGAGCGGGTAGGGCATTTCCCTTGCATGCAGCTGACCCGGGTTCGATTCCCAGCATCTCATATGGTCCCCTGAGTACTGCCAGGAGTTAATTCCTGAGTGCAGAGCCATGAGAAAACCCTGAGCATCGCCAGGTGTGACCCAAAAAGGAAAAAAAAAAAAGTTAACACATGATGGAAAAAATTACAATTATCATGAGAGAGTATATATAACCAGGTCAATAAAAGTGACATCAACACCTATACGCTTTTAAGCTTCCTGCCAACTGGTACCCAAATGCTACTTCTAATACCACAGATCCTAACAATTCATTTCCCAGACTTTTAAGGCCTCTTTTTTTTTTCTTTTCATTAAGGCACAATGTTTTACAAAGGTGTTGTAGTAGAGTTTCAGGCATATAATATTCCATACCAATCCCACCACCAGCATCACTTTCCCTTTACTAACGGCCCCAAGTTCCCTCCCACCCCTAAGTCTGCTTCCTTAACGGACAAATTTTTTTTTTTTTTAGAATGTGTGGTTTTTCTGGGCTACAGCCTGCCACACTCAGGGCTTACCCTTGGATCGGCACTCAAAAACACTGGTGGAGGCTCCGGGGACCATAGGAGGTACAGGGACCAAAACTGGGTCCGCGTCATGCAAGGCAAGGACCCACTGGCTATCCCATCTCTCTGGCCCCAGCAGTCAGTCTGCTTCTCCTAGGCTGGCTTTCGCTCCCTGTGCTGCTGGCTTTGTGGTTTAGCTATAGAGCTATACCTCTCTACACTGCCCATGTCCTGTGAGTCTTTAAGTCACAGAGAGGTGACATCCACCATTCAGTATTTGTCAACACCATACATTTTGCCAATTTTTGAACTTGCTCTAAATAAAACCAGGTTGGATATATCTATCTATGCTTTTCTAACTGGATTTAATTCAATTATATTTTTTTTTCTTTTTTTTGCTTTTTGGGTCACATCTGGTGATGCACAGGGGTTACTCCTGGCTCTGCACTCAGGAGTTATTCTTGGCGGTACTCAGGGGACCATATGGGATGCTGGGAATCAAACCCGGGTGTGTCGCGTACAAGGCAAATGCCCTACCCGCTGTGCTATCTCTCCAGCCCCTCAATTGCATTTTAAATTATATGCAGCTATATATTAATATATATTAATTTGCTTATTTTCACTGCTTATGTGATACCATATTCACTGTACCAATAAATCACAATTATTTATCCATTCTATCATTGTGAACATTTAGTTTGGGGCTCTTTATTTTTAGTTCTGGGGATCATACCATGTGGTGCTCAGGAGCTATTCTTGGCTCCCTGCTCAGGTGTGACCCTGGCAGTACTCAAGGGATCATATGTGGTGCTGGCGACTGGAACCGGGGTCACCACATGGAAGGAAGGAACCTGATCTCCTGCACTATCTCTCTGGCCCTGTCAGGAATATTCTTACACCTATCTTTTAATATACTTGTAAATCTTTCAGAAGGAAGTCACTGGTCATAGGTTCAATAATAGCAGTTATCCTAATTTTCAAACCAAACAGCAGGGATTTCTGGCTTGATTTTAAATTTCACTGTAATTTGTCTGTTAGTCACATTAAAAGTTGTTTTGTATAACTGAAACCCAAGCACGAAAAGTTGTACGTCTACAACTGTAACTCATGGTGTTTCACTAATAAAAATTTTTAAAAAATGTAGAACATAAAAAATAAACATTAAAAAGGAGAACATAAAAAAAAGTTGTTTTGGGGGCAGGAGCGATAGCACAGTGGGTGGTGCATTTGCCTTGCATGTGGGCGATCCAGGTTTGATTCCCAGCATCCCATATGGTCCCCTGAGCACTGACAGGAATATTTCCTGAGTGCATAAGCCAGGAGTAACCCCTGTGCATTGGGTGTGACCCAAATAGCAAAAAAAAGTTTTTTGGGGGGCTGGGGAGAAGGCACAGGGATTAGATGTGCAAAGGACCTGATTCAACCCCCCAATACTACATAGTTTCCCCAAGCCCCCACACCTGCACTGCCAGGATGGCCCCGAAGGTCCCTAGCACCACAGGGCTGAACAGTACCATATTTAGGGTCCTTACACTAAGCTGTCCAGAGCAGTGGGCTGAATATCTTGGCCCCAAGTAGAGCTATTCATTTTGGACCTGATATGTTTGTTTCTATTTCCAACTAACATCTTTGATGGGGGAGGCAGACAAAAATTGGCCATGATAAACTAAAAAGCACACGTCTTAGTAGATTAAAAAAGATTAGCTTCTTTAGGGCTGGAGAGATAGAGCGGGAAGGGTGCTTGCCTTGCAGGTGGCCCACATGGGTCGAATGCCAGGCACCCCATGTGGTCCTGAGAGCCCGCCAGGAATGATCTCTGAGTGCACAGCCCAGAGTTGACCCTGAGCACTGCCAAGGATAATTCACACACACACAAAACAGATGAACTCCTTAAAGAACACAGAAATCAGTTTTTATCATAAGAAAAGTTGAAAAATAACTTTTTCAAAGAGGAACTGGTGGCACATGGCCTCCTTCGGGTCCCCAATGTATTGCAAGGGGCCCACAGGTGAAGGTCACGTGAACAGAGGGTCACAATGTGAGACTGGGGTCAACTGATAGGATGGGGGAGACAAAGCCAGAAGGGGGTGACAATCAAGAGAGGTCAGAGGCATGATCCACGCCAGCTTGGCGGCCTTAACTCCACAGACCAGTGCCAGTCTCAGATGGATGAAGGTTGGAGAACACAGCTCTGGACAGCCTGTCAAAGAATTTTACTTAATTCATTTAAATAAAATATAACCTGCTTTTAGTTGATACTAAGAAACTTTCTAATGAAAACAGATTCAAGTCTGAGCTTTCAGCGTTAGGGAAGCAGACACTCAGGGAAGATGCTGTGTTGGATCGTGCTGTGCCTTCTGAAGCCCATCATTAACAGAATTATAAACTGCAGCACCTAAAATAACATTTACAAAGAATAAACCTCTCCTGCTTTAACATCAGCGAGACCACAGAAAAACTCATTAAAGCATTTGCCAAGATGATATTAGGGTAAGATTTAAAATGCATGTAGCAGTCAATATCATATAAAGGGGTTAACCCCCTGACCACCCCTTCCCAAAATTGAAAATAGTTTCTACCACCCACCTTTACTTGGTTCTGCCCTTACAGCTGCTCGGAAAAGGAAGCTATCAGGGCGCTGGGGTTGGTTTCTTGGGGTAGTAACAGGGAAAGAATATGCAGGAGAACGGTGAACTAAATCAGCAAAACAAGATGAAAGAAAATGGAAAAAAAATGTAAATATAGCAACAAGCATCCATTACAAAAGTTGCATAAATAAATGAAAATCAAATATGGCAATGATAAATAATGTAAAATAATTATTGTTTAATAATGTGAAATCTCATACAGAAAAGTAACTCTGAATCAGGAAGGCTGTTTATAAGAACTTTTTTGGGGAATGGCACAACATCTGGCTATGCGATGTTGGAGGTCAAACCCAGGTCAGACAGGTACAAGGCACACAATCTTACCTGGCACACAATCTCTCTGGTCTCTACTTCTAAGTATTTTTAACTTTCAGTCATCATGGCAATCAGTTTGTACAGAATGAATGCAGCACACTGAATGTATTCTCTTACAAACTGATAGTTCCACCAGCTCATGCTCATTTGTTCATCTTGAAGTGGTAATAGAATCACCAATTCCCAATTTTGTGTCTGATTTCCCATCTCAGGAAAAAAAAAGTCTTACCTTTATTATCATTTTTATTATTTTGGCTTTTTGGGTCCAACCCAGTGATGCTCAGGGGACCATAGGGGATGCCAGGATGAAGCCCGAGTCGGCTGCATGCAGGGAAGCACCCTCCCTGTGCACTGCCTCAGCCTTAAGGGGCGGGGGGGACCACACTGCCGTGCAGGGGTCACGCACGAAACCTACACTCTGGTGCTGAAGTAAACTTACAAATAAAAAACACCACAGCTATCTTACAAGTAATTTCTCAGGAAACTATTATATCATTATAATTTTGACATACTTAAAATAAATTTTTGTGTTTATTACCTGTTTCTGTTGCAGGTAAACTTGATACAGCATTAGACCTGTCACCATTCTGTGGAATAATAAATATGTATACGTTATAATTCAGGAAGAGGCACCTATCACATTTATGATAACTCGGATTATGGGAGGAAAAAAAATGGAACTCCTTTTCTATACTGTCTAGATATTTAAAGTAGGTATAATGAATTGATTTTTTATGTTTAAGACCAAATATTTAAATTCATTAGAATTCAAGGCCTATATAACTCATTCTCTAAAATTTTACCAAAGAGATTTCCTGCAATAGTGAAAAATGATCATACTTAAGGAAGAAATAGACTTTATCTTAGGATAGAATCTTTTCTGGTGTAGTTGCTAAGGTACCCTTTCCCCCAATCCCCAGAATAAAATGTCAAGTGCTATGAAATGACAGAGCTTTCTTGATTTTAGTTGGGAAATGAGTTATTTAAAGATGACCAACAACTATATTTCCAGACTAGTAATCAAGTGCAAGATGTATGGAATTTACTGAGCAAGGAGGCGCCGCCCAATCAGTATGAAACGGACGTGGACACAAAGGTGGAGTTGAAGTCACAGCCCTACAGGCTGGCTGTGAGGGGCTCAGGAGACTGTGCAGTCCCCTGAACACAGAGGCAGGAACAGCCCGTGACACCAGACACAGCCTGAACCTCAGAATACACACACACAACAACCAGAAGAATTCTTGAGGAAAAGAAGATGGGCGGCGTCACTTTCCTAAACTTCAACCTGCACTGCAAAGTGGTAATAATTAAAACAGTATGGTATACTGGAATAAATAAGGAACCTCAGATAAATGAAACAGAACTGAAAATCCAGAAACAGATCCTCAAGTCAATAAAGAAGAAAAAGATATGAGGTGGGACAAAGAAAGCCTCTTCAACAAGTGGGGCTGGGAAAATTGGTCAGCCCCATGGAAAAAATAAACTCAGACCTCTTCCTAACACCATGCACAAAAGTCAAATTAAAAATAGATTAAAGACCTCTGTATCAGACCTGAATCCATAAGATACATGGAGGAAAACTCCCCATGACACTAAAGCTAATGGCATCTTTTAGCATGAAATAACACTGACCAAGCAAGCAGAAGCAAAGATAAACAAATGGGACTGCATTAAATTAAGATGTTTCTGTACCTCAAAAGATACAATGGCCAGAATACAAAGACAGTCCACAGACTGGGAGAAACTATCTGCCAACCACTCATCACATGAAGTGTTAACAGCCAAGATAGATAAGGCACTGGCAGAACTTTACGAGAAAAAAACACATCCGACCCCATGAAAAAACGGGAAGAAGAGATGAACAGATACTTCCTCAAAAAATAAATACAAATGGCCAAAAGGCACATGAAAAAATGCTCTATTTCACTAATCATTAGGGAGATGCAAATCACAACAGTCAGATACCATCTCACACCACAGAGACTGATCTACATCCAAAGCACAACCACCACTGGTGCTGACACAGATGTGGGGGGAAGGAACCCCCATTCGCTGCTGGTGGGAATGTCGGCTTGTCCAGCTTTTAAGGAAGAGAATATGGGCATTTCTCCAAAAATAGTCATTGAAATTTCATACAATCCAGCAATTCCTCTCCTGGGAAAATAGCCCGAGAGCCCACAAACACGATGCAGAAAAGCCATCTGCACCCCTATGTTCACCGCAGCACTGTTCGCAAGAGCCAAACCGGAAACAACCCGAGTGCTCAAGAACAGATGACGGGATACGGCACATCTACGCGATGGACTACTACTTGACCATAAGAAAAGATGACATCATGTGGTTTGCTGATAAATGGATGGATCTGAGGAGTATCGTGCTGCGTGAACGAGTCAGAGGGACAGAAACAGGGACAGGGACAGAATGATCTCTCTCACAGGTGGGATACAAAGAAACAGAGTCGGGGATAACAACTGCCCAAGGCAACAAACGGAAACAGCGAAGGAGAACTGGTCTTGGGAGGAACCTGCCTGTGGCAGAGAGACAGGGCAGGGCAGGGACCACATGACATGCATGATGGAGGGAAGACGTCACTCTGGATGAGGACTGGGTGCTGAGAAGAGGTAAAGCAACATGCGTGATACCCGCCCAGGAACAGTATTGTTAAGGGGGAAAACTGCCTCAAAGAGAAAAAAAAACAAAGAAAAATGAAGTCTCTGCCATAGAGGCAGACAGTGGGACGGGAGGGGGACTGACTGGGTGAACGGGTTGTACGCCTTCACACTGGTGGAGGGAAGTGGACACTGGTGAAGGGGTTGTACGCCTAAAACCAAATCACAAATTGCTCTGTAATTTTCTAATTCATGGTGATTCAATTTTAAAAAAATGTAGTGGATTGGCAAAAATTTAAAAATACATACAAGAAATAAAAGAACACAGTTAAGGTAACTAAAAAAGACATGTTGGTTGGTTAGGTTAAATAAAATGAGGATGTGATGGGGAGCAGAATCAAGAAGAGCTAGGAAGATGATTTTTTTAGGCTTTATGACAGCCAGTTAAGCTAAATATTTAAATATTCCAATTTTACAATAACTCATTTATTTCTTTCTAAACTCAGATATTTTTGAACTATAGTATAATTCCCACAACACTAATCCTCTATGCTCTTTTCTCTTTCTGTTTCACTATTTTCAGAAGTCTTTTCTCTGTAGTTGGATCAGATGAAATTAGTGACAATAAATTAAGTGCCTAAAACAAATATGTAAGAGGCCCAAAGAGCAGCTGAGAGGCTCAAGTCTGTCTCCGAAGGGCAGTGCCTGATTCACTCCAGGGCTGCCACGAGCATGTGCCCAGTCCCAATAGCTGTTTGTCTCGGGCAGCTGTGCTGTCTGCCAGGCCCTGGTTTCACATCCGGTGTGTCCCAGTGGTGCTACTTAAAGAAAAGGCTTCGAGAAAGGGATACTCCTTCACTGCTAGTGGGAATGCCAACTGGTCCAGGTGTTTTTGGAAAACAATATGGGTATTCCTTCAAAAACTAGAAATTGAGCTCCCATATGACCCCGCAATACCACTTCTGGGAATATATCCAAGGGTGCAAAAAAGCAGAGTAGAAATGACATTTGCACCTGTACTTTCTTTGCAGCACTGTTCACAATAGCCAGAATCTAGAAAAAACCCGAATGCCCGAGAACAGATGACTGGTTAAAGAAACTTCGGTACATCTACACAATGCAATACTATGCAGCTTTTAGGAAAGATGAAGTCATGAAATTTACTTCTAAGTGGATGGTCATGGAGAGTATCATGCTAAGTGAAATGAGTCAGAGAGAGAGTGACAGACATAGAATGACTGCACTCATCTGTGGAATATAAAATAACATGAGACTGACACCCAAGGACAGTAGAGACTAGGGCCAGGAATACTGCTCCATAGTTGGAAGCCTGGGGGAGAAGGCAGCTGGAATAGAGAAGGGATGGCTCTCTCAGGACGCGAGATGTGTGCTGAAAGTAGATAAAGGACCAAACGTGATGGCCTCTCTGTATCTGTATTGCAACCATAATGCCTCAAAGTAGAGTACGGCGGAAAATGCCATAGAGGCAGGGGGAGGGTAGGAAAGGGGGGTGGGGGGGGGTATACTGGGGATATTGGTGGTGGAAAATGTGCACTGGTGATGGGTGTTTGATCACTGTATGACTGAAACTCAAACATGAAAACTTTGTAACTGTATCTCACAGTGAGTCAACAAAAAAATAAATAATAAAAAAAAGAAAGAAGAAAAGGCTGCACCCCCTAAGTGAGAATCCCACCTGAATAGACGCGTGATCACCACCACTAGAAGCATAGTTCTGGTGAGTGAGCGCCAGAGCAACCTGATGCACTAGCAGAACAAAGCAAGCATCATAGCTAACAGCCCACTCCCACTGATCACCGGGCAAGCTCAACTGGAAACGCACTGACTGGGCTGGAGAGAGAGCATGTGGGTAGGGTTCTGGCCTGGCAGGCAGATGGCCTGGGTTTAACCCTGGCATCCCATATGGTCCCTTGGGTCTACCAAGAGTGATTCCTATGTGCCGTGCCGAGCCAGGAGGGACCCTGAAAACACAGGGTGTAGACTACCCCCCCAAACAAACAAACACAAGCACCCACCCGGGAGAGTGTCTGACCAGCATCCACCCTCGCTGAGTGTCTGACCAGCACTCCCACTGGTGTGTGAGCATCATACACAGGCTGTGTATAAATCCTGGAACTGCAATAGTGACGACAAAAGGAAGGAAATGGGGTAAAGAAAAAATAAAGTGAATATTGGGAAATCACAGAAGCCAGGCTACTGAGAACGTTCTCAGACTGACCTGGCAGAGCTGTGGTAAAGATGCCTGGGCTGGCTACTCCTGGGCTTAGTGATTGACAGCAAGCCTCACTCAGAGAAGGCATGCATCACATCTGCTGAGGTCGAGAGACACATAGGATGCTTAAAGATGCCTAGTAATCTGCTTCAGATATTGAGACGAAATATACGCGTAAGAAACTTCTACACTTAAGTGTAGCAAAAACTAGTGAAAGGAAAAAAGAGACAAATGAGGAAAAAGTTGAATATGTTTATTAAGATTCAGATTAATAGTAATTTTCAAGATCATGAGAGAGAAGGGTTAGAAAGGTAAAGAGAGAGAGATATTTGAGGAACAAAAATGCAGTAGAAAATAAGAAACCCAAAGATATAAAGATTACTCTAGATATGGAGGGAAAATATAAACAATTTATTAAGAGTTAACCTATAAATTTAAGCATAGTAAGGAATAAAATGGTAAAAATAGTTAGCAACCTCTAAGCAAGAAAGAAGAGCTGAAACAAATTTTACTTCATGACAGCAAATACTCTCTACCTCCAAAAATATGAAAGGAAATATACAAAAAACCCCACAAAATTCCAAAAAAACAATCAGCCACAACAGACAGGCCCTCTGAATCTTGCTTATTTCTCTGAAGAGCCACGTGCCCAACGAAGCTGCAGCTCAAGCCAATGTCGCGCCTATAGGCACAAGCTTGAAACGTTATCTTTCCAGCCCCAAAATGATGATTTAAAATTTGGAGGAAGGGTGGGGGAATACAGAGTGACAGCAAAGCAGGTATGGCATTTGCCTTGTATAAAGCTGACCCAGGTTTGATCCCCAGCATCCCATAAGGTCCCTCAAGCTTGCCGTAGTGATCCCTGAGCAACAGAGCAAGGAGTAAGCTGGGCACAGCTGAGTGTGGCCCCCAAACAAACAAATGTTCTTCCACTGAAATTGCAAAACTAAGTGACATTCTCCTAATTAAGTAAGATGGGTCCAGAGAGTTAGTACAGCTGGTAAGGTGTGACCCAAAAACCATCACCACCACCACCACCACCACCATCAACAACAACAACAATCACTTCATATAAAAATTAGGTCAAAATACTCTGAGGCCATTAATTATCTCTGAAAAATCCTGATGAAATTGTAGAACAAAACAGTTAAGAAATAACCTCAGAAACAGACACAAATTTAACTCTAAGTTGATTAAGCAACAAAACAAGAAAAAACTTGTCTAAATATAGTGCATACTGATGTAAGGTAATTGAGATATCAAAAAACAATGATCACATTCAGATTTAGCCCTTTTCAACCATGATTCTGAGAGAAGTCCCAAACGCCCTCAGGTATCTGATAAAAGCAATGAACTCTGTGTTGTGGTTCCAATAAGGAACTCAGCAGAAAGTTAATATGAACAAAAATTCTAAATCTTTTCCAGGAGTGATCAAGCAAATATAAGCATCTTTAATAATGAATAAGAAAAGGTTTATCAGGCTCACTGATATAAAGTTTAGGCGAACATTAGAAGGACATACTACAAGATTTTATGTCCTTTGAAAAGTCTGCTCAAAGAGAACTTAATTTTTTTAAAAAATAAAACATAATAAACGAGATAGGGAAATGGTCTTTAGATTTATAATGGATGTTGAGCAAAGAATCCAAAAATGATGCCACCAATCTGTGCTCAGAGTGACACATGCCAGAAGCCCCTGTGCCATACTCAGTAGCAGGGGAGCCTAAGGGGAGAGTCCGGCTGGGCTGTGAAGGCAGCAGTTAAGGGGTGAGAACCTACGAGGTTGCCAAGAATAGTAGGCTGGGAGGACACAGAAAGGGGTCAGAGTTTATACCAGGAAGAACAGGAGTGCCCCATTATAGAAGACTATTACCAACAGATGCTGATGATGAGAACTCTCCACCCTGATAAACGTAAACCATAAAGTGACAGAGAGGAGAAGGACCTCCTTGCAATGAGGATCATTAATCACTGTTTTTGTTTTTGAGGCACACCCAGCAGTGATCAGGGCTTACTCCTGGTGGGGCTCGGGGACTATATAAGGTGCAAAGGATTGCACCCAGGTTAGCTGCATGCATGGCAAGGACCCTCCCTGCCGTCCTTTCTCTCCAGCACCCCACCCCTCATTTTTTAACAAAGCGAAGAGGCCACAGCCAGAGGGGCTCACTGGGCCCTGGTCACTGTGGAGCTTTGAACCACACCAGGTACTGCTCTGGGGCATGAGGGGATCCCCATATACAAGGTATGTGCCCTGCCGCTGAAGCTCTCTTTCTAGCCCTTAATAATTTCTTACATATTGTATGGTAATCCTCCTAAAATGACCATCACTAAAGATCTTCCCAAAGTACATACCGAGGGGCAGGGACAGAGCAGTTATTTCGGTGACTAAACGCGGGAGCCCTGGGCCTGAGCCTGGTCTGAGGTCCCCTGAGCACCTCTGGGAGCTACACCGAGCAAAGATGTGGAGCCAGCTCCAGAGTTTGAGCCCAGGCCGGTGTGTCTGGAACTCTGAGTTCTGTCCCTGTGCACTGCGGGACTTAGCCTTAGGGACTTAGCCCTGGAAGCCCTGTCTCTGAATGGTCACACCTGCACAAGTGGTGCAGTGCCACTGGGAGCACTCCCAGTTTCCTGAGCACTTGTGGGGAGCTCTCCACTCCTCCCCCAGAAGCAAATTACTATAGGCTTTTTATTTAGGCTTACATGCAGTTTCTATGACTGTTTTGGGCAAGATATTTTAAAATTTCAAATGAAATTAAAATCAACCTCAAAGAATTTCATTAGCTTGGATGTATTTCATGCAGTCCGAGAGCCCAGACTGTCCGACAGTCCATGGGGAAGCCCCAACACAGGCCCGCCCACATCCTGTGAATTCCAGCTGCGGGGGGAGACTGCGGGGCACACAGCCCAAGAGAGTCCATTCAAGGAGAAAAAGCAGCAGCATCTACATTAATAAAACAACAGGCAAGCAGGCAGATCTGGGCGTGTGCATTAGGAAAGGAGAAACCATAGACAATTTTGTAAAGGTTTACTAAGATACTGACAGAGCAGAGAGAGGATTCTCAGGAAAGCTTCTGGCAGGGCGCGGGAATCAGTGAGGTGCAGGACTGCGCCTGAGTCGCAGGCACAGGACGATCTCCCTGATGCTGAACCATCACTCCAGCACCCTAACACACTCTCAAGTCAGCTACACTTAGATTTCTTTGTGAATGGTGGTAATTTTAACCTGAATTAGTAAGACTACTACAAGGAATAAATGAAATAATTCTGGCAAAGTATTTGAATCACCAAACATTCTTTTTTGGGAATCTCTGTGTGCTCAGGGCTGATTCTCTGCTAGGCGCTCAGGGATCAACTCTGGCAGAACTCAGGGGACCACACGTGGTGCCAGGGTATCTTTGTGGCCCCTCATCACTGATTCTTGACATTTTTCTGCAATAATTTATTATTTGCTTATCATGATGTTTCACTTTGGGGCCCTGTAGTTGCATTCATCTGTAAGACTGTTCAGTTAAAATGTGCTTTGTCCACCTCAAATGAAATGGGGATTAGAGAGCACCCTGATACTTTAACAGACAGTGGAAGCTCACAGCGGAGGAATCTCATCTGAAGCACACAGTTCATGCAGCAGTCTGTATGCACAGTTGCGACAGTCTGATTTCTTCAATGCTTTCAATACAACTATGAAAAACAGCATCAAATATGATGGGAGAGCAATTTTGTAAATGGTTAGTCTTTTAATGAAACTCTCAAGTTACACTCATTTCAACGGATTAAACAGGCAATTCAAGCAATCCTGTGTGAGAAACGACCATCAGACATCCGAGTTACTATTTCCAAGAGTTTAAAAAATGGGCACGGGAGGGTAAATGTGAGATGCTTTGCTTCCTTTTCTTTTCCGAATTTAACAAGCAGGTAAATCATGAGCCAGGTGAATAATAAAGTACATCCAGAACTAGACCCAAGAAAGCCAACATGTTTCTCAATGTAAATGTTTTACTTGGCAGCACTAACAAAGCTATTATTGGACCACAGTTGCAGAATGCTGCAATGACGAGTCAAGGATCATGTAGGAAATATTTGTAGCTATTTTAAAACACTTAGTAAAGATGCTCATCATGTTTTATGGTACTTCAATAACTTCTGACTGCACAGTACAATGACTATTTTCCAAACTCTAGACACATAAATCTCCATTTTGTGCAAGGCTCTTACCACTAATAAGGCACTATCATCAGTGTGCTGAGACCTTCTGGACGGAAAGGGGCACTGGAGAGGTGAGAAAGATGGAGCAATGTCAGAACAAACTATGCACATAGGGGACACATTCTGCAAACACACACACAAGCAAAGAGACATATTAAGACATATTTGGCAAGATATTGACATACAGGACCACATTTACAGTCATCTAGAATTCATGCACCAAAATAGCTAATGCTGAATAATGATTTTCTTTGAAAAAGCTTAACAACTTCAAATATGATCTACTGCCTAAAATCTTTCTAAAGTCCTTACAGCAAGGACGGCACAGGAATTATTCCCTGATCACAGATGAGAAAGGCAAGGTACAGCTATTACAATAATGTAAAGAATCTGTGGTCCTTTACTGAATGAACTAGTGACAAAACCCAGCAAATTCAAAAATTATGATTCCTAGTCTAGGCATCTCCCCAATCCCTTCATCAGAACAACTACAAGCATGCAAGTAGAAATCATAAAAATATAGGAGAAGAGATAGGTGTTTCTTGATAAGTTTGAATTTTGAGATATTTATTCCAGAATGACCATTAAGAAGGAAATGTTGGGGTAAAAGGAAGTAGGCATTAACTTGACAAACTTCACAGGAAAGCCAACTATGTTGAAAACTTGCGTCTAGTAAGCTCCATTTTAACTAGAATAGGTGTAGATGTTTTTAACGGTTGAGCAACTAACTTCCTGTTTCTTTCAATTGTTCTTACTTTTTTTCCTGCAGGGCCAGGGAGTAATTGTAGGCCCCTGTAAGCATATGTTCTACCTCTGGGCCACTATCCCAGCCCTAATTCCACACGCTAATCTATAATAAAAATGCATTATTTAATATTACCAACTGAATACATCCAAAGTAAAATCACTACCAAGACACTCTGTACATGGCACTAAAGCTGAGCAGGAAACCCTGGCACACTCTCACTCACCCTTTTAGCCCTCAGCACTGTCCCTCACTATGGAGCAGGCTATGGAAAAGAACCAGGAGATAGTCCTTCTGGTGGGATGAGTTTAAGGATGGATCTCTAGATGGATGTGAGCAGGTTTATAGATGCTGATAAGATAGACTGTCCAGTGTCTTCTAACAAGTATGATTTTGTAAGGGGAAAAATGAAAAAGGAAAAATGACAATCAATGGCTACACAAGATAATCACATGCAAACACTTCATTTCCATCATAATCATAAAAAACCCTAAAGAAAAATATACACACTTACCTCACCATCTAAGGAGGGTTGGTGTTTTTGTGGACTTAATGATGACTTTTGCTGTACATCCCCCATCCCCACAAAAAAAAAAAAAAAAAGGAAGTTAGTTAAGATTCTGGAACAATGGAAATAATATATTCTGTTTACAAAAATAACCAACTACATTACTTTCTGTATCTCTTGGGTCTATTGCTTTTCTGAACTTATGGGTTAAAATATACCATCCTTGGGGCTGCAGCGATAGCACAGCCAGTAGGGTGTTTGCTTTGTACATGGCCAACTCAGGTTCGATTCCCAGCATCCCATATGGTCTCCGAGCACCACCAGGAGTAATTCCTGAGTGCACAAGCCAGGAGTAACCCCTGTGCATCGCCAGATATGACCAAAGAGCAAAAAAAATTAATTAAATAAAATATGCCATCCTTTCACTTATGTACTTTACAATTTAAAAGGAGGAAAAACAATAAACTGATGAACAACATTTTCACATAAGCATCTATAAATAGAAATTATAAAAACTCCATGCATACAGCTTACTCACTGAAGCGATCTTACATTCAGTGAAATCACTACTTCCCCTCATCTTATGATTTCAAATACCACTGTAATGGTAACAAGCTTTAGCTTTTTCCTATTAGCCAGATTTCAGATCTGCATTTCACCTATGAAAATAAACTACTTAGACATCTCACTGTTGGGGCCAGAGAGATAGTACAGTGGGTAGGGCTCTTGCTTTCTCATGGCTGACCAGGCTTCAATTCCCAGTATCCTCTATGGACTCTGAGCCCTGCCAGGAATGATCTCTGAGTACAGAATAGGAGTTAGCTCTGAACACAGCAGAGCATGACCGCCAAATAGAAAACAAACCAGAACAAAAATCCCACTGTCACTTCACAATTTCTCATAAAAACTGGCTTCTTCCCCCAACTGCTAAATTGTTATGATGTCAAATAATATTATAACATCTATACAGTGCTTCTATGAAAAGCATATCAAATGATTCTTCTGCTTACTCTGAGAAACAACACACTCATTCACTGAGGGATAAAACACCGAGAACATGAGAGTTACGTGCCATGTGCACAGTCCCAGTCACCAAGCAGCATGGCACACTTGGATCTATCTTCTGGCTCCAACCTACAAACAGCCTTTCCACAATGCTAGATTCCCACTAAAACCATTCCTGCAAGATTTCAGCATTTTGCTCTGGAGCCTTTTTTTTTTTCCTCCTTCACGCATCCTCAAATTCTTTTCAACATTCACTTTGCGTTTATGGAAAAGCAAGAGGCTTCTCTCAAACTCTTCCTCACTCTTAATTTATGAACTTTACTGTGCTGGAAGAGGGCATGGTACTTGTCCTACAGAACAATCATCAGTCTCATCCCTAATAATTCTGAAACAGTTCTTACACATATAAATAGCGAAATATCACTCATGAGAAACTGGGTCAGAGCCTCCCCTAAGTCAAGCACAATCTGAGCCGCACAGCCGGGGACCCTCGCGGTGCCAGGGTGGTGCCAGGCGCTGCAGCAAGTGCTCCCCTGCCTGCAGGACAAGGCTGCCCAGCACTGCCCTGGGAAGCCCGGCACCCGCCTACACCACTGGTCCAGGTGCTTTATTCTTCCTCTTCTCCTGTCTCTAACACACAGTGAGGATTAGTTTTCATTAATATTTTCCTCCTTCTGCACAAGAACTTACAATTGTTCTTTTAAACCTAAAAGCTCAAGAGCGGTGCATATGCTGCCCGAGCCCATGTGCTGCTTGTGCCCATGTGGCCGAGCACATGTATTGCCTGAGCACATGTGTCGCCCACATCTCCCCTCTTGAGATGTGGACTTTCATGCTTTCCTGTCTGATGCTGGGATATGTGATGTGTGTAGGGGCTCTCTCCGCCTGTGGAGAAACCAGCGTTCTCTCGAGCGTATTACTCACTCTCTCTCACTCTCTCTCTCTCTCTCCCCCTCCTCCTCCATGCCTTCAAAACCCTCCAAATAAAACCTGTTTTACTTCAATTTTTAATCTGCAATTAAAAACAAAAAAAAGAAGTGCAAGAGCAACTGACCAAGATGCATCATCAAGAGACCATGTGATGACTTTTTCCGAGTTACAGACTTCTATATACAGGCAGGCAAGTCAAACAAGTTTATTTAAATAAAACGCATACAACTTAGGGTAAAAATAAACATTAGCTATTGCTAAGTACTGCGAGTCAGTACAGCATTGAGTCATAGAGTAGGGTTTGAGGCTGGTTTGTCTTGATTAGAGTGTCTGCTCTGTCATTTTACCTTAGAAAACTGCTATCCCAAGCACTGAAGATCATTATCATGAAATTAATACATTTAAAAATAAGGCGCAAGAATAGTTCATTTATCCATAACGCTTTTAGCATGATCTAAAGCTGAGATACAAATATGAAAGTGAATAACAAAGACAAACATGGGTCCCTTCTTTTTGGCATTCATAAAAAACTGGGAGAAATAGGTACCAAATGAACAAAAATACAAATAACTATGAAAAAAATGTCAAGACAATTCCAGTGATACAGGTGATAAAAATGAACTAAGTTTGGGCGAGGGATAGAGTTCAAAGGGGCTCGTATGCATACGTTGTTTTGTTTTGGGGCCGCAGCCAGCAATGCTCAGGGGTTACTTCTGGCTCTGCATTAGGTATTACCCCTGGAGGGGGTTGGGGGATCACACAGGATGCCAGGGACTGAACTGGATCAACCACATGCAAAGAAGGCTTGTTTCTCTGGCCCAAGGTAGAGGGAGGGAGGGAGGGAGGGAGGGAGGGAGGGAGGGAGGGAGGGAGGAAGGAAGGAAGGAAGGAAGGAAGGAAGGAAGGAAGGAAGGAAGGACGGACAAACAGACCATGGTGAAGAAAACTAGAGAGGATGTTATGTTAAAATATCTAGAAAGAAAAGAAATATGTGGTGTCAGTGGTAGAGCACATGCTTTGGTGTGAGGCCACGGGTCTGATCTGACTCCCACCGTTACACAGGCTGGCCATGGCTGCCACATAACAAAGGAAAAGCAAATAACAAAAATGTTAATGAGGATTGTTGAGCAGGTATGGGGAAAACAGAATGAAAAAAATTAAAGGTAAGGATGACTAAAATTATTTGTGGTTTTTGGTATTTGTTTTTTATTTGTAAGAGCAAAAGTGGGCCAAAGTGATAACACAGTGGCTAGCACCCTTGCCTTGCACATGGCCAACAAAGACTCCTCAGTGCCACATATGGTCCTGAGCCTGCAGGGAGTGATTCCTGAGCGCAGAGCCAGCCATGAGTAAGCCCTCAACACTGCCTGGTGTGGCCCAAAAACAAAGCAAAAGAAAAGGAGCAAGAGACAAGTTTGGGTAACAGTGGTGCATAGCTGCCAAACACTTTCAAAGCACTTTCACAGTCATGATCACAAAGATGATTCCTCATCTTTACAAATGTGTAAGAGATTAAGAAAATGGTGGCTGGACAGTAGAGGGAGGCAGGGGGGAGGAAGGAAGGGGAGGGAAGGAAGGAAGGAAGGAAGGAGGGGAAGAGAGGGAGAAAGAGAGGGAGGGAGAGAAGGAAGGAAAGAGGGAGGGGAAGAGGGGAGGGAGGGACGGAGGGAGGGAGGGGGAGGAAAGGAGCCTAAGAAATACATGATTCAGCGATTGAAAAGGCTCACCTCGACAAAGTCCAGGACTGCGTCTCTCTGAAGCTGCTTGGTCCTTATCTTCTCCTCCTCATACTGCAAGGCGGCAAGCTGGGCCTCTCTCCGAGTACGTTCAACTAACTGTTCTCTTCTTCGATGAAGTTCTAAGTCTGCATGTGAGAGCTAGAATAAAGCAGCACTTTACATATTTAAGCAGAAATAAGGGTTAGCTTGCTGATAATCTCTGGCAATTGAGGAAATGATAATTGACCCAAGCAATCTTATTTAAATGTGTTTATTCGTTCTCATATTTGTATAGTGTCCTTAAATACATTATAAAGACATATGAATATTTATTTTCTGTCTGACATTTAAAAACCCTATTATCATGTCCAGACAATATGCAGCAGTAATATATGACTGAGGAAACAGGTGATGAAATCTGCAGACATCAGGTATAATTGCAATTCAAGAATTACAAAAGAAAAATGTCTCAGTTAAAAATAATTAAGTAGGAAAAAAATTACCTGACTGTGATTTGGTGTCAGTGGTGAGAGAGCAGATGGTTCAACTGGAAGCCTGACCCCCCAAAAAAGAAAAAGAAAAAATTCCATAATAAAAACAGGTAGATACACAGATGGCAAATGACGCCTTACTAGTAACACGCTCCTCTACTAATCCCTTATGATACGCCGAGGGCACTGAGAGAGGAACTGCATTTGCAAAATCTGAGCCCGAGTCACTGAATTAAGGCCACAGGACACCTGATGTCTCCTGTTTCTGTTCATGTGAGATCACTGATTAGGTCACAACTGTGAGCCAGGGCTGATGAGCACTTACTGGAGAACACTTTCAGATAGTATTGTTTCTTTATAGCACATACAACGACGATTATGTTCTTTACTGCCATGAAATAATATGTATGTAAGTGGAGACTTTTTCACATACAGTGCTTTAATCAAGAGAACTCTGGAGTACTAGAGAACCTGGTGATTTTTTTCTGGGGTGAGTGGGCAGCGGGGGCTCCCAAGCAGTGTTCAGGAAACCTGGAGACTATTACAGCTACTCACTCAGCCGACGGGTTAGTGCTGAAGGAGGGGGACCAACATGGGTGTTTTCCAGCACGCTTCCAGCCTGCGGGGTTCTCTACCTGAACCAACTGGCCTTGCCATGCATTTTGCAGAAGCAAACAGAAAATAACAATTCACTAAGTTCTAATCAGGTATCTTGTATTTGAAGTACTTCACAGTACACAGTATTGTTCACTTACTCTCAAGAATCTTAGGAAGTAAGAGTTACGATGGTCAGGGGCTCGAGTAATAGTACAGTGAGGCACTTGCTTTACAGGCTGCTGACCTGAGCTCGATCCCCAGCATCCCATATGGTTCCCTGTACACCCCGAGGACTAATTCCTGAGTGCTGAGCACCAAGCAGTGTAGCCCCCAAACAAAGACAGAAACTAAACAAAAAGAATTACTATCGTCTTCATTGTGTAGTTGAGAAGCTAAGGCATAGAAGTAATTCTGCTACAGAGATAGCTAATAAATTGTGCAGCTGGGTTGAAATCCTTATCTGATTCCGAAGAAACTTACATTTTTCATGCACTGTATGGCCCTCAGCAGGAACAGACCCAAGCAGAAACACACTTCTGGGCTCAGCAATGAACCATGAGGTCTGGCTGGCCGTTTCTTATAGGAAGTCCACCATCTCCTCCCCTACCTTTCCTTCCATAAAACTGGTGAAGAAGAACTGAGTGTTTCAATGCAGAAAAGACATCTGCACCCCTTCATTTTTTGCAGCACTATCAATAATAGCCAGAATCTGGAAACAACCCAAGTGCCCAAGAACAGATGACTGGATAAACAATGGAATACTACTCAGCCATAAGAAAAGATAAAATCATACAATTTGCTGCTAATGTGGATGAATCTGAAGAATGCCATGCAGAGCAAAGTTAGAAAGAGAAAGAAGATACAGAATGATTTCTCTCTCTCTCACATGCGGGATACGAAGAAACCTAGTAGGGGTATAACTACTCCCCAAAGCAAGAGAAATGCAGACCTTGAGACCTGGCTTTCAGTAGGAAGCCTGCCACTGGGTGATGGGACTGGGAAAGGGACTCACTCTAAAGCTGTCACTCTAGAAAAGGAGGAAGTGCTGGGCTCTGCATGCATAAAAACAAGAAAAGAAAGGACCACATAAGCCCATAGCAAGTGGGTCTTCGTGTTCTGATTTACTTTTCAAGCAAAACCGTTTAATATACAATTTCTTTCTATTCCAGTTGGTTTTAAACCAATACTTCTTTCAAAGCTGCGGATATCTACTGTCTTCATTCCACCTCATCTCATTTACTTTAGTGTTTTTATTTTTTTAATTTAATTTTTGCTTTTTGGGTGACACCTGGCGATGCCCAGGGATAACTCCCGGCTCTGTACTCAGGAATTATTTCTGGCAATGCTCGGGAAACAATATAGAATGTTGGGTTTGAACCCAGGTGGGCCGCATGCAAGGCAAACGCCCTACTGGCTGTGCTATTGCTCCAGCCCCAATTTTACTTTAGTTTGTTTTGTTGTTGTTGCCACTTATTTAGGTTTGGGGCTACACCTGCTGTGCTCAGACTTTATTCCCTGGCTCTGCACTCAGTGATCACTCCTGGCAGTGCTCAGGGAATCATATGGGCCGTGGAGCATCAAACCTGGACGGGCTGTATGCTAAGCAAGCACCTTACCTGTATCTTTCTGGTCCCCTATTTTTATTTGAGCACCCAGTAATCTGGATTTGTTCTTATAAATTTAGCAAAACTGTCCTTAAATTTGGGGGCTTACATTTCCAAATCCAATAGCTATTTCTAAGTTCTTCTCTGACCAACTTTGACATGACACTGGTTTCTCCTGCAAGTGCTCTTATTATTTAAAACAAAAACAAATGATTGATTTGGTTTTCAAACCTGTTTTGATGTGAATATCTTCTCATATCTTCTGTTTTATGAAACTCCCTAATGGGCACTGGCTTTACTGGTGAAACCTATGTAAAAAAAAAAAAGTCAAAATAAATTTAACAGAATCTTTTATTGTTTTCGGAACACATCAGGCAATGCTCAGGATTTACTAGTGGCTATGTGCTCAGAAATCACTTCTGGCAGTGCTCAGGAATTGAACCTGGTCAGAATCACGTCAGGCAAGCGACTTACCTGCAAGATTATCTTTCTGCCCCCCACTTTTTAAAGTTTCCAATTTTTCACTTAATAATTTAAATAAATTTAAGCAATAATTTAAGTAAAAATTTAATACATTTAATAATTTAAGATTAAGTAATAAATTTAAAAAATTTACTTAATTAAATTTTTACTTAATTAAAAAATTTACAGCTGCATTTTAGGCACAGAATATTTCAATACCAATTCAACCACCAGTGTTCCCCTTCACCCACCAGTGTCCCATATTCCATACTCCGCCCCTCAACACACACACCCGCTCCTCTAACAGAATCTTTAAATGTGATTTTAATGCTTAAGAACATCTTACAGTATATAACTGTGCTGGTAAACACAAAAATATCCACAATCGCAAAATGTTTATTTTTAAGAAGTTAAATTTCTTTTACACTGTATATGTGTATTATAATAACTATAAATAACAAGAATATGTCCCCAGTAATGACAAAAGCAATCCCGGAGCATGAAGTCAGAAGCAGTCCATGAACACCATCAGATATGGCCAAAAAAATCACAACAAAACAAAAACCACATGCAGCACACAACCACTCTACCCCAAACTATAAAGATCCAATGTAATTCTCATCAAAATTCCCAGAGCATTCTTCAAGGACACAGAAAGACACTGTTACAAGTTGTGTGGAAATATAACTCCCCAAGCAGAGCAATTCTAAGGAAAAAGAAGAGGGGAGGTAGAGCACTCCTGACTTTAAATTGTACCACAACAACAGCAATCAAAATGCAAGGTCTCAAGACCAGTGGAACAGAACAGAAAGTCCAGAAATGAACCAATCCTCAGATGTTTGGACAGTTAATGATAAACGAACTAATTGTATTACGTGGAAGAAGGGAAGTACTTTCAATAAGTGCTGGGGAAAAAAGTCACCCTCATATGAAACAATTAAACTAGACCCCTATCTCACATCTTACAAAGATGAATTCAAAAGGGATCAGCAGAAGCCTCGACAGGAGACTCAGAACCATTACAGTGTAACAAGGAAAACAGGCACAATTCCAGGAAAGACACCTCAGAGGGTCTTCAATGACTGGACTCCAGCAGCAAAGAAAACAAAACCAAAAATAAGCAAATGGGACTACACCAAACTAAAAAGTTTCTGTACAATAAAAGAAGTTACAGCTAAAATAAAGACACCAAAGTAAATGAAAGAAAATACGTGCACACCATCCACCTGACAAAACTTAAAAATTCAAGATAGATTAGCATTCATAAAATAAAATTAAAAAACCCAAACAACCCCACTGCAAAATGAGGAGAGGATCTGAAGACACAATTCCTCAAAGAAGACATATAGATAGTCTATGAAAATATTATCACGAGCTGTGAGAATGCAAGACAACATGACAATGAGATGTCACCTCACACCTGTGACAACAGTAAAAGAAGCCCAGAAACAGCCAGCGTTAGCGGAGCTGCTGTTGACAGCAGTTTCCTGCTGGTGGGACTACTGTCTGGTGCCCCAAGGAAAACGGCATGGGAAGTTCTCAAAAAACTAAACACAGCGCTCCCGCCAAACCCACTAGTTCCATTTCTGGGCATCTATCCTGAAAACACAACAGTATTAATTTGAAAGATACATACATACAATCTGATATTGATTAGCCTAGACCTGGAAATGACCCAGATATCTAATGACAAATTAGTGGATAAAGAAATTGTGCTATATTTTCATAATGATTATAAAATCTACATAGCTGTTAAGAAATTTTGCATTTTGCTACAACTGAAATGGAATTTGAGGGTGTCATATTAAGCAAAGTGAGTAAGAAAGAGGGCAAAATATCAGATGATTTCACTTATATGTGGAATCTAAGGACACAAACCAAGGGAATCCACAGCAGCCAGTGGAAACAAACACTGAGATTCTGCCAACAGAACTGAATTTGCCAAGTAGAGAGTAAAGACAGAAGTGGGTGGCAGAGGGGCTGGAGCAACAGCACAGCGGGTAGGGCATTTGCCTTGCACGCGGCCAACCCGGGTTCAATTCCCAGCATTCCATATGGTTCCCCGGGCACCACCAGGGGTAATTCCTGAGTGCATGAACCAGGAGTAACCCCTGGGCATCGCTGGGTGTGAGTCAGAAAAAAAAAAGTGGGTGGGGTAGATGAGAAGGATCTAAGGAGTGGGGGGGAGGGACAGCAAGCCAGCAGCAATGTGCCAGTAAAACTGTACCATTTCTACTACTGCAGATCACGACACTTCATTAAATGAAAACAACAAGGGGCCAGAGAGACAGCACAGTGAATATGGTGCTTGTCTTATACAGTCGGTTACCTGGACACGTATGGTCTCCTGAGCACTGTCAGGAGTGACCCCTGAGCAGAGCCAGGACTAAGCCCCGGGCACTATGGGAGTGGCCACAAAACAGAAACACGTAAACAAAAAGAACATGAAGTGTCCAATATGACTGAAATCAGAAGTATTTGTATTTAATAGAACATTAATAAACATTTCATTATCAAGACAGCTTTAAGACTTGAAGAATGTCTCGAGTATTTTTTTGCATGCCTTTAGTGCTCATCAGTTTTAACCCATTATATAGCTGCACGTAGATACACAGTTCTCAGATGGTATTTATATCATGAGGTACAAATGAAAAAAAAAAGAATACTGAAATAACAAAGTGATCCATATTCAAACATGTATTCTTAATTTCAATTTTTAAATGAAAAATAATAAAAAGTTTGAATAACATTTTAAACATTTAAAAATGGTAATATCATAGTATGTGTCACTGAAATAATTATTTTCTACTTCTAAAAGGCTATAATTCAACATTGTCCAAAAATTGTTTCTTAAATAACTCCTGCCTGGAGCCTGGCACCAACTCCAGACATGAACATCACACGCTCAAGCGCAGCCATTTCATTATGCTGACTAGATTTACTGAAGAATGTGACTTCTTCCTGAGACCCTCAGGGAATTGGCAGGGATTCTCCAGAGAGTTGAATGCTCGTTTGTTTTCAAAGGCAACTCAATGTCCCTCCCTAAGAGACACCCAAGAATTTAGATGGAAGCAATTTATATTCTGTCTGACTTAGCATAAACATGCCAATATAATTAAGTTCATCACAAAATTTCTACGGTTTTTCACAAAAGTCAGCAGTTTGGTTCAATTTTGCTTAATGCTGATCAAACTGTGACTTATCAGTGAGTAACAATAAAAAAAATACCCAAACAATGAAAACTGTTTCCTTTTCTTCAAGGATTTCAGGAGGCCTTAATAATTGCTTCTTAAATTTTCTGAAATGTTGGTTTTTTGTTTTGTTTTGGGGCCACACCCAGTGATGTTCCTGGCTGTGCACATAGTAATCACTCCTGGAGGTGCTTGGAGGACCTTATGGAATGTCAGGGATCGAACCTGGGTTGGCTGCATGCAAGGCAAATGCCCCACCAGCTGTACTATCACTCCAACCCCTAAATTGTCATTTTATTTGAAAAAAAAAAACCTAACCCCACTATGACACTATAGGTTGACTTTTAAAATATGACTAGAGGGGGGCTGGAGTCGTAGCACAGCAGGTAGGGCACTTGCCTTGCACGCGGTCGACCCAGATTCGATTCCCAGCATCCCATAAGGTACCCTGAGCACAGACAGGGGTACCTCCTGAGTGCAGAGCCAGGAGTAACCCCTGTGCATTGCCGGGTGTGACCCAAAAAGAAAAAAACAAAACAAAACATAAAATAAGACTGGAGGGGCTGGAGTGCATTGTCAGGTGTGACCCAAAAAGCTAAAAATAAAGACTAGAAACATTCAGTAATGAAACCAGAACTGAATGAAATAAAACAAATAATTACACTTAACCCAACACATCACCGGGAAGACAAAGTTTTAGCATCATGAGCTGCTCCCCTGAGGAGACAGCACATGTCCCAGCTACAGAGGTGTCGTACCTCATGAGAAATTCGCCGCTGCTCGATGTAGGCCATGAACTGGGAGCTAAGGCTGTCTCCATCCAGGGCCCGCGGTTGGCGGCCCTCCTCCTCCTCCTCCTCCGCAGCACAGCTGTCAATGTAGTCGATCTGATCCAGGTCATGTTCTATAGCCACAATACGCCAGGGAAAAATTCAAGAGAGAGACGTAAGAGACCTTCACTCGCACAGCTTCCTGGGCCCTAACATTAAAGTGGAAGGAATGAGAAAAGCTTTATAAGCCTTTTGGTCCACGGCTACATATAAAAGTAGGTCCCGGAGGGGATAAGTGGCAGAGGCAGGCTGGGTGGGTGGGAAACTGGGGACACTGGTGAAGGGATTGGTGTGAGAACAATACACACCTGGAACTCAAGTATAAAGAGGAACTCAATCATCTTTTTCACGGCAATTCAATTAAACGTGAAAAAGGCCCCAGCAAAGTTGGCCTCAATTTCCTAAGAATGCAATAATAAACGGCGATGACTGAAGCATAGACCTCTAACATTTCCTTTCTTTGGACAGCTTTTTTCTCTTTCAAAAAAGGCTATGTGTGTGACACAGAGGAAGACTCATTTTTTTGAACACAGAAAGGTGTATTTCTTTCAGTCTCCCCAGCTTCCCAATATTTTAGGTTGGGGTTTAATCATATTTCTCTTAAAGAGCTGAGAAGCAGAAAAATCTAATAGTTACCTTGAAAGAAAAGAGAAAGGGTAGGAAGAAAACGGCCTTTGAGAGAAAGAATTTGCTGCTTTCCTTCCTGTAATTATTGTCCATAATTAGAACAAAAAAAGCTTCTATTTCAAAAATTACTTTCTACAGATTATTGTTACAGATATTTGTAATAGTGTATGGAGAGAAGGAACGAAAGGTTTTTTTTCCCCCCCCTTTTTGGAGCAAGAAGAATCTAAGTAAGATATAGGCACATAATTTGTTTTCAGTTTTTTAGGCCACACTCTGCAGCGCTTGGGTGTACTCCTGATTCTTGCTCCAGGGGCCGTATGTGCAGAACACCAGAGCCGGCCACATGCAAGGCAACTCTCTGGACCCCTGTTCTAGCTGTTTGGCCCCCTCAAAGTAACTTTCTTTAGAAAATTTTCTTTTGATCACTGTCACTGTTCTCCCATTGTTCATTGATTTTCTCGAGCGGGCCCAGTAACATCTTCATTGTGAGACTTTGTTGTTATTGTGTTCGGCATATCGAATACGTCACGGGGAGCTTGCCAGGCTTTGCCATGCGGGCGAGATACTCACGGTAGCTTGCCGGGCTCTCCGAGAGGAGCAGAGGAATGAAACTTTTTATATTTATTAAATATTATACTTATACGATTTGTGTCCTGGGTTGGGGACCACACCCAGTGGTGCTGGGATCATGACCAGCAGAGCTGGGAACAATGCAGCACTGGGAATTGAACCCAGTCTTTCTGCATGCAGAGCATGTGCAGAGGCCACCAGCCAACTCTTGGGCCTGGGGAAGATAGCATTTTCACCTGACAGGATACTGTTTTATTTTTTTGGCTCACTTTTGGTGTTAGGGAATAAACCCATGACCTTATGCATATGCGGCAAGTGCTCCACTGCTGAGCTATTTTCTAGCTAAAATTAACTTTTTAAAGTTAGTGTCAAGGCACATGGCTACCATGATGTAAAGTACTGATCCAGACATTATTTTACACATGAAATTAACTGAGGGATAGATTATCTCATAAAAAAAATTAGGGAAGGAGTGGGTAGAACATTAGCGGGTAGGACATTTGCCTTGCACAAGGCTAACCCAGGCTCAATCCTTTTCATCCCTGATGGTCTCCTAAGCACTGCCAGGAGTAATTCCTGAGTGCAGAGCCAGGAGTAACCCCTGAGCCTTGGTAGAGCATGATTTGGGTGTGATCCAAAAAGAAGGGAAAAAAAAAAAGATTAAAAGAGAAAAAAAAGCCCTACTGGGGCTGGAGTGATAGTACAACAGGTAGGGCATTTGCCTTGTACATGGCCGACCCGGGCCTGATTCCCAGCATCCCATATGGTCCCCCGAACACCGCCAGGAGTAATTCCTGAGTGCATGAGCCAGGAGTAGTAACCCTGGTGCAACGCTGGGTGTGAACCAAAAATAAAATAAAAAGCACTACTGAAGAGTAATGGAAAGTAAGAATAATATATGATGGCATGGTTAAAAAATGTAGTGAAACAGTTCATTCAAATCACCATTCACAGTCAAAATATTTTCTGAGAAACCATAGTAAGTTTATGGAAAATCAAAGTAATTTTCCATAATTTGGGCCACAATTAGAGATGCTCAGGACTTACTGGTGGTTTTCATTTAGGGATCGCTCCTGGCAGGGTATAGTTTTTATGTTTGAATGGGTCTCACGCATGAAGAAACCTGCAGAGGAACCTAGGTGTGCGGGTCCCAGGGCTGAGACCTCCAAGCCTGCTCGGACCCGGACTGGGCCTCCTCCACCCAGATCCCCCATTTTCTAGTAGCTAGGTAAGTTACACCCACAAACTACCCTCTCCCCCCGGCGCCATGAAATCCCATCAACAGCCAAGATCTAGAGACAATAAATGAAAGCTCCCAGAAGCTCGCAGCCGCGTAATCTAGGTCTCATTTTCAGAGAAGGCGGCAAGCTACTGAGAGTATCTTGCCCACACGGTAGAGCCTGACAAGCTCCCATGGCATATTCGATACGCCAAAAACAGTAACAATGATGTGTCTCATTCCCCTGACCCCGAAAGAGCCTCCAATGCAGCACCGTTGGGAAGGATGAGTGAGGATAGGCTGTTAAAATCTCAGGGCTAGGATGAATGCAGACATTACTGGTGCCCGCTTGAGTAAATCGATGAGTAACAGGATGACAGTGATACAGTGAGAACAACAACAAAAAGAAACACAAGAAAGCAGCAAAAATAGCTATACTTATTCATAAATAAGAATGATTTAAAATTTTTATTTGATTTTGGGGGTTTGGGAGACTACTTCTGGCTCTTTGTTCAGGGCTTACTCCTGGCAGTGGGGGTGCCACATGCATGCAGTAGCAGGGACTGAACTGGGGCTGGATGCATGTAATGTTCCTAAATCCCTGAACAATTCCTCTAACCGTTTTTTAAAAGAGAGAAAATGTGGGTACTGATGCTACTGGTGGGGTTTTTGTTGTTTTGGGGATGGTGCTGGGATCGAACCCTGGCCCTCAGACGTACTTCTGAGCTCCATCCGTAGAATGGGTTCAGATCTCCTTGAGAAACAAAATTTCAGGGGCCAGGGAAATAGTATAGTGGGTTGGTGGTTGCCTTGCACATGACCAACCTGAGTTAAATCCCTAGCGTCCCATATAGTCTCCCCAACCCATGAAAAATAGTTCCTAAGCATAGAACCAGGAATAGTGGTTCTAAGCATAGCACCACTGAGCACTGCTGGGTACCTAGAAGAAAATACAAGCTCCCGAGTTCGATTCCTCCGCCCCTCTCAGAGAGCCCGGCAAGCTACCGAGAGTATTCGATATGCCAGACACAGTAACAACAAAGTCTCCAATGGAGACGTTACTGGGCCCGCTCGAGCAAATCGACGATCAACGGGAGGGCCTTTACCTTTACAAGCTCCCTATAATTTCAAAATTTAAAATATGAAAAATATGTCCTTACATCACACACACACACACACACACACACACACACACACACACACGCACACACACACAAAAAAATCCAGAAACTGAAATTCAACTCAAAAGGAAAACAATTTTTTCCCCAATGATCTCACTCAACCCTAATGGAAGAGTACATCATGAAGAGCTAAGAAGCTATGAACACAGAAACAAAAGGAATAAATCAGAAAATGATTGCTTGAGAGTGATTGTGAAGACTGGCAGATGTCACCAAGAATCATACTCACCTCCACCATTTGTTACTAGTAAACTACTGCGATGTTCCTGGTACTGGCTTTCTCTTCGGAGTCTTTGTTCTTTAGTAATTTCTGCTACTCGGACAGGCAGATCTGAAAATTCATCTGTGGGCTTAAAAAACATAGCACATAAAAAGCGTCATTTCACAGTTTTTGATGACACAGTTTCTTTGACACAGGTCACAATACTCAGTAACAACCCCAGCCGCCTGAGGCAGTACTGGAGGGTGTGGGCCCTTTGGTGTGGTGCAGCACCTTTGTATGCCAAGAGCATAAATGTTAGTATTGTAAATCCAGTTACCCAATAATAATAAAATTGAATTAAAAATAGGAAGAACAGGAGTAAGAGAAATCAGAGAAACAGTACAGCTCAAGGCGCCCGCCTTACACAAGACCCGGGTTGGATCCCAGCACCACACTGGTCCCCGAAGCACTGCCAGGAGTGAGCCCCTGAGCCAGGAGCAAGCCCCAAGCAGTGTAGGGAATGGCCCAGGCCTTGCCCACCAATAAAAAGATAAAACTGCATAAAAAAGATACTTTGTTTTGATTCTCCTTAAACATTTTATTTCCTCAAAACAAGAGTTAAACAGGAGACAAAAAAGATGAAACACTCACTTCATTTCCTGACCACCTCTTATCGCCACTGTCCACACTATTGAAGCCGGAGTCCAGGGCTCCGTAAGGCCGGCCTGAGTACAGTTCTTCATGGCTGCCAAAGATAAGCTTGGTTATTGTGAAGCTGTCAGCACAATTTTACTAATAAACAGTTTTAAGGTGCTTAGTAACTTAATTCTTCATAACTATATGGGCACTCCTTTAATCTTTTTTTTTTTTTGCTTTTTGGGTCATACCCAGCAATGCACAGGGGTTAGTCCTGGCTCTGCACTCAGGAATTACCCCTGGTGGTACTCAGGGGATGATATGGGGTGCTGGGAATTGAACCAGGTCGGCTGCATGCAAGGCAAACGTCCTACCCGCTGTGCTATTGCTCCAGTCCCTCCTTTAATCTTTTAATTAAAAAATCCAAATAATACAAGGTAAATAAAATAGCATAAAATGAAATGTGTTCTCATTATTCAGCATTGAAAAAAATCAACATTCTGCCTTCTTATTTTATCTGTCTCCACCCATTTTCCATAACCTCTTTCAGATGTTTTTATTTCTAAATATACTCTTCTTTTAACAGGTAAATTCTCCATACATAAAAGGGGCTATTTCCCATTATAAACAGGAACTTTAGGCGACCCCAGTACCACACAGTCTGCCCCTTTCCCCACCTCCAATACACTGCTGGATGTAGCAATTAAAGAATTTTATAATAAATTTTATAAAATTCATAAAAAATTATTATAAAACTTTTTTTTTACTTACATAGGGGCCAGAGAAATAGTATAGTGGTTAAGACACTTGCCATGCACATGGAGGACCCAGGTTTGATCCTCAGCACCCCATAGGGTTCCCTGTGACCACCAGGAGTAACCCGAGTGCAGAGCTAGGAGTCAGCCCTAAGCACTGCTGGGTGTGGCCCAAAAACTAAAAAAAAAAAAAAAAAAAAAAAAAAAAAATTCTTACTTATGTTGGGGCTGGAGCGATAGCACAGTGGGCAGGGCATTTGTCTTGTACACGCCAAAATTCTTACTTATGTTGGGGCTGGAGCGATAGCACAGTGGGCAGGGCATTTGTCTTGTACACGCCAGACCCAGGTTCAATTCTTCCATCCCTCTGGGAGAGCCTGGCAAGATACTGAGAGTATTCTGTCCACACGGCAGAGCCTGGCAAGCTCCCCGGGGTATATTTAATATGCCAAAAACAGTAACAACAAGTCTCACGATGGAGACGTTACTGGTGCCCGCTCAAGCAAATCGATGTACAATGGGAGGACAGTGCTACAGTGCAGTAATTTATGTTGAGGTAGAGATACTGAGGTTAAGGAGCTTGCCTTGCACATCACGAAGCCAATTTCCATCCTGCCACTATAATATGGTCCTCCAAGCACCACCAAAAGTGCTCCCAGAGCAGTTAGGATTAAGTCCTGAGCACAGCCGAGAGAACCCCTTTCTCCCACCACAGAAAACTCCTATCCTCCCCCATTATGTATGCTAAAATGTATAAGCCTTCACTATGAAAGTTTAACTGAGAACCTATCTCCATAACATACATCTCTGCCAGGACATCCATTTGTTCTTCCTGAAACCCTCCTCACCAGCACTTTCTTCCTCGTCACTTTCCCTCACCTGACATTCTCTGACCTGAAGAGGCAATACCATTCTGATTTTGTTTTCATCTTAAATTAATATGAAAGGCTGAGTAGTGGTTCCCAATGACATCCAAGACCTAATCCCTGGAAGTTATAAACATGTTAACCTTATATGGTATAAGGCGATGAAAGTTGCAGACAGAAAAAAACTGGCCTCAAAATTAGATTATCTTGAACTCTCTGAACGAACTCAAAATAATCAAAGGTCATTAAAAGAGGAAGAGGGAGGTAAAAGAGGAAGATAGTGAAGATGAAGACAGTGTGATTCAATATTGGTTTAAAGGCTGAGGAAGAAAACTAAGAGATAAGGGACATTTAGAACCTCTAGTTATTAAAAAAGACAGGCATGCAATCTATTTTTTAAATTCTGGGCCCACAACAACATTTTGAATAAATGTGCTATTAATTACAATGCAATTTCATTGATTTTTTTACCAGAGTGAAAATGTTATGAAGTTGTAAAATCTCATTCACTGTTGCAAGAGTTAAGGAAATAAAGTACTTGAGTTAAATATATAGATGTAAAATTATGTTAAATTTATATAAGTAAAATATAAGGTAACCTTATGCCAGTCTAGGGCATTCTGAAAAGTTTATGAATAATGTAACTTTGGATAATAAAGACAGATGAATCTAGCATGTATAATAAGGGATATTTTAAGGGGTGTTCTGGGCCAACCGGCAATGCACAGGGCGTGCTCAGGGTTCACTCCTGGCAGGTCTCTGGGGGCCATATGTGGTGTCACAGTACACACCCACGTCTGCTGTGTTAACCCCCGTGCTATCTCTCTGACCTTACAAAGTAATACAGGAGTTAGATTATACCTTACATCAGTTATGACATTGTTTTTAAATTGTTTTTGTCTGGGGGCCACACTCAGCAGTGCTCAGGGCTTACCCCTGGCTGTGCTTGGGGGGCTAAATGTGGTGTGAGAATCAAACCAGGGCCCGCTGAATGCATGGCAAGCACTCCCCCAGCTTTGTTCTCTCTCTGCGGGCTCCCACACACACTCCCCAGGCTCGAGAGGACTGGCTAGAATGGGACCTGTCAGCCCTCCAACTCCCCAGTCCTGCCGAACTCCTCAAGTGCTTAACATTATACACGTGCTTCCAGTCCACTCAGAGGTAGAAGATTAAGATTATTCTTAGTAGAAATATTTCATATGAGTAATTTGGACTAACCTCTCCTTATGCATATATACATATACTAAAATCTATTATCATGTGTATAAACAACCAGGTTAGTGTTATGAATATTCTTCATAGTATATAAGCAAGTTTTCAACCTGACAGCCAAACTAAAAACCCAACACTGTCAGTTAAAAATTTGTTTTTGATTTTTTTGGGGGGGTGGGCACTCCTGGTGGTGCTGATTCCTGGCTCCATGCTCAGAGATCACACCTGGAGACCTAAGGAGGACGATGGGATGCCGGGGATCTAATCCAGATCAGTCACATGCAAGGCAAGCGCCTGCCCACTGCACCATCTCTCCAGTCCCTAGTTTTCTCTGATTGCTCTAAGACGTGGAAACTAGGAGGGAAATGATACTCATACAAACAATCCATTCACTGAATATACTTGTTGAGCAGTTACTGCACGCGCCAGGCATTTACTGAAACAGTGGTGAGAGATCATGGTCTGGGAAAAGGGCAGAGATTAAATTCTCCGGAGTGAATGCTCATGTCTCCTAAAAGGTTCTGTCCTGTATAGGAGATATTTCTAGATTAATCTAAGATCTCCCTTTATAGCACAAATACTTAAATGTCCAATTTTATTAATTTGGGTGGAAAAATTATGACACATTTTCTTTGGTATTATGTAAGAAAAATATATGCTTTAATACAGCTCTTCATCTTCCTAATGGACAAAAATTATTCTATGGCACTACAATGTAGCAAGAACGTTTTTTTTGTGGGAGTGTGGTTTAGTACTAAGGTCTTACACTTGGCTGTGTGCTCAGGGGTCACTCCTAACAGTGCTTGGGGGACCGTTTACGGTGCCAGGGATCAAACCTAAGTTGGTCACATACAAGACAAGCACCTTACCCCTGTACTATCTCTCTGAACCTCAACACAGTAAAAAATAAATAGTTATTGCAATATGAAGGATTCTTTGCATATATGCCTAATGATATCAAAATACTGTGTTATAGCTTATGCTTTTAAATACTATTAAAATTATGAAACACTATGAGATAAATAAAAGAATATGATCCCACTTTTGAAACCTGATGAAACACTGATCCCTTTAATGTCTCTTATGCCTTTCACAGTGAAACTTACCTCTTCTCTAAGTTACCCACTGACTAGATTTAATATGGCTTGCTTTTCATCGTTTTATCCTTCAAATTACTTTGTTTACTGTCATTGCTGCTGCTGGGGGGTGGAGCATAGAGGCCCTAAGGTCTGGGGCTGAACCCAGGCCCATGGTGTGCCACCTGAGCTGCTCCCTGGCCCCCCTTTCTGCACTTGTACTATATCTGATTTTAGAAACCCTATCAAAATAGAAATGTGTTAATTAGTTTCAAACTAGAAAAAAATGGGCAGCAAGCTGGTCACCAGGACTGGCTCACATGCAAAACATGGCAGGTTCCAAAGAGGGTCGCAGGGCTGGCCCCATGAGTGTTACGTCAAGAGCATATTTCAGAGCTGATACCATGACCTGCTTAGGGGCCGGAGAGTATGGCAGGTATGGTGTGGGCATCCCACACACGCCCAGGAGCCAGGAGTGAGCCCTGAGTGTGCCAGTTATGGCGCCAAAGCAAAACAAAACCATAGCTGCTCATAGACCTTTTAAAGGTAAATCCTGTTACTTAAAGACTGTTTTGGATGGCTGGAAATAGCCACACAGATGACCCTATCAGTCACGTGCTTGGGGACATTCCATATTCACGTCATGAATATGGATGTCGGACTCACAGAACCAAATAACCTGAACTGATATTAAATGGTCCTCATAAGCTCGCTCGGGATGCGAGTTGTGTGCTGAATGTAGACTATAGACTGAACATGATAGTCACTCGGTACCTCTATTGCAAACTACAACACCCTTAAGGAAAGAGTGAGCAAAAGGGAATGCCCTGCCAACAGAGGCGGGGTGGGGTGGGGGGATGGGGTCTGGAGGTGGGAGGGCTGCTGGGACCATTGGTGGTGGAGAATGGGCACTGGTGGAGGGATGGATACGCGATCACTGTATAACTGAAACCCAAGCACTAAAGTTTGTAAGTCTACAACTGTACCTCATGGTGTTTCACTAAAAACAAAAATTAAATAGGAAAATTAAAAAAATGTGATGTTATATAAAATCTAAAGAAAAAAGTTTCTCGCCTTTAAGATAGATAAATAAATAAATAATCCATCCTCATAATACAACTTCTTCATTTCCTGTGAGAAAAATAGTGAGTACCAAAAGTTTGAGTAACTTCAGTTGTAAGTGATATTTAAGTCATTCTGACTAGTGGTTCTCTCACTTGGGGACCCATGGGACTACCTGGCAATGTCTGTGAACACTTTTGTTTGTCCCAAGAGAGGAACATTACAAAAGCCAGTGCACAGATCCTCACAACAAAGAACTGGTCCAGAACAGCAACAAGACTCAGGCTGAAAAAAATCCCTGTACTTTGTCAGATCAGATTTATGCAACCAACATTTAATACAAATGAGCAGTCTAGAAATAACAGTATTAAAATTGGTTCTTTCCAAAACGAATTTTTGGTTGGATGTAAACCACAGAACTAAGGTTGCCAGGGGAAGGGGAAGGGGGCAACAGATGGCGCTGCAGAACCCTGCACTTTGGAACGGGCACGGTAGGACAAGTTAACTTTTGAAGAGGTATAAAAATGCACTGCTGAAAAAAAAACTTTAAAAAAATGCACTGCTGAAACGTAGAAAATTATGAACAGTGTCAATAAAGGAAATGTTTTTTAAACAAAACATAATACAGTAAGTTATTTCCCTTTAGCCAAACACAAAGGCAGACTTAAAGGGACAGTTTATTTGATCTTCTGTGAAATGGAATACAATCAAGAATAAAACATACTCACCAGGAACCAAAACCCAAGGGCCTCCTATCATAATCTGGCAGATCTGGAGCAATCTTACAGGCTTGTATGTTCAGGTATTTAAATATATGGACTTTGCCTTTGATACATATCTAAGTAAGACACAAATGCAAGCGAGTCATTACTCATTTGAAGGGTCAGTTTCCCTTGAGAATCAGAGTCACCTTTCACTTAATGTCCATTGCAAACACAAGGCATTTTCATCAACCACAACAGAAATATTAGATTTTTGTTGCTCTTCACACAGATCGTATTGTTATTTTAGGAGCCTAAAAGTGATATAAATACAAATTTTTTTCTAGTCATTAATAACACTTCAGTAACATGCAAAATATACAGTTTTATAATAAACATTGTTAGAGTATCATGTAAACTTATACTGATTAGTGATGATTTAAATCATGAATTTAAACATTTCTCCCCATGGATTATATTGACTACTTTTGCTTTTAGCTATCCAACAATCATGTACAAATTATGTTTTCAATTACATTTTTGCTTTTTTTGTAAAAAAAGATTCTTTGGTAAATAGTAGAGAATAGAAGGAAGTGGTTAAATATTAAGTTATATATATATTTCTGTTATCTATTAAAGTTGAAATATAAGCTAGGATTATAATAGCCATTTATAGTTATGAAGTTTAATCAGTTTTATGGTTGCAATATAGAAGCTTTATATAAAACTATCAATTATAATATCTAAAAAGCTACAGTCTAACATATGGCCTATTAAAATTTAGATTGTACAATGTTAAGACTACATGTAAGGCTTATATAACTCAACAGTTTCTTGCAGTCACTCACAATCACTCATTTATTTTAGTCAAACAGACAGAAGAGGAATTTATGATTTAGAAAACAGTAAGGTATAGAAATAAACAAGACCAGCACTGACAAGCTTTAGTTTTGAAAGCTGAGGTTTCTAGTCTCTAGTATTTACATGATAGATATGTAAGTTTTCTTAAAAATAAAGAAAGAAATTAACTCAAAACAAAAATTTGGGGGGTGTTTACACTCAGTGGTGCTTGGGGGCTACTCCTGTTCTGTACTCAGGAGTCATTTCTAATGGTGCTTCAGGGGCCCTAACCGAGGTTGGCAGCATGCAGGAAAGTGCCTTAACCCCTGGACTATTTCTCTGACACCTTAATTAAAATTTTATTAGGAAAAAAATTAAAGAATTCCTTATAACAGAAAAATAAATGCATATGAAAGAAATTTTTTATAAAGAAGTAAAAAATATAAAAAGTAAAAGAAGAAATTTAAAATTTCATCCTTCACAAAAAAATTTGCGACATACTTCAAATCAACAAGGCTTACCTGTGCAGGAGGTGACTGCAGTGGATTATTATCTAAGGTGATCATCTGTAGGTGTTTGAGGTTACGATAACAAACAGGGATTGTTGTAATTTTATTGCAGGAGAAGTCTAACCGTATCAAAGGCAATTCTGCTAGCTCTGCATGTATGTAAAATAGAAACAAATAAAGGCATTTTATTATATTGGTTTTGGGGTAACACCCAGCAGTACTGGGGCTTACTCCTGGCTGTGAGCTCAGGGATTAAACCAAGAATGGCTGTGTACAAGGCAAACTCATTGTATTATCTTTTCGGCCCAATGATGATGTTTAAAAATTAGACAATTTTCATGACTTTCCAGCCTATCAGAGTAGATTTAACACAGGCCGTTACCCTCATTCATTTCTAGTGATGAACTGACCCAGTACAGATGGGTAAAATGAAATCTAGTTATTAACAGATAATAAAAAAATCAAACACAAGAAAACTCTGACCCTTTACAAACATCTCAGAAGCTAAAGGTCCAGTATCCCAGAAAAAGTGGAGATAACAAAAGTCTAGAGGATTATCGCTGTGAAGCGTAAGGTAGACCCCAGGCCCAGCTCTCAACCAGGGCATTCGCCCTCTCTCCTATGGCAGAGGGAGGAGATGGCAAGTTATGCTCTAGTCACTGAATGGAAAGTCTCTGGACTCTAGTAACTGGACGGAGGAAAAACTCTGGATTTTTCCACTGTACCTGGTATACCACGTACAATGGAAAACAATTAGGAGAGATACCAATTAGAAAATAGTGGATTTAAAGAAAACACATCCAACAGCAAGAACTCAACACTTTCCTATTCATTCTACCCCATTCACATTTCTTGAGCACCAGTAATCAGAAATATCACTGTCACTGTCCTCCCATTGCTCATCGATTTGCTTGAGTGGGTACCATAACATCTCCATTGTGGGACTTGGTGTTACTGTTTCTAGCATATCAAATACGCCACGGGGAGCTTGGCTGGCTCTGCCGTGCAGGTGGGATACTCTCGGTAGCTTGCCGGACTCTCTGAGAAGGGCAGAGGAATCGAACCTGGGTCAGCCACGTGCAAGGCAAATGCCCTACCTTCTATGCTATCGCTCCAGCCCAATCAGAAATATACATGGTAATATGTAAGAAATCAGACATACATGGTCTCTTAAAAACGCCTTCTAGGTAATGATAAAGAATTTCATCCAATAAAATACCGAGTTTATTATTTATCACATAAAATTAGAAGCACCTAATCAGCACAGGTATTTAGAGAAGTCTCCAGTATGTAAGACAAATCACATGAAACAAATGAGAAAAATAAAACAGACAGGAAACAAACGTAAAAAAAATCTTTGAAAGCTAGAATTACTGGAGCTGGGGAGACAGTACAGCAGGGCGGGTGCTTGCCTTGCACATGTGGGATGCTCTCCTGTGCAAGGCAAGAGGCCCAAATGTCAAAGCCGATACGTTCAGTAACAGCTGTACAAGCCTCTGGCTTAAAAATAATGTTGCAAGGGCCGGACTGACAGCACAGTGGGAAGGGCATTTGCCTTGAACGAAGCCAACCTGGGTTCAATCCCCGGCATCCCTAAGAGTCCCCCAAGCACTGCCAGGAGTGATCCTTGAGTGCAGAGTCATGAGTAACTTCTGAGCATCGCCATGTGTGACCCAAAAAAGCAAAAAAATTAATAAATAAAAAATATGGTGCAAGTCCCAGTGACGCATATGCAAAGGCACATGCTTCTGACCACTATAACTAAGGAGGACAAGAGAGTGAGATATGAGAATGTTGTTACTATTTTAAGCTTCTTATATGGATTGCTTTGATATTTAATTCGATGAAAATTGTAAAAATTAAGCGGTAACAAAATATTTAAACCACCAAGTTGTAATAGGTAATCATTAGTAATTCACATTAACTTCCTAACTTGCATAACGTAGGAAAAAACCCTTTCCTATTATCTTAGTTTAAATGAGTATGCTAAAATAACCGGATAGAAAATCATCTGAACCTATTTTTGTGACTCACAGTTTGTAATATGAGTTCAAAGTAAAATACAGAAATTATATGAATATGTCTGTTAGACTGAAATTGTCTGAAACCAAGAATTTTCATTTTCACTAAAACCCTGAAGTTTTCATTATGTGATTTCTTATAATATCAGCATTATTGCACTAGTAGCCTTTCAAGACCAACTACAGTAAGGTCTAAGCAGAAGGGTAAATGCTAACTACTGGGATGTTTTTCTTTACACTACATACAACAAAATGCTGCATTTCCCAGAAGAAACTGCTACTGACCATTCACTGATAACTACCTGGAGTTTATCAACTTTATCAGGTGGAGAAATCTAAAAATAAAATCTTTAAAGAAACTTAACTCTTACTGCAAAATTCCTTACCTTCAGGTAAACATACTAAGTGATTCCTTCTTATGTTAAGGTCTCTCAAGGCTTCCAAATTACCAATTTGGGATGGTATAGTTCGAATTTCATTGCAGCTTACATCCTTTTTCAGAAAGACAGAAAGTAAAGGACTGTATTACAAACCCCCTAGCTTTAACACAGCTATAAAATTATAAAATGAAATCTGACAAAATCATTCTATTTCCTCTCCTCTCTCCTGGTTGCACACACACACACACACACACACACACACACACACACACACATTCATACTTTGAACTAGCATTTAATTTTTAGGTTTTTAAATAGAAATTCATAGGTTTTTAATTGTGCACATTTATTAAAAAGCTATATTAATTTTGTAACCATAACTAAAATTAAATGAGTTATGATGTAGATAAGATGTATAGGATGTCAGCTCAAATGAAAATGTTGGTGAAAGGTAAAACAGAAGCATAAAGAGAGATTTAGGGACAATGAAACTACAAGAAAAAACAATGATAAAAAAATTTTAACTGTAAAATTATTTGAAGGAGTCAGAGAAGTAAACACACGAGTTAAGACACTTGTCCCATAGGCAATGACTCTGCTTCATTCCTGGGCTCCAGAGCAAGGCCAGATCCGACACTAAAGGTCTCCCCGAAGACCCTGGCATGGCATCCTGAGGCATGGGCCACTGGTCGGGCTACTGGGAACCGCCAAGAGAAACCTGGCTTCCAGAACAACATTCTGGGGCCCCGGAGCCCCCAAATTCAAAAATCTATTTTCGAAATACCAGTTGAAGTACAGAGAATTTAGTTCAAGACTCTTGAAAAAAATATTTCCGTTACTACTTGGACTGATCTATTTCAATAAATATTTCAGGCCTCTCAGTATCTTAATAGGATGGTTCCAATGGTTCTATAAAGAGACTACACTTTTCAAGATTGAGAAAATCAGGCTTCAGATTTTCACTGATTCTGAGACTAATCCTGAAAACAAAGTTTAAATCATGTGTAGCAGATGGCAGCTATGTAAGTTAATCAAAGCTCCAGGAGGGCCAGGGGCGGGGCCTTACTCGAAGCCTGCCTTCCTTGGAACCCCAACTATCACTCCTGACCACTGCCAAGTATGGCCCTGGGCCCATATTAAAAAATAAATAAAAGCTTCAAGATGCTAGATAAATACTTAAAATTCCTCTAAAATAAAAAATAAACGTTAAAAGATATTAAAAAACTACACATCAAAAATTTCATTATGGGGCTGGAGAGATAGCACAGCCGGTAGGGCGTTTGTTTGCCTTGCAGCGGACGACCCAGGTTCGATTCCCAGCATCCCATATGGTCCCCTGAGCACTGCCAGGAGTGATTTCTGAGTGCAGAGCCAGGAGTAACCCCTGTGCATTGCCGGGTGTGACCCAAAAAGCAAAAAAAAAAAAAAAAATCATTAAGCCTGACATTAAAATTTTCTCATAATATTTAAAGAAATATTTTTTTTTTACTTTTTTAACCAATTGACCAATAAATGACTTCAGTAGAATCAGAAACTCAACTTCCCAATCAAATGCTCAAGACATCAAAGTTAAAGAGTTCTAAGAAAAAGCTGAAAGGATAATTGAGCAGAAGCAGCTGGCATTTAACCACTTCCTGCTGGAGGACAACAGTGAGCATTCACTTTAACATGAAGGGAAGAGCAGACAATAGGATGTTGTAGTGAGACCATTTGAGGGGAGTCAGGAGGGGGACCCAGCACAAGCACTTAGACTGAGAGTAACAGAGTATTGACAGAAAGCTAAAAGCAGCTTCTGGGAGTACACCCCCCACCCCCATGTAAGTTAATTAATTGAGGGAAGGGTCGCTCATGCAAGAAAGGCAAGAGGGCTCCCTGGGTTGGACTGGCTGGTGTGTGATATGTGGCTCCCAGGGGCCACGGGTCCAATTTGGGGTCCTCCAGTCTTTTGAACCACCTCTCTAGCTGAGATGACTCCATCTTTAAGAATTACAGATTCAATAAGCAGAAACGGAAAGTGAAAATCATTTAAAAATTAGAATTTAAACCATAAGTATAATTGCTACTAACCTATTTTCTGAAAACAGTAGTCTATATCTAGACTCTAGATTTAACATATTTGTGAATTTTCACACGACCTTTATTTACATTCATGATACACCTAAAATGGGGGTTAATATGTGAACTATTAAATAAATTTGTTTACAATGCCCATATTTGTTGATAAATTGATATAAAACTATATCCCCAAATCTCAATGGTTATACTTGTTTTTCACCATTTCACAAACAGAAATGTGGACTCTGAGTTAAGGTAGTCTGGTTTCAGATTCTACTTGGATCATGGACAAAGTCACTTGCCAGAATGCTACTTTCTTCAGCTGTAATATGATGATGGTAATAATAATAATAATAATACCTAACTTATAATGTCACTGTGGTAATTAAAAAGTCTTATTCCATGCTCAGTAGTAAGTAACTCAAAAGTAATAAGGAGTGAGGGTAAACATTATACTTCTTAGAAAACATTAAGCAGTAACAGAATAGCTTACTTTAGAGTAGAAGCAAGTTCTAAAGATAGCATGTAAGAAAAAACAAGTATGACACTTGTAGTGCAAATTTCAGTGTATGACATAACTAAAAATCAGCATATTGACGCTATTAATACAATTTCATGTGAAAATTACACATACTAACTTACATATCAAAGATTTAATAATACAGAAACGACCAAATATTGGCAAGAACCTAGTTTTAAATATTCCTTTCTATATCATGGAGGCAATTAGTTTGAATTTCAGTTTTCTTAATTCTGTATTCAATCACTTTCAATATTGATCAATGTAAGAACATTATCATTAAATGCAAATAACTCATAAGTACAGATTCATAACATATAAAGGTATGATATGCACTGGGCAAAAAAAAAAAACTTTAACTTACAAGTTCTGTTAAATACCTGAGATGACCAATTTCTTCTGGAAGTGAGACCAATTTGTTATTGCTAGCAATTAAGACTTTCAATGGTAAATTACACAAGTGTATTGGCAATGTTGATAGCTGGTTCCGACTAAACGAGTAAGTATAAAAAGAAAAGTGTCAAGGAACACCACTGAAGAAACTTACCCTTTTTCACGTTCTATACAGGAAAGCAAAATAGTCATTCCCGGAACAAACAGCAAAATTAGAGTTCTAACCTTCGTGCCCCACTGACAATCTTTGTTTTAGGCAACGCACTGAATTTATCTGTATCCTGTGCACATTAAACATCTATATCTCTAACAACTTAAGGATTTTAAAACCAGATTTTATTTAATAGAGCTCTTGAGTCATAAAACACCTTTATGAATAATGAAATACTATGAAAACACATTATTTTAGTAAAAAAATATAGTTAAAAAATTGGATAGTGAGGGCCAGAGAAGACAGCTCAGAGGGTTGGAACAAAAAGGGCCCTTCCTGGAAGTGTGTGGTGTCAACCCAGGTTTGATCTCCACCACCCCTAGGTTCCCTGACCCCCATCAGAAGTGACCCCTGAGCACAGAGCCAGGAGTAAGCCCTGAGCATCACTGGGTGTGGCTCAAAATCCAAAAAAAGAATCTTTAAAAAGGAAGACTTATAAGAGTATTTGTAATCTATTTTATTACAATGGGCTAGAGCGATAGCACAGCGGTAGGGCATTTGCCTTGCACACAGCCAACATGGCTGACCCGAGTTCGATTCCTCCGCCCCTCTCGGAGAGCCCGGCAAGCTACCGAGAGTATCTCGCCTGCTCGGCAAAGCCTGGCAAGCTACCCATGATGTATTCGATATGCCAAATACAGTAACAAAAAGTCTCACAATGGAGACGTTACTGGACCCGCTCGAGAAAATCGATGAACAACGGGAGGACTGTGACTGACTGTGACTTTATTACAATACTATAGCCAAATATACCTACATGATGCTAACATACTTCTATGAAATATAAGTGACAGGCTGAAAATTTAAATAATCACAGCAACTGGGGTAGCAATAAATTTTTATTTATACAATGAAGATGCAAATCAAAACTAAAAGTACTAAAGCTATATATACACACACACACACACACACAGACACACACACATATATATACACACACACATATGTATGGACAGACACAAATATTCTTAGGACAAAAACATCTTAAAATTTTCTTTATATAGTTAACTCAGTCCATTGAGTCAATTTCCTCTCTACTTTCAAAACCTTTTCTTGCTGAGCCTTTAAAACTTTTGAATATAATAAAAACCTATTCCTAGATCTTAAGATAAATAAACATCAGGGATATGACTCAAGTGGTGAAGCACAAATTTTGCATACTTAAGGCCCTGGGTTTGATCCCAACACTGTATGTTCCATGTTCAGCCCCTAACAATGCCAGTAGCCCCCGAACACTGCAGAGGCGAGTGAGACAGCACTGTGGGAAGGACGCTTGCCAGGCATGCAGCTGACCCGCTTTCAATCCCCAACCTGGGTTTGATTCCTGAGCTCTAGGAGGGATTCCTTAGTACAGAGCAGGACCAAGTCCTAGGGGTTAGGGCCTAAGCTCAGTCTAAAGACCTAAAAAGCAAAACAAAACTAAACCAGGCCAGCAAGACAGCAAAGACGACGAAGGAAAAACCCTCAAAGCTTAATCCCTAGCATTGCATGGTCCCCAGAGCACTTTTGGGGGTGATCACTGAGCACAGAATTGAGAGTAGCCGCTGAACGATGCCACAGTGTCCCAAACAAACAAAAACAAAATGACAGCAGACAGCTTCCTTGGACTGCTCTGCATATAGACACCAGAGACCATCCCAGCACCACACGCCCTGACAGGACCACTGAGAGCCGGAGTGGCTTCGGAGGACTCCCAGGGATGGCCCGAACAAAACAACCAGTCAAGAAAACACAAATCCTGAAAGGCTGACAAAAACGAAGGAGATCATTCATAATTACATAACTCAGACAAAACATTCTGGTGTTAAATGTTTTACAACATTTATATTTTCCTAGTTGGACATTTATTAACTTTTACAATGAAATTTTAAGAAGAGTTCTTGTAAGATGTGAAAATAGATAAGCTGAGTAAATACAATATACAAAAATACCTAATCACAATGATCAAACCACATAATTTCAGATTTATTTCTCCTCAATGAAGTTTATTTTAATAGGTAGTACCACTGCTACAAGCACATTAAGTTAAAGATCAGTGGGATTTGTTACTTACTGCAAATACAAAGACAAACGAAGAAACTATTGAGACACAGAAAAATTCTGTTAATATAGTCTAAACATGTATGCTGTTCTGTTTTCTGTTTTGTTTGTTTTTAGCTTTTCTGGGGCACAGTGGCGATGCTCAGGGGTTACATATGGTGCTGGGGGATCATATGGGGTGCCCCGGGTTGCCCACGTGCAAGGCAAATGCCATGCCTGCTGTATTATCGTTCTAGCCCCCAAATCCATTCTGTCTGTCTGTCCTCCCGTTGTTCATCGATTTGCTCAAGCGGGCCCAGTAACGTCTCCATTGTGAGACTTCTTGTTACTGTGTTTGGCATACTGCATACTCTCGGTAGCTTGCCGGGCTCTCCGAGAGGGGCGGAGGAATCGAACCCGGCTCGGCCGGGCTGGCTGTGCGCAAGGCAAACACCCAAATCCATATATCGTTGATATGAACAGATAATGTAGATTTTACTGGAAGAGGGAAATACCCCAAAACCACAAAAAAGGCTCTGGAGAGATAACTCAACTGCTGAATGCATGCTTTGGATGCAGGAGGTATGGGTTGAAGCCCCGTGGTCCCCGAGCTCCACTGGGAGCTGGAACTTAAGAACCACAGACCCCAAGCAAACAAACAAAACTCAAATGAACAAAGCAAAAAATAAAAAAAACCAATATCCTTACCTAATATTTAAGAATGTTAGCGCTTGCAGGTTTAGAATTGCTTCTGGTATATTCCGAATACAATTTTGGTATAAATTGAGATTCTCCAGGGAGACAAAGTGACATGCTTCTATGGGAATTTCTGAGAGGCGATTTCGTGATAAATCTGAAAGAATAAACAAATTAAAAACCAACACTCAGAATTTAGTGGAATTTCAAATAAGCAGGTATCATGATTGTTTGAACTCTTCAGACCATTGCTTTTATTTTTACAAAAAGATAATCTAGAATTCTATGCATCATACCAGAACAAAACATTACTAAAGGGATGGAACCTGAATCTAATCAAGCTTTTGGATCAAATACAAGTTTTCGAGATATGACAAGACAAAGAAATGTGATGAGACACAGTTTCATTATCCACTGAAACTGAACAGAGATTCATTTGCTCACTACTATTTTCTATCTTATACCCTCTTAAATAAGTCAATGAATTTTATCAGATTTTAGGCCACAACGATCAGTTCTGGTGAAGCTTGGGGGACCATATGGAGTCAGGGGTCAAATCCAGGTCTGCATTTAAGGCAAAGACCCAGACCTTCTGCCCTATTTTATCTTTCGGTAGGAGTACTTTACTGAGCACTTTCCTTAAACCAAGAACCTGAATTACTATAAATTTATAAGTATCTTGCTTCTGCCATAATGACTAATATTTTAGCTATGTATAAATAGGTAGTTACTTTCTCAGGAGTATACAGATGTTATTTTATTAATTTCTAGCTTTCAGAAGAGGTATACGGCTTGTCAATATTTTTCCTTTATAAGCACCTTGTTCTTCATCTCACAACCTCCTTTAACCAGAGGAATTCTCCTTCATTCAGTTTTTCCATCTATTTCCCATTTGTTTTTTCCTTTCTGAGTATAATTTTTGTTTTAATATGCTATTCTACTTAAGTTTTCCAGACAACTAATTTGAACTCAACCATAATCATTCTCTCCATAAATATATACAAAAGTTTTCTCCCTCTCAGTTTTTAATTTTAAATGTGATCAGAAGAATTCCATAAGTTTCTTGAGACTCTCAGGAGAATCTGTCTTGTTTAGCATGCCATGTATCTCTTCGGACAGACCCTTTCTGCAGGCAGGTGCTCTGGATGGGCTCTCTGCTCACTCCGCCAGCTCCTGGTCAGCCTCACCCCAGACTGACGTCAGGCTGTGGAATAGCCCCCTGTGCGAGCTGCACCGAGCAGGAGAGCAACACGGTGAACGAAGCTTCCCCTCTGGAAACAGCTTCGAGAATTTTAACCTTTGCATAACTGTCACACGCATTTTTGCCTCTGTGTTTCATTTGGACGTTAGTATATAACACAGGCCTACGTGCTCTCCACAGGTTGCTTCAGCCTGTGAACCTCAGAGCTTCTTCATTCTGAAATGACAGTGATGAAAGTTCGTGAGGCAGACAAACTGGGTCCTCATACTGTGTCCAGGAAACAAGTCACTAAGTACTTAAAGTGAAAAATGTCCTATAGAATCATACTGTAGATAACATCTTAAATGTAGCAAGAATTATTTGTATAAAGCCCTATTTAGCTTACCGGCCTATTGGGGCTGGAGAGAGTATAGTGGGTCAGGAGTTTGCCTCACGTGTGGTCAACCTGGGTGCAAGCCCTAGCATGGCATATATCTCTGGGTATAGAAATATATATATATATATAAATATATACACACACACACACACACATATATTTATGCAGGAGTACTGCTATTTATTCAGCCACTGATTAGCTGATTGAATTGGGCATGAATTCCACCCTCTTATAATTCTTAATGTACAGCCTATTTTATTCCCAATAATTTTATATTCTTTGAAATCTCTTCTTTTGATTGGTTTGATTGATCCACTTTAATGTGGTTTCATTAATACTTAGGGCTGGAGCGATAGCACAGCGGTAGGGCGTTCGCCTTACAAGCGGCCAACATGGCCGACCTGAGTTCGAACACTATCTATACTTGTTAAATTTAATACTTAGCTACCTGTTAACTAAGAGCCAACAATATAAAACACAATTTTTGGGCTGGAGCGATAGCACAGTGGGTAGGGCGTTTGCCTTGCACGCAGCCAACACGGCTGACCCGAGTTCGATTCCTCCGTCCCTCTCGGAGAGCCCGGCAAGCTACCGAGAGTATCTCGCCCGCACGGCAGAGCCTGGCAAGCTCCCCGTGACGTGTTAGATATGCCAGACACAGTAACAACAAAGTCTCCAATGGAGACGTTACTGGGCCCGCTCGAGCAAATAGATGAACAACGGGAGGACACTGACAGATTAATACTTAATACTTCTGCATAATATTTCAGCTTCACTTAAGTGTGGGTAGGACTTGTGACTTTGCCTCTGACCAAAATAATACTACAAAGATGAATCACTCTGGCATTTATATCTGTGTATCTTACTAGCTCTATACTAATTGTCTTTTTCTTTCCTTTTTAAACTTTTGGTGTCAGGGTTGAACCCAGGATCTATTACATACAAAGCATGCATGCACTCTATACTGAGCTAATCTCTAGTTCCTGGCCTTTTGTTTGACTGTTTTTAGTTTGGGTGTCACACCCGGCAGTGCTCAGGACTTACTCATGGCTCTGTGCTCTGGCATCAGTATTAGAAGCTGCAGGGGACCCCATGGGGTGCCAGGGATCAAACGCAGGCGGGCTGCTCGAAAGGAAAGCACCCTGCCTTCTGTACTCAGGGATAGAGAGTGGGGCTATGATTCCGCAACTGCATGTGCTATGGGGATTTGAAACAGGGTTGGTACCGATCAAGGCCGGGGCCTTACCTCCTGTATTCCTAGCCCCACAGTTGGCTTTGTTTCCTGCTTTGTTTGGGGACCCACACCTGCTAGTGCTCAGGGCTCTCTGCTGTCTGGCTCTACACTTGGTAGGGCGCAGAGAAGGACTGAACCCAGGTCAAACTGTGTGCTCAGCAAGAACCCTACCCACGCTGCTGTTCTAAGAGGCCCTCAGTCAAGAACACTACAGCAGCAAGAAACGGATTCTGCATCCGGGTGGGAACATCTGGTTGACACCTTGATGAGAAAGCTTTGCAGCATATCTGGTTAAGGTGTTCCTGGGCTCCAAACCAAAGTTACCATGAAATTTTTGTTCTTTCAAGACCACACAGTAATTTACTGCCTTGTGAAATCCTTGAAATCACAAAGTTTGTGGTTATCTGATAAACAGCACAAAAAAGTACACTGTCAGTACTTCTACAAAATTCCCCTTTCTACTCTTAATTTTCCTTATATCTGTTTTCAAGACAATGTGATTTACAGAGCCGTTCACAATAAGGTTATATCTGATATGCAATGTTCCAACACCAATCCTACCACAATGTCCCTTTCCATCCACCAATGTCCCTGGGTTCTCTCCCACCTCCTCACCTGTCCCCTTGGCAGACATATAACAAGTTTATTTCATGTTATCTTTCCATCTTTCTATTCTTTAACTTGACCTTTCTTATTTTGAATGTTATTTTTAATTTAACCATTCAAGTTCTAACAGGCAAAAAAGACAAAAGTATTCACCACACATCTACCTGATGTGGAGATTTTCATTTAAATGCAGCGTACTCCCTCACCCGCCGCCAACGGCCTGCCTTGCCACCGCCCCACAGAAATACTTCGATTATAGCAGTCCTTCTCCAGATCAGACCAGTGTCCAGGCCACTGGCACCTCATCTCACTCAGGCCTATGCCAAAGATGTCAAATTTGGTGCAGATGCCCAGACCTTAGTGCATCAAGGTATAGACCTTTTAGCTGATGTCGTAGCTGTTACTATGGGGCCAAAGGGAAGAACAGTGATTACTGAAAAGAGGTGGGGAAGTCACAAAGTAACCAAAGACACTGTGACTGTTGCTAAGTCCATTGATTTAAAGGATAACTATAAAAATACTGATGCCAAACTTGTTCAAGATGTTGCCAATAACAAATGAAGAAGCAGGGATGGTACCACTACTGCTACTGTATTGGCATGGTCAATTGTCAAGGAGGGCTTCGAAAACATTAGCAAAGGTGCTAATCTGGTGGAAATCAGAAGAGGTGTGATGCTAGCTATAGATGCAGTAATTGCTGAACTTAAAAAGCAGTCTAAACCAGGGACAACTCCTGAAGAAATTGCTCAGGTTGCTACTATTTCTGCTAATGGAGACAAAGAAATTGGCACCATCATTTCTGATGTAATGAAGAAAGCTGGAAGGAAGGGTGCCATAACAGTAAAGGATAGAAAAACGCTGAGTGATGAATGAGAAATTATTGAAGGGATGAAGTTTGATCGAGATTATAGTTCGCTGTATTTTATTAATACTTCAAAAGGTCAGAAATGTGAATTCCAAGATGCCTATGTTCTGCTAAGTGGAAACAAAATTTCTAGCATTCAGTCCATTGTACCTGCTCTTGAAATTGCCAATGCTCACTGGAAGCCCTTGGTCATAATTGCTGAAGATGTTGATGGAGAAGCTTTGAGTACACTTGTTTTAAATAGGTTAAAGTGGGTCTTCAAGTTGTAGCAGTCAAAGCTCCAGGTTTTGGCGTCAACAGGAAGAACCAGCTTAAAGATATGGCTATTGCTACTGGTGGCGCTGTATTTGAAGAACTATGAATCTTGAGGATGTTCAGCCGCATGACTTAGGAAAAGTTGGAGAGGTCATTGGAACCAAAGATGATGCCATGCTCTTGAAAGAAAAAGGTGACAAGGCTCAAACTGAAAAACGTAATCAAGAAATCATCAAGCAGTTGGATATTACAACCAGTGAATATGAAAAGGAAAAACTGAATGAATGCTTGGCAAAACTCTCAGATGGTGTGGCTGTGCTAAAAGTTGGTGGGACAAGTGATGTTGACGTGAATGAAAAGAAGACCGAGTTACAGATGACCTCAATGCTACACGAGCTGCTGTTGATGAAGGCATTGTTCTGGGAGGGAGTTGTGCTCTGCTTCAGTGCATTTCAGCCTTAGACTCATTAACACCTGCTAATGAAGATCAGAAAATTGGCATAGACATTATTAAAAGAATACTCAAGACTCCTGCAATGACCATTGCTAAGAACGCAGGTTCACTGACTGTTGAGAAGATTTTACAGAGTTCCTCAGAAGCTGGTTATGATACTATGGTTGGAGATTTTGTGAATATGGTAGAAAAAGGAATCATTGATCCAACAAAGGTTGTAAGAACTGCTTTACTGGATGCTGCTGAAGTAGCCCTTCTGTTAACTACAGCAGAAGTTATAGTAAGTGAAATTCCTAAAGAAGAAAAGGACCCTGGGATGGCTGAAATGGGTAGAATGGGAGGAGGTAAGGGAGGTGGCATGTTCTGTTCGTAAAATAGTGCTTTACCATTATTAATGAACTGTGAGAGAAGCTCAAGGCAGGTGCTCCTCACCTATAATTTCAGAGAAGTCAGTTGAAAGAAAAAAAAAACTGAAGAAAAGGCTGGCTGATGTTTTAAGAAAATCGCTATAATCATCAGTTACTGATTTCAGCTGACAACATATAATGGTTTACTGCTGTCATTGTCCATGCCTACAGATAATTTATTTTGTATTTTTGAATAAAAAGACATTTGTACAGTCCTGATGACTGAGTACAAGAGTCATATACCCAATGTACTGCTTTCAACTTAAATCACGAGGCATTTTTACTACTGTTCTGTTAAACTCAGGATTTTAGTGCTTGCCATCAACAGATGAGAAGTTAAGAAGCGGCCTTTCTGTGGAATGTAAGAATAATTGTGTACAATGTAGAAAACTATCCAATTATGTGACAACCTTTGTGTAACAAAAAATTGTTTCAAGTTAAAATGTAAATTAAATGCTTTGAAATTGTATCAAGTTTTTCTATAGGGGAAAAATATTCCTTAGCCTTAGAGAACTAACTTTACATAATAATAATGGTAAGTCTTAATTCTGAACTCATCCTAGAATCTTTCTTTTGACCTTAAATGCAAATAGTAAATAGAATAAGCCCAAGTGTATCTTGATCCATCCATTTTCCAAATCTTTTGTCACTGTCTCAAATCTAACAATATATGAAAGATTACTCCATATACAACAAGAGGCAAAAAGGCAAGCATAAAACCAACTTTATAAGGTAGAAAGCAAGACAGCAACAACAGGTAACAAAAGCTTTTAGACTCCAGCGTGTAAAACTATACAGTAAAACACATCAGAGTACAAAAGGGTATTTAAAAATCGATGGCCTGGAAAGATGGCTTCCAAGAAGGCTCTAGTACCAGCAGAGCAAGTGCAAGGCAGTCAGTGAAACCCCAGTGCCTCACACACTGAGGAATTCAGCCACCTGCCACCTGTGAGTTCCTGCTCCCAACAATGTGCATGGGTGGAGAAACTGTGTTAAGTGTTAAGTAGAGAATTAGCTCGACATGGGCTGGAGCGATAGCACAGCGGGTAGGGCGTTCGCCTTACAAGCGGCCAACATGGCCGACCCGAGTTCGATTCCTCCGCCCCTCTCGGAGAGCCCGGCAAGCTACCGAGAGTATTCGATATGCCAGACACAGTAACAACAAAGTCTCCAATGGAGACGTTACTGGGCCCGCTCCAGCAAATCGACGATCAACGGGAGGGCCTTTACCTTTACCTTTACCTTACTATTATTAATGCTTAAAGTCATAATTATGTTTATTTTTAATTTCAATTTTTTAGAATTATGTTAACTTTAAAGGGAGAAAGAGAAACACTATTATTTCTCATTTATATACATATATATAAGTAAATAAAACCGAAACAAAATCTAAGACTGAAAGAACAAAAGAGTGTTTAGGAGAGAGAAAGGAAAGCAGATAAACTGGATAAAAGGGAGTTAGTCAATTGTATGGGAATGAATGGAAATTAACTTTGAATGAACAGACGGTACTATATACAGAAACTAGTTTATAATGAGGCATGCCTGAAATTTATTATAAACCAAAGTCACTTCAATAAAAATTTTAAAATACATCTGGCAACATACATTTCATACACAAATATTTTAGATATGTATATCTGATGGTCTCTGGTCATCAAAAAAAAATAGTATATTTGGTATCCAGTCCTGTTTCCCTTGTCCTTTTTTGTTTTTGCAATGTTGACTATTCAACTCAGGGTCTCACATGCAGTGCTCTGCCATTGAGCGATACCCCCAGACCCAGTATACCATACTTTCAAGAGATGGGATGGGGAGGATGGAGAGGGGAAGGGATACTGGGATCAGTGGTGGGCACTGGTGCAGGGATGGGTGTTCGATCACTGTATAACTGAAACCCAAACACAAAAATTTTTAACTCTACAATTGTACCTCATGGTGTTTCACTAATAAAAATTTTTTTAAAAAGTATAGAAAACATTTATCTTAAGATTTAGTGTTCACTTCACCACATAGACTGAAATTGGACTGCTGCAGTAGCATGGACACACACATTAGTGATGCATTCTGCATCTTAAAAACATGAGTGAAAAGGAAAAAATTGTATTAGATGTTTAAAATAGTATTCTAATCTTTCAGTGAGGTCACACTGAAAGATTATTATATTTTTGTATCACTAAAGTAATCTTCTCCGCACATGCAAATAACCCTAGTACCTGTCACACAAGCCTGAGAAGTTTTCATCTCTCTGCCAGTCTAGTAGGTCCCAGGGAGTTCTCAATTGAGATTTGCCAAGGACAGTAAAAAGTTACACACTGAAGAATGCACAATCTTGCCAGAAAGCCACTGAAAGGGCACTTATATGTGGCCTTGGTCTTTCCTTCTAATGTTGGTAATATAAACCACAAAGTTTAATACTCTTTGACATTACCCTTGGAGACATTATTCAGTTAATCAAAGCAGAAAAAGCCAAAAAAAAAAAAAAAAAGCCCGATTTAAAACATGAGAAAATTTTAATCTAAAAAATATACCATGCAAGCTTTATAATGAAAAAAAAATTTTTTTTTCTTTTTGGGTCACACCCGGCGATGCTCAGGGGTTACTCCTGGCTCATGCACTCAGGAATCACTCCTGGCGGTGCTCGGAGGACCATACGGGATGCTGGGAATCGAACCCGGGTCGGCCATGTTGGCTACGTGCAAGGCAAACGCCCTACCCGCTGTGCTATTGCAGCCCCTATAATGAAAATGTTTCAAGGCAGTTACCTGCAAATACCTAACTACACACCTTATAAAAAATTTTATCCTCAAATTAAACTTATTTCATAATGATTTATAATGGTATGATATAAAAGGCCTAAAAATAGCAAAATAAAAATAAAAATAAACCAAGTATTAGGAGAGGAGGTGCTAAGAATGATCACTCTAGGTTTGACAGTAACTATCTTCTGAGTCCCTATGTTAAGAGAGTGGAGGTTATGTCTGCTTTAATTCAACAATGTACTTGACTTTGAACAACAGACAATAGTTGCTTATGCTTGACCTCCTACAGTGTTTTATTTACTGCAGAGAATCTAGGGTTTTTATTTTATTCAATGGTTTATGATCTGCCATGTCCCAGACCTGACTAAGGATATTCCCCATAGGGAGAGTTCCTCTCTCTTTCTGACATGCCATCTTCATTTGGGGGAGCAATGCTTTATATTCCGGAGCAATATGTTCTAGGCTTATCTAGCAATTTCCTTGCCCCAATTCTAGAACCAGCTATTTCTTTCCTTTGTGTAATAGAAACTTCTGTGGCAAGTCAGATTTGTGAGTGAGCATGTGTGGGGGAGAGGGAGGGTGTCATAAGGAAAAATCCTCAACTCTGAGATACAGTTCAGGATGTGTAACAAAGGTCCTACAAGACACTAAGCCTTGAAACAGTCTATCTCACTGTAGCAGGGAAGCAGAACAAACTGGTACTGGGAGGCAGAGAGCTGCTGCAACAAAACAGTGGGTGCTGCCTTCAACTTACTTCCACAGGAGCCCTCTGGACCCCTCAAGAGGCTGCTGGGGGCAGTGGGAAAAACGCCCTTGAAGGCTGGAGGTTTTGCTCTGCAAAGTAACTGCAGCACTATATGCAGGGAGAAAGGGCACCCTACCAGATCTATTTCTCTTTATTTAGTTTAAATTTTTTTATTGTAATACCTTATGAATTTCAATAACAAATACCTGTGGCTAGCTAGTGAAACTTATATTAGCTATAAGTTAAAGATACCTGACAACAAAGATCATGACTAATTACTTTCATTTTGGTAGTGGGGTAGTTTGGAAAGTACAGCGGCAGTGTTCGGGGTAGCCCAGGCTCTGTGCTCAGGGAACGCTCGTAAGCAGCTCTGTCCCATGTGGTACCAGGGCTTTACCTGGGGTCAGCAGCATGCAAGGCAAACACCTTAACCACTTAAGGGACATCTCTCCAAATCTAACCTAAAATCTTAAATCTTTTTTTTCTCTTTGCTTTTTGGGTCACACCTAGCAATGCTCAGGGGTTATTCCTGGCTCTGCACTCAGGAATTACTCCTGGTGGTGCTCGGGGAACCATATGGGATGCTGGGAATTGAACCTGGGTTGTCTGCATGCAAGGCAAACACCCTACCCGCTGTGCTATTGCTCCAGCCCCAAAATCTTAAATCTTAATGATGAGAACGGGCATACATACACTTACAAACATATATACCTAAAATTTTCTGTTTTTTTCCCCTCTCACATTCTTAGCATCACTAAAACATAAATTTCCTTTTCAGAGAAATAATCCAGAGAAAATAAAAGATACTGACCAACTTAAGATGCTCTTGAATTACTTTGTGAGAAATGTACAATTCTGCCTGAAATAAATTTTAGTTCATGTAATATCAGTAACTTTTTTGGGGGGAGGGGGGAAATGAGGAGGTTTGGGCCACATCTGGCAGTGCTCAGGGCTCACTCCCTGGTTTGAGCTCAGCGATTACTCCTAACAGTGCTTGGAGAAGTATGAGGCAAAAAGAACTAAACCCAGTTTGGCTAGGCATAGGCAAGCATCCTACCCATTGTACTCGCCAGTCCCAGGAACGAAGATAGTAAGAATTTATAATAAGCATAAGCATCCTGAACTGTGACACAATTCTTATACAATTCTTTCATCCTGAAACAGGATCACCTAGTATTGCCAACAGCGTTTTAAAACCATAGCTTAAGAAGTAATAAGCAAAGAGGTCAAAATAAACAGTAAAAAAATTCAAAAAGAAATAAGAAAATCATACCCTATACAATCCAGGGAAAAAATCATCACTATCTTAAATGAGATAACAGAATCAGATTTCAGTCCCAGATTCATCATTTTTTAACTAACTTAATCTCTAGAACATTTCAGAACATTCTGCCTCCCTAGTACTTTCTATGAGATGCTTTCAATTATTTTACTTCTGCTTTGAGGGATGGGCAGGTCAGAAGCACACTAAGAGTTATTTGCTTTTCTAGCACTGATTAACACTTCAATAACTTCATGGTCTTATGGGCTAGGAGTGGCTGTTTCCTACTTTTATAGTATAAATAGAATCCAAAGACACAATAGAATGTTGCTTCGTAAACCTGAAAAAAGCATTTGGGAAAACATTTAACTGATAGAGCATTTCCTCCCTTGCTAATTTTCTAACTTTCTCTTTCTTTTTTGGGGCTGCAAAAGGACACAAGATCTGGAAAAAAGAATGTAATTATTTTACATAATATTGCTAACTTTTCATAAGGTGAGAAAAAGATCCATAATTTTTATAAAACAAAAACTTGTGAATAATAATAACATATCTCTGAAAAGAAAACTTTAAAACTTTAAATCCAAGGAGTTGTTTGAACAGCTTACATTATGCTCGTAAGGAGTCCGGTTCACTTGGCCCTTTCTTTCTGAGGTAGTCACCCTGCTACCATCAACATCCCCAACCTCCCCAGAGTTGCTGAAAGCACCTTTTTTCCTACTGAAAACCAATCCCATTCCCCATCCCCCGCCCACTCCATGGCCACAGGCATACTCTGCAGTGAGGCGGCTGCTCAGAAGAACCCAAAGCAGTGACCAGTCACCACAGATGCTGAAGCTAAGCTTTTCCTCAGACCACACAGCCCCTCCCCTCCTAACTAACTGAGAGCAGTTCTCAGCTCTCCCATGGGTCACCAGCGCCCTAGGGAGGGAGCGAAGCAAAGGGATCACGGCTCAGGTGGTCGGGAAAGTGGGCATCTGCAGCTCTCATCCTGCTCTCCCCACAAGTAAGAGAAAAGAAGATGATGGGGCTGCCAGAGGCAACACCCAAAAGCCCACAGGAAAGCAACTGCGGAGCACAGCGGGCGGGTGAGGGTGGGCTTGCCCCCAGGAGGGCAAAAGGTGGAAAAGACAAGCACGGCTGCTATGTCAGCTAGCGTCTCCCATGGCCAACTGTATGATCCTTCTGCAAGCAGGCATACACGGAGGCTTCACCCCACAAGGAAACATCCATCACTGGGAAAGGAACTGCTTTCAGCGAGCCCCAAGAAGCAGAGACTCACAAAATGCTGAATACGCTGAGCATATGAAGGTTGAAGGATGAAATGGCTGGTACTTCCAGCACATTACAATACATTTGCTTACAGAGTCACACTTGCCTGCTTCGAGACAATTTACAATTGCCATGGCAACCCCTGCACATGAGCAACCAGGTCAGAATCTGGGATGGACCGTGACTCCAGAAAATCTCTACCCCTCATTCTTCCTTCTTCCCTGGAAAATCATGACTATTCCACCCCTAATTAATCTGTACTATTCTTATATAACTGACAGCATGAGTAAAAGCAGTGCTATTCTTTCTGGAATAGCCATGCTGGCACTCTTAAGAGTGTGTGCTATTCGTTTTGGTAAACTGAGGACATGGCTGCTTACTCTGAGTATGTCTGCATTCCGATTCTCAAGTGTATATTACTCTTTGGTAAATCATTGCTATTCTTTAAAAGAGGTGTATGCAGTCAAGGATGTAGCTCAGTGGTAAAATACATGCTTTGAACAAAGTCCTAGGTTCAATTCAATTACACAACCCGGAACTTGTCTAAGCTCTCAAATGACTCTCCCACGGGCTTCTATTCATCCACTGCGGTAACTGCCACACAGCACTGGGCCCGGATTACGGTTTACGGTCATTGAGACTAAGAGCTTTGTCAAACTAACTCGTTAGGATTAAGTAAACTCAGTGTGCTACATTGAACAATTCATGCTGACAAGACTCTAACTATTCTGTCTTTTATTAAAAATTAGGAAGTAACAGCTAAACATCTTTTTTTTCCCCTCTCCAGTGCTAGCACTCGACCACTGGTCACATTCCTGGTTCCAGAAAATGAATCATTATTTATTATCTAAATAAAGGGTTTATTAATTAAATATGTGGGCCCCAGCAAGGAATTATAAGAATTTCCAATAGAGGAAATATTGTAGGAGACACACCTATAGATTAGGTCAGCTTACATACAAACAATGCTGCAGAATAGTTAAAAATAAAATGTGGGGAAGGGAGACAGCACAAGGGCTGGGCACATACCTAGCACAGCCCGAGCACACATGTAGAGGCCCTCACATTGAACTGCCCTGGTGGCTGAATGTCACCAGGAACGGCTCCGTCCACTCAGAGCACATTTTTAAAACAATCCTTTCAGAAGTAGTATGTTGACTAAGAATCATGTTTTTTGGTTTTGTTTAAAAAGCTCTTCACTGGTCTTTAGCAGGAAGCACATCCCAAGGCGGGAGGGGGGGGGGCAGAGAGAGAGCGGTTACTACTTCATAAAGGCACTGGTGGAGGGATGTCTTATGCATAAACAGTACCAAAAAGTAAAACATCTTTTAAAAGCTCCTAAAACTCAACAACAAAAATTTGGCAAAATATCTGAAGAGACACTTCAAAGAAGAGAAAGAAACAATGAATACACAGAGAGACATTCAATGCCACTATTCATTACGGAAATACAAATTAAAACCACAGTAAGTTATCACCTTTACATCTATTAGGATGGCTAGCATTTAGAAAGAGAAGAAAACCAGGGCCAGAGTGATAGAACATCGGGTAGGGTGTTGGCTCTGCACCTGGCCGACCAAGGCTCGATCCAAGGCATTCCATATGGTCCCCTGAGGCAGGAGCAACCCTGACTAGAGAGATCATACAAATAATTGAGAAGAAAACAAGTACTGGTATGGCTATGGGTGAGCTGCACTCTTGTGTACTGCTGCTAAGAATGTAAATGTTTAGTACAGCTGACATATAAAAGAGTTTGGCAACTCTTAAAAAATTAAGCATAATATTATGTGGATGAAAGTAGACATTATGCAGATATTTCACAGATATCTGTGAAACAGATAAGACACAAAAATTACTGCATAATTCCACTTACATGAGGTGCTTAAAATTGTTAAAATTCACAGAGTGAGCAAAGAGGATCTGAAGTGAGCAAGGAACAGGAAGGTAGAGCTGAGTGGCCACTGAATTCCAGCGTGGGAAGGTGGGACAGCTCTGAAGATGGACAGTGGGGCACGCACAGGAACAGGAATGTCATGCCTTGGACTGTGCATTTAAAGATGTAAATTTTGCTATGTATATCTTACCACAGTAAGAAAAAAAACAAATATAGTTCTCAAAGTAAAAAAAAATTATCATAATATGCTTTTCTAGTGATAAATGCTTTTAAAAATTCTCAGGGCTTGAGAGGGCTGGAGCGACAGTACAGCAGGTAGGGCATATGCGTTGTACACAGCCAATCCAGGTTCAATCCCACCACCAGGAGTAATTCCTGGGTGCAGAGACAGAGTGACCCCTGAGCATGATCAAGTGTGGCCCCCAAAACAAAAATTCTCTCAAGGATTGGGGCCAGTGAAATAATACAGCAGGTAGGATGCCTGCTTTGTACAGGTTTAAAATCTCTGGCACCCCACGTGGTTCCCCCAAGCACACCAGGAATAATTCCTGGGTGGAGAGCCAGGAGCAACTCCAGTGGGCATGGCCCCCAAAACAACAAAAGTCGCTCTGAGGAGAGCTCAAGTGTAGAGCACGTGGCCAGCATATGCGGGGCTGAGTGTGGGCCCCAGGATGTGGCTAGCATGGGCAAGGCTGAGTGTGAGCCCCAGGACGTGGCTAGCATGTATGGGGTTGAGTGTGAGCGCCTGCACGTGGCTAGCATGAGAAAGGCTGAGTGTGAACCGCAGCACATGGCTAGCATGTGAGGGGCTGAGTGTGAGCCCCAGCAAGTGGCTAGCATGTGAGGGGCTGAGTGTGAGCCCCAGCAAGTGGCTAGCATGTGAGGGGCTGAGTGTGAGCCCCAGCAAGTGGCTAGCATGTGTGGAAAGGCGGAGTGTAAGCCCCAGTATGTGGCTAGCATGTGTGGGGCTGAGTACGAGCCCCAGCAAGTGGCTAGCACGGGAAAGGGCTGAGTCCCATGTGTGGGGCTGAGTGTGAGCTGTGCAGAGAGAAGTCCCCGAGCACCACGGGTCCAAGCACAGCTGATGTCAAGATGGTTGGGGAAGCTGGTGGTGGCTTGGCGTCCTACACACTGATTGCCCCTAAAAAAAAAGAAAATCCTTCCTAAAATTATGTACTTTTCAGGAATATGGCCCAAGTGGAACAACACTTCCTTGCTTTGCAGGCATGAGGCTACAGATCAATAGGGGCACTTGGTGATCTGCATCACAATGACTGTGCCACCTCTGTGCCTGGCTGCCCCAGAGCACCCAGACCATAGCTGTGAGTCCCACCACCACCAGGTGTGTGGGACCCACGGTCACTAGGACAGTACAGTGAACAACTGTAATCAAATCAAATATAGGAATCAAATCAAAACACAGAATTTTCTATCAGTTGCATCTTCTGTCAACAAAAAACCTCAGTAATACCAAAGAAAAATTACAGAAATAAAAATTATTAAATATTTTGGAATTCAAAAATTAGTCTTACAACTGTGCAACAAAGAACGTCCACCATTTATGAATTTCTCCCCTTCCTAATTTTATTTTTCTTTCCCAGAAAGAAAAAACTTTTACTATTTCTTTCTATTCAATTATGTAATCAGTATAGCAGAACTTATTTCTTTAAATCTCTAGAGCAAAGTCAGGAAAACCTAAGAACATTCCAGGCCAAATACAAATCAATGTTTTCAACAGTACGGCATTTACTAAGAAATGCTAGTCAAAAGTCTTATGTTCTTCTAATAACTCCTCCAGGCCATCCCACGCAATGACATCACTTGTACCAAATAAAACCCATTATCACTCTCCACACAGGCAGTACTATCACTTTCTAAAGTCACTAAGATTTTTTAAAAAACCTAAGAGTATGACAAATACTCTTTTTTATGGGGAGGTGGGGGAGGGGTGACAGAAAGATGTAAGGGGAAAGAAAGACGTACACACTTGAGAGAGAACACAGGCTTCTCCGGGGTGGCAAGAAACAGAGACACAGGCAAGCGAGAACACAGGCCTCAGAACAAGCTAGGGCAAATATTCTGGGCAATATAAGCTTTAAAGGCATAAGAATACCACTTAACGTATAAATAAGCGGCAAATACAAACTATTAAAAACTAAAAAATAGGTATCTAATATAAAATAACTAAAAAAGAAAATGAAAAAAATATTAAAGGTCAAATCCATAAAAATTATATTAAGAAAATCATTTTAAAATTTAATACCTATTTAACAAACCACAATGTCACTGACATCCCACCATTAAGGAGAAAGAATAGTAACAGATGCCCATTAAATGAAGACAGGGTAATGACTAATGACAGCTGTAATACTTTTGAAACAATCTCTTCAGATTTGTCGCCTGAAAAAAATACTATTTTTTCCAAATCCTGTTTTCAACTCCTGTATCATTTCAGTAAAGATCCTGTTGAGAGCAAGTGCAATAAAAACTCTCGTTTCAATTATTAATGTAAATTACGTTTCCTAAAGAGATCACAAATAAGATTATATAGATTTCTTTCTAAATACACTGCTTCTACATTAATTTTTTCTTTTAAAATTGTCCTTAAGATTCCATTAAAAAAATTAAACAATTTTTGAAAAAACAGCACGCAGCACTGTAGCACTGTCCTCCCGTTGCTCACTGACTTGCTCGAGCGGGCACCAGTAATGTCTAACAACAAATTGTGAGATTTGTTACTGTTTTTGGCATATCGAACACGCCACAGGTAGCGTGCCAGGCTTTGCCACGTGGGTGAGACACACTTGGTAGCTTGCTGCTCTCCTAGACAGGCGGCAGAATCGAATCCAGGTTGGCATCGCACAAGGCAAACGCCCTACCCGCTGTGCTATCTCTCCAGACGTAATCGAAAACCTAAAAATAGCCAAAACAATTGGTGTGCACACACACTCACACACTCTCACACATCTGATCTCTCTAGCAAAGGATGGATAAGACAAGAGAAACTTAAAACTAAAAAGTTTTATTTGTATTTATTTACTGGGGTATTTTCCTGCCACCTCTGGCAGTGCTCATTGGCTATTTCTTAGCTTTGTGCTCAGAGGTTAAAACTACAATTTTGTTTCTAGGGCTACCCTCAGCAATTCTCAGGGCTTATTCCTGGCAGGGGTCTGGAGACATTATGTGGTGCTCAGGGCCAGGGTTGGCTGTGTACATGGCAAGCGCCCCCCCACCCCCATTTCTTCAGTCCCAAAAAGAACACTTCTATATTACAACTGTTACTCTGCAGACAAACACATCAGAAAGAAAAGCAGTAGCTTTTCTTATTCACAAAGACTGAATAAGCTTCTACCAAGGCCAGACTGTAACTGTGTAGGTGGGCAGTTTCTACCTAGTTCTTGCTGATGCAGTATTCAGAAAGCCAAGGAAGGGCCAGGACTTTTATTCCAGCTAGAAGCGGTTCTGTGGCTCCCCTTCCCTGGTGCACGGTCAGTGGAGACCTCCAGGGAGATGCACTTCTACCCTACCAGCCAGGGGTCGAGCAGTCAGAATCTGGCCAGTAAGCAGACGGACAGAGTTAGCCAGCAAAGACAAACGGCACATCCTTGAAAAAAATCTCCTGATTCTTTAGAAGGAGAAAATAATGGGAAGTATGCTGGGTATGTACCCAAAACGGCAAGGATTGAAACTTTCAAAAAAAATTTCAAAGTGTCAATCTCATGGCAATTTTTAGGGGTTTGCGTTGAGTATAAAGACTCAGATCATCACGACTGTGTTGTTACTGAAGGAAGAGGGAGAAGTGCTACCACAGCATTTACCTTCTGAAAGAAGCAAGTGTTTCTTTTTTAGAGGGATCACACCTGGCAGAGCTCCCAGTTGGGGGGGAGAGCTCAGGAAATCGCTTCAGGCAGTGCTCAGGGATTGAATGTGACTGACTCAATCAAGGATTGGTTGTATGTAGTGCCAGGGACTGAACCAGGAAGAGATGCGTGCAAAGCAAATCTCTTACCCGTTATCTCTCCAGCCCCCAAGAAGCAAATACTTTTAAAAAGACTCAGTCATCCTAATTCACAAGCTCAGAAGTACAAAATAACAAACTATAAAACATGGTCATGATATTATGGAGAATTCCTCTGCAACGAGATTTATCAATATAGTCATTTTAATTAAGATAGTCATATAAAATGAAGTCGAATCTTGGACAGCACCCCAGGGTGCTGGGGGAGCAGTATGTGGTGTAGAGGATTGAACCCATACGACTGAACTCATACAAGACAAGTGCCCAACCCAAGTGCCCATATTAAATTTTTTTTAACATAGCAGCATGCCATTGGAAAACCAAGTTGTTGGAAGTAATCTGTTTTTCCATTAACAGTATTTGGAGGCAGGAGTAATACTGTAACAGGGAGGACGCTTGCCTCACACGTGGCCAACCCGGGTGTGACCCAGCCCCTGATAGGGTTCCCCGAGCTCCAGCAGGAGTGATCACTGAGTGAAGAGCCAGGAGTAAGCCCTGAGCACTTCCAGGTATGATCTCAAAAGTAAAAGAAAATGGTATCTGTGAATATTAATAATTTATATACATAAATCTGAAAAAGTAAAATAGTGAAAGCCAAAGTCTTCTTTCAGTAAGGACTAACGCATACTTTTTGTTATATAGGTCGACCAATCATGTCGATTACTACAGAAATTCGTTGTTTCATTCCAGTTTCAAAAAAGCTTTTGTTTTGTTAACATAAACCAGAGTATTTCTATTCTTTGGGTCAACCTGATATTGCCCAGCACTTATTCCTAGTGGGGCGCAGGGGGCCATACAGGGTACTGGAGACTGAATGCGGGTCAGCTACCTGCAAGTCCAGCACCCTACCCACTGTACTATCTCTCCAGCCCCCTAAACCGATATTCCTCTAAATTACAAATCTGTGTCCTTTGATACTGATAGTATACCTTTACCTGAAGTTACAACTATATCTTGTTGAAGGCTAGATAAGAATGAATTATTAACAAAATGCTAACACTATTAGGTATGTTTTATTTTTGATCAGAAATGAAATATTTACAAATGAAATAATTACATGGAAATTTCAGTCTAGAATAATTTTTTTGGCTTAAAATTAGAATGTAATGAAAAATATTTTACTTTTGAATTTATAATTTACAGTCACAGGGTTAATTTCTGTTAGCACTTGTGATTTTATTATCAGTCTTCTTTCATTTTTTGGTCTACCATTTAATTTGAACATGTAATTTGCCTCTAAAAAAGTGCTTCCTTGACAAAGGATGTAGCCTAGTGGTAGAAGGGACTCCCTCACACGTGTTCAATCCTCAGAACAACACACACACAAATATTAGTAATGAGATTTTAAGCATACAATGTTCCAACACAAATCCCACCACCAATGTCCCAGATTCCTTCCCACCCCCATGCCTGCCCCCCTGACATGCATTTAACAAGTTTATTTCATATTACCTGTTCCAAAAAAACTTAAAGGAATGGCAAATGGGATTATCAGAAAGTACATCAATAAAGGTCAACTTATGATGACCAACTGCCTTATTTTTAACCTTTCTTAATCTAGTAGAGGACAACCATATGTACCATTAGTGAGTGCCATATTCCGTGCCACATGTTAGGAAATTTCTCCTGTCCTTCAAGGGAGCTCTTTTAATGCTTCTTGCAAAACTGGTTTCAAGGCTACGAATTCCCTAGATTGTTGTCTGTCCAAGAACTTAAGTATTATCCCTTCATATATGAATAATAACCTAACAAGGCAGTGTATTCTTGGTGATGTGTTCATTTTGTTGAGTTTTTGTACTATATCCTTCCATACTGTGAAGGCTCAAAAAGTCTCATTTGATATAGATCTGCTATGGAGCATATGGAATTTCCTTTGCATAGAAGTTCCTTTTTTTCAACTTGCTGCTTTTCAATCTTTTGATTTTGTCGCTGTGATTATAATGTGCCTTGGAGTTTTCCTAGTTGGGTGTATTTCCACTGGGGTCCTTCAGGCCTCATGGATCTCGGTGTCTGTGACCTTCAACTCTGAGAGTTCTTATCGGTGATTCCCTTAACTAGCGTTTCCTCATCACACTTGCCTTCCTTCTCCGGGAACTCCGTGATTCTTACACTGTTCCTCTTCAGCTCATCCCACAATTATCGGATTCGGCCCATTTCTTTTTAGATTATTTTCCATCTCCTGCTGTTTCTTGGTTTCTTCCTTATCATCGTGGAGTTTCTTGATCTTTCGCTCAGCTGCTAGTCAGAGCTTCTACTGAGTGTTTTATATTAACCACCATCTCTTCATTTGTTTTTCCATTCCAATTCATCTTTCACGTGCTTAGCTGATGACCCGTGCCATGGTTTGAAGCACAGGTTCACAACATGTCACACGGAGGGAACTGATGAGCTGGGTGGTGCTGTTTCTGCTCCATGAGCTTGGTAGCCTTCTACATACTTTCCCCATCAGTTTCCCAATGTTCTCGCAGTGCTAGGGGTCAGTCTTTGTAGTTAGACCACCTGAAATAATGGAGCAGCAAGCAGAATGTTGGGAAGAAGCTGTGGTGGAGGCTACTGGGACTTTGGGGAGGGAGGTGACCCAGATGTGTCAGCCAGAGGCCAGCCTCACCTAGAATCAGCCTACCTGCAGTTCTGATCCACTTTCTAGAAATGAAACTGTAAAATCAAACTGAAGACTGTATGACTGAGAAAAATTATGCTATTCTATTCAAAATATAGGACTGGGGCTGGAGCAGTAGCACAGCGGGTGGGCGTTTGCCTTGCACGCAGCCAACCCGGGTTCAATTCCCAGCATCCCATATGGTCCTCTCAGCACCATCAGGGGTAATTCCTGAGTGCAGAGCCAGGAGTTACCCCTGTGCATCGCCAAGTGTGACCTAAAAAGAAAAAGAACTGAGACAAAGAGATACCCAATCAACCAATCAACCTTTTTTTTTTTTTCCTTTTTTGGTCATACCTGGCGATGCACATAAGTTACTACTCCTTGCTCTGCACTCAGGAATTACTCCTGGCGGTGCTCAGGGGACCATATGGAATGCTGGGAAACGAACCCGGGTTGGCCGTGTGCAAGGCAAACGCCCTACCCGCTGTGCTATCTCTCCAGCCCAACTAGATCCCTTTTTAAATATCACATTGTGCTCTCATGTATTCTAGCTCAATCACCATATCCACTGCTTACAATGCTGTCACTACACATAAATTTGCTCTTACTGCTTACACTTAAATGTTCTTATCTTGTATCAAAACTAAAATTTTTATTCTGCAGATGTATTAAATTGCTTTAGGGCTAGGGCCCCAAGCACAGCCAGGAATAATCGCTGAGTGCAGAGCCAGGAATAAGTCCTGACTACCTCTGGATGTAGTTCAAATTCTCCCATCTCCTCCCAAACAAAATTTTCTCATAACAAACTGGAACTGGTTTAGTTGAAGAGTAAAAAGCAAACTTAAAAAGTAAGAACAGTGCCTAAGATACCAATACCAACACATTTTAAAGCAAAGAGACAAACAAATAAACATAGTACCAGAGGGGAAAAGGTGTAGTAAGCAGGGAAAAGAAAATGAAGTTAATTTCACTGAACAGATGAAGGCACTGGAATTTTAGTTAACTGACCCAGATGGCTACGATCTCATGAAATTCACAAGATCTCTTTATTACGCAGACAGATGAGCACAGATGAGCAAACTGCTGTTTAGGAAGGTTAAAAAACATAATTATGGGTCACACAAAGCTAAGTGGCTAAATTTGAATTCAAACCTCAATTTCTCTGAATGTAAAAGCCGATTTATACCAAAGACTATTATTACTATAAAATGCTGAAAAACAGGTACACAGTTTAACCAGCAGTCCCATTATCCTAGTAAAAACCAGGAACTTTAAAAAGAGACAGTATTTAATATGATATTATGTATAATTAAATTAATTCTTCAGATAAGTGACTCTTACTAAATATTACCTTTCAGATCTACGGGGATTATAGGTTACCTGTACCCTGCCATGTAACTAGACAGAATTTTCCTTCAGATATTGAAATAAGAAGGAAAAAAACTGTAATAGGAAGGGTTTAGTTTTCTGAGCTGCATTCATGCTCCCTGATCTGGCCTCCAACACCTGCTGGAATTTTTAGTCTTTTAATTTTCTCAGGGGAAAATGACTATAACTTTCTAAAGTAGTTAATATAACTTCTAATAATAAAACATTTTCAGTTTTGTCATCATCGTCTACCTCCACTTCCCCTAATGGGTGACTCTTGAAAAAGGTGTGGGGAAAGAAAACCCACCAGCATTTCAGTTGAAAACAAGGCATGGCTGGAGAACCAGTACAGGGGTTAACACACTTGCGTTGCACGTGGCTGATCAACCCCAGTGCTGCCTGCAGTCCTCTAGGCATCACCAGGACTGATCCCTAACTAGAGCCAGGAGTGGCTCAAAAAAAGAGGCAGCGGCAGACTGTACTGACCCAGCGCCAGGCTGTCTTCACCAGGGTACCTTGGAGGGGGACACGGTGAGTTTCCCCTCCCATCCCAAGCAGACCCCGGCAGCCGAAAATCTCCAGAACCCAACTGTTACCATGCTCAAGGCCACTCTCCACATGCTTGCACGAGTCTCTCCCAAGAGGGTATGAGCCTCACGCAAGAGGAAACCGACAGAAAACCCAGGTATGTGGGAACTGAGATCTCCAAGCCCACTCAGATCGGGACTGGGCCTCCTCCCCCCAGCTCCCCAGCTTTCCAGTATCTTTCCAAATTGTCCCCGGTGCCATGTAATCTCATCAACAGCCATGAACCAGAGACTATAAACTAAAGCTCCTGGAAGAAAGTGCTGCAGAACCTCTTATACTCTAGCTCACTTACTTATCAAAAGTGAGCACACATTTGTTTGGTTTTAAAATACTTGCTTGTATTTTTTTTTTATATTCGGGCTTAAATGGCTCCAGAATGAAATACAAGAACCTTCACACACTTCCCTCTTATTGCAGTGGGAAGGTGCTCGGCGGTGGGACTGGTGTTTGAATATTATCTGTAATGAACTATTGTGAACTACGTTTATAAAATAAAATTTAAAAAAAGAGAGTGAAACAAAAAAGAGGCAGGCAGGAAGGGAAGCAAGGGAGGGAAGGAGGGAAGGAGGGAGGAGGAAATGAAGGAAAAAAGGAAAGAGGGAGGGAGGGAGGCAGGCAGGTAGAACACAAGCAGTACTCAAATGTAAAGTTGCAACTCTGAAGAATTGAAACCACTGACCTCCAGAAGTGAAGCTTTAAAATTTGTATCCATTCCTTCCTGAATTACCAAAATTATTTGATGTTCTTAATTTGCTGAACACATTTTATTCATAAGATATATAATTACCTTGAGATTTTTTTATTTCTCAGCAGTGCCTACACCATGGTACATCTAGCTTGGCCTGTTCAACCTCTTAGAATGCACTCCTGACAATTTCCCATGATGCTGCTGCTGCTGCTGCTGGCGACACACTTTGAAGATTAGTGCCCTGTTGTAAGTTCTGATGCGTGCCCAACAACAGTATGATGGGTTATGGCAGAGCAGCTCTAGGATTCCAGTCTAAGACAAAAGCTTGAACATTTGAAAAAGAGAGCAATAGATTTTATTTCTTTTTCAGACAAGTTCAATGACTGGCTTTCTATAATGCATGTCTGCATTTGCCATATTTGGAAATATTCCAAGGAAACACGAGGATAAAAATAATCCAGGGGCTGAGGACGTAGCTCAGTGATAAAACACATGGATGGGCCTTGGTTTGACCCCCTATAATAATTCAAACTTTTGCTACATGTTTTTATAGTAGTAACACACAAGGAAAATAAAAATGACAAGTTCTGCGTCATACAGACAGTCAAAAACTGTCTTTTGGATGGGCACCGTAATATAAAGCAAAAGATATGATGTATTCTATAAAACTATAATCACTGATGTACAAGTGATATAAAAATAATTTAAAGTTACTATTTATTGATTTTACTACCAAAAATTCATCATTACTACTTACACAGATATTATTTTACACTGCATTTCACTCTTTCGTTTTTGTTAGCTTAAAAAAAATTTGCTATAAAGCCATTATGCATAAGCACCATATAGATTTCTTTTGGAAAGAAAAACAAGAGGTGAGGAAGAAAACTCTATGCCCTGTGGCCCACTCCCAGCACCAGTAGCTTGGAGCTACCAGGCTACACCTGCAGGCTGAGAAGCTGTAAGGAGGAGGGGCCCCCAGTACAGCAGGAGGGGCCCCCAGTACTGCTCAGGTAGCCACCAAACAATCATTTTTAAAGAGAAATCTTTGGTAAGACTGGCCCTGATTGAATAACAAATGGGCAAAGGCAACAGAACCAGAGAACTGATCTATAGAATTGAGCTTCTCACTTCAGGGAGACAGTGAGGGGTGGTTCCCAGGAGGAGACCCTGGTATCTGAGATTGGGATGCTGTATGTATAAATTCCAATCATTAACAGTAATGACTAAAATGCAATTTAAAAAAAGCAAATTCTTGAATCTTTCTTCAATCTGAAATACTTGTTAGGGCTAGAGTGATAGCACAGGGGTTATGACATCTGCTTTGCATGTGATCAAACCCAAGCCAATCAATCCCCAGGACTGCATGTAGTCCCATGCACACTGCCTGGAGTGATCCCTGAGCACAGAGCCAGGAGAACATCTAAGCACTGCTGGATGCATCCCCCTAACCCCAAATTTAAATAAGTATAATACTTGTGAAACTCATTAATAAAACATTTGTTGAAACACCTAAAAAAATTGGCCTTAATTAATCTTCTAGACGCAACTGTAGCACTGTCCTCCAGTTGTTCATTGATTTGTTCGAGTGGGCCCAGTAACGTCTCCATTGTGAGATTTATTGTTACTGTGTTTGGCAAATCGAATACATCATGGGTAACTTGCCAGGCTTTGCTGTGCGGGCTAGATACTCTCGGCAGCTTTCAGGGCTCTTTCTTTGAGAGGGGCGGAAGAATTGAACCCGGACTGGCCGGGTCAGCTGTGTGCAAGGCAAACGCCCTACCAGCTGTGCTATCACTCCAGCCCCCTGGACACGACTATGAAATTAAATCAGCCATACTGAGAAACTAAGGAAATTAAATTCAGAAGATTTAAAAAATAAGGGTTTAATGATATCACTTAAGAAGATTTATTGAAAATGAGTAGCCACAATTTGGCATTCAAATACAGATATATCTAAAACTTTTAATAATACTTTTTATTATTTATTTATGGTTTGGGAATCACACCAGGCAGTGCGCAGTGCTAAGTACTTTCTCCTGGCTCTGTGCTCAGGCGTCACTCTTGACGGGGCTGAGGAATGATCTGAGATCAGTCACAAGTATTGCAAGAGCCTCCATCTCTGGACTATCTAGCCCCAAAACTTTTGGTAATGCTTTAATAAAATAATGGTTTGTTATCTCTCTGGGCACACTGTCTGCACTGTAGTACTGTCCTCCTGTTGTTCATCGATTTGCTCGAGTGGGCACCAGTAACGTCTCCATTGTGAGACTTCTTGTTACCGTTTTTGGCATATCGAATATGCCATGGGAAGCTTGCCAGGCTCTGCTGTGCGGGCAGGATACCCTCGGTAGCTTGTCAGGCCCTTTCCAGAGGGATAGAGGAATCGAACCCGGGCTGGCTGCATGCAAGGCAAACACCCTACCCGCTGTGCTATAGCTCCAGCCCCAAAAAGTGAAAACTAGCAACACATATTAGAACATAAGTGAGAGTCAACTTAAACTTAGGGTAAGAAAGAATGTGGTCAAATGAGGGTTTGAATTATCTATCTATATTCATGACTTTGAAAATCATCTGCTACCTAGCACACAACCATCCCAGGTTCATTCCCTGGCAGTCAGGAGTTGGTCCTAAGCACTGGTCACTGGTTGGGTGTGGCCTCAAAACAAAAAAAACAAACCACAAAAAAGTGAGTCTCCTGCCCTTCACATAAATTATCTAAGTCTTAGATGCTATCTTGTCTGCTATCACTTGTCTGTGAAATGACATAAAACAATACTCCTCTCCACAGGGTGTAACCCAGTATCCTACAGTGCAGTGAAAGAAACCAAAGCTCCTTAGGGACAACAGGTGATGTACGGGGGGAGGTGGAGGAGGGGCCAACAAGAAAGATCCAGAAAACATTTTTATTCTTGGAATGAAATTTTTTTAATTTTCAGCAGCAATGCTGAGATGAAGGACCTCCATTAATGGTAATGGAAGAGTTAGTCAGTGTCTCAGGAAGGTGTAACAGGGAATGTATGATCGACTGGAAATATTTGAAAATCTGAAATAAAAGCCTTTACATTCTTATCATTTAGGCACCCCCACCCCCCGGAGGGCACATCAAGTGGTGCTTGGGCACTACTTAGTAGAATACAAGGTGCTCGGGTCAGCCACTGTCCTCCCGTTGTTCATCGATTTGCTCGAGCGGGCCCAGTAATGTCTCCATTTTGAGACTTCTTGTTACTGTGTTTGGCCACATGTCACGCAAATAATTTAATATTCCTCTAGTCCTAACTCTCTGGCCCTCACTAGTAAACATCTTGAATCTTTAAGAAAACCTTTTTCTTTTTGTCTGTGATTACAGAGATCAAACCCAGGGCCTCAAATATGCAAAGGAAGTGCTCTGTGCTCAGGACACCTTGCAATGCTTGGGGGACTATATTTGGTACTGGGATTAACTGGGGTTAGGGAACACAGGGCAAGCGCCTTAACTACTGGACTCTCTCTTTGGTCCCCTAAAAAGTCTTAATTTCAGTGCAGTGGGGCTGGAGAGACAGATAGTATAGCCTGGACCTGGTTTAGATCTCTTGTTTATTTCTGGCAGGCCCTATAGCATCAGGAGTGATCACTGAGCAAAGAATCAGGAATAAGACGTGAGCAACGCCTGGTGTGGTCCAAGAACAAAAACAGTTCTCAGAAAGTCTTATTTCCATAAAGACCCCCAAAATGAAAAATAAAACATGAAGGATAAAATAAATTAATACCCTATGAATATTTCTTTCTGGAAAAGGAAAGCAGAATATAATCAAAATATAACTTCCACAGGAAATGTCTTTAAGTTCAGTTTGTCATTACCTTATGTTGGAAAATAAGGAAGTGTTTACAAACTGCAAGTACTATGATAAGATATCAAAATTTGTAAACCTGTACTGGTCACTGTAGATCTGACCTTAAGAATGTTTATTCAGCAACTGCTGTTATTAAACAATGTCTTCATAGGAAAGATAAGTAATTGAAGCAATAACAATTAGATGTCTAGGAGCAGGAATCAGAGACAAATACACCAATGAGAAGTAAAGTTTTGCTAACGGTAGCCCCCGATCTCATAAGCGTAACACACAAAGTAACACTCCAAGACCGTGCTAGCTGCCTCCAGACCCAAGCTCACTCCCTTTCCCAGCTGTGGCTCTAGGGGACTGGATCCAGCCAGCACCTCTTGCATTGAGACATTGGCCACGTGCCCTGGGACTGGCCTCTGGGCCTTAAATGAGAGCCCCCTCAATAAATAAATGAACAAATGAATAACTGAGCTCTGGATATGAACTGATATTCAGCACAGATTAGGATCTTTACTTCATATGTTAGGACGAGATACTGAGGCTTTAAAAAGGTTTTTTTGCCATAACTTTGACTTCACTTAAGCCAAAGTCTCAACCAGAACAAAACCCTAACTAACTCTCTTCAATTCTATGAAGATGGAGAGATATGAGGAAGCTGCAGAGAACAGTCTGAACCAGCAGTGGTCAGTTCCTGAGGCTAAAGGCCTGGTACGGTCTCCAGAACCACAGTGCAAGAGGAGGCAGGATGTGGTGCTGGAGATGCTGAAGCCAGCCAGCTCCAGGGAATATCGCTAGCAGCAGGCTTCCCATGCAGGCCTCACTGCACTGGATGGTGCCACTGAAGACTTCCATACTGGGAGCGAAGTCAGGCCTCATGTTCCACAGCTTCACGGGACAGGCTCCTCAGGGGCCACGGCAGCTGGGACTCCAAGTTGAAGCCAATGCTTATTTGACTTTCCAAAAAGGCGTAAGAATGACAAGAAATCTATTCTGCCTATACTCTCTATATAAATGGGTACAAATACTGGGTAAAAGCACATTAGTTTTCAATATGGCTTAGTGAATATTTTAAGCCCCACTAGCTGAAAACTGCTTAAGAAAAATATGCATATACATTTTTCCCAAAACATTGATGCATCTGGGAAGATAATTCAATAGTAGAGTACTTACTAATCTTGAATGTGTGAGCCCCTGTGTTTGATTTTCAACACTCAAAAAACAAAAAGAAATTATTACTATGGTCGGGGTGATAGATCAAGAATCTAGAGCATGCGCTTTGCATAGAGACCATCTGAGTCTAATCCCTGGAGATGCACAATTTCCTAAGAACCACCAGAAGCAATCCCAGAGAACTGTGTTTGTGTATGTGTGTGTGGTGTGTGTGTATGTGTGTGTAACTGTACACATTCACACAAAATCTCGGATGAAAATAACAGGTGACTAATGTTCTCGGGCAGCCTATGAATTAAAGGATCATTGCAATTAAAGGATCTGTTTAAGAAAGAGTTGCAACTTTATCAACTCTTTATCAACTTTATCAAACGATAAAGTTGTAATGGCTAGGGACAGCAATCTGACAGAACAAGGTAAAGTAAATAAAAAGCTTTTGGAAAAGAATTCATCATTCTAGAAACCATTAAGAACATCCCCGAGAACCAGAGCAATAGTCCAGTGGGTAAAGCACTTGCAGTTCATGTGGCCAACCTAGGGTCAATCCTTGGCACCCCAACTAGTCCCAAGATCCACCAGAAGTGATCCTTGAGTGCAGAGCCAGGAGCAGGAGTAAGCCCTGAATACTGGTAGGTATGGGCCCAAAACCAAATGTAAATGATTTTAAAAAATAATAATAATAATAATTAAAACCTTGACTCATGGAATGCCAAAATATCAACATTAACAGGAATTTGGGAATTGATTCCCAACCATGGTGAATTGACTGCGAGGACCGGAATAGTAATGAGCCAGAATTGGAATCCAAGCCTGCAGATGAGAATCTCCGCAATCTCACGGTGAAGCTGAAATATGTTAAGGGGTTGGATGAGAGCAAGGAAGGGTCTCCTTGAACTAGCATCTACTCCTAGTTAAGATTCTGTAAACATTAAAATTATCACATAAGACTGAAAATAAATGTAAATGGGGGAGACAGTATGGCACACCCAATGATGTTCAAGGTCTGGCTTGGTGCGAGGAATCAAACCTAGGCCTCTGAGCTATCTCTGGTCCTATAGTGAAATATTTTCAAACTTAAGTACATAAACTGGTTTTTATAAACATGTTATTCACTCACTATAGTACAGTGTGAACATAACATTTTTCCTGGGCAGTTCTAAGGATCAAATCCTGCCTCAGAGATGCACACACTGCACCTGTGAGACATATTCATAGTATCTAAACTTGATTTTTATATGCACAGGGAAACCCAAGAATTAGTGTGACTCATTTTACTGCAGTATTTATCTTATTGAGGTGGTCTGAAACAACCCACATTATCGCTTAGCTCTGCCAGCAGACTTGTACACATGTTAAGCAAAATACAACATTGGGTTAAAAAAACACTGCAGATGAGTTTAAACAAATCCTTAGAACAGGAGATAACTACACTCCCTTTTTCATGGAAGAAAAGGTGAGAATCAACCAAACGTTGTGTCTGGGGCATGCTAGAAAACAGTGACCAGTTTCTATTATACATTTCTCAGCATGACTGTGAATAACTTCTTTGTGGGGGGAGGGTGGTCAGTTGTACCACCTCTTTAGCAGTGCTGATGACACAGAGGCTACTCCCAGAGGCACTTGGCCTGGCACTGCAGGTGTGGTAGTGCTGGGAGCATCAGTGTGACATCCAGCATGCTTGGGGGAACACACAACGACAGGATACCACACCTGGCAACTGAATATACCAGGCACGTGGTTCAGCTCTGAACTATCTCTCTGGCCCCACAAATTATTTTCATATTAAAAAACAAAGAATATTTTTGGACCAAAGTTCAAGTAATAAGAGCACAAGCCTAGCATACACTGCAGAGCAGAGAGCACCAAAGCTTCAGGCCCATAGCACCAAACCAGACAGCATGAGCAGTGCTCCCCAGCTCTTCCGGCATAATTGAAAATAGCCCCTATTTAAACACACACACACACACACACACACACACACACACACACACACACATTAGGAGGATGCAGTGATGCCAGCAGGTCAACCTGTACCCTCATGGTGAGTGCATCAGCAGCCTGACGGTGCCTTCAGGCTTCCTGATACCCCAAAATTGCCGCTGCGCCTCTGGCTGGACCCCAACATCGCAAGGCCCTGTTTCCGAGAAATGAAATGTCCAGAAGTTAGGTATGTGGGAGCGACACCCACAAACCACCTCCAGCTCAACTATACAAACTCATTTATCGGCCTTGCTTCAGAATCCCACAAATAAATCTTGAAAGATCAAAAGCTGCAGTGAAGAAGTGAATCTCAGACCAGCACAAGGCTGAACAGACTGGTGTAAACTGGGGGGGGGGGGGGGGGGGGGGAGGCAGATAAGCATGGTGCCCGCCCAAGCAGAGCTCCTGGCAGTTACTTGTTCCCATAACCCAAAATCGCCACCATGCCCCCACCCAGACTTCATCGTCTCAGGACAGACCTCACCAAGATATTAACTTACTGAAAATTCAGATCTGCAGGTTTTTGTGATTGAAATCTCCAGACTTTCTCAGGGTCAGGATGGGCTACCCTCCCCCCACTTCCCTATCCTCCAGGAAATCACTACCACAAACCAATTCCAGCACCACCATGTAAGCTCTTATACCAGCCTTGCTTCAGAGACCTATACATAAATCTTGAGAGAGATCAAAAGTAGCTGATTAATCTGGGATGGGCTACCTTCCCCCACCTCACTGTAGTTCCAGAAACCTTGGCAATCCCGTTATACCTCAAAGCTGCCACCCAGTTAAAAAAGCTACTGTAGCCTTACAATCTCGATAAAAATACTAAAGCCCTGAGCAAGCACGATGACCTCTTAGTACCTGTATTGCAAACCATAATGCACAAAAGGAGAGAGGGAGAGAGAGGGAGGGGGAGAGGGGGAGAGAGAGAGAGAGAGAGAGAGAGAGAGAGAGAGAGAGAGAGAGAGAGAAAGTGACTGCCATAGAGGCAGGCAGGGTGCGGAGTGGGGTTGGGGACGGTGGGAGGGATACTGGGGACACTGGTAGTGGGAAATGTACACTGGTGTTGGTATGGGTTTTGATTATTATATGACTGACACCCAATCATGAACAACTTTGTAATGGTCTGTCACTGTGACTGTCCTCCCGTTCTTCATCGATTTGCTCGAGCAGGCCCAGTAATGTCTCCATTGTGGGACTTGGTACTGTGTTTAGCATATCAAATAAGTCACGGGTAGCTTGCCAGGCTTTGCCATGTGGGCGAGATACTCTCGGTGGCTTGCCGGGCTCTCCGAGAGGGGCAGACAAATCAAATCGGGTTGGCTGGGCTGGCCACATGCAAGGCAAACGCCCTACCCTCTGGGCTATCGCTCCAGCCCCCATGAAAACGTAATAAAAATTTAAAAAATTAAATATTCTTTAATCACTTAAAAGAACTAAAATGGGCCGAAAGGTGGCTCAAGGGGACAGTGTCCATACTTTGCAGGAAACCAGGGTGCCATCCCCAATGGCAAACAGTTTTGTTCCAGCTCTTCCAAGTGTAGTACCTGCCCCGCTCCAGGTGCCTAAGTGAAAATACAGTGGGTAGTTTTTGCCTTGTACACTACCAACCGGGTTCAATTCAGGACACTGGGTATAGTCTGTAGTCTATCTCACGAATATTCAATTAAAAAATTTATTTTATGAATTAGGGACTGGAGTGATATATATAATACAGAAGGTAGGTATTTGCCTTGCATGCGGTCAACACAGGTTTGATTTCTGGCATCTCATATTGCCCCCCGCACATGGCTAGGAGTGATTCCTGAGTTCAGAGACAGGTGTAACCCCTGAGCATTTTCTGGGTGTGGCCCCCAAAGCAATGCAAAATAAATAAATAAGAACTAAACTAAAAACATATTTCAACATGATTTCCTAAAACTCTAGGATACAAAACACTGAAAAAATCTGGAAAGTAGGAATACATCTGACACAGTATGGAGAGGCCAAACATAAGACCTTTTAGACTCTGCTAAGGTATCTGGCATCTGAATGTACATAAAGGGCAATGGATACTTTTATAACTGAAAATACTTTAGTACTGGATTTGATTTTGCAGGGAAGTAAATGATTTGATCCTTCGTGTGTGTGTGTGGAGTGCGGAGTATGGGTTAGTTTGGGGGGCACATCCAGAAGTGCTGAGGGCTCATTCCTGGCTCTGAGCTCAGGATCAATCCTGCCAGGATTGTGTACCAAGTTTTGTATAATTAAGAATAAGACAACATCCTCTATGGTGGCAGCATCCTAATACTCCAAGTTTCTCTACTCTAATGCCTGGAATGGTAAGCAGGAATACAGGATTATTAAATTCCTTCATCAGAGCAATAATACGGGGGTAGGGGAGACACCTGCTGTGCACATGGCCAACATGGATTTCATCCTGGTACCTCATATGGTCCTCTGACTCCATCAGAAGTGACCCCTGAGCACAGGGCCAGAAAAGCGCAGAGCATGGTCAGGTATGGCCCCAAAACAAAACAATCAAAAAGTTACTTAGGTGGCAGATGGAACTTTAATTACATAATGAAAGCTACTAACCAGCTAACTAGGGCGACCCAAAGACTGAAAGCAGGGAAGCCATTAGTGCTTGAAGCTGGAGGTCATACAGTACACAGCGGAGCTCTCTGCTCCAGGGGCTGCAGCTGCCTGAAAGCCAGACACACAGCAAGGAATGAGAACCTAAAATCCACCAAACCCCAAGCCTGGAAGCAACTTCTGCAAATCTTCCTGGTAAGCACTCCACCTGGTGAACACTGATTTGGGCTTTGTGATATTAGTTAAGGTAATTTAACTGAGTCATCTGATCTACTAAATTGTGAGATAATAAATGGCTGGATTTAAGCTGTTATGTCTGTAGTAACACTATAAGAAACCATTTAAGCTGCTGAATCTATGTAGAAGAAAAAAAAAACTTTTTCCTTCACGGAGCTCACAAATCTAGGGAGAAAAAAAGAAAATAATGGTCACTGACAGTAGAAAAATGGTCAGAGAATAGTAGGGAAGCAAGAAGAAAAGTGTCTAACCGAGAAAGGGGGAATGGGGTAAGGATACACAGAACAGAAGAGAATTTTTTTTAAAGGCTGGAATAACATGAGTTAAAAAATAAAGATACGAGCAATGGAATACTATGCAGCTGCAAGGAACACTGAAATTATGTAATTTGCTGCAACATGATTGGAATTGTAAGATCATCTTGCGTGAAGTAAGCCAGAAGAAGAAAAACACAGGATGACCTCACTTACCTGTGGTATATAGAAATGTACTGTAGTAAAAGTGGGATGCCTTGATCACCCTTGAGCCCAGGATTTGATACAATAAAGTGACTGAATTTGAAGGCTTTGCCTTCTAAATTAGAAGAAGGAAAGAAATCAAGAGGGGAAGAAGAAAAACAGGAAGTAACTGGTGAACAGGCACATGGGCTTCGGGTTATACTGGAGATGTGGGTGAGTGGTTTAGGCAAATATCCAAAGCGCAGACTCAACAGAACCGCAAACAGGAGATCCAAGCTTTCAGCCAGGTAAACTCTGGGGGGTGGGGGGAGGGGGAGGAGGAACTGTGGGACACTGAAGGAGGGAAGGTGACACTGGTGTGGGAATGGTGTTGAAATAATAGCACTGTAGCAGTCCTCCTCCAATTAATGGATTTGCTTGAGCGGGCAACAGTAACGACTCCATTGTGAGACTTGTTATTACTGTTTTTGGCATATCCAATAGTCAAGGAGAGCTTGCTGGGCCCTGCTGGGTGGGATATTCTCAGTAGCTTGCCAGGCTCTCTTAGAGGGAAAATAGAACTGTGTTCAACACAAGACAGGAGAGAGAAAAGAAAACACAACTGGTGAACGAGATTACATTAAGCTGAGAATTTCTCATTCTGGGTTTGGGAGATGGTCTGAAGGGCTAGAACACACGCTTTACATTATCAGAACCGGAGGTTCAAGCCCAGACACCCCAAAGCACTAAGCCAAGAATAGGCCCCAAGCATCATCAAAAACAAAACAAAGAATTTCTCATTTAAAAAAGAGGTTAAGTTGCAGAGGGTAATTTCCTAAGATGGTGTTGTTCTTAGTGTATTTCTATAGAAACTGAGCGATAAAGGGTGGAATTATACACAGTATTACATCACTCTTTCTCAAACCAGGAATGGGGTGGTAAAGTAAATAAAAATAAATGCACTTGTTTTGATTTTCTCTAATGGCTAATAAACTGAAACCATAGATTTGTACTATAGCAAACATGGGATATAAAGTAGAATCCCTAAAATTCCAAGCCTACAAATTTCCTATTGAGGCAACATCAAGCTTATCATCTCAATATTCCCAGGATGAAAATCAATGTAAACTTCTGTCATTCACATACACTTAAGGGAAAAAACCAAGTGCAATAACTTGGTTTAGGTTTCTATTTATTTGGTGGGGAGGATGATTGTCACACAAGCAGTGCTCAAGGGCAACTCCTGGATCTGTTCTCAGGAGTCGTGCTGGCAGTGCTCAGGGGACCATATGGGGGGCCAGTGATCGAAACAGACTGGCCCGATGCAAGGCAGGTCCCTTAAGCCCTGTACTTTCTCTCCAACCACGCTTCCCACTGCAACCTCCAACACTCTAACAGAAAAATGTGCCGGAGATCTTGGCTGTTAAGTAAAAAGAGGTATGAAATGTGAATTAAAACGACTTTCAGGGGCTGGAGCGATAGCACAACGGGTAGGGCATTTTCCTTGCATGTGGCTGACCCAGGTTCGATTCCCAGCATCCCATATGGTCGCCTGAGTACCGCCAGAAGTCATTCCTGAGTTCCTGGTGCAGAACCAGAAGTAACCCCTGTGTAACGCCGGATGTGACCCAAAAAGCAAAAAAAAAAAAAAAGGATGACTTTCATGTTTAGAAAAAAAATACAAGTTTCTAAGAGGGTGGCCTATGTAAGCTTAGCTATGCAAGTGTTTGAATTCTTTTACATCTGTATGAATTTTTAAATTGCTTATTATGTTAGATTAAGTTCACTTCTAGGAATTTATCCCAAAGATAAGAAGATGTGATCAGAGTTTTATAAAAGGATGAAAATATATCAGACTCATCTAAATGAAAGGGATCTGATTCTGGGGCCTGAGAGATAGCAGAGCTTGCAGCATGGCCTGGCTTCGAGCCCTGGCACCTCATGGTTGCCAATGCAAGGAGTCATTCCTGAGTGGGGAGTCAGAGTGAGAGCCAGGACTTCCCCCTGAGCACTGCTGGATGTGGTCCAAGAACAGAAACGAAAAGGGAATCTGGTTAGATATACTATAGCCAATAAAGTTCTAGTACCAAAAAAGTTAGATATGACACAGTATTTCAATATACTTCAGATGGAAAAAACAAACAATATAATACTAGTATCTTCTGGGTGTGCTGGGGAAGCATCTGTGGTGCAGGGAATTAAACCAACCTCAGACTCACACAAGATAAGTAACTGACCATCTGCACTCTCTCAGGCCTACTCTTCATTATAAAGAATCTTCTCTCAGAAGATTTTTCCAGATTTGAGTATATAACATTCAGGCGGATGGTAAATGTATCAACTATATAGTTCAAACCTTTATTAATAAAGTTGCTTAAATGGTAGTCTTTGCTAACAAGATTTTCTTCCTAGAAGAAAAATAAATTCTATGTGCCCCCTCCCTGACGCCCTCACGTCTAAGCAAAGATCCTTCTAACTGCAAACCTGTCCTGCTGCCCCCTCCTCTATCCTCTGCCTTCTCAGACACTATTCAACAGTGTTTTCAGCTCTAGTATCCATGGTGGTTTACTGTCATGGAAATAGAATAACACAGCCCCCCCCCAAAAAAAAACGGGAGTGATATATAAGAAATTGCAAAGAAAACTTCAAGTCTATTCAAGACTATCCAATTTCATTTTCTGTGATGATGGGAAAGTTCTAGTATTCATGTGATCCCACATGACAACATGCTGTCCAATATAACACATGTGGCTTCTATACTTGAAAAATGACTAGCTAATCAATGGCTAATAAACAGCACCTCCCATACTGAACAGCACTGCTCTCAGAAAAGTCCCGGGTACTGATACCATGGTCTCTGGCACACCACTGACTGACTTCTCCAGTTAGGATTTCCAAGACTAACAAAACCGTCGTTTTTGTGGCTTATAAATTGATTCCCTGGCACCTAAGACCCTAGGTTCCATCCCCAGCACCTCAAAAAGAAAAAGTGTGTGTGTGTGCGCACGCAGGAGGGGCAGGTGTTAGAAAAAAAGTCACTTCCTTTAAAAACTAAATGACAGGGCTGGAGCTATAATACAGCAGGTAGGGTGTTTGCCTTGCATGCGGCCCGCCTGGGTGCAATCCCCAGCATCCCATATGGTCCCCCCAACACCACCAGGAGTAATTCCTGAGTGTAGAGCCAGAGGGTAACCCCTGTACATTGCTGGGTATGACGCAAAAAGCAAAAAATGGCATTAGCAATTTTCACTCTTCTTTCCCTAGGAAATGTCCCCTTCTAAAAAGACCGTCTTCTCACTGCTTTCTGTTTCATGAACACAAGTTCGCCCACTATATATTTACTTATTAAATGTGATCTTAAGAGTCCCACTCCACTTCAACAGAAAGATTTTCCCCAAAGATGAGTCCTTTAGTTTTTTCCTTTTCTGACTTTTACTTGTTTTCCTTTTCTGACTTTCAGTTTCAACTACAACGTCTGCCTTCTGCACCTCACTACACAATCTTACACACAGTATACTAACCTCTAAGAAACTTCTTATCTGTAAACTAACTTAGCTGATGCCATGTGTGCTTGGTATGAGTCTCTGAATTCTCATACAGACCTTATTATGGGACATAGTTTCCATTTTCACTCAGGCTAATTTCTTTTCTTGACTTTTTAAATGCTGGTGCATATGAAAGTTACCACAGACTAGCTTTTCCACTCTCTACACTCAAGAATCTCATAAACTCTTCACTAGTGTATGCTACAGATTATGATCTCACCCTTAAAGCTCTGTGACTCTAAATAGAGTCTAGATTTTCTGTCCATTACTCTTCATAACACTTCTATTTGCTGTACATGATTACCTAGATCTGCCACCAGCTCCTTAAAGGTATGAAGCAAAACCTCCCCCTAGTCCCACAATAATATAAGAGGCATGAGCACCCAGGTTCAACTGCCAGAGTAGCATGGTCCCCCTCTACTACAGAAGTAACCCCCACACAGAAGTGGCCATAAACCAAATAAATAAACAAAGATGGGCCAGAGTGATTGTGCAGGGGTCCAGGTACTTGCCTTGCACAAAAACAGAAACCAGAACACATAAGAAACACACACAGACAAAAAAAAAAAAACTGTAATAAACTTCTTTATCAGTATGGTTTAGTGACCCAAAATACAAGTTTCAAGAACAGGCAATTCTGAATCTGTCATTTTTTAGCTGTGTGACTGTTATTAATCTTGAATCTTCATTTTTTTCTTCATGTGCAAAAAACTGGGGTCAAAAACACTACTTACAACTCAAGCTGTAGTGTGTGTGTATATATATATATATATATATATATATATATCACTGTCCTCCTGTTGTTCATCGATTTGCTCGAGCAGGCCCAGTAACGTCTCCATTGGAGACTTTGTTGTCACTGTGTTTGGCATCTCTAATACTTCACAGGTAGCTTGCCAGGCTCTGCCGTGCGGGCGAGATACTCTCGGTAGCTTGCCGGGCTCTCAGAGAGCGGCAGAGGAATTGAACTCGGGTCGGCCATGTTGGCTGCGTGCAAGGCAAATGCCCTACTGCTGTGCTATCGCTCCAGCCCATATGTTACATATGTTGATATATACATGTGTATATATATATATAAGCATACACATGTGTATATATCTATACATATATACACAGCTTAGTATATACCTGGAAATGCCAACAATGCAATAAATGTTAGCTACTATTATTATCTGTCGCATTACCACCTGTCTAGTCCTTCAGGTTTAAGAGCTTGCTGTCTTTGATGCAAGGTCCTTTAAAAAAGTTTCACTCATCATTTGTACATTTTAATTTTCCAGTATGAACTCTGCCTTAGATTCTTTTGTACTTTTGGATTACTACCATAGCCTCCCAACTGGATTCCTAGTTTTGTTTTTTTTTTTTGCTTTTTGGGTCACACCCGGCGATGCACAGGGGTTACTCCTGGCTCTGCACTCAGGAAATCACTCCTGGCAGTGCTCAGGGGACCATATGGGATGCTGGGAATCGAACCCAGGTCGGCCGCGTGCAAGGCAGACACCCTACCCGCTGTGCTATTGCTCCAGCCCCTGGATTCCTAGATATTTAAAAATTAATTTTCCTTTATCTTTTCCCTACCCTTTGTTGTTTAAATGTCACAAACTCGATTGTGGTGCCTGAGTTGAGGGGAGAGGGCAGGCCACACACTGGTTGTGGGGCAGCAAAGGTCCCAAGCACCGGGGAGAGGGTGTGTGGCCACATGCCAGGCTTGACACAGAGCCACAATCCAAGGCTACCGGTTTACTTGTCTTTTTAATCCTTAGCACTGTAGCACTATCCTCCCATTGTTCATCGATTTGCTCAAGCGGGCACCAGTAACAACTCACAACAAATTGTGAGACTTGTTACTGTTTTTGGCATATCAAATATGTCACTGGGAGCATGCCAGGCTTTGCCACACTGGGCTCTCTGAGAGGGGCGGAGGAATCAAACCCAGGCCGGCTGCGTGCAAGGCAAGCGGCCTACCTATCCATATCCAAATGCTATCCATATTATCTAGCACCTAGAAGCTTTGCTACTAGCATTTTATCTAAAAACCAAAAATACTTTTTTTACTTCATTGCCACTGGCTCAGAGTATTATACAACTTCAGGAGAAGAGTTTTACATGCCTTGAACTGCAAACAGTTTACCATATCCACCATCTAAATGTTAGTGCCATCACACTATCAAATGGACCCGTGGGGTCAGAGAGATACTAGGGATAAGGCACTTGCCTTGCATATAGGCCTGCCAGGAGTAATTTCTGAGCACAAAGGCAGGAGTAAGGCCTGAGGCACATCCAAGTGTGGCCTAAAAATATTAACTAAACAAATAATAACAAGACCAAAACAATTCCCCTCCCTTATGTCTATTTCTTTATTATGGCTAAACTTCTTAAAATCCAAGAGGGTAGGGAGTTTTGGTCCTATCTGCTACACCTGTCAAAATTTCTCAGTACCAGTTTGCTGAATAATTACCACTGTCCCTGTCACTAACCCTTATCATCAACCTAGTATTCAATATTCAAATGGTAGCTCTTATATTCCTTAATGCAACCATTTTTCAGACCAAATAAACTTAACCATAATATTACCAAGAAGTCTTACTGCATTAGTCAAATCGTTAATTCTGTTAAAAAAAACTCTACTGGGCTGGTGCGATAGCACAGCGGGTAGGACATTTGCTTTGCATGCTGCCAACCATGTTCGATTCCCAGCATCCCTGAGCACTGCCAGGAGTAATTCCTGAGTGCATGAGCCAGTAACCCCTGTGCATCGCCAGGTGTGACCGCCCCCCCCCCCCAAGAAAAAATTCTACTCAAAGTTAGCAGAAAAAAGAATTTAAAAGTTTGCATAATTTGATAGTCTAATGAGAGCCCTAAACTAAGTCAAGTTTGAACTCATCAAAGAAACTAGTATAGAAGGGAGACTAGATTTTTAAGTGTTCTCACACTGGTTCAATCCTGACCAACACTGTCTTCCCTGCTTTTTAGCTACAGATCTGAGCAAATTATAGATCTGTATCATTATCTGTAAAAAAAAAGGAATAGTAGTATCTAGCTGTACAGAGAGGCTATGTGGTACCGGAGAAAACAGAGTGAAAGTGGATAGTTCAGGATCAGGAAATGCTATCTTTATTACTAAATACATGACTTTCTACCAGATGATAAGCCAAGTGGGAATAATGAAACTCAATCCATAGGTTATGAGCATCTAACAAGACAATTTATTGTAAAACAACACAATAGCAAACACTGAATGAACATTTAATAAAGGTTAAATGTTCAACTTTCCTGCTGAAAATTTTTATGTTTTTATGTACTACCAAAGCACAACTTTTTAAAAATTTTTGTATACTTAAGTCCGTGAAAGCAAATTTTTTGTATTTAATAGATTATTTCTACATTTTAAAAACAAATGTAGTCTAAAGCTTTTTTATACCTTTGATTCAAACAAAAATTCACCCATCAAAATGTTTTCTATAGAAATAACCAAATAAATGCAGACAATACTAAATTAAAAATTCAGAGCACAGTAAGAATAAAAGCCAATGATACAATTTATTCTTTTAAATGGGCTGGAGCGATAGCACAGCGGGTAGGGCGTTCGCCTTACACGCGGCCAACATGGCCGACCCGAGTTCGATTCCTCCGCCCCTCTCGGAGAGCCCGGCAAGCTACCGAGAGTATTCGATATGCCAGACACAGTAACAACAAAGTCTCCAATGGAGATGTTACTGGGCCCGCTCGAGCAAATCGACGATCAACGGGAGGGCCTTTACCTTTACCTTTTTACCTTATTCTTTTAAATGCCCCTTGGTTTTAGTTGATAAAATATTTCTTTTTGTCTGCTAGCTTGCTTTGTTGTCTGATTTTTCTTTTTTGAGGTCAGGTGCTCAGGACTCTTGGTTCAGGCCTCACTCCTGGCTCAGGGGTCTCTATGCAATGATGGGGATCAAACCCAAGGTCACCCTCTGAGAAGGAAATGCCGTCCCCACTACACTATGTCTCCAGCTTCAATAAGAATACTGTACAGGCAAAACATGCTGGTCCTAGAATTATTCAAAAGCAAGTAAGATAACAAGTTAGATAAACTCCTATAATCCGCTTGTCTTTAGCTTCAGGCTTAATAATGTAGTAATGCTGAAATGACTCACACCTGTTTAAATTGCACTACACTCTTAAACAGAATAAGAAAATTTGGAGTACAAAGATCTTAGAGATCATCTATCAGAACACAAGCAACAGGCTGGTGCTGGGTCACAGTTCCTTTTGCTAGAAAGCATAGATATCACTCGCTAAAATAACAAACTATGTCCAACTACATACAACTGTTTCCCAAAAAGATAGAGATTGTTAGCATTTAATTTTTCACATTTCATGCAAGAACAAGAGTCGAACAATTTATTTTTCTAAAACGACTGGCCCATTATGTAACATGTCTTAACTTTAACAAGTGTACAAGCATGGGAAAGATGTTATATGAATAGGACACAAAGCACTAGAAACCTTTGGCTGCAAAACACCACATGAAAATAACTACATCATACTATAGAAACGTGTCTAAGGGATTTTTCCCTCCTTTGTGTTCGTGCATAGAATGAATAGACTCAGCTTTTAATCTCCTCCCTGAGGAAGCTGCATTCTAAACACAATAGCAAACACATTATGCCGAACGGCTCCGTCACCATTGTTCCGTGCAACTGAGAAAACAAGGTATACTTAATTCCTGTGTTCTTTCCTGCGTTCAAAAATAAGAATGAAACAAAATGTTTGCCGGGTCTCTAAACGAGACCGCCACTGCAGATCAAGTCTCCTTCTTTTGCTCCCCTGGACATTTCTCGGGGCGGGAGGGTAGAGCGGTGCCAGCCTGACGGTGGCTCCGTCTGATTCTGCAGCGCGCCTGGCGAGGTGGGCCAGAGGGGTCTCAAGCCTCCTGCCCCTGTGGAGACTCGCTCCGGGAGACCCTCTGGGCCCTGGGAAGACCCCGGGAGAAGCCTTCGGGCTCCCGGGAAGACGCGGAAGAAGACTTCGGGGTCCCGCGGGGACCCCGGGAGAAGCCCTCTGGCCCCCGGGAGACTCGCTCCGGAGAGAGCGCAGGGGCCGGCGCCCGACCACGCCGCGGCCCAGGTACGCCGAGGCTCCTGCCCACCGCCCCAGACCCCAGCAAAATCGGCCGGGCTCGCCCGGCCAGCGGGCGACGGGGTCCCGCCAGGGGCCACGCCCGCCCGCCGCGCCCGCCGAGGCAGGGACCGCCGGGCCCGCGCCGGACTCGCGGCGACCCCGAGCGCGGACCCAGGCCGGAACGACCCCCGCGCCCCGGCCCGCCCCGAGCGCCCCGCCGTCCTGAGCGCCGCTCACCGGCCCGGGTGGTGTCCGTCAGGTCGTGGCTGGCCGCTCCCCGGGGAAACTCCCTCAGTTTCCGGCCGCTCAGGCTCAGCACCCCGCTGAGCGCCGCCTCCTCCAGCGCCCGGTCGAGGGCTCGGCTCCAAGAGGCCGGGCCCGGAGCCGCGCCGGAGGCCGGGCCGCAGCCAGCGCCGGAGAGGGTCCCTTCCGACGGGCCCGGGACCCCGCCGCCCGCGGCCGCCGCCATTTCCCTGCCGCGCCGCTCGCTGCAGCGCGCATGCGCGCAGAGCCGCGGGGCGGGGCGGGGCGGGGCGGAGCCAGAGCCCGGGGCGGGGCCTGGCCGGCACAGTATCGAGGGATGGGCCGCCAGAGCTCAGAGCTCAGGGCGGGGCCAGAACCCGGGGCGGCCAGAGTCCAAGGCGGGGCCAAGCCGGCACGGGGCCGACGGACGGGCCCCCAGGGCTCGGGGCGGGGCCAGGGCTGGCCAAACCGGACAGTGCGCGGCGCCGCGCAGCCCGCGCCGCCTCCGCCCACGGCCGGGGTCACAGGCATGGAAGGGACTCGGATCCCGCGCGGCTCCACCCAGGGTTCCCGGCCGCATCTCCGAAGTGCCGCTAGGAAACAGGAGCGTCTCTCGGGGGAGCTTGTCCGCGTCCGCCGAAACCCGGCGCCCCCGACTCCGCGCTCCGCGGGATAGACGCCGTGAGGCGCAGGAAGGCTCTGCCCCAACACCTTCAGCTTCCGAGGTCGAACAAAAGGATGGTATCGAAGCCCAAACCTTTGATAGGAAATAAAATTTGTGGAAAATAATCTGCCTGTACTTTAATATAGAAATTAGGGCGGGAGTGATGCGACCATTTTTCAGTACAGCAGGGAGGGCCTTAGCCTTGCACACGGCTGACCCGAGTTTGAACCCCAGCATCCCATAGGGTCCCCCGAGCACCACCAGGAGTAATTCCTGAGTGCATGAGCCAGGAATAACCCCTGTGCATCGCCGGGTGTGACCCAAAAAAGAAAATAAGGAAAGAGAGAAAGACAGGTCGAGCAAGAAACTAAAGAACCAGAGCTAAAAAACGAAACTCAAGTACTGATAAAGTGAGAACCATGACGTCATTTAAGCCAACTAGATCTCAAAGGCAACCTGTCTTAAGCATTTTCCTTTTACGTATTCAAAATTTTCTTATTTGTATACTTTCCCCTGCAAGGAATCATAACCTAATTATGTAATCTAAATATATTTAGCACTGTAGCATAGTAGCATTGTCCTTCCATTGTTCATCGATTTGCTCCAGCTGGTACCAGTAGCATCTCCACTGTGAGACCTGTTGTTACTGTTTTTAGCATATCAAATACGTCATGGGTAACTTGCCAGGCTTTGCTGTGTGGGTGGAATCCTCTTGGTAGCATGCCGGGGTCTCCAAGAGGGGCAGAAAAATCAAACCCGGGTGGACTGCTTGCAAGGCAAACGTCCTACCCCCTGTGCCATCGTTCCAGCCCCAAATATATCTGAGTTTAAAATTATTTCCTTCCCTTTATTACCGTTCCAATGACTAGGGATTACACACACAAACACACACTCCTGGCTGCGGTGCTGCCAAGGGTCAAGTATCAGGCTGCGATGCTCGCACATTCTGTGCTTCTGAATGCGTTTAAACCCTCTTTAGCAGCAATACTTAAAAGTGTTGTTCAGGGGTCACACTCCGAAGACACTGTGGCAGTGGTGCTTGGTAGGGTCACCACAGCGCTCATACACCTGCTTAGGAAGTCTTCCTTAATAAGTCTACACCACTTCCTGGCTGTGGTGCTCAATTTCTTTCAATTGCAGCACTCACCTGTTTGTGGTACACACACACACACACACACAGCAGCTGTCAGACAATTAAAAAATCACTTGAGATGTTTCAGATTGCAGAGTTGGGGATTATCAGCAGTATAGGCTTAAACACAGAATTGCAAATATGCTGACTACATGTGGGATACTGGAATACTGGGGATTTGATCCAACAGGTGTATGCAAAGCAGGCACCTGTTTTCAAGGCATCACACTCTATCCTGAGTACTAACAAGTATCACTTAGAGAATAAGATAAACGGCCAATATAGGGTGGTGGGGATTAGCAGAATTTGGAGGAAAGGGTTCTACCATATCATGAGGTTTTGACAAATCTGGATTTATGGAATGGGATAGGCTACAGTATAAGCATAAGTATTTGATTGTAAGGAGATTAAGCATGTACACACTCAGAAGGATGTAGAATAGTACATGTAGAATACATTAATAACGAGTCACAAAGTTCATAGCAAAAAAAGCAAATAAGGTGCTTGCCTTGCACCAGCCAACTGGAGTTTGATATGGCACCTGGGAGACACCTCTTGGTCCCAGCAGACAGCAGTCCCAGCACCCCCGCCCCCCCATGACACTGAATGTGGCCCAAACACTTAAAACTGGAGACCCTACCCATCATTCAAGCCCCGATTTTCAGAAACTTGATTAGCACTTCCCCCAAATTCTAAATGCAAAAATGTAAATTTGTCTTGGTATCAAAGCTTATTAGTAACAGCAGCTCAGCAGTGTTCTACCAACTTCTAATACATTCTAAGCTTATCAGCACGCTTCATAATTATAAGCAGGATCACCCTAATGGCAAGTGATATCATCCTGGGTGGTAACGTATATCTGATGTTTGGTTTTTTTGTGTTACTCCTAAAATTGTACTGGTGTCAGGCTATGCTCAAGCCTCACTCCTAGCAGTTCACCAGGTTCCATACACAGTACCAAGGACGGAGCCCGAATCGACTGTTCAAGGTAACAGCCTCACTTAACAGCCTTTATTATTTCTCTGGCCTTCATTCTTAGATTCCAGATTAAGAACAGAACCCCATTTAATCCTTAAGATTGACAATAAACTACAATAAAAGCAGACTACTATCTTTTGGGGGGATGGGGGGCTCCCAAGAAATATTCAGAAGGCCTGAGGGCACTCCAGTGATACTTAACCCAACATACTCAGACCCTTCGTACTTGGGGTCACCAAGTGGCCCCCATGGCAGTAATCAAGGGGTCGATAGCCAAAGAGTGAATCTGGGGCTTCGCATTGCAGAGCATGTGTGTCAAGCCCTGTTTGTCTCCACTGAATGTTACAATTCTATTGAACTTTGTTTGCTATCATGCACTTTATATGCACTACTCATGTCATCTACATTTGGTTACCTAGAACCTTTTACCTTTTAAGATATTCTGACAATTTCAGCATAGTATGGCCTCATTCTACTTGTGTGCATCTCATTATAATTGCAACATACCAACCCAATCCAAGTCTCTCAACTTCTGACCAGCAAGTAAAACTGTTACTTATTCAACTAGATTTTAAATTATATGCTATTATCTCCTAAATCCCAGGGCTAAATATAATAGAAGAATAACAAAGATGGAAACACTGTAAGATAGGTTATAAATTAACAGAAGTTATCTACTAACACAGGATGAAAGGCTGTAAGAGTTTTTGAAAACAGGACACATAACCTATAGATATTTGAAGATCAAAAGAAATGCATGGAGGGAAATGTAGATATCACAGCATTAAATGAGAACAAAGCTACGTAAACACTTTGAGAACAGGAATTTTGAAACTTTAAAGGGCTTGATAGTTCACCTGCAAAAAGGCTGAGTGATTCCTCATCCTATTTCATTTTTTCCATAATGTGACCATTAGCTTTTTGAGTTTTGAGGTTGTTTTTTGGGTTTGTTTTTTTTTTTTTTGGCCTTTTGGGTCACACCTGGTGATCTTCAGGGGTTACCCCTGGCTCTGCACTCAGGAATAACTTTTGAAGTGCTTGGGGAACCATCTGGGATGCCAAGGATTGAACCAGTATTGGCAAAGTGAAGGCCAACACCCTACCCACTGTACTATCGCTCTGCCCAACTACTGCCTTTTTGTTTTGTGCCACACCCACTGGTGCTCCAGGCTAAATCCTGGATCTGGATCACTCCTGGAATGTTCAGGGGACCAAGAGTGCCAAGGATCGAATTGGCTGTGTGCAAGGCAAGCACACTGCCTGTTGTACTACCTGCTCCAGCCCCAACTATCACCTTTAGAATGAGCTAAATAAAAACTGAAGAGATTTTAGTGCTCATTTAAAAAAAAAGATGAATAAAAGAAGTGTCAACAGACTAGAGGGAAAGTACAGTGTGGAGGGCATTAGCCTTGCATGTGGCCGACCCGGGTTCGAGCCCCAGCATCCCAATCATCCTCCAAGCATCACCAGGAGTGATCCCTGAGTGCAGAGCCAGGAGTCAGCCTGAGCATCGATGGGTGTGACCCACACTGTCACACTGTCCTCCCATTGCTCATCGATTTGCTCCAGCGGGCCCCGTAACGTCTCCATTGTGAGACTTGTTGTTACTGTATTTGGCATATCGAATACATCACGGGGAGCTTGCCAGGCTCTGCCGTGCGGGCGAGATACTCTCAGTAGCTTGCTGGGCTCTCCAAGAGGGGCAGAGGAATCAAACCTGGCTCAGCCGGGCTGGCAGTGCGCAAGGCAAATGCCCCACCACTGTGCTATCACTCCAGCCCGTGTGTGACACTAAAAAGCAAATTAAAAACAACAACAACAACAAAAACAACTTTCCAGAAGCAATAAAAAAAAGGGCAGTAAATGGCCAGAAGCAGAATTATAGGAATCTGTAACTTATTCCCACTTAATGCTGTGACAAAATGATGAAAAAATAGGCAAAGGTATTCAATGTTAAGAACTATACTAGGAAGCAAATGATAAAGGAAAAATAGGAAATGGGAGATATTCTATGTTAAAAACTTACCTACTCCATCCTGTTTACTTTACAGGCTAAAATTAACCCACTTAATGCCAGAAGCAAAAGTTTCACCCGTATCTCAACAACACTCTCCAAGCTCTACATCTTACTACATCGTGCAGAAAACACTTTTCTCTACCCTCCTCACTAGGAATGTATTATTACCACTACTTTTAAGATTGCCTCTTATAAATTCCAAGCTTTAATACTAAAATCTTCATCAACCCCTTTTCTTCAAAAACCATGCACAGAAACTTGCAAATTGAAAATATTCAATTGTTAGTCCTTCTATTTCTGACTCCTTTTTAAAGAAAAGGACTAATTAACTTTTTTAAGTATGAAATTATAGAAACTTGAATTTCATTAGAGGATGATAGAAATGGAAGTTGAAATCAAACACATACACACTAGAGAATGTTTCCAATTCATCTTTAAACACTGGTAAACTTCATTTAAATAAACTCAAAATTTCAGTTTCACTCCCAAACGGCATCACCACTTGTTTTACCAAACTTTTCACTGAACAAATTTCAGACAGTAAACTATGATGACAAGGAAAAGACACATTAGAAGGCAATCATTTGTAAGCAAATCTTTAAACCCATACTACTACTATGGCCCATAGTAGTTCAAAACTTTTATTGTAAATGTTCAGAATAAATAGTATAATTAAAAACAAAAACTTCAAATTGATCTATGAAAAAAGAATCCTCTTTTAAGGGAAGCTTGAATCACACACTTGATTATTTTTCAGTGGCAAAAATAATAATGCTTTTGTCTTTTTGTACTATCAGACTATATCAAAACCCTCACAAATGCTCTACCATTGAGCTACGATCCCAGGTTCAACAACCAAGTTTCAAGGCATGCTAAGTAGTAGTGAAGAAATCTGGGGTAAGAATGATAGTACATTGGGCAGGGCGTTGCCTTGCACAGTCACCCCGGGTTCAATTCTGGCCACCACATATAGTCCCCCAGAGCTTGGCCAGGAGTAATTCCTGAACATCTGGTGTGACACCAAAACAAAAAGTGAAGAAATCGGTAGTGTTTGTTTCTGTAGTGCATAGTCAGCTGTTTCTTCCTCTTACCTTCTTTACAGTAAATATAAATCAGAACAAAAAATTACCAGTACTGCATAAAGTACAAATTATAGAGCTACGGACAGCAAAATACTTCTATATTTAACAACAACAAAAAAATTTGGCAACGAAATCTGCAGGTTTCTTACACTTGTATTTTATGGTTTCCTTGTCATTGGTGAAACTGAAGGCTTTTGGGGAAAAAAAAAAACAACACGTGCTTGATTAGAATAATGGTTTCTTCGTATGGGTCTAATATGACTTGGATGCCAAAGTAATAGTCTTTTAAGCACTGCTGGAACATGAGCTCTTACCACTCCTCTATGATACATGGATTTTCAATTAATGAGTTTAACATGAACTGATAAAAAAAGGTCTAAGGTCAAAAAACGAGTCTGAAATAAAGAGGAACTAAACTGAATGACTTCTAAAAGCTCATCTGCAGTCCAAGAAAATCTGATTCTCAATTTTTAACTCCTGGCTATTTCCTATTCAAGTAAGAAAAAAATGGTCAAAGGGTGTCGATGTAAACCGACACTGATTTATCAATTTATGTGGTACTTTGTAAACCTAAAAATTAAAAATATAATCACAAAAAATTCTTCGAGGCAGAGCACTCTAAAAATTACAACAATCTTTATAGCTAATAATAAAACAGGAGACCTGTAACATTTTGTCAAAAATGAATAGTTCAGAATAGATCTAAATTAACTCTTACCAAAAAAAAATCACCAAAAATTACACTATAAAAGCACCTTTCCTCATGAAATACAATTTTTGTGTGTGATGCACTGCATCAATGTTTTGCATACACTTTGATGCAAGAGAAATTTTAAGTTGTATTGTTAAAAAAAAAAGCTTTTAAATGAAAAACGATGACTACAGCCACATTCCACGAAAAAAAAAATTTCAACAAAGCATATTCTTTTCTTTATATGCAACATATGAGTAATCAAGAATTTTAAGTAAGATGTACAAGGGGAAAATTTTTGTTTAAAAATAAAATGACAGATGCATAAAGAGCAAAAGTTTAATATACCAAAGATACTTTGTTGTTTGATGCACTTAATGCTGATATTTAGGGCAACTTTTTTTTAAGGTTTTCCCAAAAAATGGCATTTAATAGCAGCTCTGTATAATATTTAAAATAACATGAAAGTGAAACACATCTTCATACCTTATTTTCACAAGACAGCAAGCTCACAGTCAGTTGTTTCCCCTTTGCTTTAAAATAAGCTACCTGTAATTCAAAACCAGTCTAAAGATTGTAACTGATAGATCAAATCTAGGCATTTCTACTTGCAAAAATATTCTGCAATGAGTCCTTAGCTTATGGAGACAAAGTAAATTTTATTTTCAAAATTTTTTTACTGGTTTCCAGTAATTCTTTATCACCAGACTTACTGGCAAAATTTGGATACTAAAGATCAGATTTACCTCTTTGGTATAAGCATGAAACTGTCACTGATTGCTAGCATAAACCAAGTGATCCAAAGAGTGTGAGACAACAATGAGGTCGAGTACACAACTGCAAAGCAGGCCGGAGTGATAATGTTAAGCTTGTTTTCCTTACAAGGAAATCAACATTAATAATACACTCTAGAAAAACACACCTAACTCAGATATTCTAATATTCCAGAAAACCAAAATGTCAAGCTTTAAATGACTGAACTTTTAACTTATTGCCGTAATATTTTGCTGCATTTTGGCATTATACCATAAGAGTATACAACCATCTGAAAATGTTTACCGCTCTAGCTTGGCACAACACACTAACTCCTCCTACCCATTTTTCTCATCATAAATGACTGAACTTTATAAAAGAAATCAGAATAAGATATAAAACAAGGCTATAATATAACTCTTACAATTTTCCATTTTTTTTCCTTCCTAACATATACAAGTTTTTGTTTCTGGAGTTGTATACTGTTCAATTTAGCAAGCTTAAAAGCTTAAAAAATTTGACTTTTTTAAACAAGTTGTCTAGGACTTTACAGCTATTAACTATCAAAATATCTAATTTATTTAAATAAGACTTCTAAATATCATTTGGAGAATTCTTTGTATACACTATACTGAAGACTATAGTAAATCCAAACAGTGTATCTATGACCTGATTTTTTTATTTTTAAAGACTGAACTCAGTTTTACCATTTTCAATCTGCAACTTTCTTTCAAGCTTTTTTTTATTAAATGCACCATCAGATTTTTATACTTGGAGGTCCTTCTCCAAACGTAGATAACAAGTAACTTTATAATCATGCAGTTATAGTCTTCAAACCCCAGTATTTTAGAATGAGACTAATGCCGAGAGCCAAATTTCTGGTCAAAAAATTCAGTACTAAAGATTTATACAACTCTGGAGGGATAATCTAACATTATCTGAAAAGAACCAAGTTCTAGATATTCCCACTAAGTCTTAACCCAAAACTGTAATCCGAGTAGATTTTTTTTATCTCTAATGAAGAGAAGTCAACTGCACTTATTACGTCAACACTATTAAAGGGTAAGTGATAGCATCAAAGGGACCTACTCATAGTTTGAAGACTAAGATTTACCATGGTACAGTGTAAAAAATGGGCAAAGGCAATGGGATCCTAAATATCACCATCATAAAAATAATCACGTTCTTTCTGTCTTATTTCTGCTGCATGTAGAAGAAAGAAGTCACAGAAAGAATATTTCTGTCTGGGCCACCAAGAAATCTTTCAGAACAGATAAGCATATTCCCTGTTATTCTTTCAGGGCATTATTTATACATGTTGAAAAATTCAAAAATAAAAATAAGAGTTATTTAGCCTTGTGAATTTTGTCAAATAGTTTCTTGAATTTGAGATAAATTCTTCAAGCAATTCAACTTTTAAAACTAAGTCATCACTCCGAAGTTCCTCTGCATGAGACCTATCCCACGGTCACAAAGCGGCTTCCTCCTTTGCTGAATGAGAGAGTCGCTCTCTGCTCCTTCAGGATCCCAAACCGCTCATTCAACGTCATTCCTGTCTAGAGAAAACAAAAGCAAAAGCCAACCATGTGATTATGTTTTATTTGCTTTGGTAGTTAATAGTAGTAACAGTTAAGATTTCCTGGATACTTATGTCATCTCTTAAAGTAGCAACAGTCAAGCAACAAACACCAATAAAAAAAAAATTTCTGTCCAATAAGGATATTAGTTCCATAGACTGACATTAATATATATCAAAGAAGTACTTGACAAAATCCAACACCCAAATATGATAAAGTTCTCAGCAAATAAGGACAGATGGGAACTCCCCATTCTGAAAAAGATAATCTAGTAAGAACCTAATGCTAATATACGTTCCCAAGCTTATGGAATGGTTTAAGCATAATTGTTCTCGGCACTTGATTCAACATTGTACTGAAGGTCCTAGGCCATTATAATGAAGTAAAGGAAAGGATTAAAGATTGGAAAGAAAGCTTTCCAATTGCTGTTTACAGAGAAAGATCTTGAAGAATCTATAGAATGATTTAAATAGCAAATTTATTTAGCAAAATCACAGGTGCAATGTTCATACGAATACAGTAAAAAATGCAATGTTGCACCAGGAGGATAGCTCAAAGGGCTGGTGCACCTGCTCTGCAAGATCCAGGTTAAATCCTGAGCACCGGAGCAAACCCGAGCACCATACCAACTTACAGCTATGATCCAAACGACAGGTAGTAACAAGCGTTGCTGAGGACGAGGAGATATTTAGAATTCTCATACATACTAGTTGGAATGTTGCAGCCACCTCTTTGAAAAAAAGTTACGTAAGGGCCTGGGATGTGGCTCAGGGGTAGGTAGGTAAAGCACCCGCCTTGCATGTGAGAAGTTCTGGGCACAACCCCTACATTGCAAAAAGAGAAAAAAAAAAGGTGGACTTAATAAGGTTCATCCTGTAAGAATGGCTCGATCTGGGAGGTTGGGAGCTAACTCAAAAAGTCAGTAACATGCTTTCCATGCAGAGGGCCCAGGTTCAGTAGCTGCCAATATCCCAAACACCTTGGAAGCACTCCCAAATTAACGACGCATGAGTCGTCCCTGCATACTACCAGTAAGAAAAAAAACCCCCCAAAAGGGTTAAAAATAGAACCATAATTCACACAAACTTGTACATAAATATGAAGAGGCGTATCAGTCACAATATGTTAAAGAATGACACTACAAAGTCTATTACCAATTGATGAAGAGATATGTGGTATATAACCAAACATTACTTAGCAATAAATGAAAGACAAACAATATAAATGAACTGTGGAAAAAACTATACTAAGAAAAATTATCAGTTCAAAAAGATTACATATTGGGGGCTGGAGAGATAGCACAGTGGATAGGGCATTTGCCTTGCACACGGCCGACCCAGGTTCGATTCCCAGCATCCAATATGGTCCCTTGAGCACCGCCAGGAGTAACAATTTGTCAATTAAGATATTCACAGTGAATGGTGCAAAGATTCAAAGGTGAGGGGAGGAATCTACCTGCTTTCCAACACTATTTATGTCAAATTGTAGAGGGACACCTTTAGGGACTTTCTTTACATCAGACTGCTCCCGTTTGGTCAAGAATGAGGGTACAGCAGAACGTGTTAATCGTGGTTTCTGTGTTCTATTTGAAAAAAAAAAAATTAAAGTGAAATCAGACCAGCTTAGCAATCGAAAACAAAAATTCACTTAGTACATATATACAGCTGACTTCTAGGCATTTCTATTCTATGTTCTCAAAGAAAGGTAACTGTTGCTTTATTGACTAATCTGAAGACTTAAGTACAAAATACTTCTTTAAGTAGAACTACAAACTTAGCAATATAGAGAACCGTGCTTTGAGTCCTCACTAGCTACTAAAACAATGCACACTCTGACATCTTAGTTTTTCTTATAGTCATGGAAAAGTCTAGGTTCTTTTCATTTCAATCTACAAAGCTTATGATATAAAGTTTATAAGGTAATAATACAATGACATAGCAAAAGTCAACTAGATACAAGAATATACCATATAGGGGCCAGAAGGACGGCACAGTGGGCAGGGCATTTGCTCTGCAAGTAGCCAGCCCAGATTTGATCCCTGGCATCCCATATGGTCCCCCGAGCACCACCAGGAGTAACTCCTGAGTGCAGAGCCAGGAGTAACCGTGAGCATTGCCAGATGTGACCCAAAAAGCCAAAAAGAAAAAAAAGAGAGAGAATATATTACACAGCAGCGTCCTTTAATATTGGTATACTGCATCTAGATTATAACCATCAGTCTGTGAAACACATGCAGAACTGTTATTGGTAAAAAGGTGAAAGAAAGATTAACACCTGTCACACTCAGGAGGAAAAGCAATATTCAAAACACTAGGATGTAAAAGGGAGTGAAAATTAGTATTATTTTTTCTTTTATTATATGTTTAAGTTTATGTACATAATGTTATATATGCACAGATTTTTAAAAATGAAACTATGATCTTATAAAAAAAAGTGGTGACTAAAGAAATCCAGAACCTGGAATCAAGAAACTTTTCTTTTTAAGTTCAAATTGTTTCCATTTTCAACCTTAAGTGTCATGTTTTATCCTTGCCTCAATTTATCCTCACTTGGACATCATACTTTGATCAACATCCGATACTTTTTATTATTTTATATGCTCAGAGGTTGTAATTGTCTTTTGTTCAACATGGTTATAAATTTTTTAATTTTATTATTATTATTAGTTTGTATTGAATCACTGTGAGATAGAGTAACAAACTTTCATGTCTGAGTCTCAATCATACAATGATCAAACACCCATCCCTCCACCAGTGCACATTCTCCACCACCAATGTTCCCAGTTCCCAGTATACTCCCTGCTTTCCAACCTTCCCCCTGCCTCCATGACAGACAATTTCCCCCTACTATGCTATACTATGCAGCTATTAGCAAAGATGAAGTCATGAAATTTGCTTAAAAGTGGATGGACATGGAGAGTATCAAGCTAAGTGAAATGAGTCAGAAAAAGAGGGACAGACATAGAATGACTGCACTCATAGAATGACTGCACTCAGTCCTATAAAATAACATAGTATGAGACTGACACCCAAGGACAGTGGACACAGGGGCCAGGAATACTGTCCCATAATTAGAAGCCTGTCTCATGACCTGGGGGAGAAGGCAGCTGGAATGGATAAGGGATCACTAAGACAGCGATGGCTGGAAGACTCTTTCGGGATGGGAGATGTGTGCTGAAAGTAGATAAAGGACCAAACGTCATAACCTCTCAGTATCTGTATTGCAAACACATTTATAACTTTTTAAGTTAAAAACTTACATTGGGGACTGCACTGCTCCTGGATTGTCAATAGATACAGTCAAAATTCCTCCATTTGTGGTGGAAGTGCGCCATCTAGTTTAAAAAAAAAAAAAGTAATTACCAAAAATGAAATTTATGTACTCTTAAGAAAAACAGCAGGACCCCAGCATAATATAATCAGTATCATGAGTGTAGGAACTAAAGACACTTCATCCCTGTGTTTTTTTTTCCAGTACCTGAGACTGAACCTAGTATCTGACAAAATGAATGTACCATTGTGCCACATCTGTCCCTTATTCTGTTCTGAAAGGCTGCTCGGTTACTTCCCTCCAGGAACAGTATCTTACCAAGGCTATTTAGGCGCATTATAATATCCTTAAATTTCCCTATGTATAACTAAAACTTTGATAGTCACTGCCACTTTCTTTGTGTCTGTTATAATTTTAAATACACTTAAATCTTTCTGGAGTGTCTTCTTTAGATCCTCTCCCCACTCTATGAAAGGACAGTAACTTCTATTCCTTCCACAACTTTTCTCATTTTGAACTTAATTTTTTATGACTTCTGCTTTTAATCAAATCTGATGTTTATATCATATTGCTACCAAATTATTATTTTGTTCTGTTTTGGGGACAAATCTGATAGTGCTCAGGGGACTTTTCCTGACTCTGTGCTCAGGGGATAATATATCTGGATTGCAGGGATTAAACTGGGGTCAGTTGTATGCAAGGCAAGTGTTTACTTCCTGCACTGTATCTCCAACCCTTTTCTTTATAGGCTTTGAATTCTCGAATTCAAAATAACAACACGTATGTCATTACAAATATTTAAGTGTTGTTTACTGCAGAAACCCTGGTTATCATTTCCTTTCTATGCTTTCAAGTTATGACCTTTATACCAAAAATATACTGTGTCAAGTTCAAATGGTTTTCTTTCTTAAACTACAACTGCTCAACATCATGCCCTACTTTTGTTGGCACTGTAAATGGGACATCAATATGTTATGATTGTTTTCCAAAAAGTAAGCATTATTTTTAAAAGCTTATGCTCAAATGTGTCAATCACATTTATAGAATGCTGAAATTCACATTTGGGGGCCAGAGTGCCAGCATACCTGGTAGGTGCCTGCATGGTTCACTCAGGTTCAATCCCCAGCACCCAGTTACTGCAAGATGTGCCCCTAATACGCACCCCAAAATACAATGGCAATGTGAGTACCAAAGAAAGTGAAAATAAAATTACTGTTTTTTAAAGGCTTACAAATTTTCTAGATTTTTAATTTTCTATTGTTTACCCTGAATAGAATCATGTATACAGTAACAGTACAGAACATTTTTAAAAGCTATTTAAAATAAAATAAAATGGCAATTAAAATAAACTTTTTAGAGAACAAAGTATTTCATGCAAAACTTTGTAAAAACACTGACATGAAAACATAATAGACTTCTGGAAGAAAAAATAAACAAAATTATTTGCTCAATTTCTTTTGGGTTTCATTTAATTTCTTTTTGACCGAGGCACAAAAGAACTTGGTTGGTAGTATACTAAGAGTTTTGAAATGGTAACTTGAAAGACAAATGGAAACTTACTGACGCGTTCTCTTCGCTACTGCATCGTTTAGCAGCTGTTCTGTGTTCAACTGTGCCTGAACCTGAAAAGAAAACAAACCAGGAGATTCTTATAGAATGCATAAAATTTTAATGCAATGAGCTATATATAATGCTTTGTAACTTTATAACCCAATATGGGATGTAAGGGTGTGTAACTATTCTAACACCTCCTTTGTTGGTATTCATGTAGTAGAAAAAGCGGTTAATACAGGTTTATTTCTAAATAACATAATAGATTATTAGATAACACTATGTAGGAGGGTTACAAAAGAAATGAAGTATATGAACAAAAGAAAACTGGTCTAATGTTTTTTGGTGACATGCGGCAGTGCTCAGGGGCCTGTCTTTGGCTCTGCACTCAGGAATCACCCCTGGCCATGCTCAGGGAACCACACGGGATTACCAGGAATCAAATCGGGGCCAGCTGTGTGCAAGGCAGATGCCTTACCCGATGTACTCTCTCTCTGGCCCCTATTATGTTCTCTTTATTCAAAAACCACCTCCTACCCTAAACTGTGGATCTAAAGCCAGGCCTCTGACATTAGGATTATTACTAAAAGTAAACAGGATCCTTTTGGAGGAAAAAGATAATACCTCCCAGGTTTTGGGGTTTTTTAATACCTTCAGGCCTCTTCTGAAAAGAAAAGTTGCCTGACGAGTGTCCTTCTGATGACTTAATTTATTTCCACTCCTGGTGAAATTGGCTGGAATGTTATTTCTGCAATAAAACCACATACACCATGAATCTTCTAGCCCACTTAAACTGTCAAGGATCTTGAGAAAAATAGTTAAACTTCATAAGCTAGAAATCTGAGGAACATTAAATGTAAAGACTGTATCACTTCCTTATTTACCTGACACTACTGAGATGACTTATAATATTCCTCATTTTCTGTATTACTTAATAACCAACAAACTATATATATAATAGTTCTGAAGAATTAAAAACATTTTAAATCCTATTTTCTAAATTTTGTAAAAGGCCAACTTGTACAGATTTTTTTATAGGATTAGAACAAATATCTATGTGCTGAAAAAAAATTTTTTTAATTTTTTGAAAAAGTATCTTCCCCAGTTTTCTCTTCCTCAAAGAGAAATTTTATAAATTAGAAACTTTATAAATATGAATCAATGAGGAGCTTACTTTTTGACTTTTTTCAATGCAGAGAAGTGCATTATATCTAATTTGACTCTCACCAATTCCTTTCTAGTTTCTATAGTAAATTAGCAAAATATGAGAAAACAAATTTTCATATATGCTATACTTATAGTTATGCAGTTATTTGTTTAAACAGTTACATTTAAGCACTTCTAAGTGCTTAGCAAGCTATTCTAATTTTACTTCCGATCTTGAGACTCAAAAGCAGAATTTTCCTAACTACCCCAATTAACACGTAGGCATTACTAAATCATGTAACGGACAAGCTTTTATTTGAGAAGTTCCCCTTTTCCATATGATTACCAAAAGAAAAAGAAATAAGTAAAACTGTAGTTCTGGCCATCCCATTGATATAAAGACTTTATTGCAGATGTTTTGGTTTATCATCTGTAAGAGATGAAGAAATGGGGGCTGGAGTGATAGCACAGCAGATAGAGCATTTGCCTTGCACATGGCCGACCCGAGTTCGATTCCCAGCATCCCATATTCCCCGAGCACCGCCAGGAGTAATTCCTGAGTGCATGAGCCAGGAGTAACCCCTGTGCGTCGCTGGGTGTGAGCCACAAAGAAAAAAAAAAGAGAGATGAAGAAATGGTACTTGAAACTAAAGAACCATCACTGTTAGTTTTTCTTTCTGCCCACTTTATCCTTACAAAGTACAAAATAATGTAACAAAAGTATTCAGTACACTGAATACTTGGTACAAGGGTATCTTTATACAGGATAATGTATAACTGTCCTTTATTTGAGTACTTACTTTCTATTCAGCTGATTAGGTCTCTTGAGAACAGCAACTGGTTTCCTCTGCACATCATTTTGTCTCAGAAGGTTTGTCTTCCTTTTTAACACTGGAAAATACCGTTCTACATTCTTTCAGAAAGCAAGAAACCATGTTAATCAGAATGCCTTTTGCTATATTCCCTCGACAATAGGCATTTCTTCTGAGGCAGAATAGTGAATGAACAACGTATGCAGGTAAGACTCTTGAAAATTTCCATTCCAAGTTACTGAAAATGCAACAATCACATTCTACTTCAATACTCGCAATTAAAGGAGGTTGAAAAGTATTTTTTCTATTTTGGCTATGTTCAGTTAGAAGTGTTCCAGGGATACACCGGCAATGGGGAAAACTAATCTTGGCCTAATGAATTAGGAAGCCAGTGATGTAATTTAGGGTCTATTATGTAAACATGAATTCTGTCATCAAATGCAAGAATAACAAGGTCAACTTCCAAAATAAATGTGTAGACAAGAGTGAAAAAGTAAATTGTGATAGCAAAGCTTGAGTAGAAATGACTATATAGAAAAATAGGAAATCATGAAAATTCAAGTATTGAGAGTTGAGGATGCACCTCAGTGGCAAACCTTAAGCACCTCGTGTATAAGGTCCTGGGATCCATGTGTGTTTTTCTTTCTCCCTCTAGAAGGCCCTGGGATCCCAATCTCTATCTCTCAGTATCTTTCTCTCTCAATAAACATCAAGATTTTCTCCCCTCAAATAAAACTTTGCCCCATAACTAAAGTCTAAAGCCTAAGTCAGGTTTCTAAACTTTCCATGAAGTCTATTCAAAGTACTTGCTTAAAAATATTATACTGATCATAACATATGATTTATAACATATACTTAACCTGGGTTCCCTTGTACTCTAAATGAAAATATTCATAATTTGAAATAAAGTCAACTAAATTTATAAATGTCTTCATTGTCTGTGAACATTTGGGAAAAATGTAAAAATGGAATAAAGAATATAGAGGAGTTGGAAGACAGCATATGCCTGACCTGGATTTGACTCTCAGCACCACATGGTCTCCTAAAGATCCCTGAAAGTAGCCCTGGCACTTACCAAGCACTACAGGTACAGTCCTGAACACCCGTAAGCACCACTGGGATAAATATGGTGGTGCCCAGTACTGCAGACTTCAATCAGAACCATATTCTTGGGTTGGCTGAATAGTCGATAGTATTACCCCCAAGGTCCCCCTGAGCATTTCTTGGGAGGTCACCATTCTCCACAAAAGCATACCAAGGGTAGCCAGGAGATGGCTTAGTAGTAGAGCATGTGCCCTGCAAAAGCAAATCCCTGTATTTGATGCCTAATACCACTTAAAAACCAAAAAAAAAAAAATAATAATAATAATAATAAAAAACAAACCAACTAAGATTAAGTATATAGGCTGTCAAATCAGACTAATGGTCCAGTCCCAACTTTATATTCTGACAATAACAGCACTCTGAGGTAATAAGGATAGTTCAATCATGAACAACCACCCCCATCCATACCACCACTGGACGTAGCCCCAAGGCTGGAAGCTCCAATGAATACTTGGGGTTTGCACCAAGGACTACATGTACGCAGCAGTACTTGGGGGGCCACGTGATGCTGGGAATCACACTAGAATAGATACATTCTGAGCATGTGTCCTACCAAATATATCATCTTCTGGCCCCAGAACATGGACTTTAATATTTCATTTAGCACGTTTAATCTTTTTGTTTTGGAGAGCACACCCAGAGATGCTCAGTTTACGCCTGTCTGTAGTTAGGAATCAGACCTGGTAGGTTTGGGGACCCATATGGGATGACAGAGATCAAATCCGGGTCAGCCACATGCAAGGCAAGTGTCCTACTTACTCCAGCCCCCCCTTATTAACATGCTTGAGATGTGCTCATGCTGTCCTGTGTATGAACATTTCTTTTCTAAGAATGTTTTTTAATAACAGAATTCTATAGTATAGAAATAAGGTACTTACTTTTATTTTTAATAATTAAATAATCAGAAAAAAAGATCCAAACAACCCATTACTAGAAAATAGCTGCTAAAATGCATATTAAATCACTGTTACTGTCCTCCCATTGTTCACTGATTTGCTCAAGCAGGCCCAGTAACGTCTCCATTGTGACACTTGTTACTGTGTCTGGCATATCAAATACGTCACAGGTAGCTTCCCAGGCTTTGCATATTAAATAATCAGACAAGAGATTCAAACAACCCATTACTAGAAAATAGCTGCTACAATACATGAATATGGATATATAATACACACACACAAACACACAATCATGTTTTAATTGCCAAAGTAAGGGTTTGGGGTTTGTGGTTCAATGACAAAATATGCCTCACAGTCTCAGGTTCTGGGTTCAATCCTTTACACACCCAACAACAACAAAAAAGCCAGTTAAAAATTACACACATGGGGCTGGAGCGATAGCTCAGTGGGGAGGGCGTTTGCCTTGCACGCAGCCAACCCGGGTTTGATTCCCAGCATCCCATATGGTCTCCTGAGCACCGCCAGGAGTAACTCCTGAGTGCATGAGCCAGGAGTAACCCCTGTGCATCGCCAGGTGTGACCCAAAAAGAAAAAAAAAAAAACTACACACACATAAGAGGTAAAGTCAGAAATCTGTACAAAATATAAAAATTTGTATTTAGGCATATGCAATTTTATTCTTCATGAGTTATAAGTTTTATTGTTAACAAATTTACTATTTTAAGGTATAAAGTACATTATAATAAAAATATTTTTCAATAAAAATATTCAAGAAAAATTTTATTTCAGGGCCCAGAGTGGTAGCACAGCGGGTAGGGCGTTTGCCTTACACACGGCCGAACCAGGTATGATTCCAGCATCCCATATGGTCCCCTGAGCACTCCCAGGGGGTAATTCCTGGGTGCAGAGCCAGGGGTAACCCAAAAAGCAAAAAAAAAAAAAAAGTATTTCAATAAAAATGCTAGAGGCCAGAGCAATAGTAGAGCATGCAGGGTATATGCCTTGCAAGTAAGTGGCTGACCCAGTCTGATCTCACCATCCCATAGGGTCCCATAAATCCAGCCAGGAGTGATCCCTTAGCACTTACCCCTTAGTGCTAAGGGTGTAAGCCCTTAACATCGCTGGGTGTGGCCCCAAAACTTAAAAAAAAAAAGCCTCCCAAATTCACTCAAAGAAATACTAATACAAATAAAGGAAGAGGGTATCTGACTCAGGATTAAGCCATAATTACCTTGTCACTCAGAGGTGGTCGATTCATAGGACTAATTCCCTTTCGAATTCCAGCTGCTTTCCTAGCTGCAAGGCCAGTAACAACTCCATAAGGACGTCTCTTTCCAGGCATTACTCTTCCCCTATGACTCAGACTATTCTTACCAAAACCTACAAAAAGAAAGGGACAGAAAGACATAGAACACAACAGAATAACAAAGAGGCTACAGGATATTTTACTTCTTCAATGAAAGTGTAAGGCTGTTGTGTATTCAAAAAATGTGTGTGCGGAGTGGACTCTCTCACCGCGTGTGTTCAGTGGCCAAGAGCTGCTTCCCCGCCCCATCTAGAGCTGCCGCCAACAGCTGACTGGAGGGAATAGGGCGCCAGCCTGGTTGGTCATCAGCTGCTGTCCACTCCATTCTCCCCACACGCCTCTTCCAGTCTCACTGAGCGCCCCGTTCCTGCCTCACACTGCACTCATTCCCATCTCCTGCCTTCCCCCACCCCAGTCTCTCACTCTGAGCACTGGGGGTAGCAACCACAACCAGGCCAGATAGCACAATCAACATTCCTTCCAGGGAAGCTCTCCTCCTGCTAGGAGATCTGCTCAAGGCATAATTTCATTTCAGGACATACTTCTCCTTTCCTAAATCCATAAACAATCATCTTAGATTTACTTCTTTTTTTTTTTTTTTTTTTGCTTTTTTGGTCACACCCGGCTATGCTCAAGGGTTACTCCTGGCTCTGCTCTCAGGAGTTACTACTGGCGGTGCTTGGGGGACCATATGGGATGCCAGGGATTGAATCCGGGTCAGCCGCATGCAAGGCAAATGCCCTACCCGCTATATTATCACTCTGGCCCCGATTTACTTACTTAATAATCTTTCTAGTCATTCTGTATGGACACAGTAAGAGATTATATTATATTTATATGGTGGTTCTCCTGGGGACGTTTCTCTACAGATCCCAGACTACAGCTCTCAGACCAGATTAGTCCTTCCTAACCCCAGTAGGGTTCTTGTCCAGTTACTTTTCTTTGGGTCATGACAGAATTAGTCCACGACCATACTCTTAGCATACTGTAAGTTTCACGGTGCTTGGCCTGTCCCATTTCAATGCCAGGGTAGCTTATATCTTGTCCTAGGTTGATCCAGTCCCTTCGTTCGACCCTGCTTTTGGGGTGATAGGAACCAAGGGCAACTGAAGCTTAAGTCAAGTAAATATAACAGATGCCAGGACTAAATATTATTCGGGGACATTTAACTCCCAGGTTACAAAATCATAACATTAACTCTCTTCCTGTATCTATACGAAAAGGACATCGCTCTAAACTATGCAAAAGACATGAGGGAAAGAGAAAAACAGTATTTCACTTATAAATACAAAACTCAGAGTCGTTAGAAAAATCCGACCTTACGAGTCAGTCTGATTTGGGGATACAGGTGATTCAGACAGGGGAAGCAGAGCACAGAGGAGAGGTTAAAGATAAACACAGAGGAATGGGAATGCCGCAAGAGCACTGTGATGGGAGTAATCCAATAAACCTAAGGTCCCTGCAGCAAGGGAGAAAGGACAAACCAATGTTATCCTACAGATGTGTACTTATTTTTATGTAGAAATTTTCAAAGTTAATATTTAAATGTTTGTGACTTTCTTTTGGTTTGGCCCCACACCCAAGAGTACTCAGCACAGGAATCACTTATGGTGGTGGTGAAGGACCATATGCAGTGCCAGGGACCAAACCAGGGTCAGCTACAGGCAAGGAAAACACCTTATTCCCGGGGTCTCCTCCTCCCCTTTCCCTTCTCCCCCTCCCCTCCCCTCCCCTCCTCTTCTCTCTCTTTCTCTTTCTCTCTCCTCTTCTCCTTTTCCTATCCTCTCCTCCCCATGTGTACACATATATAAACACACATATAGATAAAAATCTTTTGAATAAAATGTTTCTCCTTGGGCCACACTCAGCAATGCTAAGAAATCATATGCAGAGTTGCCAATCAAACCAGCATGAGTTACATGCAATTAAATCCCTATTCATTTATTAGAGATAATAAGCTTCTAAAGAAAGAATATCTGAACTGGAAGGAGCCAGACCATTGTAAAGGACTATGAAAGACTAGAGAATTCTATGGTTGCCCCTCTAGTTACAAAGACAGCTTTGTTCCTGAGCAATGTGGTAATCACTAATCACATGTACTTATGAAATACCTAAACTATAACTGTTCTGAATTGGAAATAACAAAAAATGTACAATACTAATAAAAAAATACAGACATTGAAAATCCCAAGTAAGCTTTATGGACATATTTTAATATTCATGGCATGTGACATTATTGGTTTTACTTTTCTAAGCATCTTACCTATTTTTAAGCAGTAACTTTTTTGGCGGGGGGGGGGGGGGGGTGTCACACCGTTGATGCACAGGGGTTACTCCTGGCTCATGCACTCAGGAATTACTCCTGTCAGTGCTCGGGGGACCATATGGGATGCTGGGAATCAAACTTGGGTCAGCCACATGCAAGGCAAATGCCCTACCTGCTGTGCTATCACTCCAACCCCCGATCTACTGATTTTATTCTAGATCACTCCAGCCCCCAGTAGTAACTTTTTTAATGAAGAAAAAAATAAGTGCAAACTGTAGATTATTAAAAGCCTTTAAGGTGCATACATATGAAGTAATTACCCTCTATTATGCCACCACCTAGAGATAACTTCAACTAATTTAAGCAACTAAAAAAGTAACTGGTATTTGACAATGCCAGACCTTCAGTGTACTCAGAATAGCCTTGGTGCATGCAAGGGACCAGGGATTAAGTTTACTGCTTCATGCTCACCCCGAGTGTTTCTTGAGTTACTGAGCCAGCTTCCTGGGCTCTTTCTAAAGATCACAGATAATGGGGTTGTCCTGATCGCCTCACCACACATAGCAGCACTGGGTCTGAAGTCATGAGTTGATAATTGCCAGGCACGTCCATTAAGCTGCAAAGCTATCTTCCAGGCTGCTACCAAAATATATACGTTTCTATATTTAACTACATAATTATTTCCTCAAGATACAGATTTTTCCTGACATTCCGCCCTCTACTCCACCATCCCTGGTGAGGGCTGCCACCAGTTGGCATCAAGGGGCCTATTCCAGAATGAGAGGCAGAGCCCCTTCCTACTGGGCGGGTCCCAGCAGTCTCCACGCCAGACCTGTACCGTATTAAGAGTCACAAATAGCACCTGAAGCAATAATCTACTCAACAAATTATACACTGCTCACATTTAGGTTTCTGGAGGATAGTCAGAGAGGAAAGAGAGAACCTTCAGCCTACTCCCTCAACATCTTCCAGGTGTTAGCTACAAAGACTCACCACCAACACAGCAAGAACACTGGGAACCAATGGGGAAGCCAAAGGATTCGGGAACACACCCTGGGACCCACAAGCTCATGCAGAAGAGCCATCTCATGCCTAGGTTCACTGCAGCCAGAATCTGAAACAACCCAAGCACTCCAAACAGATGACTGAGTAAACAAAACTATGGTACATCTACACAATGAGACAGTAGGCAGCTGTTAGGAAAAATGAAGTCATGAAATTTGCTTATACATGGACAGACATGGAGAGTTTCATGCTGAGTTTCAGAGGGAGAGGGACACAGAATGTTTGCACTCATTTACGTGATATAGTACATTAAAAAAAAAACCCACCATACTATGTGAATGATATCCAAAGACAGTAAGAACCAGGGCCAGGAGGATTGGTTCATGGTAGGAAGCTTTGCCACTAAGAGGAAGGAGAGTGCAGTTAGGACAGAGAAGGGACCACTATTGACAAGGAGCTGGAAATGATCACTCTGGACAAGAGCCGCGTGCTGAAAGGAGATAAAAGTGATATGCATGGTACTCTTTCAGGAAGTATTGCAAACCACACGGTGTGAAAGGAAAATGAGGGGGCGGGGGAGGGAAGGAGGAAAAGAGGGAGAGAGAAAGAGTCTGCCATAAGGCTGAAGTGATAGCACAGCAAGTAGGGCGTTTGCCTTGCATGTGGCCGACCCAAGTTCAATTCCCAGCATCCTATATGGTCCCCTGAGCACCACCAGGAGTAATTCCTGAGTGCAGAGCCAGGAGTAACCCAAATAAATTCCTGAGCATTGCCAGGTGTGACCCAAAAAGGAAAAGCAAAAAAAAAAAAAAAAAAACGAGTTTGCAAGAAGCAAAGAGCACCTTCAAAGGACTGGAGAAACTTCCCAACATATAACACGGAGTATGGTATTCACTTAATACTTCATAAAGGTAAAGGCCCTCCCGTTGATCGTCGATTTGCTGGAGCGGGCCCAGTAACGTCTCCATTGGAGACTTTGTTGTTACTGTGTCTGGCATATCGAATACTCTCGGTAGCTTGCCGGGCTCTCCGAGAGGGGTGGAGGAATCGAACGCGGGTCGGCCATGTTGGCCGCTTGTAAGGCGAACACCCTACCCGCTGTGCTATCGCTCCAGCGGTTAATACTTCATATGGTTTTGTTAATCTGCTAGATTAACAAAAGTTAGAATCATATAATAATCATGCCAAACTGGCTTATGTTGATTTATCTCTGATAACTCTATTTTCCATTTCTTTAAGTTTTTTTGGAGCACGTAATATAGAATGAATCTGTTAATGCCTGTCAAAGAGACCAGTTTGGGCATGGGAGGAAACCTGAGGACATTGGTAGAAGAGAAGAGATATTGGTGGTGAGACTAGTACTGGCCTACTGTGTGCCTAAAACAACTCTACTCTGAACAACTTTGTTAATCAATGTCTCAATTTCTTTTTTCTTTCTTTTTTTTTTTTTTTTTGCTTTTTGGGTCACAGTGAGCAATGCTCAGGTTTTATTCCTGACTGCACACAAGAATTATTCCTTGTGGTGCTCAGGGGACCATACGGGATGCCAGGGATTGAACTCTGGTCGGTCATGTGCAAAGCTTTTTGGGTTTTGTGTGTTTGTTTCTGGGTTGCATGCACCCACTGCTGCTCAGGAATGACTCCTGACAGTGCTCGAGGATACAGGATGCTGCAGATAGAACCCAGATCACCTGCAACTAACTCACCTGGTATATTATGTCTCCAGCCCGGAGATGGAGGGGGGCGCGCGCATCTGACAGTGCTCTGGACTTCCACCTTACTCTGCACTCAGGGATCAAGCCTGGAAGGCAGGCTTGGGGGTGCAGCATAGGGGATGCTGAGCTTTGTACAAGGCACGTGCCCCACCTATTGTATTATCTCTTACGTTGCCAAGAGTGATTCCTGAGCAGAGAGCCAATTCTAAGCTCTGAGCACAGCTGGGAATGGCCCAAAACAATCCATACAGCAAAGATAAAAATTAAAAAGAGGAGGGATTCCTTTCTATACCAAAGTTTGCACAGCACAGGTACATTTACATGTATGTTTTCTTATAAACAGATAAAATAAACTTATTAATATACATGTCAATTTTCTTAACATTTTTTTCTCTAGCTTTTAAGACATCAGTATAGAATACAAAATACTTGCTGTTTCAATGTCTTAATCAATAAGTTATTGGTAAAGTTCTGGGGAATTCAAGATTTTTTTTTTCACTTTTTGCTTTTTTGGGGTCACACCCAGTGATGCACAAGGGTTACTCCTGGCTCATTCACTCAGAAATTACTCCTGGCAGTGCTCGGGTGACTATATGGGATGCTGGGAATCAAACCCGGGTCAGCCGCGTGCAAGACAAATGCCCTACCCGCTATGCTATCACTCTGGCCCCGAATTCAAGATTTATTTATTGGAATATTTTTCTTTTTTGCTGTTGCTGGTTTTGGGGCCACACCCAGTGGTGCTCAAGGATTACTCCTGGCTTTGTGCTCAGTAATCACTTTGCTGTTGTTTTGGGAACATATCTGGCAGTACTCAGAGCTCCCTCCTGGCAGGCTTGGGGCACTATACAGGGAGCCAGGCACTGGCCCACGTTAGCAATGTGCAAGGCAAGTGTTCTACCCACTGTACTATCGCTCCAGCCCCAAGGATAACTCCTGGAGGGCTCTGTAGACCATATGGGAGTGCTGGGGATCTAACTCAGGTCCACCGCATACATTTTAACAGCTGTGTTATCTGGCCCCTAAAATATTTTTCTTAATAGCAAACATGATGGTAAGCTTTGTCAGTAGAGGGTGCTGGAGTAATTCTGAAGAACGGGATTTTCTTCCAAGTTCCAGGTTGCACTTCAAGGCTTGTTCCTGTGGCACAGGAAAACTAGGTGGCTATCATCACCCTTCAAAGTGAATGAGACTGGGGAGGCAAGAGACTGCAGTGTGGACTTGAAGCACAAACTTCAAGTGACTTATGTCTTAAATATCTAGTCCTGTGCATCTGTCTAGTACTACTTCTAGGCATCACTATTAAAATCTCATCAAAACTCACAATGATCCTCCAAACACACAAGCCCCCCACCTTTAGTTCCACCAGTATGGCAACTTCATTAAATGGGGGCTTGGGGATTTCTTCCTCTTTTGGGTGCTCTTAAGTTCTAAGGATACTGATGTTTTCCTTTTTTTTTTTCTTGGGGGGGGGGTCACACCCAGCAATGCTCAGGGGTTACTCCTGGCTCCGCACTCAGGAATTACTCCTGGCGGTGCTGGGGGCACCATATGGGATGCCAGGGATCGAACCCGAATTGGCCGCATGCAAGGCAAATGCCCTACCCGCTGTACTATCGCTCCGGCCCTGATATATTACTTTTTAACAGGAAAAAAAATAAATAAAAACTACAATTTTAAAACTTTTTTTTGATGGAGCAGGGAAGTTTTTTAAATAAAGTTTAAATGACTTGTTTATTTAGAAAGATGTGAGAATTGAGATGGAGAAATACATGTTCGAGAACATGGGCTTTTCCAGAGCAGAAATACACAAGAAATGAAATATAGAGAAAAGCAAGTGAGATAAATGTTCAAGGTTGCCAGGTATGACCCCCCCCCAAAAAATGAAATTTAATAATACTAATACTAAAAAAAAATCTACTTCTTCGTGCAAAATTCTACCTCACAGAACGAGGAGAAAAGAATGCAAAGTATAAGAAGAGGACTCCCAGAACAACCACCAACTGGGAGCTCTTTAGCTCTATTGCGGCAACATGGGAAGATGCCATCATTGACAACATTGATGAGGAATACGATCGAATGATTCAGCACCTCCATGATTGTGCAAGAAATGCCAAAAGAGAGATAACCACAAAAAACCGTCGTTCTTCGAACACTCTTGAACTTATTCGCCAACGTGGCTTGGCACATGCCTCAGGCAACCACAAGCAAACATCCGAACTGGCAAAACAGTGCAGAGAAGCCATCAAGGATGACCTCAAAAACAGGAGAGCAGCAGTACTGGTAGATGCAGCAGAAGCTGGGAAAAACATTCGTAATGCCCGCCTGTCCTTCACCAACTACAAAACCAAGATGACTGCCCTCCGACATCATGATGGATCTATCACATCTTCCAGAAGGGCAATGGAGAAGATTATTCATGACTTCTACTCAGATCTCTTTAATAGCCACATCCACTTGCCCACATACCACATACCACATGATGGATATGTCGTTCCCAATGTTCTCCCTTCCGAAATCCAACATGCCATCTTGTCGGTAAAGAAACAAAGAGCACCTGGCCCAGACAAGATCAGACCTGAACACCTGAAGAACTTACCATCAATACTCATCAATACACTGGCTCGACTCTTCACACGCTACCTGTCTGAATGCAAGGTTCCATCCCAATGGAAAACCAGCAGGACTGTACTACTATACAAGAAGGGAGACATCCACGACATTGGCAACTATCGCCCAATCTGCCTATTGTCTGTCATCTACAAACTATTCACTCGAGTCATCCTGAATAGGATTAGCAGAACACTAGATGAAGGACAACCATGTGAACAAGCTGGATTCCGAAAAGGATTCAGTACCATCGACCATATCCACACAATAACCAAGCTCATTGAGGTATCTCGGGAGTTCAAGATGCCGCTCTGTCTAACGTTCATTGATTTAAAGAAGGCCTTTGATTCTGTTGAGACGGAAGCGGTCATGCAAGCCCTAGCCAATCAGGGCGTACAAACTCAATACATCAGGATCCTTCGTGAGCTCTATTGCGGATTCACTACCAAGATCTCACCATTCTACAAAGAAGTAATCATCCATATCAAGAGAGGGGTTCAGCAGGGTGATACCATTTCACCAAAACTCTTCAGTGCCACCCTCAAGAACATCATGCGACGACTGGAATGGGAAAACATGGGAGTGAAGATAGATGGTCGGCAACTACACCACCTCCGCTTTGCTGATGACATCGTTCTAATAACACCAAACATCAGCCAAGCGGCACGAATGCTGAACGACTTTGACCGTGAATGTGGAAAGGTCGGACTACAGCTGAATCTTACGAAGACAATGTTTATGAGAAACAGCCTTGTTCCTGACGCTCCAATCGCTCTCAACGGAACCACCATCTCCGAATGCAACAGTTATATATACCTAGGTCGAGAAATCAACATGATGAATGACCTGGCACCTGAGTTGCGCAGGAGGAAGAGAGCGGCTTGGAATGCCTTCAAGAGCATTGAAGAAATAACTAAAAGGACAAAGAACCTCCAGCTACGAGCACATCTCTTTGATTCCACTATTCTTCCTGCATTAACATATGCCTCAGAGACCTGGACCCTACGAAAACAGGATGAGAACGCTATTCGGGTCTCTCAAAGAGGAATCGAAAGAACTATGCTTGGAATATCACGATTCACTCAAATGAGAGATAGAATCCGGAGTTCTGATCTTCGTCAATGCTCAAGAATCAGGGACGCTGTCTCATTTGCCAAGACATCAAAAATCAGATGGGCTGGACACGTAATGAGGTTTACAGACAACCGCTGGACTAGAGCCATTACTGATTGGATTCCACGGGACATCAAAAGATCACGTGGACGCCCACCTATAAGATGGTCAGACTTCTTCGTCAAGACCCTAAATGATCGGTTTGAGGCTCTGCATGTTCCTAGAACGAACAGATACCATTGGGCTACGCTAGCACGCAACCGGGATGAATGGAGACGTTACTGGCACCCGCTCGAATAAATCGATGAATAACGGGGATTAAGTGATTAAGTGATAAGTGAAAAAAAAAATCATCAAAATTAGAATTCTATTCCTGGATGCCTTCCCTTATCATTCCTATACACGCTTTTATTTCTCAGTTATCATTTTCTTCTCTACTTCACCCTAGCAAGTCTAGGTAACTCCATCTTCCCTCTCTACCTTTTAAAATATATATATATAATTTGTTTTATGATTTAAGATTCCCTGCACTAATTACAGTTCCCTGAGCACTGCTAGGAGTAATCCCTGAGCAGAGCCAGGTGTGGCCCAAAGCAAATAAAAGAAGATGCTCTGACATAATCTGCTCTACTAGAACAGCAGTTTGATACATATATCAAAACTATGAGGTTTTGGTTTTTTCCCCTTTATGGTCACACCAGCCATGCACAGGGGTTACTCCTGGCTTCGCACTCAGGAATCACTCCTGGCGATGCTCAGGGGACCATATGGGATGTTGGGAATAGAAGTTGGGTGGGCCGCATGTAAGGCAAATGCCGTATCTGTTGCACTATTGCTCCAGCCCCCGAGGTTTTAAAAACAATCCAAAGCAAACAAAAAATACTTAGTAGAAAAAGCAGTTATACTTGCAGTCTTACAAAAATGTCTAATTTGGGGGTGGAGGAATAGTTCAGTGGGCAGGGAATTTGCCTTGCATGTGGCTGACCCACATTCTGATCCCTGGCATCCCATATGGTCCTCCAAGCACTGCCAGGAGTAATTCCTAAGTGCAGAGCCAGGAGTAACCCCTGAGAATCACTGAGTGTGACCCAAAAAGAAAAAAAAAAAAAACAAAAGAAACACCACTATTGACTTCTCTGTCCTACCTGTTTTTTGTAATTCTTGTAATATTTCTAATACTCAAAGATAAGATTATTACACGTAGAAATTTAAACTTTTCCTAACAAGAGTTTAAGACAACCCCATGTCTCTAGTCATATTTAGTGACAAAGCTATTCTAGTTTAGGAACTGTCACATGTAAGTGGAGAACATATAACGTTCCAGTATTAATAATGATTTTGTAAGCTCCAAAACTAGATACCAATTATCTCAAAGCCCTTATCATAGCCCCCATTAAGGAAGTTTTCTTCTGATTTCTCACAGACTAGACATTCTGTTAATTATAAAATTAACAAAATTTTAGCACAAAATAGGAATTTACATTTAAAAAACCTTTTCAACATAAATCACTAAAATCAATTATTCTCTACAGTAAGGAATCTCAAAATTTACTTGCTTAGGTTTAGTTATTCAATAAATTATTAAGAAAAAATATTTGGGGCTGGAGCGATAGCACAGTGGGCACGGCGTTTGCCTTGCACACGGCTGACCTGGGTTCAAATCCTAGCATCCCATATGGTCGCCTGAGCACTGCCAGGAGTGATTCCTGAGTGCACCGCCAGGTGTGACCCAACAAGGAAAAAAAGGAAAAAGAAAGAAAATTTAAAAATATTTTTGGTAGCATCTAATCTGTTAAAATATCAGACTAAGTATATATCAGACATTAATTTGAGGACATGTTAATGAAAATATATTAGTTGTTAGATGTTCAACTGACTGCTTCTTTCGGGTTAGTTTTTATTTTGCTTTGTTTTAATTTGTGGCCACATCCAGCTGTGCTCAGGGCTTCTTCCTGGCTCTGTGCTTAGTGATCAGAGGGCAGAGGGCATGGGTGTCAGGGAGTTACTTTACTAAACATTTCTGCATGTATATAAAAAAAAAATAAAAAGGTAAAGGCCCTCCCGTTGATCGTCGATTTGCTCGAGCGGGCCCAGTAACGTCTCCATTGGAGACTTTGTTGTTACTGTGTCTGGCATATCGAATACTCTCGGTAGCTTGCCGGGCTCTCCGAGAGGGGCGGAGGAATCGAACTCGGGTCGGCCATGTTGGCCGCTTGTAAGGCGAACACCCTACCCGCTGTAGAGATTTATAAACTCAAAAATCTTGGTTTAAAATGCTGAAGTTAATGAGTCATATATAATTAAAGTTGTTCAATTACTATTTTAAATTTATCTTAGAACAAGCAGTTATAAATAAATAAGCTTCCGAGTAACCAAAAATAGCTATAAGTAAAGTTCCAAGAGTGTTGGATCACCTCTAAGGCATTTGATCTTAAGTGTCACTTGTCAGAAAGATAGTACAGGGGTTAAGGCACTTTGTCCTGCAGGTGCAGAATCAGGTTTGATCCTGGTACATTCATGGTCCCCCAAGCACTGAAAAAGTGACCCCTGAGCAGAGCCAGTCTTGTTTCTGAAGTTCAAAGCACTGCTGGATGTGACCCTTAAACAGAAAAACTAATATAACTCAGGGGGTAGAGAAGGAGTGCAAGAAGTAAGGCACGTGGCTTTGCATGCTGCAGTGCTGAAACCTGGTTTATTCCCCAGCACCACATACGGTTCCTTAAGCACTGCTAAGGTTCACTCTTGAGCACAGTGCCAAGAACAGCCCTTGGGCACTGCCTGATATGTGCCCTCCCCACCCCACCTCCCCCCAAAAGTGCCACTTTTAGATGATTTAATAAATCCAAGAGGGGGCCAGAGCAATAGTACAGAGGTAGGGCATTTGCCTTGCATGTGGCCAACCCAGGTTCCATACCCAACATCCCAAATGGTCACCAGAGCACCACCACGAGTAATCTCTGAGTGCAGAGCCAGGAGTGACCCCTAAGCATCGCTGAGTGTGACCCAAAAAGCAAAGTAAATAAATAAACCCAAGAGGTCCTGGATGATATTATAAAGAATCTGGAAGTCACAATACAGAGTACTAGTCTCCACATATTTAAAGGGCTCTCAGGCAATGAAAGAAATTTACTTCTTTCAGCTTTGTAGAATAAGCAAGCATGATTATTAAAAGAATCTTCCAGTAAACAGAGCTGTCTTCAATAATGGAATAAATTCCTTCTAAGATGATATATGCCATAAAAGAATATATTTGAGCTAGAGTTACAGTCATCCATCAGACTGCCGTTGTCTTTGTTTTGAGGCCAAACCTGGTGGTATGTCAGGGATTACTCCTAATGAGGTGCTCAGTACACCTGGCAGTACTTGGGTGATCATGCAGTGCTAGGGATAGAACCTGGTACTCCCACACACAAAGCACGCACCCCAGCCCTTCATGCCCTTCATGCGTTCCACCCCCAGACAAGTAATAGAACACTTAACCGGAAAGAAGGAAAACCTCTTGATAAATGAAACTTATAATTCTATAACTGTACATATAACTGAGTCTATTTATATACTAAGTTACTTTAAAATAGCTGTTTTTTTAACAAATAGTGTTGTGGGAGGCCAGAGCCAACAGTACAGCAGGTGGGGCAACTGCCTTGCACACGACCAACCAGGATTCTGTCCCAGCACCACACATGTCCTCTGAGCCCTATCAGGAGTGCTCTCTGACTCAGAGCCTGGAGTAAGTCCTGAGTGCAGCTAGGTGTGAGGAGGGAGGGAGGGAAGGAGGGAAGGAAGGAAGGAAGGAAGGAAGGAAGGAAGGGAGGGAGGGAGGGAGGGAGGGAGGGAGGGAGGGAGGGAGGGAGGGAGGAGGAGGAGGAGGGGGGAGGGAGGGAGGGAGGGAGGGAGGGAGGGAAGGAGGGAAGGAAGGAAGGAAGGGAGGAAGGGAGGGAGGGAGGGAGGGAGGAGGGGGGGAGGGGGGGAGGGGGGAGGGAGGGAGGGGGGGAGGGAGGGAGGGAGGGAGGGAGGGAGGGAGGGAGGGAGGGAGGGAGGGAGGGAGGGAGAGAAATAGTATTATGGGTCAGGGATGTAGCTCAGTGATAGAGCAACTGCCCTGCATGTAGGAGGCTCTGGGTTCACTCTCTGGCAACACTAACAAAAAAATTAAAAGTCAGTTTAAGAAACACCTATCACCTAATTTAAGACAACTACAAACTTGTCAGATATTTTTTAGAGGGTCACACCAGGCAATGGTCAAGGGTTACTCCTGGATTACACTCAGCAATCATTCCTGGTGGTGCTAGGGGAACCATATGGGATGCTGGGGATCGAACCCAGGACAGCAGCGTGCAAGGCAAGTGCCCTTTCCACTGTACCACTGTTCTGGCCCCCTAAAATAGCCAGATTTCGATTAAACAAAAAATCTGAGGGAAAAAAAATGTATCTCACAAAGGTTCTGATTTATTTCCTTTATGTTTTAAGTAGGTGCTGAAGATAGTAAATTATATTATAATCTATTAGTATTAATTGATTATAGATTTATAAAATTTACCTGAATTCTGTTGGATTCCCCAGCGAACTCTCATCCTGAATTGCTTGGTGCCACTTTGTTGGAGTCTTCTGTTTAGTCTCGGAAAGTTCTGCTTTTTCCCTTCCTTTCGATTCAATTTGATAATCTCATCTGCGATAGAAGAAAACCCAGTTATTTTCACCTTAAGTGGCTCACTGACTCACTTTCATTTGATTTCCTATGCCCCTAACTTTCCTACTCTGAAGACACTTCCTTCTCTAGGGGATAATGATCAGATGACAAGAGCTCAAATCAGCCAGTGTGCTCAGAGCACAGGAGAAAGATTTTGCAGGAAAAGTTCAAGTCAACTGCCCAAGGGATATTTATCAATTAATGAAGGACTGCTATCCATGTTACTTCTTTCCCTGATGAATGTAAATAAATGAAAACCTGTTAGGTTCAGTTCCCAACTATGGTCCCCCGACAGCCAGAGTGCAGCCCTGAAGGGCCCCTGAGCACCAACAGGTGTGGCCCATGGCACTGGAGGCCCACAGTAGCATCCCATCTGTGGGACAGTGAACAGATGGCCCAGTTAGCCAAAACTGCCCATGCAAACCCAAAGGCATTTCAGAAAAACCAGTGAAAAAATTACATTACTTAGAGAACAAAATGTCTAAGTTTATCTCAACTCAAGAAATATTTACTAAGCACATACTCTGCACACTGAATATGAAATGTAAGGTAAGCTATGCTGCAACAGAAATAAAAATATACTACCTGTTCTATTTAAAATTATTGATGGAGGGGCTGGAGCGATAGTAGTGGGTAGGGCATTTGCTTTGCATGCGACTGACCCGAGTTCAATCCCTGGCATCCCATATGGGCCCCAGAGCAATTGAACATCGCTGGGTATGACCCAAAAATAAAATTATTGACGGAAACAGATATGTTAATAGCAAACAAAATTAAATACTATAATGGAAGTATGGCACAAAAATATTCTATTTGGTTCTCTATTCCTCTAGCAAAGTAATTAAGTTACCTTAATAATCTTTCTACACTTATTTCATTACATATTATTATTTCCCAAAACATTTCGAACAATGCCAAGATAATTCACAATCATACTGCTTTGATAATATCACAGAAAAAGATCAGAAAATTAAATGTACTCTTAGATTGCCACTTTTATCTGTAAAAAGGTTACAAGAAGCAAAATATTCTCATCCAAGAAAGTCACTTTTGGGAGCCAGAGCTATAATACAGTGAGTAGGATGGCTGCCTTGCACGGTCAGCATCCCGTATGGTCCCCCGAGCACCGCCAGGAGTAATTCCTGAGTGCAGAGCCAGGAGTAACCCCTGAGTATTGCTGAGTGTGACCCAAAAAACAAAAAAAGAAAGTCACTCTTGTCTGTTCCTACCCCAATATTAATGCTAATGATAAAGCAAAGAAATTGGTCAACAATTTAGTAAAAGTTAACAAAACCAATGAACCCATTATTTTTTCCAAACAACTCTAAACATAATCGAATACCTCTATCTACAGAAGTAGCCTTTTCCAAAGTCTAGGGAAATATAGATCATAGATTAATATTTTAATCACCTATCTGTAACTTCAGCTCTTAAATTCAAATACATGAAACAATCAAAGTATCACCAGAGTAATTCAAGTATCTTTAAGATCAATCCTTACAAAAACTTGTCAGTTAAAAAGTTTTTCAAAAATAAAAGATTGGGAGGTGGAGGGTGCTGGGGTGATAGTACAACAGGTAGGGCAGACCCTGGGTTCAATCCCCAACACCCCACATAGTCCCCTGAGCACTGCCAGAAGTAACTGCTCAGTGCAGAGCCAGGAGTAAGACCTGAGCATCACTGGGTGTGACCCAAAATAAATAAAAGGCTTTGACTATTAACATATTAAATTCCCAAAACACATTTTCTGAAATTCTACTGTCCTTTGCTAAGTGCTACCTTACCAGAGGTCTAAAACCTCTGAGTCAAGTCAGTACACCAAAAAAATTAATTTGGGGGCTGGTGAGATAACACAGTAGGGGCTAAGGGGCTTGTAAGCAGTAAACTGGACACCACACAGTCACCTAACACAGGGGAAGCATAGTGATGCTTTTTTTTTTCCTGGTGGGGGCTTTTTGGGTTACACCTGGCAATACTTACGGGTAAGTTACTCCTGGCTGTGAATTGAGGAATTACTCTTGGCAGTGCCTGGGGACCATATGGGATGCTGGGAATGAAACCTGGGTCATTTGTGTGCAAAACAAATGCCCTACCCGCTGCACGGTTGTGCTCTTTTGGATGTTACTGAATTTGTTTAAAGGTATTTTGGTCTGGGAATACTTTCATTAAAAAGCAATCAAATACATTTTAACTTATTTTTAAAGTGTTATGCAATATGTATATAAAAATTAAAGATAGCATATCAAATGTAACAGGCTCTATGCTTTATTTTCTAAGAACATAAGTTAAGGAGCTACTAAGACAAAGGTCTCTTCCCATCTAGGAAAAGACGTTTTCTCTTATTTAAGGTAGATACCAAAATAAAAAAATGCACTTTGGTGAGCTAAGATTTCTTGCACACCATTAGGAACATGGTAATAGAGTACTGAGAAGAGGCACTGTTCTGGCGTGCATTCAATTTAAATCTCACAATTCTATGGAAAAAAAAAACTGGGCTATGATAACGCCTATTTGGCTTAGAATCTAACTTGATGAAGCCCTTTGGTAGCTATTCTACATGAATATTCACATAACCCTGACGGGTCACAACTTAAAAAATGAGCTTCTAAAACCTCTCCGGACATGACAAAATATCGAAAACAGCTACTTAAAGTAACTACTTTATCCCCCCTCTGTAAAATTATCCTAAAAAAAAGCATCTGACAGCTGTCTGTGGTTAATCAAAAGCAAAAGGGGCGCAGTTCGTCGGGGCCGGGCACAGCACTGCGCACCTTCCCGGGCCACCCCGGGGCATCCCGGCGGCACCGACACCCCCACACGCGGGCGGCCGGGCCCTCGCTCCACCCCCCGCGGGCCCCGAGACCACCGCCCACACGTGACCTGCACAACCGCCAGCGCCGGCACGGGAGCCCGAGCGCGGGGGCGCGCGCGCGGGGCCGCGCGGGGTCGGGCGCGGGCGGGGCGGGGCGGGCCGGGGGCGCGCGGGGCGGGCCGGGCGCGCGCGGGGTGCCGCCCGCTGAGGAACCGCGTTCGCGGCCGCCCCCGCAAACCCCGCGCGGGCGCCAACGTCCCTTCCCGGCCGCGGGGCGGGCGCGCGGGCCCCGGACCCCCGCCCGCCGCCAGAGCCCCGGCCGTCCCGCACGGCGCCGCCGGGCCGCCGGCCTCACCCAGAGACATGTCGATCTTGTCGAGGTTCTCGCTGCCCCGGGCCCTCGGCGCCGGGCTCGCCGCGGCCCCCGCCAGCCGGGCCCCGAAGCGGCTCATGGCCGAAACGTCGCCTCCGAGCGCTCGGGAAGGCCGAGCTCGAGCCGCCTCCCACTCACGCACGCACAGCGCAGCCCCAGCGCAGCGCGCACGCGCGGCGGCCGCCACCGAGACCACGGCGGGCTAGAGCGGCCCCGCGCGCCGCCCCACGGCGGCCCCTGGCGGACGCAGGAGACGTTGCACGCGCCGCGGGGGCCCTGCGGAGGAGCCGCTGAGCCCTTCGCCTTTTTCTTCCTCCCAAATGAGGGGTTGCAGGTCGCTGCTCTAAAATGATCCTGTTTCTCCTACTTCTGAGCCCCTCCTGCTACAAATAGTATTGAAACTCCTTGGCGGTGCGGCCTCGGTGGCAGGAAAGACCTCTGCAAACTTAGGTTGCAGAACTGCATCCCAGTCAGCCTCTCCCCAGCCGGCAAACTTGCACCCTGTGGGCTGGTGGAGTCTGCAGGCAAAGCAAAGGCTAGCTACTGCGGGTGGCATTGTGTGCCCCCTTGGCGATAAAAGTAAATGCCAACGCTTCTCATGTCTGTTTTTCAACCAGAACTCAAAATATTGCACCAAACCTTAGTAAGTCTTGATCGTCCCTCAAGAGAGGGGTAAATTCCTCTGCTGTGTTTGGATACATTTTTCTCATTTTCATTTGCTTTGGGAATCACTAGGGATTCGTTTTCATTCTGATCATCCTCAGAGGAAAACTTCTTAATGTTTTGGGGCTGGAGCGATAGCACAGCAGGTAGGGCGTTTGCCTTGCACGTGGCCGGGTTGGATTCCCAGCATCCCATAAAGTTGCCTGAGCACCGCCAGGACTAATTTCTGAGTGCAGAACCAGGAGTAATCCCTGTGCAACGCCCAGTGTGACCCCAAAAGCAAAAATAATAATAAGTAATCATTAATATTTCATAAAGTCCCGTACAATAGCTTTTCCCCACTTACTACATAAGATATTCCATTTTTATTTACCTCTGCCTCCTCCGAAAGCAATTGTGCTTACTTGCAGGTGTCTAGATACCAACTCTACACTAAGAAATTTCTTCTGTCTTCCTCTGCTAAATTTCCATTTTGCATAGAAAACAACTTTTGACCTAAAGCAACTCAAAACTATCATAGCATTTACTTAAGAATGTTTAAATGCTATTGGTGACATGACTTCCAACCTCAAACCCCAATGAAATATTTTTCTATTTTTCTGTTGGGATTCCACATGAAGATGCTTATTAAATAAAATGGTCTAGAGAAAATCCCCCCGAAGATAACTCACTGAAGTCCCTATTTCAAAAGCAGTTGTGCTGTCTCTGTTCAAGTAGTCAGTTGTGTCCCAAAGGCCCCACTGTAGCTCAACTCTGCTTCTGGGTTCCTAGAACTGTCAACACATCTCCTGCTGTCCCAACCCCCAGAATTCACTAACCTGTGGAAGCAGAAACTTCCCATCCGCACAGCCCAGAGACACACACAATAAAAGACTCCCTGAGACTATAGTAAGAGGGGTTCTCTCTTTGGGTTTCCCTCAGTCTGACCAGTGTACTCTCTCTTTCAATAAACTCACTTTGCTCTGTCTAAACTGTCTTGCTTTCCTGTAAGTTCTTTTACAACCTCACATGGAGCTCAGACCCAAAGGAGACCAGGTTCTAGTACCTCTTTCTCTCACTTCACTAAATACATCATATTTATTAACAGCATTTTCTTTTTTTCCTAGAAGGAATCAACATTTTCTGATTTTTATTAATAAAACCGTTGTGTCCCAGTTTTCATTTCCATATCAGAATGCAAAGTTAACAGTGACAATTCTAGGGTTTCCTTAACAAAAAAAAATTAATTTTATTATTACACATGTTTTTTAATAGAAAAAAACAGAAGACATTGTAGAAAGTTCAGATCAGTCTCTCTCCGTCTCTCTCTTTCTCTCTCTTACACACACACACATACACACACACATACACACACACACACACACACACAACACCAGAGATGAGGAAGAGAATGGAAGGCAATGGTTAGGCTATGGTTTTGATATGGGAATACTCAAAAAAATTTTATAACTAAGAGAATCATGGAATCTGTAAAAACTGAAACAGGAATCTGAGACACACATAGCGAAAGGAAGAAGAAAATAAACCAAGACATCAGAACTGAGACCTCTCCAAAGAGTCAGTCAGCAACAAAAGCCAAAGCTAAAAGGTCATGCCTGCAAATTTTCTAGGGCACAAGAAACAGCTATAATTCAATCATATATTAATTGAACACCAACCTTGTCCTGGGCCCTGGGGCTAACACCGGGAGCAGGGTTGGTGCAGTCCCTGTTTCCCCCCTGCTTGCAGTGCGTATTCTTGAGCACCTCTGTGACTAAGGCAATGCGCTGGACAGCACTCAGCCCTTGGAGTATAGCAGTCTTGAAGCTTGATCTAAACCTGTCACTGTCACTGTCCTCCCGTTGTTCATCGATTTGCTCGAGCGGGCCCAGTAACGTCTCCATTGGAGACTTTGTTGTTACTGTGTCTGGCATATCGAATACGTCTTGGGGAGCTTGCCAGGCTCTGCCGTGCAGGTGAGATGCTCTCGGTAGCTTGCCGGGCTCTCCGAGAGGGGCGGAGGAATCGAACTCGGGTCGGCCATGTTGGCTGCGTGCAAGGCAAATGCTGTACCGCTGTGCTATCGCTCCAGCCCGATCTAAACCTAATAAACATAATTCAAGCAACTTCCCTTTTCAGAGGTTTGATTTCATACAGTGTAGGTAGGACAACATCTAGGATTACCAGATAAAATACAAGACCAGTTAAGCTTGAATTTAGATAATAAATGAATAATAACTCGTTCAAGCAAGTGTTGTTGGGTACGGAGCGGGACCTGGCAGACTCCATGATGGACTCCATTCTGTCCCACACGTCGTTTTTCTGGGTGGATTGTGGTTCTCAACAGTATGGCTTTCTCAGGGTTGTGCTCCCTCCCCCCTTCCCCCCCCCCCCCCCCCCCCCGCCCTCTGCCGAAGAAGGACATCTGGGTTGATAACTCAGGCTTGGTTCTCAGAATTCTGCTTCTTCCACCCGGGCTGATAGCTCAGCCTTGGTCCCCAGAAACCGCCTGGACAGGAGCAGGGGAGGAGGAAACAGCCGTCAGAATGGCCGGGAAATTATCAGGATAAGACGACCTGTTTCTAACGGCTGATTGTGCTGTTTGAAACTTGGTTGAAACTTATATCTCCCTTTGAAACTGTAAGCATGGGCTATGATGCACACACTGACTATAAAAATTGAAGCATCTCCATTGCTCAGGGTCCTGCTCTGTCCTGCATGCCTAAGAGTTTGACCCCAGCTAGCTGGCTTGAATAAAACTCCGCTTGAGTTTTGCATTTGGACTGGACTCTTTGTGGTTCGGAGAGGGGAGTTTATCAATCTCAGACCCTAACAATGTAAGTTTGCTTCAGGTTTCAAATAAACACCCAAAACTCTCCTTGAGAAACCTATGTTGCATGCAACCTTTAGAAGGTTTTTATAGGTAGCAGTTGCATCTCTTTGAGGTGCTTAAACACTCCAACTCAGGTGCAGCCCTGGGACAACAGACAGCAGGCGGCTGGGGTCACTCAAACTCAGCGCATGTGGCCATAGAAGACACGAGAAATGCATTCTCTGTCACTGACTATTCCTGTAGCCTTAGATATTTTTTCAGATGTCCTTCATTAGGGTGATATGCTTTTATAGATGCCCTTTTATTAACCTTTTACTCATGGTTTGTTGAACATTTTAATCATGAGTGAATGTTAAATTTTATCTAATGTTTTGTCTATCACCTACTGAAATGACTAAATCATCTAATGGCATGATTTTTTTTTTTTTTGCTTTTTGGGTCACACCCAGCAATTCACAGGAGTTACTCCTGGTTCATGCACTCAGGAATTACTCCTGGCGGTGCTCGGGGGACCATATGGGTTGCTGGGAATCGAACCTGGTTCGGCTGCGTGCAAGGCAAACGCCCTACCCGTTGTGCTATTGCTCCAGCCCCTCTAATGGTATGATTTTTCTTTTAAAATTAATATAATGAATTACATTGACTTGTTTTCAAATCTTGCAACGTCCTTGTATATATACTGTTGGATATTTGGTTTGCTCATAAATTGTTAGGATTTTTCCCTTTCCTGAGATGTATTGGTATGTGATTTCCTTTACTGTGCCAACTTATGTTGGTATCAACTTTTACTTTTCAGAAAAGGACTTTTAAAATTTATATGTTGCTGGGGCTGGAGAAATAGCACAGCAGGCAGGGCATTTGCCTTGCACGCGGCCAACCCAGGTTCAATTGCCAGTATCCCATATGGTCCCCCGAGCACGGCCAGGAGTAATTCCTGAGTGCATGAGCCAGGAGTAACCCCTGTGCATTGCTGGGTGTCACCCAAAAAGCAAAAAAATAAATAAATAAATAAAAAATAATAAAATTTATATGTTGCTATAATTTATATAATATTAGTATCATATGGGAGCTAGGTTTAATTTATATTATTCATTATTATACCTAACTATGCAAGTTACTTGTATGCACAATTTTTCTTCTATTTTCTGCTAAGTATCTTTCTCATTGCCACTGTTTTCTGCTCTAGCAGCTTTATTTTTACCATTTTGTAAGTTTCTTGTTTCTCTTTTGGGTTTCCACTTAGCTTTGTTCTAAGTGTTTGTTTTCTAAGAGTACTGCCTCTTAATATCAGAATTAACTCATTCAAATATTCATAATTTTGTCTTGTCTGGGCAGAGTAAGGATTCTGACAACTAAGGGATCATTAATTGTGGCATTTTCTAAAGTTATGGAAATGTGTATTAATCATATTTCCCTCTACTGCAAATTATATCGCTTGGATTGTCTGGGGGCCACACTTGGTGGTTCTCAGGGGCTACTCCTCAGTTCAATGCGAGGGTCACTCCCACCAGTGCTCAGGACCCCTGTGGTGTGCTGGAGATGAAACCTGAAGCTCTCTCCTGACTCTCTCTGAGTCATTTCCTCACCCTGGAAACGCTAGTTTTTAAATCCTCTCCAGAGGTCTGGGAAGCCACAGAGGTTACCGGGAGGGTTGGAGCCAAAGAGAGCGGCTGGTGGGTAGGGACAGCTCTGGAGTGTGACACAGAGGTCCAGGCCAGGGAGAAGCCTGCTGTCCTCAGGCTGGGCCAGTCCTACGACCTGCCCCATGCTACCTCTCGCGCTGCAGTGCCCAGGAGGTCTGGTCGGCCTGCTGCCTCCAGGCCTTCTGGCAATAGTGTTTACTGAAAGTAGCCAGTCACTTTCAGTGAGGAGAGGAGGCCATGATGCTGGACATACTGTCCAGGTAACTCTTCTCCAGATGATCCTGGCCCGCTAGTCGGCACTGCAGCCGTTCCTGCCACCTGCACCTTGAGCTAGTTGTCTCAGCCAGCAGCCAGCGGGCCCCTGAGTGCTGCCACAGAACCAGGAGTCAGCCTTCAGCACCGCCACACCACGTGTGGCCCCAAAACAAAGCAAATAAATAACAATGTTCTTAACTTGTCTTAGAGAGTTTGGTGGTCTAAAAGGCTCTGCAGAGGCTCTGTAGTACCAACTAGATAATAGCTTCTTGTGCCTTTGGGCAATCTGATTTTCCCCAAACTCCTTCTTAATTTGCCCCTTGACCTCTGTACTCTGGGACAGAATCTAGGATAGACAGCGGATTAACTGTCATCTTTCCTTCCCTCAGTAAAAGATCCCTTCTCTTAGTCTACTTTATCTCGAGTTGTACAGAGCAGTTACAGGAACAAGCTGAACATTCCTCAGATATGGTCAGTCCAGAAATAAGATTTTGCATTTTTTATTATAAAATTCTAAAGCCCAAATGGATGGCAATGCAATTTCTCATATACATGAACAAATAAACTATTTAGGATAGTGCAAATGTTGCTGTTAAGATAAAGTTAAAGCCAGGCAAATTTTATCAGAAAGTTTTAAAATCATTCCATCCAACATGAACTTTTAAAATCTTTATTAAAAGAAAGAAAAGAGGGGGAAAGAAAAGAAAAGAGGGGGCCGGAATAACAGTACAGCAGAGAGGGTGTTTGCCTTCCAACGCAGCTGATTTGGGTTCGATCCCCAGCATCCCATGTGGTCCCCTGCGTGCCGCCAGGGGTAATTTCCGAGTGCAGAGCCAGGAGTAACCCTGAGAAAGTTTTCAAAGCCAAAAAAAAAAAAAAGAAGAAAAAAAAAGAAAAACCTGAAAAAGACTGGTAAATTAGGGACCCAGGCAATAGTACACTGGGCAGGGCACCTGCCTTGCAGGATAGCACTTTATTCCTGGCATCTCATATGGTCCTGGAGCACTGACAAGAGTAATTCCTGAGCACAGAGTCAGGATAACCCTGAGCATTGCTGGGTGTGGCTGCAAAACAAACAAAAACAAAACAAAACAAATAAAAAGAATTTTAGTAAATTTGGTAAAATCAATGACTTGGTCAGTGACTAAAGACTTCTGAAATGCTAAACTCTGACCAAAATATATCTTTTATGTGGAGTACCTGGATCAGATCCCCGACATAGAAATAAGTTAAACTGGACAAAAATTAAGTTGAAATATATCCAAAGTTAGTGCCAGAGAGATGGTACAGTGGGGCTTGCCCTGCTAAACCAAGTTTATATCACTGTCATTCCCTTGTTCATCGATTTACTGGAGTGGGCGCCAATAATGTCTCCTCTCGTCCCAGTCCTGAGATTTTAGCAGCCTCTCCTAACTCTTCTCTCCCAATGCTGCCATATTGGAGGCTCTTTCAGGGTCAGGGGAATGAGACCCGTTATTGTTACTGTTTTTGGCATATCAATACACCATGGGTAGCTTGCCAGGCAGCCAAGTTTATATATTCAAAATTATTACAACTAAGACTTTATCACATGAAATATTAAAATTTCAGTTATACTGGATAAGGGTTCTGTCATAAGAAAATAAAAACCACACCAAGATAGTGCCTTTTTTTTTAAACTGTTTTTGGGTCACACATGACTGCATGGGGAAACTGTATGCAGTGCCACGAATAGAATCCATGTCGTCTGTGTGCAAGATAAGTCCTACACCTGATGTGCTAGTTCTCTGGCTTTTGCATATTTTTAAAATCTTGCCTAGATGTAAAGGATTTGTAAAGGGTTCTTGCCTGAATTAATTATTAATATGGAGGCACAAAATAATGATTCTTCTAACTCATTCATTAGTTGACAATCTACAGTGAAAGAGATTTCCTTCCCCCTTCTTTCCTTTAAAAATTAATTTCAACAACTACAATAATATTATATTCACTATTATTTTGATATTTGCCAAATATACTCAAGATTATTTCCTAAAACAATTTTTTGACAATTAGTAAATATAACGAACTTCAAAAATATTTTTAGAACAACTAACTAGTTCTCCAGCAAATTGAATTTCTGCCAGTGGTGCTACTTCTGTTTAAATAAAAATATCATCCACTTTCGGGAGCAGCTGCCTGGCCCCAGGAGTCGGAGCTGTCCTGTGTCCTTCCCCCTTCCGCTTCACTGAGCGTAGCAACCAATAAAGACCATTGTTGTGTACTGTAAAAAAAAAATCATCCTAACATCTTAAATATATTATGATAAAACTACCTTCTTCAAGTATGTTTTTTGGTGGGGGCAGGGCAGAAAACCCAGCTCCCAGAACAGAACAGCACAGTCTCCTGCCCCCACGCCTGGCTGTCCAGATCCTCCATCTTCTAGTAGGCGGGGGTCATTCCCACCAACTGCCCCCCTGGCGCTGTGTAATCCCATCAATGGCCAAGACACAGAGTCTATAAAACCCAGCTCCCGGAAGACATCTTATTATCTCATTCTTGCTTTGGACAAACTGGCAGGCTACCGAATGTAACCTGCCCACACGGCAGAGTCTGACAAACTCCCCGGTACCTAATATGCCAAATACCAGTAACAATGATGGTTCTCATTCTCCTGACCCTGAAAGAGCCTTGAATGTGGCACTTTTTAGAATCTCAGGGCTAGGACGAAGGAGACGTTAATGGTGCCTGCTCAAGGCAATTGACTAACAACAGGATGATCGTGATCTGTGAGTGATCTGTGATTGTGATAAAACTACCTTCTTCAAGTGTGTTTTTGGTGGGGGCAGGGCAGAGGTGGAGCGCTCCTGATGTGCTCAGGGATCACTCCTGGCAAACCTCTCCTAAACTATTAATTCCGCAAGGAGTTGCTATATAAGGCCTTTATATTGATGAGCGGGCGAGAGCCTGGCAAGCTCCCCGTGACGTATTCGATATGCCAAACACAGTAACAACAAAGTCTCCAATGGAGACGTTACTGGGCCCGCTCGAGCAAATCGATGATCAACGTGAGGGCCTTTACCTTTACCTTACCTTTATATTGATGAGACATTTTTTGAATCTTGATGCCTACTGGTCAAGCCTTTCTGGAAAACAACATGGACGTTGCTCAAAAATCTGGAAATTGAGCTTCCATGCGACCCAGCAATACTGCTCCTGGGAATGTACACTAGGGGCCCCAAAACACAATGGAAAAAAGTGATCTGCACTCCTATGTTCATTGAAGCATTATTCACAATTGTCAGAATCTGGGATCAACCGAGTGCACAAGAACAGATGAGTGGATAAAGAAACTATGGTACTACACAATGGAATACTATGCAGCTACCAGGAAAAATGAAGTCATGAAATTTGTTCATACATGGATGACATGGGGAGTATCATACTGAGTAAAATAAGTCAGAGGAAGAGGAACAGGCATAAAATGATCTCCCTCATTCGTGGGATGTTAAAAACAGTATGAGGGGCCAGAGCGATAGTACAGTGAGTAGGTACAAACGTGTTTTGCATGTGGCCAATCTGGGTTGGATCCCCAGCATCCCATATGGTCCCATGGGCACCACCAGGTGTAATTCCCTAATGTAGAGCCAGGAGTAACCCCTGTACATCACCAGGTGTGACCCAAAAAGCCTAAGAAGACAACCACAATGATAACAGCAACAAAACATGAAAATTGTATTATGAGAATAACACCCAAAGACAGTAGAAATGAGGGCTAGCAGGGCTGGTCCACGAAGCTTCCATAAGTTGGGGGCTGGGGAGAGTTCAGTCAGAACAGAGAAGGGACCATTATGACAATAGTTGGGAATGATCACTCTGGACAAGAACTGCTGCTGACAGGAGGTAAAGGCATATGCATGATACCTTCTGTAACAGTGCCTAGAAGGAATAAAGGGTGGAGGAAGAGAGAGAGACAGACAGAGACAGACAGAGAGAGACAGAGAGAGAGAACGAACAATTACTCTACAGGAAGGCTATGGGGGTAGAGGTGGAAAGTTGGTGGTGGGAAATGGTAAAGGGATGGGGTTGGAACATTGTATGACTGAAACCCAATCACAAATAATTCAGCAACTGTGTATGTCAAGGTCATTCAATTAAAAAGTTAATAAAATACAATAAAAATAAGTTAACATTTTTATGAAGTTAAAAAAACTAAAAAGAATGCTTTATGAATTATTAGAAATCTGAATAGATTCTAATAAACTATTTAAAATGGAGCAGAATTACCAATACAGGATTCAGGATATGGCTTCTTGGGGAGAAAACATGGAGGGATGAGATGGGAGAACATGTAGCTAGTCTAGGTTATTGTCATGTTTTAAATTTGATCCCTTTCAGTAAATACATGCAAGTACAGACTTGAACAAATAATGAAAATCCTGCTTTATTTTGTGTGTGTGTGTGTGTGTGTGTTGTGCTGGAAATGCAACCCAGGCCTTTTCCATGAGTGTGGGACTCTATCACTGTGTCACTTTCTCCGCCACGGTCTCTTCACTTAGTTTTGGTTTGTGTTATGTGTATGCTTTTGAAAAGACTTTAGGGGCACAGAGAGATACCACAGAGGACTAGAGCGCATGCTTATCATTCTGTAGTCCAGGTTCCATTGGGGCACCTTCTAGAATGATTCCTAGCTCCAAAGCAGAAAAAGCACCTAAGCTTTTTGGTACGGCCAAAACCAAACAGCAATAAAACATTGTTGCTAATACACTAAAAATTGTAAATTATATTTAAAGATGCAGATTCCAACTTCTTTTTGAAAAATCAGTGTGTCTGGCAATCTAAAAGCCATTTGATGGGGCCAGAAAACTAGTACAGCGGGTAGAGCGTCTGCCATGCATGCAACCAACAGGGGTTCGATCCCCGGAGCGCCGCCAGGAGTGAGTCCTGAGTGCAGAGCCAGGAGGAACCCCTGAGAAACAACCTCTGGCTGTGGTCCCCGACAAATGAAAAAAAAAAAGCCACTGGACAACACTGGGCCGGAGCGATAGCACAGCAGCTAGGGCATTTGCCTTGCACGCGGCGGCCAACACGGCCAACCCGAGTTCGACTCCTCCGCCCTGTCGGAGAGCCCGTCAGTCCGAGTGTATCTCGCCGGCAGGGCAGAGCCTGGCAAGCTCCCCGCGAGGTATTCGCTATGCCAAGCACAGTCGCAGCAAGTCTCACCACGGAGACGTTACTGGGCCCGCTCGAGCAAATCACGAACAACAGGAGGACAGGGACAGTGACAACACTGACCTATAGCTGAGATTTCTCTTCTCGGGCGTAGGAAATCCACTGGATTCCCGTGGGATTCCCACTTCAGTTTTCGTGGAATTGGCAGTTCGGCTTCCCCGGCCTGAGCCGCGGACTCCGTCCTGCGCCGGCCGCCTCAGCCCTCGGACCCAGCCTGGCCGCCGCAGCAACGCGGCGACACACCCACGTGTTGCAAGCAACCTTTGGACGACCCTGATCCAACCGGCTTTTGATCGGGTTTGGCTCTCAGCGCTCACCCCGCAGGACGCCGCGGCCGGCCCGGCCCGCTCCGGGGTCTGCCCCTGCCCTGGGGCCTGGGCACGCGCCGGCCGCCCGCGCCCTCTCCGGTCTCAGGTCGCCCCAAGTCCCGGGACCCTCCGGCGGGCCGGGCCGGCGGGGGCGGGAGCTCCGGGCGCGCCCGGCCCGGTCCCCGGGCCCGCAGGCTCGACCCCTCCGGCGCCGGCTCGCGACAGCCCCCGCCGAGCACCCCCGCGCCCGCCTCTGCGGCCGCGCCCCCCAGCTGTCCGCGCCCACCCGCCCGGCCGGCCGCCCGCAGGCCCGACTCCGCGGGGCCGCACCGCGCGGGAAGCAAAACCTCCCCGCGGCGGACGCCCCCGCGACGCCCCCGCCTCTCGCGGGTGTGGCCACGCGGGGCCGCGCGGGGGTGCTCCGGCGGCCCGGACCCAGGACGGGGTCGGACCGCGCGGGGTGGGAAGGGGCCGCTCGGCAAGCGCACGTCAGCGCCCCGCCCCGCCCCTCCCGGCCACGCCCCCTCCCCCGCCCCGCCCCGCCCGGCCCCGCGAGCGCGCCGGCGGAAGCGGCCGGGCCCCGGGGCCTGCTGGGAACTGTAGTTCTCGGAACCGGAAGTGGGCGGTGCGCGCTGACCCGGCGGCGGGGCCGTCCGAGGTCCGTCTCCGAAGCCCGTCCGACGCGGCCGACGCCTGCGTTCCGGAGAGACGCGCCGGGACGCGGCTGTCAGCGGAGGGCGACCCGATGCGGCCCGAGGGCGCGGCCGTGGAGCTCGGCGGCCGGGGGAGCCCGCCCGAGGAGAGCAGGTGCGCGGTGCGCCGGGGGCAGGGGACGCCGTCGGGGGGCAGCGGACGGCAGCCGCGGTGGGCAGGGCCGCGGGCCTTCGCCGGGCGCGCCCCGCCGCCCTGCTGCGTCCCCGGCCCGCAGTCAGGCCCGTCCCCTCTCCCCGCTGCCTCCCCGGCCCGTAGGAGACCCGTCCCCTCCCCCTCTACGTCCCCGGCCCACTGTCAGGCCCGTCCCCTCTCCCCCCTGCGTCCCCGTCCCCCACTGCCTCTGTGTGTCCCCCGCCCACAGCCGGGCCCGACCCCTCTCCCCCCTGCATCCCGTCCCATAGTAGACCCAACCCCTCTACCCTCTGCGTCCCCGGCCCGCAGTCAGGCCCGTCACCTCTACCCCCTGCGTCCCCCGCCCATAGTCAGACCCATCCCCGCTGCCCCCGTGTGCCCCGGCCCCGTAGTAGACCCGGCCCACCAACCCCCCTGCATGCCTCTGACCTGTGGTCAGACCCATCCCTCTTACCCCTGCCGTGCCCAGCTGTCAGTGACTGTCCCCCCACGCCCCCTCCTGTGCCCCGGCCCAGTCAGATCCATCCTTCCTACCCCCTGCCTTTCCCATCCCATAGTCAGACCCGCCCTCCCCCTCCCTCCTGTCATGCCCAGCCCATAGCCAGATCTGTTCCCCCTCCCCCCTGCATGCCTGACCTGTCGCCGCACCATCCCACTTCTGCCCTGCCCGCCCATAGACCCATTCTGCCTCCCCCCTGTCCTGCCCCTGGCCTGTCTTTGGGTCATCCTGCCTCCCCACAACACTCCCAAGCAATGCACGTTTCTGTACACGGAACTGTTGTCACTTTTAGAAGTTGGGAGATTTACGATAAAAACACAGTAACAACGGTTTGACTGGTGACTTTGGTATTTCCTGGCGCTTCCTTGGTTATTTCACTAGTAACTCTGGTTTTAACCTCGGAAGGCTATGGGATGGGAACAGGATAGAGCAGGAATGTGTATGTGGGAGTTTTGCTGGATATTTAAAAAATGAATAAAAATAAAAATAGATGGAGTTACTAGAGGCCAGAGACTGAAGATAACCCCTCGTTATGTCTGTCATCTGCTGTACAAAGCCTGGATTGAAAGACTTTGGGGCTTCCTTTGTGAAATCTATTAATGATAATGTTCAGTGAAGCAAACTCTTACTTCCTTTTTTATGTTTCAGTTTCTGCTTGTATGTATTGGCTATTTTTCTCCAGATGTCTTTGAAATGCTCCTTACATATGTGTGAGACAGGGATATTCTCCGAGGCAGATGGACTTGCACATGGACGCCCTTGGGCTTGATACCCAGTATCACAAAGAAGAAAATTCAAAGGTTCCATATAAATTCTAATAAACTCCTGATGGTGCTCACGGGACCATATGGGATGCTGGGAATTTAACCCAGGTCGGCCGTGTGGAATGCACATGCCCTACCCACTGTACTATAACTCCAGCCCCTGGATTTTTTTTTTTTTTAAGTCACACTAAGTCAGTATTTAGGAAATGGAGGATTTAGAAATCTTTTAGTTTTTCTCTACCAGTTCATATGGGAGAGACAGGGTCAGAATTCAAGTGGAAATTTCCTCCCCAACTAAGTGAACATCTCATTGGCTTACTTATTTATTGGTTTTTAGCAAATTCTTATTTACCACATGCCAGGCACTGCCTATGAACCTTGTATTAACTAACTGAATTCTCATATTGACGGCATGAGTTAAGTACTGTTATGATTACCACTTATCACATGAGGCACTGTGACATGGATAGATGGACAAATAAAGTGCCAGGCTCACAACCGTTATGGTGGAATCAGAGTCAAACTCCAGAGTCTTCATTTTCAATACTGACACTTGCACTTTCATTACTTCTTATGTGCTTAGCTACTGGAACAAAGAAACGTATGAGTTCGGGTATTTTTTTGTGGGGGGGCACACCCAGTGGTGCTCAGGACTCAGTCCTGGCTCTGTGCCCGGGAATCACTCTTGGTAGACTCAGGGAGCCATATAGGATGCTGGGATTGAACCTGGTTTGACTGTGTGCCAAGCAAATGCTCTACCTGCTGTACTATTGCTCCGGCCTCAGTGATGAACATTTTGAAAAGGAATGTGTAGGAATCAGTTCTGTAGCATTCTTTGCTTGTCATACAGATGAGCAGGACCGCCCTGTGCAGGTGTCATTTCTCCGTCCTGGTTCTTCCGTGCCTTCCTGGTAACTGAGAAGCTGCAGTCCACATTTCCTGCCAGTGTGGCATCACCCCCGAAGCGCCTCATTGCTGTGGCCTGTCCCCTGTTGGCAGCTGCTCAGAGTGTGTTGCTTCATGAGGTGGAGTGGCCCTGATGGCCTCCTCAGCTACTAGATAGGCATCTGGTAAACACGAGCCTCTGCCTGAGAATCAAGGGAGTGTGTCTTGGTCCCTGGAGACCTCACCTTTATGTGGTCAACAAAATAATTCAGAAAAAATCTTGATGGGATGGGATCATGTATATGTATGGGTACAACTATTGCACGCGTTTCTGAAAGCGATTGGTCTGATGGAGCTGTACAGACTAGCATTTTGTCTGCATCTCTGCTTGGCTTGGCTCCTTCTGTCCAAGCGGCGAGAATAATGCCTTCTTGGCTGCAGACTGAGTAAGATGATGTGCATGGAATTCTCACAGGGCGCCTGTTAGCTCTTAAAATAAGGAGAGTATGCGCTCATTCGGTTGCTGTTTGTAATGGTATAGCTTGAACTTTTTTGACTTAGTACTCCCCTTTTTCAGGAAAAAAAAGGACTCAGTAACCACCCTCTCCTTGAAATTTTATATATCTATGTATATATATATATATATATACTTATAGGGTCCCTTATGTTTTCAATTAGCTAGTTATCACCAGCAGAAAACTGCAGTGCTTAGGGGTGGTATTTAGTTTTCCCTGGAATTTCCTAAGTTTCTTTTGTTAGAGACTGTCTGGTGAGCCCTGAACAGTGGTAGGAATGGTGCCCTGGCAGTTCTGTCTTCTGGGCACCCTTTAGTTATGCACTCCTGAGCTTGGAGCACAGCTCCATGCACAGTTTCTGGTGTAGTGATAGAAATAGTCAGGATATGAGTATTAAGATAATTAAAAGGAATTTTTATTTTTGGTGTGTGTGTTTGGGGGGCACACCTAGCAATGCTCAGAGGTTACTCTTGGCTCTGCACTTAGGAACTAGTCCTGGCAGTGCTCAGGGACCATATGGAATGCTGGGGACTGAAGCCACGTCAGCTATGTGCACTCTGGCCCTTTAAGATAATTTTTACTATCCCCCAAATGAGCTCATATCATTCACCAAAACTTTTTCTTTCTCTGTTCTGTATTTCAGTTAATAGCATTTCCCCCTCCATCAGTCAAGCTAGAAGCCAGAGTGTAATTTGGTACTTCCCTCTTTATCATTTCTGATTTTTGAGACCAGTGAGATTGGTTCCTGAATAAATCTCTCTCTCTCTCTCTCTCTCTCTCTCATGTATTTTGGGCTACACCCGCAGTGCTCAAGGGTTACTCCAAGCTGTGCTCCAGAGTTTCTCCTGGTGGTGCTCAAAGGTTACTCCTGGTTCTGTACTCAGGAATTATTCCTGGCAGTGCTTAGGAGACCATATGGGACCCTGGGTATTGAGCCTGGATCAGCCGTGTGCAAGGTAAATGCCCTACCTGCTACACTGTCATTCTAGCCCTTGTTCCTGAATTTTCTCTTGAGGCTTCCCTCCCCACTACCTCCATTTCCTAAATACTGACTTAGTGTGACTTAAAAAAAAAAATCCAGGTGCTGGAGTTATAGTACAGCGGGTAGGGCATTTGCCTTGCATGTGGCCCACCCAGGCTAAATTCCCAGCATCCCATATGGTCCCCTGAGCACCATCAGGAGTAATTCCTGAGTGCAGAGTCAAGAGTAACCCCTGAGCATTGCTGAGTATGACCCAAAAAGAAAAAAAAAATCTAGGTCGTAGTATTTCTTCAGGCATGATCAAATGTAGGTTCTTAAAGAAGAACTTCTTCCATCTGAGGGTTCTGCTTCTTCTTCATTTTCAGGTAAATTTATCTGTAGGATAATTCTTGGCCTTTTTTAGCAGATCTGCCCTACCCTATGCCACATACCTTCCCGCCCCTCTGAAGTTGTAATCTCCATAGATGCAACAAAAGCAAAAATTCTGGGTTTGACTCTTCACGTTAACTGGTGTGAGTTTCCCTACTCTTGTAACAACCAGAGCATCAGGAGGTAGGTACGGGGACGCTGCTCACTCAGGCCTGGGTTCTGTGTCCAACCCTGAACCTTGGGGTAGGGGAATGCTTAGAATTTCACGGACCATATTCAGCGGCAGAGAATGTTTTCCCAATGCAAAATCAAAGTTGTTACCAAAGGATAGGGGCATAAATTCTGGGTCTCTATAAACAATATATTCACTGAAGACTCTAGTGTCCCTCATTATAGTCTGATTACCCATCTGAATTTAGCTCTGTTCTAGACAGCCTCCCTTCTTCAAGCTCAGTACCATGCAGTAGTTCCTTACTGTTAAAGAAATAGCCTACGTCTCAAACACCACTGGTTGTGGCCCTGCGGGACCATCGCACTATTGGGGAGGCCTCAGTAGTTCCCGAGCGTCACTGGGGTCATTGTGGTGCTCCCTGAATCTGTGGACCCAAGCAGCGTCATCTCCCTGGGCCCTAGCAGTGAACCGTCTGGCTCACTTGACTGAGCATCTCTAAGTGTGGCCCCTGCATTTTCTGTGTGTTGTTTGGAAGTACCACCACCACCAAAATTATAATAAAGAATTATAGTAAATTATAATAAAGAAGCAGTAGTCAAAACTCATTCAGTCTCTTCAGAGTTTTAGTCTCACTGAAGTTCCAGCCACAAAACCGTAGCTTCACTTACACACCCGTTGTGTCTGTACCATTCTCATTCTTGTTCTTCTACGTTCCCTGCAGTCCTCCTCCTTTGCCTGAGTGCCTAATCACCCTTTACATGGGTCTCCTTTCTAAATATCCCTGCCCTACTTCTCTCCATTCTTACGTTTTTCACTTCGTAGCATGGTTGTCTAAGTGCTCGATTTTCCACTGTGAATGTCCTGAGATGAGACTCTTCTTAATAACCAACCTTTGTTAACCAATCGACAGTTCCATGCCTGTGTTCAAGGTGTAGAATGAACAGTCCGGTCTTGTCCATAAGTTGGGCGTGGGACAGTGTAACTGTTGGCCCCTCCCTCCCCCATTCATTTCACTTTAATCATTTCTGTTCGCCCTTCTAGGGGTTGACGGTTCATATAGAATTAGTAGCAATGCAGGAGATCCACATGGTTGTTTTTTTTTTTATTTTTAAATTTTATTTTCATAAGGTTGTTCACATTAATTGATTACATTCAGTATTTCAACACCAATCCCACCACCATTACACCTTCCCACCACCATTATTTTGAATTTGCCCGCCAGTGTTCAAGCCTGCCTGCCAAAGGCAGATTCTAGTTATTTTATTTTCTGTTGCTTATTATGAATATCATTTTGCGGCCACGCACTCCTGGGATTCTGTGTAAGTGACCAGGGCCCAGACATCTCTGTACAGGCCTAGTCCATGCTGAGATTCATCTGGGAGTCTCTGGATCAAGGCCGGGACCCGAGGGGGCGGGCGGGGAGATGGGAAGGGACTGGTCTGGCATCTTCATACCTGGGTTTTTCTTCTGGAAGTTTGTGGCCATCGGGGGTTATCTGCAGTGGCGGAGAGGGGACCCTGCCCCATCTGTGGAGAGACCTCCGGGGGGTGTGTCCCCTGGGATTCCCTGCTGTGTCTCTGGTCCACATGATTTTTGAGCAGTCCATTTTAGATTTTTTTTAGTGAGTTCAAATATTCTCCACTCCCTCACTTCCCCCCCACCCCATATACACACAGGAGGATGTATCCATGCAATGTGTGGGGGAAATGCTATTGCTAGAACCTGAGGTAGTGGATCCTGAGTGATTCTTTCTCTCTGCCGGCAAGCTCAGACTCCAGCAGGCTCTGGCACGCAAGGCACATCCCCGGAAACGTCTGTGTTCCCCCCTCACCTCTGTTTCTTTTTTTTAAATATCTACTTCTTCCAATAAATGACTTTATTCTTACTCTTTTAGGTTTTGTTTTGTAGCCTTTCCGTAAGTTTCACCAACCTACTTAGATGGCTGAGAGGTAGATCATCTCTGTCCAACGTGGTGCCCACTGCCCATATGTAATAATTATTAAGTTTAAATTGATGGAAACAAAATAGAATTTAAAATTTCAGCTCTTTAAGTCATGCTGCTCAGATTTTAAGTGCTTAATGCCAGTACCTAGTGACTGTCATAATATAGCACAGATTTTCGTCATCATATAAAATTTAATTACAGTCTTAAATCTGAAAATTTCAGGAAACAGTAACATAACTATATATTTTCAGTTCCTCTGAATTAGACTTACTTGAAATTTAGCACATACTAAATATTTTATATTTTATAATTGATGGGCTGGAGCGATAGCACAGCAGTAGGGCGTTTGCCTTGCACGCAGCCAACATGGCCGACCCGAGTTCGATTCCTCCGCCCCTCTCGGAGAGCCCGGCAAGCTACCGAGAGTATCTCGCCCGCATGGCAAAGCCTGGCAAGCTCCCCGTGACGTATTCGATATGCCAGACACAGTAACAACAGATCCCGGAACCGCGCGGCCGCATTTGCGGCCGCGCGACATCTTATTACCTCATTCCTACTTTGGACAAACTTGCAGGCTATCCGAATGTAGCCTGCCCACAGGGCAGAGTCTGGCAAACTCCCCGTGGCCTACCAAATATGCCAAATACCAGTAACAATGATGGTTTTCATTCTCCTAAAGAGCCGTGAATATAATCTCAGGGTTAGGATGAAAGAGACGTTACTGGGGCCTGCTCGAGGCAATCGACGATTAACAGGATGATGAAATGAAAAATGAAAATGAAAAAAGTAACAACAAAGTCTCCAATGGAGATGTTACTGGGCCCACTCGAGCAAATTGATGAACAACGGGAGGACCGTGATACCGTGATAATTGATAGCATATATGATAGTGTAATTTAATATGTTTTAAAATATAATATGGCTTGGAGATCTACGCCCCAGGTCCCGCACACCTGGGTTCCTCTGCCGGTTCCTTCATGCGTGAGGCTCGTCCGAAAGTGTGGCGAGTGGCCTTAAGCATGGCTGTGGCTGGAACCGGAGGTCTTCAGCTGCCGGGGCTCTGCTCAGGGTGGGGAGAGAAACTCAACCCACCCTCCTCCAAGGGGCACCGATGAGGACCACCAGGCGCGAAGGCAGGAGACTCTGCGCTGTTCTCTTCCGGAAGCCGGTTTTATAGTCACTGGGTAGCCATTGATGGGATTACACGGCGCTGGGGGGCAGTTGGTGGGTGTAACGCCTACATACTGGAAGATGGGGGATCTGGGTGGAGGAGGCCCAGTCCAGAGCCGAGCAGGCTTGGAGACCTACTCCCTGGTTCCCACATACCTGGGCTCCCCTGCCGGTTCCTTCATGTGTGAGGCTCATCCAAACGTGTGGAGAGTGGTCCTAAGCATGGCTGTGGCTGGAACCGGAGGTCTTCAGCTGCCGGGGCTCTGCTCGGGGTGGGGAGAGAAACTCAACCCACCCTCCTTCAGGGGGCCTCAGTGAGGATCTCCAAGCCTGCTCGGATTGGGACTGGGGCCTCCTCCACCCAGATCCCCCATCTTCCAGTAAGTAGGCGTTACACCCACCAACTGTCCCCTGGCACCGTGTAATCCCATCAACGGCCAAGACCCAGAGACTATAAAACCCTGCTTCCGGAAGAGAACGTCACAGAGTCTCCTGCCTCCGTGCCTGGCTGTCCTCACAGATCTTGTGCTTTTCCTGCTGTGCTGTCTCCCCACCCCCCACCCCTTTTTGTGGTATCTCTTCTCCCCTGTGGGACAGTGAAGAATTCGTTCAGTTCCAGGGGTCACAGACACCAGAGTTTCAAGGGTCGTGCTGGGCATATAGGGGCCACCAGGGATTTGAACTCATGACTATATAGGATAGGTACGAAATCACTGCAGTATTCCATCAGACCTCTGCTAGATTTTAGAACTGAAGAGGCAATTGAGTTGTGATTTGATATGACCTTGATTGGATGGTTTCTTAAGGTCTCTACGATAGCCTCCCTGTCAACCCTTATTTGCTCTTTATTGGGAGGTGGGGAGCAGGTGGTTAGGCCTCATCTGGTGGTTCTCAGGAGCTATTCCTGGCTCTCTGCACAGGCCAGTCACTCATGGCCATGTTCAGGGGACCATACGTGATGCTGGGGAGGGAACCCAGGACAGCCATTTGCAAGGCAAGAGTCTTTAATCTCTGTACAATCTCTCTGGCCCTGAATTCTCTCATTATTTCTTGATTTATTCCACAATTTTTTTTCTTTTTTGGGTCACACCCGGCGATGCACAGGGGTTCCTCCTGGCTCGTGCACTCAGGAATTACCCCTGGCGGTGCTCAGGGGACCGTAGGGAATGCTGGGAATCAAACCTGGGGTCAGCCGCATGCAAGACAAATGTTCTACCCGCTGTGCTATTGCTCCAGCCCCACGAGTATATATTTTGAATCTAGTATCTGTTTGGTCTTAATTCTGTCATCCTTTAAAAGTAGCACTGTCCTCTCATTGTTCATCGATTTGCTTGAGTGGGCACCAGTAACGTCTCCATTGTGAGACTTGTTGTTACTGTTGAAAACACCACGGGGAGCTTGCCAGGCTCTGCCAGGCATATTGAATACACCACGAGCTTGCCAGGCATATTGAATACACCACGGGAAGTTTGCCAGGCTCTGCCATGTTGGCGGGATACTCTTGGTAGCTTGCTGGACTCTCTGAGAGGGACAGAGGAATCGAACCCGGGTCAGCTGTGTGCAAGGCAAATGCCCTATCCACTGTGCTATTGCTCATCCTTTAAAAGTAATTTTTGTAATACTCTTTTGCTGTTTCATTCCTTCTTAGATTTTTCTGTTTGTCTTTATTTTGGCGGCCACTCTTGGCTATGCCATATGTGGTGCCTGGGATTGAACTCAGGTGGGCCATGTGCAAGGCAAAGGCCATACCCACTGGACTATCTTTTCAGCCCCCCACAGAAGCTTTTAAGGTAGTCTTGCTTTAGTTCTAATGATAGTTACTTTTTTTGTTTGATTTTTAGAGGAGTGAGGGTTATGTTTTGGGCCACACAGGTGGTGCTCAGAGGCTAAATTTGGCTTTGTGCACAGGAGTGACCCTTGCTGATGCTCAGTGACCAGATGTGGTGCCAAGATTTGAAGCAGTTTTGGCTGCGTTCCGGGCAATTGCCTTTCCCTCTGTACTCTCTCTTTGGCCTCCTAAGAATGGTTATGTTTTACTTGAACATAGCACCCCCTAAAACAGGCTACTGAAGCACTGTCTTCCTCCAATGATTTTTTAAAAAATTTTATTGTCAAAGAGTTGTTCACAGTAATTGATTACATTCAATAGTTGAACATCAATCCCACCATCGTTACACCTTCCCACCGCCATTATTTTGTATTTTCCCACCATCCAAGTCTACCCCAAAGGCAGATGATAAATAATTTATTTTGTATTGCTTGTTATGAATAATTGACTAAAAATGATACAAAAAGGTTTTCTTAGAAAAAAAAGTATGTGAAAATTGTTGTATCTCATCTTGGAGCCATTAAGCCCCTGTGATGGATCACTGCCATGTTGTTAGAGTTTGCGTCTTGTGTGCTAATGCACACACACACACACACACATATAACATGTTTTTTTAATGAGGATAGGTTGTCTTCTATGTTACACTCCATCAAACGTGGTGTGCTGCTCTTGGTGTATCAGCGGCTTAATTGTATGAGAGGTCACGCTGCCACGTCTCCAGTGTTTTTGCTGTTAAAGTGGTGAAGCATGATTTACATTGTCTGATACTTTGACACCCAGACAACATAAGATGTGACTAGAAGGTGATGATATTAGCTTTCTTAAATAATTTATACAATTTGCCTTACTTTTTTTTTTATAGAAAAATCATGTATATTTCTTCCATTCTCTCAGGTAAAAGTATTTGAGTTTCTGTTATATATGAGGTTTACTTAGGGGCAGGAGAAGTGGTGCAGAGGGTAGGGCATTTGCCTTGCACGTGGCTGACCTGATTTTGATCTCTGGCATCCCACGTGATCCCCTATGCACCACCAGGAGTAATTCCTGAATGCAGATCCAGGAGTAGCCCCTGAGCACTGCTGGCCATGGCCCCCAAACCAAAACCAACAGACAAAAACCCTCCAGACATACAAGGTTTGTTTAATATGAGGAAGTCTTTTCTTACTTTTCCTATTTCGGGAAAACACCATGAGAATAAACAGGTCTTGGAATTTATGCTCACTAAGAGAATATTTAACCCTAGTTTAAATGTAAAGAAAAGTTTTGGATGTGGAGAAGTACTGTGACCAGTCTTAGTTATATTAAAGACTACCCAATCCAGGGCTGGAGCCATAGCACAGCGGGTAGGGCGTCTGCCTTGCACGCAGCCAACATGGCCGACCCGAGTTCGATTCCTCCGCCCCTCTCGGAGAGCCCGGCAAGCTACCGAGAGCATCTCGCCCGCACGGCAGAGCCTGGCAAGCTCCCCGTGACGTACTCGATATGCCAGACACAGTAACAACAAAGTCTCCAATGGAGACGTTACTGGGCCCGCTCGAGCAAATCGACGATCACCGGGAGGGCCTTTACCTTTACCTTTTACCCAATCCAAGATAATTTTTGGCAGAATTTTCTCAGAAGATGGATGAGTGATAAAGAGAGGATTTTTCCCTCTGGGTTTAGATGCATTTATTAGAACTGATCTAATTTATGAGCATGATCTAATTTAAATGGATTTATAAAATTTATGCCATGGAAATTCAGAGAGGAAAAAGAAGAAAGAAAACAATATGAATGGCATTGTTTTTTCCTTTTTAAAAATTATGTATATATGTTATTTTGATGAATCACCTTGAGAGATACAGTTGCAGACTTGCAGGCTTTCGTGATAGCGTTTCAGTCAACGTTCGAGTACCATCCCTCCACCAGTCCCGTTCCCCACCCGTGTTCCCAGTGTGGATTGTTTTCCCCTTGGTCTGTGGTGCTTTCTACATACAGTCAGTTTCACTCCAAGGAAACTGAAGTTTCAGGAGTTTGAGGTGCTACCCAAGTCTACACAGCTTGCTTGTGGAAAGCTAGGGTTCAACATCAGTCTGGTCTTTCTGTAAAGCTTTTCCTCTTTTCGCTGCCTGGCAGCCTCTCTGTGTGTTAAGCTAGAAAGGCTGTGAATGGGCCGAGAGGTAACTGAGGTGAGCGCATGCCTCCTCAGGGTCTCCTGGGCACTGCCAGGAGGAACCCCAGGCACAGAGCTGGCAGGAGTCCCCACCCAAGAGAAAAAAGAAAAGTTATGGTAGGTATATCGTCCCTGCCTTAAAAAAGCAAGCCCTGCCTGCTTGAAAAGAGTCATTAGGAGAATTCGGAAAGGTCTATATGAATAAAGTCATGAAAGGCGTGAATTTGGCATATTTGTATTAGAGTGTGGTTTTAAAAAGAGAGCACTTAAATTGAGGAAAGTTTGTTAATACAGGAAGTTGATCATTGCGTTGTCAGTTATGAGAATTTTTAAACTCCATGCTATGTAAGTTTATGTTTCTTTGGTGGTTAGATTTCTGACAAGTGATTTTCCCTCTTTTGTAAAATCTCATTGTTGAACAGCAGTATATTTGATGCCATTAAAACTTAGTTACAGGGCTGGAGCAATAGCACAGAGGGGACGGCGTTTGCCTTGCACGCAGCCGACCTGGGTTCGATTCCCAGCATCCCATATGGTCCCCTGAGCACTGCCGGGGTAATTTCTGAGTGCAGAGCCAGGAGTGCCTCCCCCCACCCCCCATGCGTTGCCGGGTGTGACTGAAAAAGCAAAAAAAAGAGTACAGTGGGCAGGGTCCTTGCTTTGCATGCAGCCAGCCAGGTTTATTTCCTGGCACCTCATATGGTCCCTGAACCCAAGAGAAGAGATCCCTGAGCACAGAATCAGGAGTAAGCCCTGAGCACTGCCAAGTGCGAACCAAAAAGAAAAAGTAAAATTTAGCGTGGAAGTGGGGGACTTGCTGAAAAGCCTGTAGAACATGTTTTGCCTATGGGAGACCAGGATTGGATTACTAGCACCACATGACCCCCCAGTACTGCTGGGAGTGACCCCCATAGCTGGCAGGAGTATCCTTTGGGCACGGCTGGATGTGTCTCAAAACCAAATTGAAATGAAGAAAAATATTTGGAGACCAGAGAGGTAGTACAGTGGGTGGGTCCTTCTTACCTTGCAGGCAGCTGGCTCATGTTTGATCCCCATACCATATACAGTCTCCCAAGCACTGTGAGGAGCAGCCCTTGAATTCAGAGCCAGTACTAAGCCTTGAGCACCACTGGGTATAACCCAGACCTCACCAACAAAAAGAAAAATTTACTATGATTGGTAAGGAAGTGGTTCAATAGATAGGAAGTTTCACAGCCTACCTACAAATATTGTTTACATTCCAGACAGTAAGATTCTGCTCTCTGCCATGAGAAGGAGACCTGTCAGAGGTTAGAGAGAGAGATTCAGTGACTGAGAGCTGAAAGACTATGGAATAAACTCCAGTGTGTTTTTCTCTAATCGTATTATTTATTTAAAAAGCACCATCAGGGGATGGAGCAATAGCACAGCGGGTAAGGCATTTGCCTTGCACGAGGCCGACCCGGGTTTGATTCCCAGCATCCCATATGGTCCCCCAAGTACTGCCAGGGATGATTCATGAGTGCTGAGCCAGGAGTAACCCCTGAGCATCACTGGGTGTGACCCAAAAAGCAAAATAAATAAATAAATAAATAAATTGGAAAAAAAAGGCACCATCAATATTTAATTATGCATTCAACAGGTTAAATGCTATGTAATTTAAAGCAGAATATATGGAGCCAGATAAGAGAAAAATTAAACAATAATTAAATGTGGTCGTCTCTCGTTCTCTCATGCTACCATTAATGATTTCACATAATTATGTTTTTCTCTACTTTAAGAAGAAACCCATTGTCTCTATCCAGGAAGTGCTTTTGGCATTCAAAGTCCCAGGTGCTTGCCTAAGAGCTCTTGAGTTTCAAAAAAACTTTGTATTGTTTTTCAACTTCTTATTTGCTAACTTTGTTTAGTTTTTTGATCACTTATTGTAAGCTTCAGGGAAGGTTTATACTTTAGCATAATACCAGTTAGCTTTGGAAACTTCCTAATAAAATTTTTTAATTTATTTTTTTGTGGATGTGGAGTTTGGGTGAGCAATGCTCAGGGGTTACTTCTAGCTCTGCAGTCAGGAATTACTCCTGGCTGTGCTCAGGGGACGATAAAGGATGTTGGGTTGGCCACATGCAAAGCCAGGTCCATGCCTTCTGGACTATTTCTCTTGCCCCACCTAATAACTTTTAATGATTTTATGATACTCCATTAAGTAATATCATAAACCTCTTCTCATATGTCAGTGACCAAGTCATTACCTGAATTGGGAAAGCCTGAACATCGGCTCTGATCTCAGTTTGATGCCATAGAGTAGAAGGGTGCCAGTAAATTGAAGCCAATTCTGTTTTGTCACAAAAAGAATATTGGTGCTCAAAGATACTCCAAATGTATATTTCTTATATGGAGTCTCACTCTCCAATTGCTCATACTTGCAATTTGTACTTGTTTTTAATAAGTATGATTAGTAAATCATAATTTATTTATTTATTTTTTGCTTTTTTGGGTCACACCGGCAATGCAGAGGAGTTACTCCTGGTTCATGCACTCAGGAATCACTCCTGGCAGTGCTCGGGGGACCATATGGGATGCTGGGAATCGAACCTGGGTCATCCATGTGCAAGGCAAATGCCCTACCCGCTGTGCTCCAGCCCCCATACTTATTTATTTTTAGTTGTTAGTTTTATGGTGTAACACTTTCAAAAATAACATTTGCAACTTCCTTGCCTTAACTTTGAGTGTCACTTCTGATTGTGATGTGGCAAGCCTAAGAAGACTGAGTTGGCATTTAGGAAAACTTTTTTTCTCAGGTCTCCTTAATTGAGTTGCATAAGCAATCCTGGTATCTCGTGTGTGTGTGTGTGTGTGTGTGTGTGTGTGTGTGTGTGTGTTGGGGGGGGTCAAACAGTGCTCAGCCTCACCAGGTGGTGATGCTCAGCGGGGCCAGGCCAGGAATGGAACTCAGAAACTGATGTACTCAAGACACATACTCCATACCTCAGTGCGGTCTCCCTGACTGCCCGCTCCTCTTTGGTAGGGGAATATAGTCAAAATCCCACCTGAACAGGTAGACATTCTGAGATTGGTTTTACTGGTTATTAGTGAAAGTGACTCAGATAGAGATGGTTTATGCTGTCCCTCACCACTCAGCCTTGGGTTTTCTTTGCAGTAAGATAGATTCATAAAAAGATTTGCCTTTAATTTGTAGTGTGTGTTGGGGGCGGGGTCAAACAGTGCTCAGCCTCACCAGGTGGTAATTAAACTTTAATTTGATTAAAGAAGAGCACTATATATTTGCAGAAATGGCTCTGCAGAGGGCTGCTTTATATCTTCGCTTCAAATGCTTTGTCTGTGGCCTCATTGAAGGTTAATGTGAACACAGGGTAAAGCCATCCAAATCATGACTACCAGACAGGTTTAACCTAGCAAAGATTCACCTTTCTAAAAATGTGATTAAGAAATGGGGAAGGACTGATTTCTTTCTTTCTTTCTTTCTTTTTTTCAATTAGTGAAACACCATGAGGTACAGTTGTAGGCTTACAAACTTTCGTGCTTGGGTTTCAGTTATACAATGATTGAGTACCCATCCCTCCACAAGTGCCCATTCTCTGCCACCAATGATCTCAGTAGCCCTCCCACCCAGGACTGATTTCTTGTAGTGTTTACTTGCATCTTGATTTCAGGTATGAATGAATTAATCCATGTGTATGAGCTTCAGTTGAATACTGTATTTCAACTTTATTAAAATGGTCACTATGTCAAGAGACTAAAGGATCGTAAAAATATAGACACTAAAACAGATTTAAATCTACTTTTCTTCTACATGGACATATACCAAATCTATGTGCTTTGGTATATCTTAGAGTAAGAATCCCCTTCTTTTATACCTTTGATATTGAAAGGATATTTTGTTATGGGGAAGTTACATTCTTTAGCTTTGTCCAGAAGAATTTATTAGTAGAGTTGAAAACTCAAGTTTCTAGGATTTTAATCCTGCTTCTATAATTTTTGAATCAAATTCTTAGGATAATAATGTACCTGGAAATCCATTTTCAGGATTTATCATGATGGTCTTTGACAGTTAAACTTGTAAAATCAATACAGAACGATTCAGAGATGCAGTGTTACCAGATCAGGCCTCAGGCTTATCAGCTTATCGTTACCAGTTAGAAGTAAAAGCAGCTCCAATCGGACCAAGCCACATCAGTGCCAAGAAAACAGAGGAGAGAGTCACGCAAGGAAAAGCTTGCCGTCAGTCAGCCTCTGTGATGGCAGTATTTCACAGCACAACAACAAATTTAGTCTTTTACTTAGTCTTTTATTTAAAAGACTTTTATTTCGTCTTTTATTAGTCTTTCATTTAAAAATGTAGTCTTTTGTTCTCATAAGGCTGTTCACAATAATTCAATATTCTAACACCAGTCCACACCATTACATCTTACCAGCACCATCATTTAGAATTTTCCCACTGAAACCCAAACCTGCCCTAAAGGCAGATCCTAAATAATTTATTTTGTATTGCTTATTATGAATAATCTTCTAAAAACGATCTAAAAAGTTTTCCTTAGAGGAAAGTTTATTAAGATTGTTGTATCTCACTTCGGAGCCATTAAGCCCTGGTATAAGAGATTACTAACACATTATTACAGGTTGAGTCTTGTGTGCTAATATATAAATATATATTTTGATCGAAGTTGGTTGCCTTCTACTTTACGCTCCATCAAATGTGGTGTGCTACTCTTGGTACATCAGTGGCATAGAGTATGAGATATCACGTGGCCTCAAATGTGGCCATGTGCTCCAGAAAATTAAAATTTTAAATAGGGTGATACAGCTGCAAATTTACTTTTAATGTCCTCAATTCTGTACATCTTAGTTACCTTATTTCTGACTGCTGTAGAAGTATAACTGGAAAATGGCCACAGAGTTCACAGATGTTCCACATTACCAGTCATCAGAGAAATGCAAATCAAAATTGCAACAAGATACCTTCTGAAACCTGGTAGAGAACTTCCGTCAAAAAGACAAGAGATAATACTCTCGGTTGAGGATGTGAAGGAACAGGAACCCTTGTGACTGTTTGGAGGAGTGTAAATTTGTATAGCCATTATGGAAAATGGAATGAGAGTCTTCAGAATATGAAAATTAGAATGTTATCTGAGTGGGCAGTTCTTCTCTGGCATGTCTCATTATATTGAACTTCAGTTATTATACCTTGTAAATAATGCTTTTTTTAAAAATTTTTTTAAAATGTAGACTAATGCTATTTACTCAGCCATTGATTAAGCTGATTGAATTTGGCATGAACTCCACATTACTTTTTTTTTAATTGAATCACTGTGAGATACAAAGCTTTCATGTTTGAGATTCAGCTGTACAGTGATCGAACACCCATCCTTCCACCAGTGCACACTTTCCACCACCAGTCCTCACCCTGCTTCCATGGCAGGCAGTTTCCCCAATACTCTCTACTTTTGGGCATTGGGCTGGAGCGATAGCACAGCGGGTAGGGCGTTCGCCTTACAAGCGGCCAACATGGCCGACCCGAGTTCGATTCCTCCGCCCCTCTCGGAGAGCCCGGCAAGCTCCCCATGACGTATTCGATATGCCAGACACAGTAACAACAAAGTCTCCAATGGAGACGTTACTGGGCCCGCTCGAGCAAATCGACGATCAACGGGAGGGCCTTTTTGGGCATTATGTTTTGCTCAAATTTTCCCACCACCATAGAAGCCTGCCTGCCAGGGGAAGATGCTAGATCGTTTATTGTCCATTGTTCATTTTGAATATCTTGTGTGCTGCGGCCGCACTTCTAGAATCCTAGATTGTAAATGGTTGGATTCCAAAGACATTTCTGTAGCGCACTAATCCATTTTGGGATTCAATTAAGAGTCTCTGGACCAGGACTGTTGGTGTGCTAAGATGGCGCCTGGGGGCACATTGTGGGTGTGACAGCCAGGCCAGCGAGCGGCAGAGCCCGGTGCTCTGTGGCCATGTGGCATGGAGATCTAGTCCTAGAAACCGCATGCCTGGGTTTGCTTGTGGAAGTGCTTGATCGCCAGGATTCCATCTGGAGCAGGGAGAGAGCGCAACTGCTCCGTCTGGGGTGCCCCAGTGAAATTGGCTCAGTATGGGGTCTGGAGAGCTCTCCGGCTCTGTGGTGTCTTCTGGGACTCACTGCTGTATCTCTGGCTTTTGATCTCTTTCTAGATTTATTTCACAAATGCCAGTGAATTGCTATGAAGGCCTTGACCTTTTCAGCAAGTGGAAAGACCTGCTCGGTCTCCACAAAGCTAGGATATCCTAGACAATAGAATGAGACCTTGATGCAGCAACCAGGTAGGCAAAACTGCAGGTGCTCGCTGGCAGCGTTCGGGACTCCCTCCCAGAAGCAGAATGCGGATTTGCTCTCTAGTCAGTGCTTCAGATGTGCTGTTGTCCAGCACCTTACCCAGAGGGGCAAGGGGAGGTGTTTAGCATGTGCCTTTACTGGCTCTCGTTTTGACTCCTAAATCAGCTGTGACTCATTCATATTTCAGTGGTGCTGCTGGAGACCCCAGCCTAGAGTAAGGACTCCTGAGCCCAGATCAGGGGAATGGCACAGCAGCAGCTGCTGATCATGGTGAGCGCCTCCTCAGTGACACAAGACCTCAGTGCCCCACACACGAGGCAGTACTGCCCTCTGCTGGTTGCTTTCCGGGCGCCCTTAGAGTCCTCGCACTTCGAGGTGCCTTTGCCTGTCAGCCAACTCTATTCCTGTGCATCTGCTGCATCTGTTCAGAGCCTACATTGTCTGCTCCACAGGGAAACATTTTGCATAATCAAGAGTTGAATTATTTTAAGGAAGTAAAAGAACTTCAGATCACCCTGCCTTCCCTGGTGGATGGCAGTGTATCAAGATTGCCACCCAGAGTTTAAAGACAGTCTCACTCTCATAAGTGAGACTGGGGCTGGCATTACTCTACCATGCTAGGGATTGAATTTAAGACTGACTTACATAAAGCGTATACTCTACCACTTGAGTCCTATCCTTAGTGTCCATCTTGGTTGTTTTTGCTTTTTCCCCAAAAAATATTTTTGGGATGTCTCTTTTATACAACAACTTAATCTGTTTGGTTAAGTTGGGGATGGAGCTGGGGATGGAGCTCCAAGCCTTTTATACATATTAATTATGCACTCTACGTCTTTTTTTAATTTTTAATTTTATTTTCATAAAGTTGTTCACAATAATTGTTTACGTTCAACATTTCGACACCAATCCCACCACCGTTACACCTTCCCACCACCATTATTTCAAGTTTTCCCACCAGCACCCAAGCCTGCCCCATAGGCAGATGCTAGACAGTTTATTCTGTACTGCTTGTTATGAATAGTAAGCGATGTTGGGTGGCTGCGAAAGTGGCTGAGCATTCATGGAATTCTAAAATCTTTTAAATATTTGGGGTCCAGAGGCATCTCTGCGGCATGCTGCTCTCCTTTGAGATTCATTTTTGAGCCTCTGGATCATGGCTGCTGATGCGCTTAAATGGCACCCAGAGGCAGTTCTTGAGCGTGACTGCCAGGAAAGCGGAAGCACAGGGAGATGGGGGAGGCCAACCATCCCTGACTCCAGCAAGCCTGGAGTTTTCAGTCCCTGGTCCCGCATACCTGGGTTTTTCAGCAAATTCATTCTCTGAGCCTGTGAAAGTAGGCCGTGAGCATGATGGTGATTGGGTTCTAGAGGCTTGGGCTCCCAGGGTTCATTTTGGACACCCCCCTCTGAGGTGCCCTTGTGAAATCAGCCTGGAGCAGGGTGGGGAGACATCTCTGCAGCATGCTGCCCTCTTCTGAGATTAATTTGTGAGTCTGAATCTTGGCTGTCAATATTCTTAAATGACCTGATTTGATCTCTTTTGAGATTTATTTATGGGTCTCTGAAGCAAGGCCGAGAGATGAGCTTTATACCTAACTTTTGGCTGTTTAATTTCTTGGGAAACTTGGCCCCACGATGTTGGGGTTTGGCCAGAGGCACAGTTGTTTTTGGTTGTCAGGAAGCCTGAAGGCATCATCAGGCTGCTGATGCACTCGCCCTGCGGGTACCGGTGACCTGCTGGTGGCTTGTACCTCCATGCACTCTGCTTCTGAGCTGCACCCACAGCTCCCTTAGATGACACTTTATTGAGACGTTAGTCCTTTCATTTTGTCTGTCTTTGCCTTTACTGTACTTATTTATATATTTTAACTACTCGAAGGAGGAGTTTGGGCCACAGCCAGCTGCGTTCAGGGGTTTTTGGCTCTTTGCACAGGGATTACTCCTGGCTATGCCGGGGAACATATGTGGAACAGGTGATTGAATCAGAATCAGCCACATGCAAAGCAAATACTTTATCTTAGTCACTGTGAAATTAGAAGTTTTCATGACTGGTTTTAGGCATGCAGTGTTTCAACACCTCTTCCTTCACCAGTGTCTACTTCCTTCCCTTCACCAGTGTCCCCTCCATCCCCATTTGCCCCCCCCCACCAGTCTGCTCTTATGACAGCACCTTGGTGTGTGTCTGTGTTGGTGTGTGTCTGTGTGTCTGCACTGTGCCGTACAGCACTGTTGCTGACAGGGATTCCTGCATGACCCTTTGCCGCCTTTCAGCATCGCCTCCTCCTGGCTGAACACGTCCCTCCACCATGACTGTCCAGTCCCCAGACCCCTCAAGTTGTCGTGGTTCCTGTTGAATGCCATTTCTCACTCTCTTATTTCCATTTTCTTTTGGTATTTGTTATTCTATCATTTTGTTTCTTTATATCCTAGGTATGAGAGAGAGCATTCTCTGTCGGCCTCTCTTCCTCTAATTTCACTCACTATGATAATCTCCAGGTTCCTTCAGTGGCAGCAAATTGTATAGCTTTTTCTTTTCTTATGGCTGGGTAATATTCTGTTGTATATATGTACCATAGTTTCTTTTTCCAGTCATCTATTTTTGTACTCTTGGGTTGTTTTCAGATATCTATTGTGTATAACGCTGCAAGGAACATAGGGGTGCAAATGCCTTTTCACAGTTTTGTTTTTGACCCTGGAAGGGACAAAAGATCCAGGAATTGGATTTACTAGGTCAAATGGAAGCTCAATTCCTAGAGTTTTTAGGAATATTCATGTTGTTTTCCAGAAAGGCTGGGCAAGTTGACATTCCTACCAGCAGTGGATAGAGTCCCTTTCTCCCTTCCTTCGTGCCAGCACTGGTTGTTCTTGTTTGTTTTTGATGGGTGCTGTGACGTGATATGAGATATTACTGTTTTGATTTGCATCTCCTTGATGATTAGTGGTGCAGAACTTTTTTTTTCATTTGCCTGAAATGAAAAATAATTTCTCCCATTTTGCGGGTTGGCTTTGTACCCTGGTCATCACTTCCTTTGTGGTATAGAAGCTTCTTAATTTAATCTAGTTTGAGTGCTATCTTTCTAGTCCCTTTTCTTTTTTAATGGCTCAAAGAGATTTTTATTTTCCTAAAGACTATTAAAACTTTTACCATTGTATTTAGGTAGCATGTTGACAGTAGTATTAATGTTTATGATCCTTTTCTTTGCGTGGGTGAGGGGCACACCCAGCAGTGCCCAGGCCTTACCTGGCTCTACAGTCAGGAATTACTTATGATGGTGTATAGGGGACAGATGGGATGCCAGGAATCAAACCCGGGTCAGACACATGCAAGGAAGATGCTGTACCTGCTGCCCTACCACTCAAGCTCTTTAATGTTTATGATCTTGATATCGCCTCTTGATAGTGTGTCTATCATGTCTCACCACCATCAAAGTTCTCCAGACCCTCTGCCAATGACGTAGTATTTATACCTCCTCCCTTTTGTCACTTACTCCTACTTCTCCTGTCATGACCTAATATAATTTATAATCCTTCTGCATCACTTACTCCTCCATCTCCCTGCCATTTGGTAAGCTAAATTTGTAATCCAAGGCCAGTAGCTTGTCACTGTTCAGTGCTGTACATTCCCATGTTTTATTTCTCTACGTACTGCAGATGGAAATATATATATATATATATAGAGAGAGAGAGAGAGAGAGACAGAGAGAGCGGGAAACATATATGGGGATATATATATATGTATTTCAGAGAGCCCGGCAAGCTACCGAGAGTATCCCGCTCTCACGGCAGAACCTGGCAAGCGACCCATGGTGTATCCGATATGCCGAAAACTAACATTAACGGGTCTCATTCCCCTGACCCTGAAAGAGCCTCCAATACGGCAGCGTTGGGAAAGACGAGTAAAGGGAGGCTGCTGAAATCTCAGGGCTGGCATGAATGGAGACATTACTTGTGCCCACTCGAGTAAATCATGAACAGTGGGATGAGACAGTGACAGTGACTGCAGATGAGTGAAGTCATCCAGTTTTTGCCTTTCTCCCTGTGATTTGTCTGCTTAACACAGTATCCTTCTGTTTTATCCAACTGACGGTAAATTGCATGATCTCTTCTTACAGATATATGTTATTGTGGACACATACCAGAACTTCTTTATCCAATCATCTCTTGCTGACATCTGGGTTGCTTCCATATCTTGGCTACGGTGTTAAGCATTGAACATAAGTATACATATTTTCTTTTCAATAAGGATTTTTGTATTTTTGGCATAGATACCAAGAAGTGTACTGACTAGGTCATATGGAAGCTTTTAGGAGAATTCCTCATACTGTTTTCCCTAGAGGCTGAGCTTAAGGCAGTCTCACCAACAGACATTGACTTTTTGTAAGTGGTCAGAAAAATCTACAGAATGTTCAAATGAGGTTTGTTTTGAGTGCTTATAGAATTAGAAAGGATTCTAATCCGGGCCCTCCTAATCCTGTATTTTAACATTATGTAAATTAGCATGGTGACATTTCCTTGAAGAAATGGTCATCACTCCCCTGATAGTCCTTGAAAAGAGGAAGGTTATTCTAATAGAAATTAAAAGACAAAGTGTTGAAATACAACATTGATGCCCCCAAAGAATTTGACACTTCATTTCCTCATGTTTTCTTTATCTAGTTTTATTAAGTGAATTTATTTATTTTCATTCAATTGCGGGCTGGAGCGATAGCACAACGGGTAGGGCGTTTGCCTTGCACTGGCCGAGGCGAGTTCTAATGATTCCTCCGCCCCCCCTCGGAGAGCCCAGCAAGCTACCGAGAGTGTCTCACCCACACGGCAGAGCCTGGCAAGCTACCCATGATGTATTTGATATGCCAAACACAGTAACAACAAGTCTCATGATGGAGACGTTACTGGGCCCGCTCGAGCAAATTGATGAACAACAGGAGGACCGTGACCTGACTCATTTAATTGCATTTGGTTTTGAGTTTTTATTTGTATTGTAAACTGTGTTGGAAAATAGCTAAGAGGAACCATGAAAATCATCTTAAGGTAGTTTTGCACTAATGTCCTTCAAATGATTCAGGAGAATAAGTCAGTAGTTCATTGATTTTAGGGTATAACTATAAGTGGCTCAGTTGATGTGTGTATACATGTAGATTTATATGCAGATATATAAAGTCACTTTGAATTGCAAAGTTATAAAGTTATTCGTGATTGAGTTTATATATAAAATAAGTTACAGAGTTATTTATAATTGAATTTATATATCACTTAATCACTTAACTTCCCGTTAGTTGGCAATTTGCTCGAGCGGGCGCCAGTAACGTCTCCATTTGTCCCTGTCGCGTGCTAGTGTAGCCCAATGGCATCTGTTCGCTCCGGGAACATGAAGGGCCTCAAACCGATCATTCATGATCTTGATGAAGAAGTCTGACCATCTGGTAGGTGGGCGGCCACGCAGTCTTTTGACATCCCGTGGAATCCAGTTGGTAACAGCTCTAGTCCAGCGGTCGTCTCTAAATCTCATTAAAAGACGACCGCTGGACTAGAGCTGTTACCAACTGGATTTATATATACATTGCTTTATAATTGCAGAGATACTGCACCCAGTCCTTCCCCCAGTGTTCCAGACCCCTCCAACGCTATTCCATAGTTTTCCCACATGACACACCTTTAGTTCCAAGTCCCGTTGATCATACTTCAGGCTTTGTTTCACTCTGTCTCTCTCTCTCATTTCTCTGTACTCCACATGTGGGTAAGAGCACCTGGTGTTTATCTTTCGGACTCACTTCACATCACAATACCTTCCAGTCCATTCAGGTTTCAGAAAATTGCAAAATTTCATTTTTTCTCGTAGCTGAGTAGTAGTCCATTGCCACAGTTTCTTTATCCACTTGTCTGTTGCCAAATACTTGGGTGGTTTCCAGATTTTGGCTATTTTACCTATGGTGTTGTGACCATAGGTGCATATGTGTCTTTTTAGATAAATGTTTTTGTATTCCAGGAGTGGAACTGCAGGATCTTCTGGAAGTTTGTTGGTAATGTTTTTTTTTTCTTTCTTTCTTTCTTTCTTTTTTAATTTTTGCTTTTTGGTTCACACCTGGCGATGCACAGGGGTTACTCCTGGCTCTGCACTCAGAAATCACTCCTGGCAGTGCTCAGGGGACCATATGGGATGCTGGGAATCGAACTTGGGTTGGCTGCGTGCAAGGCAAACGCCCTACCCGCTGTGCTATCTCTCTAGCCCCTGTTGGTAGTGTTTTGAGAGATATCCAAACCATTTTCTAGAGAGCCTGAACCATATAACAGTCTTATCAACAGTGACCGAGAGTTCCTTTTGCACTGCAGCCCTGCCAGCATTGATCATTTTGGTCTTTTTCATATAGACCATTTCAGTTGAGATACTTTTGTCTCAATTTTATTTAAAAATCATGGGTTCATTTTCCACTAGTTGAACCTCTCTCTCTCTCTCTCTCTCTCTCTCTCTCTCTCTCTCTCTCTCCCCTTCCCCCTCTTTATTTCCTGAATCAATTTTTTTAATTAGTGAAACACCATGAGATACAGTTGTAGACTTAGAAACTTTCGTGCTTCAGTTTCAATTATACAATGATCAAGTACCCATCCCTCCACTAGTGCCCATTCTCTACCACCAATGATCCTAGAAGCCCTCCCACCCCCACACCCCACCCCCCCGTACCCCACCCCGCCTCTGTAGCAAGGCATTCCATTTTGCTCACTCTTTCCTTTAGGGTGTTGTAGTTTGCAGTAGAGGTTTTGAGTGGCCATCGTGTTCGGTCTATGGTCTACTTTCAGCATGCATCTCGCATCCTGAGCAAGTCCTCCAAGCATCCTTTACTTGATGTTCTCTTCTCTATCTGAGCTGCCCCCAGCCTGTGAGGCTGACTTCTAAGCCCTGGAGCAGAACTCCTGGTACTTATCTCAATTATTCTTGGGTGTTCAACTCCCATTCTGTTACTTTATATTCCCCAGATGAGTGCAGTCTTTCTATGTCTCTCCAATTCTTTCTGGCTCATTTCACTTAGCATGATACTTTCCATATAGAACCACTTGTGTGTAAATTTCATGACTTCATCTTTTCTTACAGCTGCATAGTATTCCATTGTGTAGATGTACCAAAGTTTCTTTAACCAGTCATCTGTTCTTGGGCACTCGGGATTTTTCCAAGTTTTGGCTATTGTGAACAGTGCAGCAATGAACATAGAAGTGCAGATGTCATTCCAACTGTACTTTTTTGCCTCTCTGGGATATATTCCCAGGAGTGGTATTGCTGCGTCAAATGGGAGCTCAATTTCTAATTTTTTGAGAATCGTCCATACTGTTTTCCAAAAGGGCTGAACCAGTTGGCATTATTTCCTGAATCAATTTGTTATGCTTAATTTTTAATAAATTTTAAATTGTGGACATAAGCCTGCCAAATAGCTCAGCGCATATAGAACTTAATCTTGGTCTCTAGTGTTTCATTCCCCCTTAGTACTACTGGATGTGCCCTTGTGCCTCCACATTGCTGAGGTAACCTTTATAAAATAATGATAATTAAAATACATGAACACATTTTTATTCTTATTCTTAATCATTGTGTGCTAGCATTTGTACTTGTTAACCTGATATATATAGTGAAGGCCAAATGTGGCAGGAGATTTATGGTTTTAAATACATGATCCATTCTTTATCTGTATTGCCTGTGTACTGTCATTTTGAGGAATTTATCTTAATGAGTCCGACTTTCAGAAACACAGGGTTATACTTACGTATGAAAAGATTCCTAATAGATGGAGGATCTTACCAAGTCAGGATTATTATTATGCCAAGTAAAGGTGAGGGTTTTTTTGTTTGTTTTTTTAAATCATATGGTACCTTACAACTTCAGTCTTCTCAGATTTGGGTCGTAGGCCCAGTAAAAAATTAAAAATGAATAGGAGAGAGAATGTGAGGACATAGGCATAGAGGCTTTTTGGCTTGACTTTCTCTGGCACCATCAGAATCCAATGCAGCCAAGTTAACTGACCAATGTGTGGTTGGTGTCTTTGCAGGAGGGAGCACTGGCAGTTGCTCGGTAATTTGAAGACGACCGTGGAGGGTTTGGTGTCAGCCAACAGCCCCAATGTCTGGTCCAAGTATGGCGGCCTGGAGCGACTTTGCAGGGACATGCAGAGCATCCTCTATCATGGGCTCATCCGCGACCAGGTATGAAGATCTTCTTTTGTTTTGGCCAGATTCCCTGAATCTTTTGTTGGAAAGAAATAGTTGCATTAAGTTTTTAGTAGGGAGAAGATGATACTGCTAATTTATTTTAATTTGTTTTTGTTTTGGGGTCACACCCAGCGATGCTCAAGGGTTAATCTTGACTCTGCACTCAGGGATCACTCCTGCCAGTGCTCGGGGGACCATGGGGGATGCTGGGGATTGAACCTGGGTCAGCTGCATGCAACGCTAGTGTCTTACCTGGTGTATCATGCTGACTCCAAATGCTACTAATTTGAATTTATTAGTGTTGGTCTGTGATCCAAGAGGAAGGATATGAGTTCAAGCATGGGTGCAATTGGTGGCTGACGGCCTCCCAACAGTGACGGAAGGACAACAGACAAATGGACAAATGGGGCCACGGGCTAGTTGGTAGTCAGTGACTGTTTATTCAAGTCTAACAGTGTTATGTAGAAATCATGAAGGGTGGGGGTACACATACCATAACAATAAACAGAGGTAAAGCCGCTCCTTCAGGGGAATCTCTTCTAGGAGATTAGCTCAAGGACAAAATCTCATCTCTGGATTCAGCACTCCAAATTACTAGGAGATCTGCTCAAGGGTGGGATTCCATCTAGGGTGTATTGCTTTTTCCTTTCCTCAACTAGTAATCCATTTAAAAATTCATAGTAAATTTACTTTTCACTAATACTTTTAGTCATTTTGTATGGGCACAGTAAGATATATTGAGCTTAAAGGGTGGCTCTTCCTGGGCACATCTCACTATATATCCCAGACCACAGTCCTCAGGCCAGGTTAGTCTTTCCTAACCCCAGAAGGGTCCTTTTACAGTTAACTTCTTTTTGGGTCATGACAGACTTTGTCCCATGACTGTGCTCTTAACTTATTATATATCTTATGGTGCTTCGTTTAGCTTGTCCCTTTTCGATGCCAGGGTAGCTTTTGGCTTGCCCTGGGTCCATCCACATCCCTCACAGGTACCAGCTGTTTGGGGGTGTTAGGAAGTAAGGGCAACTGAGGCTTAAGTCAGGTAAGTATGATTGATGTCCAGGAGTAAATATTATTCAGAGCCAATTAACTCCTATCTTACAAAAGCATAGCACCCACTGTCTTCTGTGTCTATACAAAAAGGACATTGCTAAACCATGCAAGTGACATAGAGGAAAGAGAACAGCAATGTAGGATTATTAGTGCCTGATGGAATTGGGTGTGCCTCAGGGGCATTGTGATGGGTACAACTCAGTAAACCTAAGTTCCCTGCAGCAGGAGCAAGAAACAACCCAGTGTTACCCAACAGAAGATATTCATATCAGATTACTGAAATTTTACTCATAAGAGTGTTCTGGAACACATTGAGAAATATTTACAAAATTGTCATTTTGGGGGCTGGAGAGATAGCACAGCGGGTAGGGCGTTTGCCTGGCATGCGGCCGACCCGGGTTCGATTCCCAGCATCCCGTATGGTCCCCTGAGCACCGCCAGGAGTGGCTCCTGAGTGCAGAGCCAGGAGTAACTCTTGTGCATCGCCAGGTGTGACCCAAAAAGCAAAAAAAAAAAAAATTGTCATTTTGTGGCCATCAAGAGATGGCTCAGCTGGCCAAGAGCACATTTGCATGCAGGGGGCCCAGATTCCACCTCTAGGACCATGTGATCCCAGCACTGCTGGGAGTGACCCGGAAGCACAGAACCAGGTGTAGCCTGCAAGGACTTGCTTGGTGTTGCCCCTAAACCAAGCCAAGCCAAAGCAAAACCAAAGAAAATATTGTCTTTTTTAAGGGCTGAGGATGTAACTTGGGAGCACGTGAATGATCAACACCAAACCTTGGTTTGATCCCTAGTACAGCACTCCACCCCCACCACCAATATTGTCGCTTCTTAAAATAGCTTAAGGTTCATTCTGTAGACAAACTGTATGCCTATAAATGTCAGTTTTGGTTATAACTTTAATTTTTTTACCACTCCTTTTTGTTTGTTTGCCCCACGAGGGGTCAGGGCTTATTCCCGGCTCTGCACTCAGGGTTCTCTCCTGATGAGCCTCAGGGGACCATGCAGGGTGCTGGGGATTGAACCCAGGTTGGCCACTTGCAAGGCAAACACTCTACCTGCTGTACTATTGCTCGGCTCAGAGCTTAATTTAAAAAAATATCAGTCATGGGAGATAGTACAAAGGTTTGGCTGCGTGCCTTGTGTGAGACTGATCCTCGTTCAATTTCTGTCGCTACATGATCCCATGGGCTGGAGTGATAACACAGCGGGTAGGGCATTTTTGTCTTGTACACAGCCAACCTGGGTTTGATTTCTCCGTCTCTCGCGTAGAGCCCGGCAAGCTACCAAGAGTATCCTGCCCACACTACAGAGCCTGGCAAGCTCCCTGTGGCATATTCGATATGCCCAAAACAGTAACAACTAGTCTCACAATGGAGACGTAACTGGTGCCCACTCAAGCAAATCAGTGAACAACAGGAGGACAGTGCTACAGTGCTAATGATCCCCTGAGCATCTCTGGGTATAGTCCTGGTCCTTACAGTTCTTTGAGCACTTCCAGAGTGGCCTGGGGAATCCCTGGCACCCAGCAGCCTCAAACCCTCCCATTGAACCTAGGATTGGTTTGGCCAAGTGTTGCATGAATATTCGCTCAGTTGGAGGTGCTGAGATAAGGAACACCAGAGAAATTATTTTTCACAGGGGGGACCCAGATTCTCTCAGATCCTGTGACAAAGGTAGAGCGTCCTTAGATCTCCTTTTATTTCCTCCTCTGTCAAAGAAGTTCAGAAATTTGGAGGAACATTGAGGCATTAATGCATACATTGTTTTCTTATGTCCCCAAACCACTTAGTTTCAACCCTCAGGAAAGGAATACAAAGCCAAATGTTCTGACCTGTAAGTTACAACCTCAAGCACCCGGGGTCAAGCTGGGTCTGGAGTCATGCTGGGTCTGTGAGAAGAGGAAGACTGACTCCTTCGTTACACTAAGATTTAGGTTATTTACTGAAGGTAGCTTAAAGAAAGATTTGTTCAGCCTCATCCAAACCAGTCTTGACACACGAGTCTTGTCTCGCCCATTTTCATGGGTCTCTTGTTCCTGCCTGTTTGCGGGACAATCTCCACAGGCTCATCCTGATGGTCTAGCCCGGCCCCAAAAGCTAAGAATTGATGGGATGGCTCTGGACCCCCTGAACACTGCTTGGAAAACCCTCCAAAAATGACAAATGTTTACTATTGGTGTTGAGACCTTCTAAAGATTCTTAAACCTCTAATAAACTGTGACTATTAAAAAATGAGTGGAATCTAATAATATTAGTTTCAGCTTTATCATTGTTGGTTATCCACATTAATAGTGTTTTAAATTAGGTTTTGATGCTGAATAAAGTTGTCAAATGAGTTATTGAGGCTACTAACCTCACACTTTTACTAAGTCAGCTTTCACAGCTAAGAGCATAATCCCATGTCCCTAAATATTCAATCTTTTCCCTTCACTGGGACTAATCTTCCCTGGAGCTCTTTTCCCTAACCAGGCTTATTTTTCATAGAATTTATTCTGAATTAGCGTCACATTGGAAAATTCTAATTAATGAATGTTAAATTATATTCTAGGGCTGGAGCGATAGCACAGCGGGTAGGGCATTCGCCTTATAAGCGGCCAACATGGCCGACCCGAGTTCGATTCCTCCACCCCTCTCGGAGAGCCCGGCAAGCTACCGAGAGTATTCGATATGCCAGACACAGTAACAACAAAAGTCTCCAATGGAGACGTTACTGGGCCCGCTCGAGCAAATCGACGATCGGGCCTGTAAATTATATTCTAGGGCTGGAGCGATAGCACAGCGGTAGGGCATTTGCCTTGCACGCAGCCAACATGGCCGACCCGAGTTCGATTCCTCCGCCCCTCTCGGAGAGCCTGGCAAGCTGCCGAGAGTATCTCGCCCACACGGCAGAGCCTGGCAAGCCACCCGTGATGTATTCGATATGCCAGACACAGTAACAACAAGGTCTCCAATGGAGATGTTACTGGGCCCGCTCGAGCAAATCGATGAACAACGGGAGTGCCTCGAGCTCGAGCAAATTATATTCCATGATAGGACTTACAGTGGCCCACCTAAAACATGTGCATACTACTTCTGGATAATATCTTTGAACCAATAATTTTTTAAATTACACTTAATTTTTTAATTAATATATCATGATTTGCAAAGTTATTCATAGTTTGTTTTAGACATGCAGTGTTCCAGAACTAGTCCAGCGCCAGTGTCCGCTTCCCTCCACCAGCATTCCCAACTTCTTTCCCTCCATCCTCTTCACCCTCCAGCATACTTCTTGATGGGCACATTTTTTTGTTTTTGTTTTTGTTTCTTTTGTTTTGTTTTGTTTTGACCTCCGGGACCCAGCCAAAGCCATGCTGAGACCACTCTCCACATGCTTGGATGAGCCTCACTTATAAAGGAATCAGTCCAGGTGTGCAGGACCCATTATTCCATGCTAATAGATTTTTTAGGAGTTCTCCCTAACAGTGCTCGGGGCCCAGGCATCACTGTTGCCAATGCCGTGCCCAGCTGTGCTGTCAGGAGACTTGGTTCTCAGGCCTGGGTGCGCCAGGGCCTCCCTGGCAGTGCCTGGAGGACGGTGTGGTGCTGGGTATCAAAACTGGACTCTGCGAGCAAAGCATTCCTCACGGCCCTTCCATTCATCACCAGCACCCTCAGTCATTTATTGTGAATATTTTTCATTTCCTTGGTAAGTGGGTCTATATCTGGATTTATGCTGTGTTCTGTTCTCTGTTTGTGTACCAGTAGTAATTCAGCATTTTTTTTTCAGTTGTGTGTGTGTGTGTGTGTGTGTGTGTGTGTTTGGTAGAGGGGCTGGGGGGAGTTGGGGAGTGTTTGAGCCACACCTGCTGTGCTTTGGGCATATTCCTGGCTCTTTGCTCAGGAGTCACTTCTGGTGGTGGTGTGGTACTGGCCACTCAGCCTGAGTTGGCTGTGTGCGAGGCAAGTGCCTGAGCACTGCACGGTCTCTCGGCCCACTAGCATTCAGTTTTAGTTATTGTTGGTTTTCATTATGGTGTGAGAGGTACCTCTCAGGTGGTAGCTTCTATTGTGTTGTTGAGTTTCTCTCTAACGCACAGACATTTGTCCTTTCTTATTGACCACCACATATTTTTTCAGTAAGGATAGGAAGGTATAAAGGACTTTAAAATGCGTGCCTTTATTACTTTTTGATTTGTAATTGTGCTTTTCTATGTTGAACTTTTTTTTCTCTTTAAGAAATCTAATATTAGGGCCACAGATAATAGGGTTTTAGGTGCTTGCTCTGTATGTGGCTGAATCTGGTTTGACTCCCACCACCTCCAGGCCCCGAGTCAGAAGGGACCACCAAGCTGGGATTAGTACCTGAGCACTATTGAGTGTGGCACCAAAACCAAACCAACACAGTACAAAACAAAAAATCCAGTGTCTTGCGGTCAAAGCAAAGAGAGTATGAAGCTGACTCTGGAGGTTGTACTTCCCCACACTGAGCCCACTAGGGTGGCCAAGAATTGCCAGAAGGTCCAAAACAAACCAAACACAGTCTGCCTTGCCCCCACCCAATCCAATATCCTTACACTTTGTTTTCTTTTGCTGGATTTGAAAAATAAAACAAATTCGTTTTGTTGCATGGGTGGGTTGTGGAGAATGCTTATGTGATCGACTTCTACCTAGAAAATAATAGTTTATCAAAAGGCATCAATTTGCCTAAATTTTTTGGGGGGGATGGGGTTGAGTGGGAGTTCTCCCAAGCAGCGCTCAGGGTGCCTAGGGCCAGCTGGCCAGCTGGGCTGGGAAGGCCAGTGCAGACTGCTGCATCCCTGCGGTGCTGAGGATGGCCAGGACCACATTCATGGTGCTTGGTGGATGGGAAGGAAGCGTATGGCGCCAGGGACTGAACTCAGGTTTGCCCCGATCTCTCCCCAGCCTAGTTTTTCTAAATTTTTATAAGTTTTAAAAATAACAGTTCTAGTTCTCAGCAACAATAAGGGGGAACAATAAGGAGATTTCCCACCAGCTCCCGACCTTCACTCACGCATGACCTCCCCCAGCAAGGTACACACTTGCTACAGCTGATGAAGTGGCAGGGGCACGTCATTGTTAACCCAGAGTCCACATTTTACCTGACCCGTCAGAGTCATGTAGAATGCTTTTACTCAAAGTCCTCTCCACTTCGTGCTTCCCCAAACCCAGCCACTTACCTTTTTAGTGTCTCCATAATTGGGCCTTTTTCATAGTGTTCTTATTGAAATAATAATATAAATAGCTTGTTACGATCAGTTTCTTTTGTTTTTCTTGTTTGGGGGCCATATCCAAAATGTTCAGAGCTTTCTTCTGGCTCTGTGTTCAGGGATCATTCCTTGATGATGCTCAGGGACTGTATGCATCACCAAGGATTAAACCAGGGTCCACCACAAGAACCTTACTCCCTATTCTGTCTCACTGGCCTCCAGATGTGTATTTTGTAAATACTTTTTTTCTCGTCTATCGAGTCCTATCTCTGGAATTAATAAGTGAGACTCCCTATTTCATTTCTGAGTTTTCTTCAGATTTTGTTTGGAGAAGTCAAGATGCTTTTCGCATAGGAATGCCATTATCAGGAGAAGTGCTGGGGTTGGTAGCCTACTGAGCAGGCCGTAGCCTCTCAGTTACAATCCTCTAAAGCCAGTTGGATTGTAATTTCAGTTGGAATGGCACTTTCGACCTCTGACCAGTGGAGGTAAGTCACGGAGAATGAGACAGACACATAAGGAGACAAGCAAACACAAAAGGACTGTCCAAGCACTAGAATTCCCCCTCTGGCAATAAGTGAGTGCCCAGGCTGGCCACTTATTTGATACAGTGTTGCTTCCCTACCACCATTCCATTACGTGAATTATTGTTTAAGTGGCCAGAGTTAATAAGGATGGTTAATAAGCTCACCAAAGATCAGTGGGTACAGAGACTGGGATGTTTGACATAGCCAGAGAGTCTGCATCCTCAAGCTTAGAGAAAGGTCCTAAAAGTTTACTGTTCGCTGTCTTCCCTGTTGTCCTCTGCATCTAGAAGACCCTATCCTTTTTCTGTTATTTCCTGGGTGCATTTTTTGCTACCCATTTATATTCTAAGACATAAGCAGTTTTTGCCCCAGGGACTGTCCTGACTTCGAGATTATAGTTGGGGACAATTCCACACAACCTCTAGGCCTGCTGCCAGCATGCTGAAGGCTCTCATAGCTGGCAAACAGCATCTGAGTGTTCTCTTCTCACCTGTATCTTCCTACACTAGCTGAGAGGCCCTTTGACTTTTGAGTTGCTCCTTGGATCATATATCAAGTTGTAGTATATTTTATTGTATGTCTCCGTGATTGGTCTGTCTCTTAATAGGCTAGTTCTATATTTTAAAACTAAGTGGATTTCAGTTTTTTTTTTTAATTATTTATTGAATCACTGTGGGAAAGGTTACAAAGCTTTCAGGTTTAGGTCTCAGTCATGCAAATATCAAACACATTTCCCTTTACCAATACTTATTTTTTACCATGAAGAACCCCAATAAAACCCCACCCCCCACCCCTCCCCGTCCCTGTGAGGCAGATGAATTCTAGTTAACACTCTATCTGCTTTGATTAGATTCATTGTTTCAATAAAAGATTCACCACTATTATTTAGAGTTTACCGCCCCCCCCAAATCAGACATGCTGAAAAAGCATTGTGAAGTGATTTGCTTTCTACAGCTGGGTTCAAGAATTAGATGTTGGTTTTGGATTTCTGCTATTTTACCTATTGACCCTGGAAGTATTTCTACTGAAAGTCAGATAGTTAAGAAATTGGTTTCTGTGTTCTGGAGTCGTGGCCGTGCTGGAGAGCCGCTCGTGGGGGCAACTGGTGGCCTCGGTAGGGCGTGAAGGGCGGACCGAAACGCCCCCCTTCCCATGAGGTTTTAGTCGCCCCCACACTCCCGGCTCATACCTGCTGTCCACAAGGCTCCCATGTGGCCGCCATCTTTCTTTCCAGAGAGGAGAGGGCGAATGGGGCAACACCCTTGTGGATTTCAGTTTTAAGTTACACTCAGAAGTTATTTTTTCTCAAAAAAAAAAAGACCTAATTATTTTCATGATATCAGTGTTTGCTTTCATGTTTAGAGCTCTTCCAGTATAAGACTATTTTATCTAGACTGAGTATCTTTTTTTTAAACTAAATTCAGCCCCTCTTTGGCCTAGGTAAGATGGGTGGAGGTTATTTGACTATTTGATTCATTTTCAATGTATCAGTAAGAACTGAAGATGTTGATCTCTGACTTTTTAAAATAACCCTTTTTCAGTTTTAGGAATTTACTTCTCGGAAATCAAATTGTAGAAAAACAAGAGAAAACCAGGTTTTTTCACTATATAATGTATATGACTTTTATATCATTTTTTATCTGTCCAAAAGAATGATTAAAACCAAATGTAATTATTTTGTTTGCTTTTGGATCACAGCCACAGGCTCACTTATGGCTCTGTGCTCAGGAGAGTGTGTGTATGTGGTGCCAGGGCTTGAACTGGGCCTCTCTGTGCCTGGCAATACTTACTGTGTTCTCTCTGCAGTCCCTTCAGGGATGTCTTAATGGTCATGTGTTATGTATTCCTTTGATTGCTGCCAAGAACCTTTGAGGAAGCAAGGAAAGCGATGTTTCTTTGTCAACTCCAGAGCTAGATGTGGTCCTCAGTGGTTCCACTTTGTTCTTGTGTGTTTCTGTAGCAGGTGTGCTGCCGTCAGGCTGATTACTGGCAGTTCGTGAAGGACATACGCTGGCTCAGTCCCCACTCAGCCCTTCATGTGGAGAAGGTAAGAGACAAAGTAAGGATTCCTCACTTCCCTGTTTAGTGTTCTGGTGGAAGAGTCTTGTAGCTAAAAGGATGTTGTGTATCAAGTCTGCTATTATCTGAGAATAGGAAATTATCCCTAAGGACTGACTTTTGGAGGGGAAGATTATTCACTCTAAAATTCAGCCTTTAGGGGCCAGGGAAATAACTCAAAGACCAGGGGTTCATACCTTGGCACTGTATACCCCCAGCCCAAACACTGTCCATGTGACCCTTAGGGACCCGGAGCACCATGCAGGTGGCCCCAGCACCACGACCCAGGTTGGAAGCTTCCCCAAGAAAAACAAGTAAGCAGGCAAAAAATCTTACAGACACAATTGCTCCCTTGCTCTGGAGAAAGCTTTTCTGTTTCCAAAAATATTTGCATTTATGGGATCATAGTGAAGCTTTTCAAAATCCAAGGAAATGGCAAGAGATTCTCTAGAGTGGCTGGGTGAAAGGAGACTGTTTTGCTGGTTACTGTTTAGATGAGTATTCAGGGTTGGACAGTAACTTGAGCCTTAGGGAGGCCAGTGTTCTTGAGAGAGTAGCTGTCCTGTGCTCAAACCTGTCCTCCAGCTGAGCAGAGCAGCCCTGAGTCCACTCAGGGAAACTGGGCCAGGAGGTCAGGTGACGTGGTCAGTTACAAAGCCACTTAGCACCTTTATCTTTCTTTTATTTTTTATTTATGGGAAAATTTCTATCACAGAATCACTGTCACTGTCCTCCCATTGTTCATCGATTTGCAAGCGCCTACCTGCTGTGCTACCGCTCCAGCCCATGGAAAATTTCACGATAGCACAGCGGTAAGGCGTTTGCCTTGCACGCGGCCAACATGGCCGACCCGAGTTCGATTCCTCCGCCCCTCTCGGAGAGCCCGGCAAGCTACCGAGAGTATCTCGCCCGCACGGCAGAGCCTGGCAAGCTCCCCGTGATGTATTCGATATGCCAAACACAGTAACAACAAAGTCTCCAATGGAGACGTTACTGGGCCGCTCGAGCAAATCGATGAATAACAGGAGGACGGTGATCAGTGATCAGTGATATTTAAAATTACAGAGAACAGCAGAATGAATATTGCCTACCATCTCTGGTATTTGCTGTATGCAACCCATCTTGTTTCATGTATATCTCATCTCTGGTCAAGTACACTGATGAATGCCGCAAGAAAAGTCTTTTTTGTTTGTTTTTGCTTTGGGAATACACATGGTGGTGGCTATTCTTGGCCCTGTACTCAGAGGGAAGAGTTGGGGTGCCAGGGAGCAACCCTGAGTTAGCAGCATGCAAGGCAGGCCCCTTATTTTCTATACTGTCTCTCCCATCTCCAAATTCTCTGTTTTTGGGGGGGTGTCACACCCAGTGATGTACAGGGGTTATTCCTGGCTTTGCACTCAGGAATTACTCCTGGCAGTGCTCAGGGGGCCAAATGGGATGCTGGGAATCGAACCCTGGTCAGCCGCGTGCAAGGCAAACGCCCTCCCCACCCTGCTATTGCTCCAGCTCCAGGTTGTTTGTTTTTGTATTAGGGCCACATCCAGCTGTACTCAGGGGCTATTCCTGGCTCTGTGCTCAGGCTCAGTCCTAGTGGGTGTGGGGAACCATATGTAGAGGTGCGGGTCGAACCCTGGTTGACTGCTGGCTAAGCGGGTGCCTCCCTGATGTACTATCTCTGGCCCTGAAAAGTCGTTTGTTTTTACGTGATGAGAGAACCAAATCACAGGTATTAGATTGACCTTTGATTTTCTTACAAAGATTTCTGTGTCCTCGCTTTTTTTTCCCACATCAACTCCCCCTCCATCAACTGCCTTTTCTGCAGTATATTGCAATAGTCATTTTCTCTTAGAAACTGTCTGAAATTGCCCTGGTTTTGTGTTTGGTTGTTGTTTTGTTTTTGTACTATCCTCGACTGTGAGACCTTGCTTTGAGAAATGACAGGGTAGAAGGAGCTCCAGATAGAGAATGCTGCGACTAGAGGCAAAAGTCGGGTTATTTCTTCATCGGCAGGCTTTTCCCCGAGACCCGACCTCCCAGGTTTTTCTGACATTTTTTCCTGGCGGTGACTTGGAAGAAAGCACTCAGAGCGGCCGGAGAAGTCAGGCCCACCCTCCCCTGAGTACCCCGAGGAGTCGGAGCAGGAGGCCGGGTCAAGTGGCGGAGGCCTCTCCTGGGGCCCATCAGCCTTGTTTCCCTTCCCCTCTCCAGGAGCCAGGAGATGCTTGCTGGAGAAAAACATGCCCTGGTTGCCTCCTCTTACCGCTCTGGATTTGTCCTCCGATCATTCAGTCTCAGCCTTGAGTATTTGCCAGGAGACCTGTTTTGACTTTGACTTTTTTGTCGCCCAGTTCATTGACCTGCACGAGAATGAGCAGAGCAGCACCAACGGGGAGGATGAGCGTGCCGTGGCTGAGCTGTGGCTGCAGCACAGCCTGCAGAGCCACTGTCTCTCGGCCCAGCTCCGGCCCCTGCTCGGGGATAGGCAGTACATCAGGAAATTCTACACAGGTGGGTCAGACACGCCGAGGCTTTGCTCTTCCGTGTGGACTCCTCCTTTCCGATCCTCACTTTCACTTAGTGCGTTAAAGAGTCCATCAGAAATATGTCTGTGGTCTTTCCATCCTGTGAAACACAGCCCAGCACGACGCTATGTATCCTGCCACTTTGACGCATCCAGACTAGGTTTGCTGTGTGCCCATCACAGTTTTGCAGCAGCTCTGACAACTGGGTGTGAATCCCCATGTAGTTCAGCCAAGAAGCAGAGGTCAGGGGTCAGATGCACCGACGTCAAAGCCGCTGGCCGTGGCCTCCCTGCTGTATTGCACACTACGTGGACCTCCGTGTGCTTGTCTCCATGTCGTTCTCTGATTCCGCTTCTCTTCATAGTTGCATGATTCTCAGATCATTTCTACATTTTCCCTTCTCCTTGCCTGAACTTCTCCACGAGCCTACATGGAATCTACACAGGCTTCCTTACTGGGGTCACTTTTCTCTCCGCAGAGACTGCTTTTCTGCTAAGCGACGCACACGTCACAGCCATGCTTCAGTGCTTAGAAGCCGTGGAACAGAACAACCCCCGTCTCCTCGCTCAGATTGATGCTTCCATGGTAAAGGGGGCAAGGAAGGGTCTGTTTCTCTGCTGGGCTCCCAATCCTCTCAGTAGCAAACTGTCTCTTCACTGGGGCTGAAATCTTTTATTTAAGGAGCTGAAATCTTACATTTAAAAAACAAACAGCAACTTGGTCAAGTACAGTAAGTACCTATTGAAGTCAGAGGTCTAAAAGTAAGTCTATTTGAGAAGGAAGATGTCTATTTTTTAAAAAAAACTCTTTTTAAAAATCCTTCGTCTAAATACTTCCTCAAGTGCAAACTTGACAGAGAGTTGGGAAAAATAGGGATGATTTTGAATCAAGTGTATCTAGCATGTTGGGCCTTAATGTAGAATTACATAGAATCATTTTTGCCCTTGAAGTCTACAGAAGTGTCGTTGCTTGATGAGGTTTGGTACTAACCTTATCCTGTAAAACTGCTTCACCTAGAGGAAATAATTCTCTCCTCCTTTCCAGGGATCCTGAATCTACCCTGGTTTTCGAATTTCGATTCTTGGTTGCCATCTGTTGAATATTTTCTAGGGCCAGGCATGATGCTATGCATAATGCACGCCTAAGTAATCTCATTTAATTAATTCAAATTTGTAGGATAGGCATTTGTAAAAAACTAAGCACGCTGAATTTAGGTTGTGTGTTCGCGGGCTCTCTGGACGCTGGACGGCTCTATCTCACCGCCCTAGAGCCACTGTGTGTGGCCTAGATCGGGAGGGCTGTTGGCCAAGGGCAGACAAAGGAAGAGACGAGGGCCAGGCCGATTGATCTTTGTAGCAGTTTTATTACAAGGAAGTTTATCCCATAGAAGAAATTTATGTTATGGAGGGCCTAGGTTCTCTCAAGCACTTGTTCTCCTTAATAGTCTCTCCGTGGTCCATCTCGCAGCCCTGCTCTCTCTTTCTCCAGCTCCACTCTAGCCTGGGCTGACACTCCACCTGTCAGGTAGCCAAATCAACATAAGAAAGCCTTTCCTGACTGCCCCAGGCAAAATACCTCCTTAAGGTGTTTTTCTCTTTTCCGTAGTCCAATAAACTATCAACTATTCCTGAGGCTATGCAGGAAGGTCAGAACAATGTTATCCTACAGGCATTAGTTTCATTTAATAAAGGAGTAGGCAAGTCTCTGATAAAGATTTGGATTGAATAGTTTTTAAGTGATAGGACTTGGATTTGAACTCTGGTCTCTCTGACTCTGTTCGTGGTTTTGAGCAGTCTTTGTTCTGCCTTTATGATCAAGCATTCATGCATTCATGTTTTGCCACATACTGAAGGTGCTAGTAGCAGGTCTTCAGGCGTGGTCTACAGCCTGGCCACGGCCCCAGCTGGGAGAGGCCGGCGTCCTCAGCATTCCTGTGGTGCAGAGTGCTGCTCTCCAAGGGCTCTGTCCTTGGCTGTGACCGTGGCTTTCTGCTCTGCTTGTAGTTTGCCGGGAAGCAGGAGAGCCCGCTGCTCACCACGAAGAGCCAGAGCCTCACGGCCCTGCCTGTCTCCACACGTATGCCCCTGCCCGGCGGCACCCAGCCTTCCTACTTTGGGTCCTTCTCTGGCCTCCAGCCGGTCTCCAACAACAACTCAGGTAGGGGGACAGAGAGGGACAGTCACAATTAAGCCTGCGGTGTTCCCGGAAAGTAGAGATCTGGTGGGTTACCAGCAGTGGGCTATATACAGGTCTGTATAGGTTTTGTCAGATGCCACATTTTAATGTGGTATATCTAAAAAGTTATAGAAAACTGAATTAGGATAATTATTTAATCATTGAAGTAGCAGAAGAGAGATGTTTATAGATCTTGAACTCATTGCCAGGAGGCATTTCAGTAATAATAGCTGATTATTGAATGCTGACTATGTGTCACATTCTGTTGAATTATTTCATATATTTCATTTTACTGGATCCTCAGACCTATGAAGAGGTATTACTCAGTGTTCATTTAATTAATTTTTTAATTTAAACTTTGTTGTTGCTTTGGGGCCACACCCAGCAGTGCTCAGGGCTTATTCCTGGCTCTGCGCTCAGGCCTCGATCTTGGCGGCTTCAAGGGACCGCCCATGCTGAGGATTGAGCCCAGGCTGGCCACGTTCAAGGAATGACCCTGTCCTCAGGGCTATCTCTCTGGCTCCCGGTGCTTATTTACAGAGGAGGAATTCTGCTAATGAGCACTGAAGCTGCCATCTCAGAAGCGCATGCTCTTGGCCTCCTTGCAACTCAGTTTCCCTCCTTCAGGCTCCCTGCTTACCATTTGTCCTGCCTGTGTCAAAGCAGTGGGGGGTTGGGTCTTCATTTGTGGAGATGCCTTTTATTTGTGACTGAAGGATTTCATCACACCTTTCTTTTCCCTTTTTTCTACCCTAGAAAGAAGATCTACTTCCTTTTCACTTTCCAGTCCTCCCCAGGAGCCCCAGGAGACCAGAGGACACAGCTCACCCACAGAGGACCAGACCCCCCAGGCCCCGCTGCTCCCGGTCTCTCCTGCAGCCAGGGAGTCCCTCTCCACCCCACAGGAGATGAGCTCCAGCACCCTGACCAGCCCCACTGAGGCATCCTGGGTCAGCAGCCAGGACGAGTCTCCGAGTGAAGCCAGTGAGGGGCCTGAGTACTTGGCCATTGGGAACCTGGACCCCCGAGGCTGGACCGCCCGCTGTCAGAGTCTCGGTGGCAGTGAGGAGAGCAGTAGCTCCCAGAAGCTGGAGTCGGCGGCTGCTTCCCCCGGGGACCAGGAGGGAGGCGGGCAGAGCCAGCTGCCCAGCGTCCTGCGCAGGTCCAGCTTCTCAGAGGGACAGATTCTCACCGTTCCCAGTGGAACAAAGAAGAGCCACACTCGCTCCCATTCAGACACCAACATTGCCTCCAAGGGAGCCCCAGGTAACTGCAGTGACGAGCTCTTAGCGGCAGCTTCCTCGGTGCAGTGGGGAGTTGGTTTTGAAAGGTCTTTAGATGACGGACAGAGACAGGTTTGTGAAGACACGATGGGCATGCTGCTCAGAATGAGAAGTGTGCAGTCCGTTATGCATACCCAAGAAATCTCTCAGAGTATGTCCATTCCTTTGTACATGACTGAAGAGAAAGCACTGTCCTGGATTCTTCAGCAGTTTCTATGCATTAGGGCTTAGAGCAACTCATCATAGTTTAAATTTTAACAACATTTCTCAGGAGAATTAAAAAGAATTCCATGTTAGAGAAGTAGGACAGGGGCTAAGGCACCTGTCTGACATGCAGCTGACCCCAGTTCCATCCCTGGTACCACATCAGGTCCTTGGAGCCCTGCCTGGAGTGATCTCTGAGCACAGAACCAGAAGTAAGCCCTGAGCACCACTGGGAGTGGGCCCCCCTAACCACCGCCCCTAAATAATTCCATTAAATCCCCCCTCCTTGTGATTTCTGAGAACTTTGGCCAGGATATCATATCATGAGAGAGGCAGAGCCATAATAACAGGGCTTCCTCATTAAAGTCAGGGGCATAGTGAGTGTGGCACAGTGACGTGTTTTAGTGAGTGGTTGGACTGGTCGCTCTGCCAGTAATTCAGTTGGCCGGGCAGTGGGTTAGAGGCCCTGGCCACAGATTCCCCACAGGACTGCTCACAGTCAGGGCTGGGGAAGGTGGGTCTTGTTCCTTTGCTGCCTGCCATTATCTTTTCCGTGTGGATGATATCTGACAGGACTTGGTTGGGTTTCCTTTGAAGGAGAATCTGCATAAATAGCCAGTACAACCTGTGTGTCTGAACTCAGAGCTAGGTGAGGGTGAAGAGTCCCACCCAGGATAAAATACTTCCAAAATTCCACAAAAGGAGGATTCTTTAGCAACCAAGGCTGCCATTTCTTTTTCTTGGTAATTCTAGAAAGATGAGAGTTAAGGCACTCCTCTCAGATAGCTCAGTGATTTTTGTTTCTGTTTCCCTTTCAACAGTATGATTTGACTACCTGGAACAGATTTGACTACCCCTCCCAAATCACTGCCCATCTCCCAGGGGCTTCCTTTGGTGTGAAGGGTCCTGGCTTAGAGCCTTCTTTCTCCCCTGCTTCCAGGCCACAGGTTTGAGCTTGGGGGATGTCTGCCCCATTCTCAGGGCCGTGTGGATTCCAGAACCTCAGTGACCTGCTTGGGGAGAGGCGCCAGGGCACACTTACACTTCCATAGCGGGGCCTGAGGGGGGGGGGGTCTTGGTCATGTGTGACCATTCACAGGGTCGTCCCTCCTTCAGCACTAGGGTTCTCTTTCAGGAGTCCCCACTCTGTGAGAGAGAAGCTTACTCTTTCTCCCTCTCTGTATTCCCATTCCCTCTGCACTCGCCTCTGTGCCTGTCTGTCCACATACAGGAGGCCCTGGGAATGTCACCACCATAGTTGAAGATCCCATTGCAGGTTTGGGAGCTGGTGCTTCTCCTTTCTGTCTGTCTGTCTGTCCCTCCTCCTGTTCCTCTGTGGCCACCCTTCTCAGTGTACAACATCCCTTTCCATTCTGGTGTCAGATGAAGTCTGGTCCAGCTGGGAAGCTTGGGCCTTACTGTAAAAATTGTGCACAAATTGTGCACAAAATGTTTTCTGTTTTACAAGCTTGGGCCTTACTGTAAAAATTGTGCACCAAATTGTGCACAAAATGTTTTCTGTTTTACAACTTCCAAATGTCTTGTCCAGTCTCCCAAAAGCCTCCTGGAGGCAGACTTACCAATTCTGTTTTGTCCAAAAGTGAACAAGGCTTTCTGTTTGTCCAAAGCATCTTGATAAGTCCCTGGCACAGTTTTTTTCTAACTAAACAGTAACAATGAATCATTTGATTCTCCTTGCATTAGCACCAGAATGTGTCCTCTCCCTTTTCTGTGGTCTTGGGTATAAGTGCATGTTCTGTTTTTCTTGTTTGCTTTTTTTTTGGGGGGGGGTGGTATTCTTTGTCTTGCCTATAGTCCCATTTCCTTTATTCTTTCATCCAGCTTCCTTACCTTGTAAGACAGCCCTCCCCTGCTCCATCCTAGCTGTTGCACAGATTTTTCTAGTCACTTAAAGTCTATTTCTTAGCTTTTCATTGTGGTGTTCTCATTGTGTGATGTGTACCTTATTTTGGGTACCATCATTCACAGATTGTTAGGTCTAGAAAGTGTCTGCAAAACAGTGGTGAAGGAGAGCTGAAAACTAGTGCCTGATAATGAATGAAGCTGCCAGGGAAACTAGCTTAGAAGAGGGGAGATTAAAGAGTAATAAGTCTGTGTCCTCATTTAGAAGAGCGTTGTATGTCAGGAAATGAGAACTTGTGAGAAAGATTTCAAGTGAGTACAAGAAAATTCTAAGAATTAGAACTGTCCTGCTGAATGCACAGCAGAGACCGCTGTGTGGTGAGGGAGTAAGGTGCAGTGTTGGAATGTGCGTTGGGTCGTTTGGGACAACTGAAGTCCTTTCAAAGTCATGGATGTTTAACAAGATGTTTAGTGGCCACTGATTTGTCTCTGGTTCAGTAATAAGGAGCAGAACTCTGGTAGGACTAAATTATTTGAAACCTAAGACGAGTTACTTCTTACCGTGTGGTGGCGATTTTGGCGAGAGAAGTATCTGACAAGGGAATCCATCTGTCAAGGAAATGGGTTGGATGCAACATCCCAAGTTCACACTCTTGGCACAACCTGCTCATTTCTCAGGCTGCACCTGACTTTCTGCCAGGTCTTTCTCTGGCACCAGGCATTTTGTTTTTCCCTCAGAGAAGGTCAGTTTCTGCCTCCTGTGAGCCCTGTTGGAAGGTTTTCACCCTTGGCTTATGTAGCACTGCTTGATGCTTTTAAGGTCTTTGCTGGGTTTGTTCTTGTTCTCCTGACTCAGAAGTGTGTTGGATTTGTGGGTATAATCCAGTTTGCTTGGAAAGAGGCTATGTCCTAGCATTTTCTTAGTGCATGTAGTGTTTGTGATACTGTTTTAAAACCTGGTGTCATGGTATCAGAAAAGTGTCATTCTCTTTGTTTTGCCATCAGAAGATAGTTTTCCAAGTTGGCCAAGCAGGGTAGAAATTGGCTGATATTCTTGGAACTTACAGAGTATCATGGTAAGGATATAGAAGGAAAGGGAACAGAATTCATGCATCAACCTTGATTTTTTTTTTCTCCTTTGTGTGTTGCATCCCGGGTTCTGGTTTTTCTTCTGCCCTTAGACTGTGTTGACTTCCCGTCCTCTTCCCTCCATGTGTCCCTGCATTCTTGGACTGTCCCAAGTGGTGTGCTACCTCTCTCCTGTCTGGGAGGGCATTGGGAATGGGAGCAGTGAAATGTTGGAAACTCCGAAGTTGGGAATGTATCTGTTACTCACCTTGTATGTGTGTTTTTACTCCCTGGTGGTCACTGTCACTAGAATCCTGCAGTGATAAGGCGAAGTTGAGAGGCCCCTTGCCCTACTCTGGCCAGAGCAGTGAAGTCAGCATGCCCAGCTCTCGGCCGATGGAGTATGGTAAGTGAGAACGAGGCAGGCCAGGGTTCCAGGTGTGTCTTTTTTCCTGCTCTTCCCTTGTGGCTGCTGAGTCCCGAGCTCTGTAGAAGGTACACTCTCCAGTCTCATCCTCCCTGTCCTCATTTCCGCCCCAGTGCGAGAATTCACACTGCTCCGCCATTTCTCTTGACTCATTTCTCACTTAGGGATCCCACCCTCTTTGGTGCAATAGCTGTTTTCATTGTGCGTCTGTTAACCAAGATGGTTGGCTGTCTGAGTGAGAGGGATCTTGAAAAGAGGCTTTGGGCATCGGGGTTTAAATATCCGAAGATGGGTTCCACTAGGAAATCATCCACAGGAGGAAACCATTTATTTCCTTTCTGACTCAGCCCAGGTGTTTTGTTTTTTCTTTCTGTGTGGGGTAGGAGGGCCAGTGTGTTGTCTTTACATTTAGGTGATAAGAGGATCGTCTCTAGGCTTTTCCATGCCATTTCACCCTTCTCAACCAAGAGGTGTGGTGCTGTAGGATATGAGATTCAGAGACTTCCTGCAGGTGCACATCTTCCCGCCTGTGCCCGGGAGAGCTGGGGGTGTATCTCGGTAAGAGCACCCCCTTCTCGGAGAGCGGCTGTTACACAGCTCATCCCCTTTCCCCTTTCTGTAGAGAGTGGCCAGCACCTGTGCTCGGGGGAAGGCATGTTCCGGAGACCCTCGGAGGGCCAGTCTCTCATCAGCTACCTGTCTGAGCAAGACTTCGGCAGCTGCGCTGACCTAGAGAAGGTAAGAACCGGCTCAGGGCGGCCCGAGGGCAGGGCCGTTCTGACCTCAAGGGGCTCTGAGTACCCAGCAGGGATGGCATGGGCCATGCTCTTTTTCCAACCCGCTCCGCCCTTACGCTGGTCTCTCTCACACACAAGATCTTCACCTGCGACTCCCTGGAATAAGGTCCATATGGCCCCCAGTTGAAAAATGCTCTACAGGCAAGAGTGAAGAGATGTTCACAGTAAAGACAGACTTGCAGGTCATCTCTGGAGAGCTCTTCAAGGAGCAGCTGCTCCTCGCTGAGTCCAGAACTGTTACTGATTTTGTCTAGAAGCTGCTTTGGTCAGAGAGGCACAGGACACAGGCTTTGCGATTGTTACTCTCTTGACCTCAGGTAAAATCTTACCAGAATCTACTTTTACATTTTTTTCTAAGAATTTGTAACTAAAAAACAAACAACAACGACAAAACCAACACTATAGTAATCTATGGCTTATAAATCACTTTATTTTGAAACATTTTGTTTATATTATGTGTATAGGTGTATAACTTTAGGAAAAACCCAGATATAAAATCCAGAACTTCTTCTCTGTCATATTTGTATGTAGAAAGTGAGCCAGGCTTAGCCATGGAGAGAGCAAAGAAAATACGAAGCAGGTTTTCTGGCAATTAGCCTTCCCATAGTAGAAATGAACTTTCTATTTGTGTGTTTTGAATAAAAGCAGGTTTCGGAACTCTGCTTTCTAATGTTGTCCTTAGTTGCCTGTTATCCAGGGTCTCCAGCTCTCCTCAGCAATTTCAGTCAACTCTGGCTTGAAAATATTGTATGTGATAAGTTATTTTGGGAGAGTCACCTTTTATTACAGTATATTATTTATGACTGTTCTTTAAAAAATCTTTTATGTCATTAATCTCTTACTATGCCTAATTTATAAATTAAACTTTATAACATGGGTGTGGGGCTGGAGCGATAGCACAGCGGTAGGGCGTTTGCCTTGCACGCAGCCAACATGGCCAACCCGAGTTCGATTCCTCCGCCCCTCTCGGAGAGCCCGGCAAGCTACCAAGAGTGTCTCGCCCGCATGGCAGAGCCTGGCAAGCTACCCATGACGTACTCGATATGCCAAACACAGTAACAACAAGTCTCATGATGGAGACGTTATACTGGGCCCTTCTCGAGCAAATCGATGAACAACAAATGGGAGGACCGTGACCGTAACATGGGTGTATTGGCAGAGCCTGGCAAGCTCCCCATGGATATTTGATATGCCCAAAACAATAACAACAAGTCTCACAATGGGGACTGATGCCCACTCGAGCAAATCGATGAACAATGGGAGGGCAGTGCTACAACATGGGTGTATAGGGAAAAAAACAGGATATATAAGATTGCAAACTTAAGGCTTCAGGCACCCACCTGAGGGGCTGGTTTAGAATGGGTCCCCCCCCCCCAAGGAGGAGGGACCTCTGTGACCAGTGAGATGTTTAATGCCTCCTTGGTGTCTCCTGCTTTAGGAGAATGCCCACTTCAGCATCTCAGAGTCCCTGATTGCTGCCATTGAGCTGATGAAGTGCAACATGATGAGTCAGTGCCTGGAAGAGGAAGAGGATGGGGAGGAGGACAGTGATCGGGAGATCCAGGAGCTGAAGCAGAAGATACGCCTTCGCCGCCAGCAGATCCGCACCAAGAACCTGCTCCCTGTGTACCAGGAGGCCGAGCATGGCAGTGAGTGGCTGCGGGTGCTCTGACCTCTGCGTGCCTGCAGGACCCCCTCCCCCCTCCACACACACATGCGCACACTGTGGGGGCTCTCTCGCCTCTGCCTCTGTGTGCCTGCAGGACCCCCCCCCCCACACACACTGGGGGCATTCTCTCACCTCTGGCCTCTGCACACCTGCAGGACCCCGCCCCCCCGGCAACACACACACACACACTGGGGACTCTCTCTTGCCTCTGCACCCTTGTTGAATCCTCCCCCGCCCTTTTCTTGGTTTTAATAAGACATTATAACCAAACCCAGAGGTCCTCTGCTGTCAACAATTTTCCTATGTTCGAATTTTTTTTTCATACCACAGGAGAGTTCTAGAATACCATCCATTTTCTGTCATGATTGGCTTTTTATTGATTTATTTATTTATTTATCTATGACTGGCTTTTTAAAAGTAAGTTTCTTCTGAGGCCAGAGCAATGGTCCAGCAGGTAGGGCGTTGCCTTGCACACAGCCAACCCGGGTTTGCTTACCCAGCATCCCATAGGGTCCCCTGAGCACTGCAAGGAGTGATTCCTGAGTGCAGAGCCAGGAGTAACCTCTGAACATCGCTGGGTGTGACGCAAAAAGGAAAAAAAAATGCAGGTTCCTGGTAAGATCCGGTTCCGATAAAACCATCCTGATAAGATGAGCACAGTGCCTTCTGTTGATGTGCTACTTCCCCAATTTCATCAACAGAATGGGAGCCAGTCAGCAAGAAGAGCCGCTTCCCAGCCTCACCCCCAGCTGTGGTTCCTTTGCAGTTGCAGTCAGATCAGGTGTTTCTCATTAGGATCCTGTCGGATTGACCTCTTTCTGGTTCTCACTTTTTAAAATTTATTTTTATTTGAGCTTGTTTGGAGGTTCTAGCAGGGGAGCGCAGCTACTCGTATACCCTCGACCGAAGACCGGTCCGTCTCTATCGGGGAAGGCCGTCCTCTTTGACCGAGCGCGCAGCTTCGGGAGGGACGCACATGGAGCGGTGAGGGAGGAAGGGGACACCCGCCTAGCCAGCCAGATCAGCCGAATCAACCCTGGCGATCAATGGGGTGACAGATGTCGCAGCCAGATCGCCCTCACATTTATTTTTATTTTTTTGACAACAGGCTTTCGAGTCACTTCCAGCAGCTCCCAGTTTAGTTCACGGGACTCGACCCAATTCTCTGACTCTGGCTCTGCTGATGAGGTTGATGAGTTCGAAATTCAAGGTAAGAACTGACGAGCGTTTTCAGAGCTTTCATTTGCTTTGTTTCTTGAAGCAAATTGTCTTCATTATGCTTTTACTTTGGAAGCATAGGCTGAGAAACTTTCCCTCAATCGGGGACTTTAAGGTGCTGTTACTGTTGTAAGTGAAGTCGCTCTTTGCTAGAAACAACCCCCTTAAAACGCTGATGGTGCGCCAGAGAGACAGTATAGCGGGAGGGCATGTGCCCAACAGCGGCTGACCCGGCTCAGCCCCAGGCACCCCGCGTCTTCCCCTGAGCCTGCGGGAGTGATTCCTGAGTGCAGAGCCAGGAGTAAACTCTGAATATTGCCGGTGTGACCCCTCCACAATCCCCCCAAGGTTAAGTGGTTGAGAGACCCCCCCAAGCTCTCCCCCACAAAATCTAAGTGGAAGAGAGAGAACAGGGGTGTAGGTGCTTGCTTTGCATGTGGTGACCCCAGGTTTGATCCTGACATCATATATGGCCCCCCTGAGTTTGCCAGGAGAAAGCCCTGAGCACTGCCGGGAATGGCTCCAACCCCAAATAGTGGTCTAAGAGTTGACATGGAAAGATGCTGGTGGGAATGTTCTGGCGTGCAGGCTCCCTGCAGCACTCACCTGACACCGTTTCCAGTCACACCTCTTGCTGGAGCTTCTGAAGACGTCTGCCCACATGAAATCAGAATTCTCTTATGTTCTGTGATACAACAGAAATTACTCCTAAGTATTCAGAGGGAACATTATTATATTCCTAAAAGAAAAGGACAAAAAGAGTCACTGAAGGAAGTAAAAAAGGGAGGAAAATAATTTCTACCAAGTAGAGCAATAATATCAGTCTGTGACGTACCACCCTGCCTAGCGAGCCGCAACTCCTCCTGTCCGCATGTAATAAAACTGCCCCTTGGGGTTCTGATCTGGGAGTGGGGGCAGCTGCATAAAACTAGTGTAGCCCTCGATGAATCTAGTCCCATGAGTCCTAGGGCTTCCCCCCTCATTAGAGCAACAAGCAAACAGTTGAGAGACATAAGCTGCCCCCGTGGATGGCTTCCCTGGTTGCTAATGGCACTGCGTGCGTGGGATAGGACATTTAGATGGCTGGAGTCATCTGGGAATGAAGCAGTTCTGTCTCTCAAGCTGCAGAGGTCCTTTTATGAGCATACAAAATTTATTTTTATCTTTTGGAGCCAAAGCCAAGCCCTGATTTCAGGAAATGGTATGGAACTGTCCATCTCATCAGCTTGCTTCCTGCCTGGATACTGAAGGGCCTCCTTTACCATCATTGTCACACAGATGGTAGTGAAGGATCTAACCTGACTCCTGTGTCAGAGACCGGCCTCTCAGTGTCCATGGCCTCCATGTTTTCAGGTAGTCTGTGTTGGACTGTGGGTGTGCTTGTAAACGTATGTGTGTGAGTAAAAGTTTGCACCGCTTCTGTATGAATATTCTTTGTCGTGTATATCTGTCAAGGTTACAAGAACCACTGAGTCTGAAGACTAGTTGGAAATGGTCTTAAGCCAACTAGGAGCAATTGATGTTCCTTTTCTTCTTCCTCAGATGATCCCCATAGTCCACCTCACAGGGGTTATCCTTACTGAATCTCTCTGCAGTGATAACTGTAGATTATTTACTTTGTCGTTGTCTCTGACGGAAGTAGGGGACGGTTTGAAAGAAATAGCCAGGTAAAGAAATTTTCGTTTAAACCTATAACTTAAATCACTGCTACTAATTCAGAGAGAGAGAGAGCAGTGGTCTGAGGCTTCCTCTGACTTACAGTCAGCTTTTACAAAGGTATCTCTGCTGGGTACTTTGTATATAGTTAGGATTGATTGCCCAGGATTTGGCCTTCATCATTTATCTGTGTTCCAAACAAGTGGGCTCTGTAGGTGGGGGAAGAAAGTAGCATTTTCTACTAAGGTGACTTTATTTTTTATTTATTTATGTTTAACTACTAAGGTGACTTTAAAATATAAAATCAATCAACAACTCAAGACTTTTTAACATAGTTCATTTTAATGGTTAGTGTTATTATTAGAATACAATATAATCAAATAATACTGGGTTGAGCAAGAAATAAAAGTCATTTAGTGATCTTTTTCTCTATTATAAAAATAAATTTTCATAATTTATTCTAACATCTTTATCCTGCTTGAGAAAGAATCATACTAAGTAACTTTGTCATCTGGTTTCTAATATTTCTCACCACGATCCTTTACTGTTTCACTGTAGTATTTATTGGCGTAGCCTGTCTGCTTTCTAGTGTTCTTTTACCCCATTTTTAAAAATCATTATTACTTTATTTTAATGAATCACCGTGAGATACAGTTACAGACTTACAAACATTCGTGCTTACGTTTCAGTCATACAATGATCGAGCATTAATCCCTCCACCAGTGCCCATTCTCCACCACCAATGTTCCTAGTATTCCTCCCCGACTCCCCCCCACCCCTCACCTCTGTGGCGGGCAGATTCCCTGTTTATTCTCTCTCTCCTTTACGGTGTTGTGGTCTGCAATGCAGGTATTAAGTGGCCATCATGTTCGGTCTATAGTCTACTCTCTGTACATATTTCACATCCCTAACGGGTCTTCCAAGCATCCTTTATTGGTATACCCCATTTTTGAGACTTGCAGGTTTTTCCTTAAAAACACAAGAGTTTTAAAAAAAAAACACACGAGTTTTATGTAATTTTATATGTTTTATATTTTTTATGTCTTAAAAGTTTTATGTTTACATGTCACTGTCACTGACCTCCCGTTGTTCATCGATTTGCTTGAGCGGGCCCAGTAACGTCTCCATTGTGAGACTTGTTGTAACTGTGTTTGGCATATCGAATACGCCATGGGTAGCTTGCCAGGCTTTGCCATGTGGGCGAGATAATCTCGGTAGCTTGCTGGGCTCTCTAAGAGAGGCGGAGGAATTGAACTTGGGCCGACCAGGTCGGCCGCGTGAAAGGCAAATGCATATATATACGTGTGTATATAGTTTCATACAAGAATACAAAATGTTTTCAACTAAAAAATTTCTTTTTTCTGGGGCCTAAAAGAAAGTGGAAATGACTTGTATGCATCTTACCCTAGTTCAGTCCCTGGCACTGCACGTGGTCCCCCAAGCACCCCTGGGGGTGACTCCTGAGCATACAGAGCCAGAAGCAAGGGCCGAGCACCAGTTCCCCTCCTCACCCCACCTCCCAAGCAAACAGAAACAAAAGCCTTCTTTTTCTTGTGGCACACAATCTCAACGCATTGGGATTGGCACAAAAGTAATAAGAACAAACCTCTCTTTAATACGGTGACTTTCTTGCTAAACACAGATTATCTTTATCATGAAAGTATAATTTGCAGCCATCTGTCTCTATTACACAGTTATTGTTTTCTTTTTGTGTTTCTGTCTTCAATGAAGTTTATTAATAGTGCCAAATTCTTCTAAAAATGACATTAGTCTCCTCTTGGGTTCCCTTCCTGATTCTTTCCAGAGATTTGTAGACACCTCATTCTGATCACCTTATGTGATGTTTGCTATTGAGAGTCCCTTAGGGAGTTCCTCTGAGCCCATACCTTAGAGAAATCAAACTACTGAGTGTAATCTTAAGGACTTTATCTATGAACATATGCTCCACATGCTCTGCCTAACGGAATGAACCCCTTTCTTAGATCCTGGTTTCTTCCTTTCAGGAGGCCACAGGTGGTGTGGTGGGTGGGGAAGGGCCCTGGTGTCAGGTCTCTTTATGGGAGGTCTTATCAGCAGTCCTACTGGAAACTTTTCTCTGGGTCCTGAGGCGGCTGCCTCAGGGACTTTCCCTGCCCTAGGAGGTGCTGAAGGAAGCACTTCAGGAGAGGCCTTTCCCAGAGGAGATGCTGAGGGCAGCTGTTTATGAAAACTGCTGGAGAGCTAGGGGCCAGCCCAGCTGCAGGGGAAGCATGCGCTGGACACTGGAGAAATCCTCCCTTCGCCAGGCCCCTCCCTGCCCTCTGCATACAGAGCTGACCCCGCACCCACCCCGTGCTGCACCCAGCAAGCTCCATTAGCACCGAACTGACAACACAATTAAAATTAGAGTTACTACAACGCAGCAATTTTCTTCTTGGTCCCGAACACAAAGCGTCCATCCCAGAGCACACCAGCACCAGCACTCGGCATGGCGGCCGCTGTGCCCAGCGCGCAGTGTGTGTGCTAGCGTCTGTGTGACTGTTTCAGAATCCTTCGCTTCAGGGCTTTCCCCATTTTCTTTTCAGGATTTCATGCTTTTTCATTGCTAAGTGTGTGAGTTCTTTATATACTTCGAATATTAACCCTTTATGATACGCATATGTATATATACATATATATGTCTCCCATTGCTATGATGCCTTTCTAGTTTTTTGATAGTTTCTCTTGTTCATATCTACTCATCCCATTCCTTCTTCTTTTCCTATTTTGGAATTATACTCCTTGGTTCTCAGGGCTTTACTTCTGCTTCCTACTCGGAAATCACTGCTGGGTGGGCTTGGGGACCATGGAACTGGGGGGTCGAGCCTAGGTCCCAGCAAGGACCTCACCTGCTCTCATCTTTCTGACCTTCCCCCCACACACCCTTTTCCCCCCATACACCTCTTTTTAAATGATATTTTTCTCTTTATAAAACAAGAATAATCGTGTGCCTTCATTTTAAAGTGTTTCCCTTAGGATTAGCAAGTAGAGGAAAGGACTTCTAGATGTGCTGTGCATGACCTTACGTGCTCGAAGGGTGGCGGGTGGAAACCAGCCTCACTCCAGGGAGTTACTGTGAAGTTGGTGCTCTTCCTGTCCTTGCATATCGTGTTAGAAATTTTATACATTTTGCTAGGATTTTGCTATCTAAATCAGTTCTTCACTGATGATCTCAGTATCAGTGTGTGGACCTGCACGTTTTTTTCTTACGTCACTTTTTCACTCAGCAGTGACAGTCTCATCTAAGTCATCAGAGGCACTTGAAATCAGTTCTTTTATGGAATACAAGACTTGTTTATAATGCAAAGATTAAAAAATTTTATAATTATGTTGACTTTGACTTGGCAGGTAACCATCTCAGACCTGCCTAAGGGGAAGTCTGTCGAGTAGCTTCCTCTTCTTTTTACTGCTTAATTTTCTGTCTTAGGCTCTGGCCTCTTTATTTAGAACTTCGCCTAGTGTTGGAACCACCTTAATCTAATTATGTGTCTGAACTGATCAGAGGGCCAGCTGCAGGCCCAGTTCCCAAAGGGCATTTGTGGAACTTGGCCTTGTTGGTGGCAGTTGTGTCCCAGTCCTGGATGCTGCCTTCTGCTTCCACTTCTGAGATAAGATCAAGGTCTGAAGACCAAGCAACTTGAAATGGGCTCTGCTGGGTCTGAGTGGTGGGTTGAAGAAGAATTTACCAGGAGAATGAGGCAGTTTAAATGAGAGAAAAGTAAATTTATTAGAAAAGATTAGCTGATGGGGCCTGAGAGATAGTACAGTGAGTAGGACTCCTGCCTTGCACGCTGCCTACCTGGGTTCGATCCCCACATCTCACATGTTCCCCTACGCCCACCAGGAGTGATTCCTGAGTGCAAAGCCAGGAGCAACTCCTGACCACTGTCAGGTGTTACCCCAAAATTAAAAAAAGGGGAAAAAAAAGATTAACTGGTCAGACTGATACCACAGTGGAGACTGCCGAGGAAAAGAACTTCTCGGCATAGCCCTGGGAGTCCTCCTGCGTGTCTCTGGGTGGTATCTGCTTTTCTGCTTTCTTTAGCCAATTCCAGGAAATGGTTGAGCAGGAAATGTGCATTTAATTCTGGGAAGGGAGTGAATTGTGTCTAAAATGTTCAGAGCCATTCATAGGAAGGAGAGAGTAATATATATATAAATACATATTTATACAAATGCATACTACATGAACATGTGGGTATGTATGTATAAATACATGTATGTATATATTACATAATGTGTTATATACTATATATGTGTACATTATATATAAATATGTGTATATATTAGTATATGCATAGTATATTAATATAACCAATATAATAATTATATGATATACTATGTGATTATAATATATATTAGATGCAAAATATATATGTATTTATATGTATATACATGCATATATAATAGTTTTAGCCCATCCCAGGAAAGGAGAGTCTGGGCTGGTTTTAGGAATGGAGAGGCAGCAAGGTACATAACCTGTCTTGCTGAGTTCCCTCAGGAAGGGAGGGACTGAGTAGCAGAAATGAGAGACAGGCAGCCCAGGGACTGTTCGGGCATAGCTGATTGTTTTTGCAGGGACTAGTCAGGCCCAGGGTGTTAGACACGAGATTAAGGTCTCCTCCTCGGGCTTCTGCTAGGCGTGTTCAAGGTCCTCACACCCAAAGCACGTGGCCTTCTGCACGCTGGGAAGTTGTTTATGCTTAACCAGGAGTCCCTGCCCCATTGTCAAAAAAAAAAAAAAAAGGAGAAAACACCTGAAGAAGTATGACTTGAATCTGTTTCCAGAGAGAGAGGGGTTTTCTTGTTTTGTTTTGTTTTGGGGCCACACCCAATCCTGCTCGGGGGTTATTCCCTTCTCTGCTCAGGGATCACCCCTGATAGAGTTCTAAGACCAGACAAGGTGACAGGGCTTGAACCCAGAGCAACAGGCATGCCAGGCAAACACCCTGTCCTGCTCTCTCTCCAGTCTGAGGAGTGTGTTTCCCATCGGACTTCTCTGCGAAGACAAGCACTGCTAAGTGCCACTTAGGACAGCAGTCCCCTTAGCAGCCAGAGTGAGTGCCGCCCCCTCTCCGGGGAGAGCTCTCCTTAGGGAGCTTTTCTTGTCTGGGTACAGGCGCTGTAAGATTTTCTGTTTCCCTTCTCCATTATTCGCAAAAGGCTAACAGGGGCTTATTTTCAGCAATTATTCATTTACAGAATATATTCTGGAAACCTGTCACATTCAGAGCACTCTAAGGATTACAGGGACCAGACAATGTGCAATTCTAGGTAGCATCAGAGTTATCTAAATAAATGTTGCAAGCCAGATGGTCTTTGAAGCTCTGGTCTGTGAAAGCAGTAATTGCCAGCATTTTTAAAGGTTAGGTACTGGTTTTCTTCTTGTTGTTGCCCTGGCTGGGCGTCCCTCACATGCCTGTTGTGGTGCTGCACATGTAGCTGGGCTCAGGTTGCAGTGCTCCCATACTCTGATGCACCCCCACTGCAGCGTCTGGCGCACGGTTCCAGGGCTCACTCTCTTCTCTTCTGGGCTTGCGAGGGGGTCCCTTCCTGGTGACTCTGCCCACATGCCTTCAGGGTCTGCTTTTTGCTGAGGTCGAAGCCCTGCAGTTGCAAGCTGGCCTGTGGGTGCTGGAAGTCACTGACTCAGAGCCGCCAAGCATGTCAGAACTCGCTCAGTGGGTGCTGGGGCACTGCGGGTTGAACGTGTGGCTTTGTGCTTGTGCCCTAAGATGATCCTAAGCTGTGTATTTATTTCCACACCCCCAACTTTTTTTTTTTAATGTAGGAGTACTGGTATTTATCCAGCCATTGATTAAGCCAATTGAATTAGGCCTGAACTCCACATTACATTTTTTAAAAATTCAGAACGTTAATTTTATTATTATTATTTATTATTATTATTATTATTGTTATTATTATTGGGCTGGAGCAATATCACACCAGATAGGGCGTTTGCCTTGCACGCAGCCAACCCAGGTTCAAGTTCTCTGTCCCTCTCGGAGAGCCCATCGAGCTACTGAGAGTATCTTGCCCGCACTGCAGAGCCTGGCAAGCTCCTCGTGGTGTATTTGACATGCCAAAAACACTAACAACAAATCTCACAATGGAGACGTTACTGGGCCCGCTCGAGCAAATCGATGAACAACAGGAGGACAGTGCTACAGTGCAGTGCTATTATTATCATTAATCACCACGAGTTACAGTTGCAAAGCTTTCCTGTTTGAGTTTCAGTCATACAGTGATCGATCACCCAATTCTCTGCCAGTGCACATCTTTCACCACCAAGGTCCCCAGTCTTCCCCCTTTTCCAACCCTCCCCCTGCCTCTATGGCAGACAGTTTTCCCCATACTCTCTTTTGTATTGCTTGTTATGAATAGCATAAGATGTCCTAGAATTCTAAAATTTTAGATAATTGGGGTCTGGAGAAATCGCTGCAGTGAGTTGCTTGATTAGGAGATTCTTTTAGGTGTCTCTGGATCATGGCCATTAGGGAGCTTAAGTAGCAGCCAGAAGCAGTTGTGGGTGTGACTTCCAGGTCTCATGGGGGCAGGGGGGGTGAGAAGGGCTGGCCCTTTCCCTATCCCTTGAGGCCTGGAGTTTGCTGTCACCAAACCCACATATCTGCACTTCTCATTGGGCTCAGGAAGTTGGTGGCCACGGGGGTTCTTAGGGGCAGGTGGAGGGATGACGCCTGCCCCTGTCTGAGGCACCCCAGTCAAGTCAGCCTGGCTTGATGTTTGGAGGTATCTCTGATGCCCCCAATTTTTAATTTTATCACTTGTGGTATTTTAATTGGACTAGACAATTAGCAGAATATGGATATTGGTGGTTCAAGTTTGGGTAAAAACTATGATATACATGAATTTTTTTGTTAAATAAAAAAAGAATTTATTAATTACGGTCTGAATTTTTGTTCTCATCTTAAGTATTTCTGTGCTTGGCACACATACGAAAATTCATCAGCTTTCCATCTGTTCTTTTGTTCATACAGTTTTGAAGATAAGTGAGGAATATTTTTGAGTATGTGCTTATATTCAGGGTACTGTGTTAACTATTAAAGCACCAGCAAAAGAATGAGACACAATATTATTTCCTCAAAATGAGATTTTATTTTATTTATTTTTTGCTTTTTGAGTCACACCCGGCGATGTACAAGGGTTACTCTTGGCTCTTCACTCAGGAATTACTCCTGGCAGTGCTCGGCGGACCATATGGGATGCTGGGAATCAAACCAGGGTCGGCCGCATGCAAGGCAAATGCCCTACCCGCTGTGCTATCACTCCAGCCTCTCAAAAGGAGATTTTTAATCTAATGGGATACAGGAAATATATGTATGTAGAAAGGAAACATGCTGCAAAATTGAGCTGCCCGTGACCAACTGAGGGTGATGGCTTGTCAGATTACTGTTCATTGTACAGATTGGATTGGGCGGAGAGCTTCATTGCACTGGAGATTGAGAGCGAGGAATGAGACTTTTCAGATCAGTCTGTTTTCATGACATGAATAGGCTCTATTTGCCTTGAACATGACGCTGTATTTCACATTATTCCCATCAAAACCATTTGGGTAGAAATCTCTGTACTCTCAGTTATGTCATTACTAGAAATACTCTTCAAATACTCTCCTCTCGGAGAGCCTGGCAAGCTACCGAGAGTATCTCGCCCGCACGGCAGAGCCTGGCAAGCTCCCCGTGACATATTCGATATGCCAGACACAGTAACAACAAAGTCTCCAGTGGAGACGTTACTGGGCCTGCTCGAGCAAATCGACGAGCAACGGGAGGGCCTTTACCTTTACCTTTTACTCTTCAAAATCTCCTCTCAGAAAGTCTGCCATGGTTTACTGTAGGTCAAACGATGTGAATAGCTTCATGAAAGTTTGTTGGTTCCCAGGCATCTCCAGAGTTGCTGTCCATGGACAGGATTTTTGGGATTTTTTTTTGGTTTTGTGGGCCTTTACCCTGCCCCCCACAAAGAGGAAGGAAGTATTTCTTTGTGGCCTTTTCCCCCAAACACTATAGGTGGTAATAATAGTAGGGAGAGGTTGGAAGCGCAGTTCCAATCGCATACACATTATATGTGTTATATAATAAATAACTCTCATGTTCCAAGCTCTGTGTTAGGCATCACTTGATTAAAAAAAAAAAAAAAAGGACTAGATAGAGCAATAGTACAGCAGGGAGGGTGTTTGCCTTGCATGCGGCCAACCTGGGTTCGGTCCTGGCATCCCATACGGTCCCCTGAGCACCGCCAGGAATAATTCCTGCGTGCAGAGCCAGGCGTGACCCCTGAGCATCACCAGTGTGCCCCCAAAAGCCAAAAAGAGAGAGGGAGAGGGAAAGAGGGGGGAAGGGGGAGGAAGGGAGGGAGAGAGAGCACTAGCTAGAGTTCTTGCTCTGTAAGTTTCTCGTGTAAGAGAGCCAAGGTTTAGAGAAAGACAGAGAGATTGGAGTGTTTCTTCTGTGCCTGTGCATTGTAGAGGATGTGCCCTGAGTGCCTTAGGGCGCTTTCCTTTCTCCTTCACTGTATTGCACCAGACCTGAGTTTGTTTCCACTGGATTTGTAGCCACTCTGACTGTGTCTGTGTATGTCTAATGTCACTAACTTGGTCTGGTTGTGACTTTAACAGCCCAGCTCCGCTGTGTTTAGAGCTTTGCCTGGATTCTGCTCCTGACACTGCATGGAGCAGAAAACGTTTGCCCACCCTGTTGCCTAGCTGGAAATACCTGTAAATGGTCTCCATTGATATCCCTTTCTTACCAAATCTCTTCCATTTCCTGCTCCCCTTCCTACTGGTTTCCATCTAGATGCTGACATCAGAAGGAACACAGCCCCAAGCAGCAAATCCTTCATTTCTTCCCAGTCCTTGTAAGTATATTTTTAAGAAAATAAAACCTTGAGATATGTGGGTTCTTGATGTAGGGGTGGGAAAGGCCGTGGATGAAGCCATCCAAATTTACCAAAAGGCATGTTCAAGTGATGGGTCTTGCCGAGGGTGGGAGCCCAAGAGAAGGCAGCAGGAGTGGGTTGTGCGGAGTGGGCTGTGTGGAGGCCAAGCTCCTGGCACAGGTGGCCCTGCACTGCTGACTGATGAGAACAGAAGTCTGAGGTCAGGGGTCAGCAAGGAGACCAGGGGTCATGGCCTCTGCCTGTGAAGTTTGGTGGGATGTCTTTCTGGTTACAGACTCAAGTAGGGAAAATAACAGCTCATTCAAGTAATAGTCCACAAAGTGATGTTATTCACTTCTTTTTTATCTTTTTTATCATTTTTAAATGTTATTTTTATAAAGTTGTTCACAATAATGTATTACATTCAATATTTTATTTATTTATTTATTGCTTTTTGGGTCACACCCAGTGATGCACAGGGATCACTCCTGGCTCTGCACTCAGGAATTACTCCTGGTGGTGCTCAGGGGACCATATGGGATGCTGGGAATCGAACCTGGGTCAGCCACGTGCAAGCCCTGCCCACTGTGCTCCAGCCCCGTACATTCAAAATTTTAACACCAATCTCATCACCTTTATACCTTCCCACCAACATTATTTCAAATTTTCCCACTCATTATTTAGACAATTATTTCAAAACATCCCAATCCTGCCCCAAAGGCAGATACTGAATAATTTATTTTGTAATGCTTGTTATGAATAATTGACTAAGAATGATCAAAAAGGTTTCTTAGAGGAAAGTGTGAAAATTGTTGTATATCACCTTAGAGCCATTAAACCCCGGTATAAGAGATTACTAACATGTTTTTACAGGTTGAGCCTTGTGTGCTAATATACATATATATTAGCAATATCGATTGTCTTCTGCTTTACACCCCATCAAATGTGGTATGCTACTCTTGGTATATCAGTGGCACAGAGTGTGAGATGTTGCTCCAGGAATTCTAAAATTTTAATAGGGTGCTAGAGCTGGGTTTAAATTTTTAACTGGTCGGTGATTTGGGGGTCTGGAGGCATCTCTGCAGCATGTTGCTCTCTTCTGAGATTTATTTCTGAGTCTCTGGATGATGGCCGTTAATAAGCTTGTATGGTACTCAGACAGTTCGTGGGCATGACTGCAGGCCGCCCAAAGTAGAGCGGGATGCGGGGAGAGGGCCTATTCCTGGCTCAGTGTGAGCCTGGAGGTTTCAGTCCCAAAACCTGCATACCTGGGCTTTTCAGTGGATTCGTTCCTGTGGCGAGGGGCTCGTCCAGGTGGCAACAATAGGGTTCTGGAGTTTGTGGCTGCCAGGCTTCTGTTGGGGCAGGCTTCACGTCTTCTTAAAACTATTTTTAGACAAGCTTTTCACTGGCTTTAAATAAGCCTTCCCCCCCCAACTGGTTTTGCTTTCTATTTTACCAGTTAAGGCAGGGAAGTGATTCAGTGCTCGGTAACAGTGCTCCAGGGTGCATTCCTGCCTCGGGTGAGGCTGAGCGCCTCGTTCTTTTTCCATGGTTACAGTGTCTGGTAAGAAGGCCAGGTGGGCAGGGGCCCACGGTGCCAGAGCCTGATGGTCAGTGCTGCCACGGTGCCAGAGCCTGATGGTCAGTGCTGTCTCTTCAGCCACCCATGCGTCTCTCTTTGCAGCTCACACTGCTTCCTACACTCCACCTCTGCGGAGGCAGTGGCCATGGGGCTTCTGAAGCAGTTTGAGGGCATGCAGCTGCCGGCAGCCTCCGAGCTCGAGTGGTTAGTTGCAGAGCACGAAGCCCCTCAGAAGGTAAGTGCTGTAGCACTCCCGTGGTGTCGGGCTCCCAGAGGCGGGAGCCTTTCTGAGCACGTCCACACGTGTCACCTGTCCTGCCTGTAGTCATCCTGTTTCCTCCTTGCCCACAGAAGCCATTTCTCCTGTGTGCCGGGTGAACGTAAGTGTGTGCGTGACGCTAGACTTCCCACCACCGTCCCAGGGCAGCAGACAGTGGCCCCTTCACTCTCCCTCTGACGGCCTCCTCGTCAGACCAGAGGTGGAGACCATGGATGTGAACTGCTCAAACCCTTACTTGTTCTGCCATAGGGCAGGACACAGAGCACCCTGGGCTATCAGTGGCTGGCACGGGTTCGAGGTCAGCAGTGCGGTCACACTGGGACGCTGTTTCTTTCTGTTCTTTTTTTTTTATATATATATAATTTATTTATTTATTTATTGAATCACTGTGGGAAAAGTTACAGAGCTTTCGGGTTTAGGTCTCAGTCATGTAGATATCAAACACATTTCCCTTTACCAATACTTATTTTTAACCCCGAACCCCAATAGACCCCCACCTCCCACCCCTCCCAATTCTTGTGAGGCAGATGAGTTCTAGTTAATACTCTATCTACTTTGACTAGATAGATTGTTTCGATAGAAGATGCACGATTATTGTTTAGAGTTTACGACCCACCCCCCCCCCAATCAGACATGCTGAAACAGCGTTGTGAAATGATTTGCTTTCTACAACTTGGTTTAAGAATAAAAAGATGTTGCGCGGCCGCAATAGCGGCCGCGCAGTTTTGAATTTCTGCTATTTTACTTATTGACCCTGGAAGAATTTCTATTAAAAGTTAGATAGTTAAGAGATTGGTTTCTGTGCCCTGGAGTCGTGGCCGTGCCGGAGAGCCGCTCGTGGGGGGCAGCTGGAGACCTCGGTGGGGCGTGGGGGACGGCCCACAAAGCCCCCCTTCCCATGAGGTCCCTGCCGCTCCCGCCAACCCCGTTTCAAACCGGCTGTCCACAAGGCTCCCGTGCGGCCGCCATCTTTCTTTCCAGAGAGGAGCGGGCGGGCCGGTCAACGCCCTTTCCCCTCCGGGCAGGCTTGGTGGCGCGGTTTAACACATAGTCCATTTGCTTTTCTGCTCCAAGCGGCTGGTTCTCTGTGCTAAGTCCTTGTGCCTCCGGGGCCATGGCCGTGCCCGAGAGCTGCTCGTGGGGGGCAGCTGGAGACCTCGGTGGGGCGTGGGGGACGGCCCACAAAGCCTTTCTGTTCTTTTTGCTTCTTGAACCCCAAGGGCCTTGCTTATAGTATCCTGGTACCTTGTGGCTTGTTTTGAGGCCACACTGCCCTGAAACCTCACTCACAGTGTTCCTGGAATGTCTTTCAGTCTGCTGTGGCCAGAAGGGTGGCGCATGTGTGTCCTGCCAGACTGTCTGCGTTAGCTCTCCTTGTTCATTTCTCCTTAGCTCCTGCCCATCCCTGACTCACTGCCCATCTCACCGGATGATGGGCAACACGCAGACATCTACAAGCTACGTATTCGTGTCCGTGGGAACCTGGAGTGGGCGCCACCACGGCCTCAGATCATTTTTAATGTCCATCCGGCCCCCACGTGAGTTAGCCACCTGGGAAAATGGTTGTAGCCTCTGGGTTATCAGAGTTGTCACCTCAGCCACACAGTTCTGTCTCGCTAAAGGCCTCCGGGCTGCTCCAGTCCTCAGGGTCTCCTGGAGTTGGCAGCGCCCATTGCCTTCTCCCCAGTAGGTCCCTCCAGGCTTGGCAGAAGCCCCATGTTTGAGCCCTGTCTGTCTGTCTGCCGACCCCTCCTTGTCCTTTCCTCAGGAGGAAGATCGCTGTGGCCAAGCAGAATTACCGCTGTGCGGGCTGTGGCATCCGCACCGACCCTGGTGAGTGTCCCCTCTTGCCAGGGGCTGCAGGTGGCTTCCATGCCGACCCGGGTGAGTGTCCCTCTCGCAGAGGGGCCCAGGGTGGCCTCCGCGCCGACCTGGGTGAGTGTCCCTCTTGCCGGGGGGCCCAGGGCGGCCTCCATGCTGACCCAGGTGAGTGTCCGTTCTCACTAGGGGGCGGAGGCCGACACGGGTGAGTGTCCGCTCTTGCCGAGGGGCCCAGGGCGGCCTCCGCAGCGACACGGGTTAGTGTCCCCTCTTGCCAGGGGCCGCGGGTGGGTGCGGATGCCACCGGTGTGTCTCCTCTCGCCGGGGGCCACGGGCAGCCTCACCGGCTCCTAGGGCAGGAGCCACAGTTGCCTGCTGGCTTTCTGGTCTTTCTAGATTATATCAAGCGGCTGCGGTACTGTGAGTACTTGGGCAAGTACTTCTGTCAGTGCTGTCACGAGAACGCCCAGGTGGTCATCCCCAGCCGGATCCTGCGCAAGTGGGACTTCAGCAAGTACTATGTTAGCAACTTCTCCAAGGACCTGCTCCTCAAGATCTGGAACGACCCTCTCTTCAATGTGCAAGACATCAACAGCGCACTCTACCGGAAGGTCAAGCTGCTCAGTCAAGTCCGGGTGAGACCCTGGGAAGGGCCTCGTCAGAGATGCCCTGTATCCCCCCGCCCCTCCCTCTGTGGGCCTGCCCAGGGTCACTGTGTCAGAGCTGTAATGTCTCATCATTCCTCCTTCCTCTGGGTGCTTTTGATCTCTTGCCGTGCTTAGCTGCTGGTCTGGTCAGTGTCTCAGGTCTCCCACCAGTAGCCCCAAAGCTTTCGCCAGAGCTCATGACAGAGGCCAGGGTTCCTGAAGGTGGAAACCGAGCAGAGAAGAGGGCCCCAGGCGGGGGTTCCACTGCTGGATTTCTCACACCCAGATGTGTGCTTAGAGAGGCCAACCAAGGCCCACGGGGGGCTTGGACAGGCTGACCCAGGCCCATGGGGGGTGGACAGGCCGACCCAGGCCCATGGGTGGTGGACGGGCTGACCCAGACCAACAGGGGGGGTAAACAGGCTGACCCAGACCCATGGGTGTTGGACAGGCCGACCCAGGCCCATGGGTGGTGGACAGGCTGACCCAGGCCAACAGGGGGGGTGGACAGGCCGACCTAGTGGGGGACAGTGGGAGCTTCTCTGACCGAGGGCCACTGTTGTGGAATAGTCCAGCTTTGGCTTCTCCGTGTCTGGTTTCCATATCCAGGATTCAGAGATTCTGGTTTTTCTTTTCTGGGGAGAGGGCCTCTGCCCAGTGGTGCTGGGGGCCTCTTCTCGTGGTGTGCAGGGCCATGTAGTGGCCGACATTGATCCAGGGGCTCCCACCCTTTGAGCCATCTCCCGGGGCCTGGTGCTAAACTTCCTGTGGTCGTTTCTCCCTTCTTTTCTGCACCCCCTCCAACCACCACCAGTCACCAAAGTGTCGGTCTTTCTCTTCAGCTGCTGCGAATCCAGCTGTATCACATGAAGAACATGTTCAAGACGTGCCGCCTGGCCAAAGAGTAAGTCAGACCAGAGGCAGCTTCCCTGGTGAGAGCAGCTCTGAACGGGCTATGGAGCAGCAGGTGGCTTGTTAGGCAGAGGTGGGGAGTGGGGAAATCTTGCAGAGATGTCACAGGTGATAAGTGAGAAACCCCAGCAGTAACTGGGTCTGGGTTGTCTCCCGGGCAGGCCCTCTGCTCTCTGTAAGCTGGCATGCTTCACTCTGTGGATGGGAGCGAGAGCCCCAGGCAGTGTGAGGGGATGCTGGGCTGAGAGAAGCCCCCCCAGTGTGAGGGGACACTGGACTGAGAGAAGCCCCCCCCCAGTGTGAGGGGACACTGGACTGAGAGAGGGCCCCCCGGTAGTGTGAGGGGACACTGGACTGAGAGAAGCCCCCCCAGTGTCAGGGGACACTGGACTGAGAGAGGGCCCCCCCAGTAGTGTGAGGGGACACTGGACTGAGAGAAGCCCCCCCAGTGTCAGGGGACACTGGACTGAGAGAGGGCCCCCCCAGTAGTGTGAGGGGACACTGGACTGAGAGAGGCCCCCCCGGTAGTGTGAGGGGACACTGGACTGAGAGAGGGCCCCCCAGTGTGAGGGGATGCTGTACTGAGAGAGGGCCCCCCGGTAGTGTGAGGGGATGCTGGGCTGAGAGAGGGCCTCCCCAGTGTGAGGGGACACTGGGCTGAGAGAGGGCCCCCCAGTAGTGTGAGGGGACGCTGGGCTCGCAGAGGCCCCTCCTAGGCTGTCTTCCTTCTCTGGCCTCTGACGGGTCTCCTGTCTGCTGTGCACAGAGGCGCTCACTCTCTATCCCCTTTCCTGCCCCGCCTTTCCTCCAGGCTTCTGGATTCCTTTGACGTAGTTCCAGGCCACCTCACTGAGGATCTGCACCTGTACTCGCTGAATGATCTCACTGCAACCAAGAAGGGGGAGCTGGGGCCCCGGCTTGCCGAGCTCGCCAGGGCAGGGGCGGCCCACGTCGAGCGGTGCATGGTAATGGAGTCACTTTAGCATGGAACCGAATCTTGGCTAGTGAGTCAGGCAGTTGTTACTGTTGAGTTCCAGGAGGCTGAAGCGGCCTGTGAATTCCGTGAGAGAGACTGACAGGTGTACGGCTTCCTGGGCTCGTGAACAGCTAATTCATCAGTGTGTGCAGAGCCTAGAACTAGAAGAGGAATTAATTCTGGCACTGCCCTGGGTGAATGAAGGCAGATTGTCAGAATTGCCTTATGCTGGGAACCCTGGATTAGAATCAGAGACGGGGCTGGCTTTCTTTTCAGTTTCAATCCCTGTCATCAAAGATATTGCTCTCTGAGGTAAGCCTCAGTTCTGTTGACTCCAAAAAACAGATAATAGCATCAATTGTCTTTACCTTTTTTTTTTTTTTTTTTGAGAGTGAGACACTGTTACTTTCCTCTCTTGGTTTCTTCTTTGAGAACCTTTCCAACACAGGTTTCTCAGCCATGCCTCTGGGCTACGTCATGAGACTGCACACAGGGCTGTTGAGGGCTGTTGTGCTTCCCAGTGGGGCCAGGACAGCCCCTCGGAGTCCACTCGCCTTTTCTGGCCCTTTTGCTCCCCCCGTTTCTAGCCTCCTTTTGTACATACTCTCAGCGTGCTGCACCTCATTCCGCTCTTTGTCTTTCCCTCCAGCTTTGCCAAGCAAAGGGCTTCATCTGCGAGTTCTGTCAGAATGAGGATGACATCATCTTTCCTTTTGAACTCCACAAATGTCGGACCTGTGAAGGTGAGGGCTTCAACAGGAGTTAGGTCTGAGGGGCAGAGAGATAGCATGGGGTTAAGCACTTGCCTGGTATGCAGTCGACCATGGTTCAGTTCCAGGCACCTCATAGGGTCCCCTGAAAGCATCCAGGAGTGATCCCTGAGCATGCAGTAGGCAAGCTCTGAGCATCACTGCCTGTGGGCCCAAAGCAGTAGTAGTAGTAAGTAGTAGTAATGAGGAAGAGGGGTTGGGGAGGGGGCGGGAGAGGAGGAGGAAGAAGAGGAGGAAGGGGAAGTTAGATTTTGTTAGTCCCTATGTTGGAGCACTGAAGGAGGGCTCTGCTTCCAGCCTGTGACAGTGTTGAGTGATCCCCGCCCCCTCTCTTCCCATCCCAGAGTGTAAGGCATGCTATCATAAGGTCTGTTTCAAGTCCGGAAGCTGTCCACGCTGCGAGCGGCTGCAGGCGCGGCGGGAGCTGATGGCAAGGCAGAGCCTGGAGTCCTACATGTCGGACTACGAAGAGCCCACGGAAGCCTTGGAGCTGGAGGCCTCCGTGCTGGAGACCACCTGAGGGGCTCGGGCGCCTCTCTCAGCGCCGAGGAGCACAGCAATACGACATCAAGCCGCCCGTTGAAGGACTTGCCCCGCTTGGGATTTTTTTTAAATGATTATAACCATTATTATTTGTTTATGACTTGTGTAGTGTCCATGTATAGTCAGCTTTTATTAGGCTGCTGGGGTCCAGTCTGTGGTGATGGTTTGTAGGTACCAGGTCATTGTATCAAAGCTGGCAGTTGGGTCGTGTGGTGGAGCTCCTTGTGCTTCCATCCAGGCTGTGAACATTGAGACCCAGATCTTCTGACGCTCATGGCCGTGTCTGCTCAGACTGATGCTGTTTCAGCTGCATCTCAAGTACCACGTCCAGTTTTATTTTTAGTTCAGGAGCATCTGAGCTAGGCCCTCTCGGTCAACTCACTTCTCCTTTGCTGCTGAAACAGAATGAGGAGTTTGTTCCTTCTCCCAGCCCTGGAATAGGGGTGGCCTGTGCCCTGGGGAGAAGCGGCAGAAATCGGGGGGCTTCCTGGGCATGCTATTGAGTTTGTTGAGGTACTAGAGACGCTTTCTAAAGGGCGCCAGTGTTACCCTGAGACCCTCAGGGACCTCAAGGAGGCAGCTTTGATGGCCTCATCAGAAATATTCCAGGCATAGCTAGTATCATAAGCTCACTTTATTTGTTTACCCAAGTGGACTTGAAGCCAAGAATAGAATGGATTCTGGGCCTGGGCCCATTTTCAGCCTTAACACCAGAGTGAGGCTACACCTCTTTTTAAGGAATGTTGGAAAAGCTGTTGATTTCCTTCTAGGTGAGAAAGTCCCTTTTAAACAGCCCAACTCTTTGATGCAGATACAGTCTTTGAAGCTTACACAAATCCTCAGTGGTGTTCTAAGTTGAGAGAAATACCTTCTTTTGCCTCTGTGTCTTTTGCCTCTGTGTCATCTGTGAGGTGGTCACTGTAGTTCTGAGAAGCATGCTACCATGCTGGGACCTTTCTTGGAGACCTATCTCCTGTCTTTATTTTTTTGTGTTTGTGTCGAAGTTGGGGGAAAGCTTCCTGCTACCAGTGTTGGTAGAGAACTTGACAATTTGTGGATGTGAATGTGAATGTCCCTTTGTTCTTGGGGTAACAAGAGCCTCTATGCCAATTAAGCACTTAACTCTTTAGTCTGGCAATAGTCATATACTTCATCATATTTTTTATGTTACTAATTTTAACACACACACACACACCTCTATTTTGAATGTATGTTTATTTGATAGGGAAAGTTTTTTAACAGGATCGTGTATGTTTTAGTGGTGCTCTAAGTTTATAGCTCCTAAACTTTTCATAGAACACTGGACAGGCTCCCTGTTCTGAAGGCTAGTAGTTTTACAAACGCAAGCCCACAGCCTTTTGTTCTTGGACTGACTTCAGCCTGTTTTCCCTTCTTTCCACGGCTGCTAGTAGACAACTTAGTGTGGGCACTTCTCTGGGAGGCTGAACCAAAATTCTCACTTCAAGGCAGCTCCTGAGTTGAGGTCCCTAAAGCTCACAGAAAAAGTAGGAGGGGTGGCAGGTTCTGTCCAGAGCTCCAGCTCCCCGAGGCAAGAAGCAGCAGGGAGGACTTAACTCCTGGAGTTGGTCCCTCTGCCTCAGACTTGGAATACCATGAGACTATCCTCTCTCCAGGTCCTGGGGAGGGTTCTGGAAGCCAGTGCCTTTGGCCCATCCTTATGTTGGATGTTTAAGGGATTAACTCCGTCTTCAGACTCAGGGCGTGATGAAGCTCTACTTTCAGTTTTGGTTTCCTTGCAAATCCTGCTCCTTAGTCGCGACACTGGAGGAGAAAGTACCCTCATACTGTCTTCCTGTTCTGTATCCGCGTAGGACCAAAGGATGGAGCCTGCGGCATGGCTCCCACGCAGAGCCCAGCTGCCGATGCACTCCTGTCTTCACTGGGCTCCCCGCCCTCACCCCCCTCCCCAGCCCGACTGTGTGTGTGTTTAGTGACCCTGACACTGCTGTCACACTGTCCAATGCCCCTTGATCTGTGTGAGCGCAGGGGAGGGAAAACATGCATGGGATGTTTTGAAAGCACTTTGCAACGTAACAGTATATGAAAATCCCCTCCTATTGCGGGGAGAAGCTTTGACTGCACTGAAGAGATCCTTTTGAGTGAAAGGGGGAAGAGAAGTGTTTCTTTTCTAAAATAAAGGGAAAAGTATTTGCTTACAAGGTGGAGACAAGATTCAAGACATTGCAGAAGAGTGGAAGGTAAATGTTTTCCACTTAAATGAGGCTGTTATTGAATTTCTCTGCCAAGACTTTAAAACTTGCATTAAGTCAACATGAAAGGAGCAAGGGTCTAAATAGAGATGTTCAATATGTGTACAGCTTGTGTTCTCAATTGGAGTTCTACTGACTGTAGTTCATGTACATACCCTAACAGTTCATTGTCATACTTAATAAATGAAGGAAATGAAATTTATGTTTTGCGTTTTGCTGCCTTGACAGTCAGGGAACAAACAATACTGAGTGTTTATTGTCAAGCTATATTATAAGTATGTCTGAAATTCAAAAGTGACTATTTTATAATACAAGGAAAACTTGAGCTGTCAGGAAAAGTGGGTTTGGAATGCTGCCGTGCTGGCTGGCTATGATATCTTGCATGAATTTCGCCCCTTTGCGGGTATCTGTTTCTTTGAGGGTAAAGACTTTGTTGTGTGGATTCTCTCCAGTGCAGGGGGCATTTCCCTTGGGGGACCCCCTTGGTAAGTACTTCATCTCAGTGCACTTGCCTGCTTTGGTTCCACTCCTGAACATCTGTCTCCGATTTCTCTCTTATTTAGGGGAGGAGAGGCTGAGCCACAAGCATCAGGGACTACTGATGGGTGCTCAGGGGCTACTCTGGGATCTGTACTCAGGGGTTCTTGGGGGACCACATGTGGTGCCTAGGATCAAACTGACGTGTAACATTTCAAGGCTGTGCTCTCTCCAGCCCTGGTTTCTCTCTTATCCACTGGCGTTCCAGCTCCACCTTGATTATCCTGGATCATTTTCAGCCCATTTGTGTAAGGGCAGTGTATTCCCCTACCAGAGAGCCTCCTGATTTGAAACTGTCTATATACAACTTGGTGACAGACAGGTGTCTTCTAACCCTCCCAGTCAGGCAGTAGGTTGGCCTAGTAATATCACCTTCCCTCCACCACTTGTCATCAAAGTTTGTTCATATTTCTCTTTATTCTCACTCCTTTTCTAACAGTACACATTTTACATTCTTACTTCTTAGCCAGTCATGCAAATGTCTTTTTATTAGCTCTGTCACCAAATATTTTAGTACCTACTCTATCCTTGGGCTGAAGCGATGGCACAGTGGGTAGGGTGTTTGCCTTGCACGCAGCCAACCTCACTGACCCGAGTTTGATTCCTCTGCCCCTCTCGGAGAGCCCGGCAAGCTACCGAGAGTATCTCGCCCGCACGGCAAAGCCTGGCAAGCTCCCCGTGACATATTGGATATGCCAGACACAGTAACAAGTCTCACAATGTTACTGGGCCCGCTTGAGAAAATTGATGAACAATGGGAGGACAGTGACAGTGACTCTATCCTTGTGTCTGGTAGGCTTTGGGGTGACTACAGCGAGCATCCTGAAACTGCTCTGCCCCAAAGAAGCTTAGAATATGTGAGGATGTCAGACATTGTCCAAAGTTACCAAAATGAATGTGTGGTTACAAGCTATAATTCAAGCTATGAAGGAAACAAACATTAAGAGTAAATAAATAACATGAACATAAAGGGAAATTGAAGGAAGAATATATGGGACTCTCTTGCAACTTTTCTGTAAATGTTCCAAATACTTATTACAAAATCTCCAAGAGTTAAAAAATGAAAATAATAGTGTTTCATACATTAAAAAAGTAAACAAGTAACAATAATGTTTCATATATTTAAAAAAAAGTAACAAGGGGACTTAATTTAAATGGGAGACAAAAATCAGACCCCTGAGAAAGTGAAACTTCAACCAAGATCCAAAGGTCCAGGTCAGAGAAGGGAGAAGAGGGCTCCAAACAGAAGTGAGCATTAGGATAGTCTAGATATAGGAACCTTTGGGCTGGGAGTTTAAGCAGGGCTTCCTAAAGAGTTTAAGTTTATGTAAGAACACCAGAAAGCCAGTGAAGCATTTCCATCAAGTCAGGGAGATGGGTCATGGTAAAGCACATGCCTAGCACATGTGAGTGTCTAATCTCCAGCACCTCATGGCCCCTGAGCACTGCATATCAGGCCTAGAAAGATCTGGGGCAGAAGAGATAGTACAGCAGGATAGAACACTTGCCATGCACGTAGCCAGACCAGGTTTGGTCTTCGGCATTCCCATATGGTCTCCTCAGCACTGCCAGGTATGATTCCTGAGTGCCAAGCCAGGAGTAAGTCCCAAGCATCACCAGCTGTGGCCCAAAAATAGCAAAAATAGTACAGTAGTGAGGAATTTGCCTTGGATATGGCCAACCTGGGTTACATCCTTAGCTCTACATATGGTCCCTTGAACTAGGAGTGGCTCCTGAGCATAGCCAGGTGTGGCCCAAAATCCAGAAAAAGAAGAAAAAATGTTTTAATTCTGGTTAAAATGCCAATGTTCTTACAAGCACTACACTGTCCTCCCATTGTTCATCGATTTGCTCGAGTGGGCCCAGTAACGTCTCCACTGTGAGACTTATTGTTACTGTGTTTGGCATATTGAATACGTCACAGGGAGCTTGCCAGGCTTTGCCGTGTGGGCAAGATACTCTCGGTAGCTTGCCAGGCTCTCCGAGGGGTGTAGGAATCGAACCTGGGTCGCCAGGTTGGCCACATGCAAGGCAAACGCCCTACCCACTGTGCTACCGCTCCAGCCCATGTTCCTACCAAACAGAAAATAATTGAGTAGAGCAAGAAGAGGCGGGCGTGTTCTGCAGAGATGGCATCAGTGGTTCAGCAGAGAAATATTTGGACTAGCATGTGACATCATTACCATTGCTGCTCCATTCAGATCCAGCCATTCTTTTTTCTTTTTTTGATCTTTTTAAAAAGATTAAAAATTTTTTAAATTAAAAAAAATTTTATTGAGTCACCATGAGATACAGTTACAAAGCTTTCATGTTTGAGTTTTAGTCACACAATGATTGAACACCTATCCCTCCAAGAGTATATACATTGTCCTCCACCAATGTTCCCAGTATCCATCCCCACCCCACCCCCCCTACCTCTATGGCAGACAATTTCCTCCATACTCTCTCTCTACTTTCGGGCACTAGGGTTTGCAATACAGATACTGAGAGGTTATCATGTTTGGTCCTTCATCTACTTTCAGCACACATCTTCCATCCCAATCGATCCCCCTCAACCATCATTTTCTTAGTGATCCCTTCTCTATTCCAACTTCCCTCTCCCCCAGCTCATGAGGGAGGCTGTACTGAGCAATATATAAGCTATATTCCTGGCTCTTGTCTCTACTATCCTTGGATGTTAGTCTCATTTTATATTCCAGAAATGAGTGCAGTCATCCTATGTCTGTCCCTCTCTTTCTGACTCTTTTCCCTTAGCATGAGACTCTTCATGACTATCCACTTATGAGCAAATTTCATGACTTTGTCTTTCCTTTAACAGCTGCCTAGTATTCCATTGTGTAGATGTACAAAAGTTTCTTTAACCAGTTGTTTGTTCTTTGGCACTTGGGTTGTTTCCAGATTCTGGCCATTGTGAACAGTGCTGCAATGAACATACAGGTGCAGGTGTCATTTCTGATCTGCTTTTCTGCACCCTTGGGATATATTCCCAGAAGTGGTATTGTGGGGTCATATGGAACCTCAATTTCTAGTTTCTTAAGGAATGCCCATATTGTTTTCCAAAAAGTGAGCAGTTCTTAAAAACAAGACACATTCTTAATGTTCACTCTGAAATTTTAAAGTAGAAAATAGAAGGCTGATGTCACACTATTGAAAGGATACTGGGATAAATGACAGAATCCAAGGGAAGTTAACAACTAAATCTCAGGAAGGACAGAGACATTGGGTTCTGGGTAGCTCAGTTGCAGAATTTGCAGATCTGTGGGGGCACATCCCAGAGGGGGCATGTGAGTTAGCCATCCAGTGTTGCGTCACTAAATTATTCACCAATCTCTGTTCATCTGAGTGTTTAAAGAGTATCGCCTCATTGATATAAAGGGTGGGGGGGAGTGTTGGAATTTGAATCCCAGGCCTCATACATGCCTCTGAGCAGCCCTGACCTGTGGTGTGATCATCTCAGCGTCCCAGTTAAGAGACACAATGCTGCTTCCTCTGTTTCTTTGAACTTTTGACTTTAGGAATGGGTGAAAGGGGACATCTGTGCCTCCATTTCACGCTTGTCCTTCTGCCCTGACCAGCCGCAGTTGTCTCCTGGGTCCTGTCAAACGCCATCCAGACTCTTAGACAGTTTTAGTGATCACAGCTGCTAGATGGGCCAAACTTCCCCATTGTGAGTAAAGGTGATTATACAGGAAAGAGAATCTACCGCTGCGGAGGGCTTCTTGCTCCCTCATCACTTCAGTTCTGGCAACTGCTTCTGGTCAAGAAGTGAAAAAAAAAAAAGTAAGGTGGAGTTCATGCGCAATTCAATCAGCTTAATCAATGGCTGAATAAATAGCAATACTCCTACCTTAAAAAAAATAGCATGCAGGCTGGAGCAATAGCACAGCGGGTAGGGCGTTTGCCTTGCACGCAGCCGACCCAGGTTCAATTCCCAGCATCCTATATGGTCCCCTGAGCACCGCCAAGGACAATTCCTGAGCACAGAGCCAGGAGTAACCCCTGTGCATTGCCGGGTGTGACCCAAAAAGCAAAAAAAAAAAAAAAAGCATGCTATATATAAATTTCTATGCCTTTTTTTTTTTAATTTTTTTCTTTTTTATAAATTTATTGAATCACCATGAGAGCAGTTACAAAGCTTTTGGGTTTAAGTCTCGGTCATACAATGATGAAACACCTGTCCCTTCACCAGTGCCCATTATCCACCAAAAGACACCCCAGTATACCCCCCATCCCACACCCTCCCCCTACCTGTGGGGCAGATGATTTCCACATTACTCTCTACTTTGATTACGTTCAATATTTTGACACCAAATCCACCATTATTATTTGGGATTTTACCCCAATACTCAGATCTGCCGAAAAGGCAACCATAGACAATTTGTTTTCTCTTGCTGGTTATAAATAACATATGATTTTGGATTTCTGAAATTTTAACAATTAAATCTGGAGGAATTTCTGCCAAAACCTGCTGGGTTCTGAGATTTGTTCCTGAGTCTCTGGGATCATGGCCATTAAGCAGCTTGATCAGGAACCAGAGAGACCTTGCCTCCAATTATATAGCTGAGCCGGAGGTAGTTTGTGGGTGTGTCTCCCACATACCTGACTTTTGGCCATTTACTTTCTTCGTAAACTTGGCCCCAAGTTGTTGGGGTCTGGCCAAAGGCACAGCAGCAATTTTGGGGATCTAGAAGTCTGAAGGTACCATCAGACTGCTGATGCATTTGCCTCACATGTACAGATTGACCTGCTGGCAGCACCATACCCTGGTATGCCTTTCTTTTTAGTCATATCAGAAAATTTTTTATATCACACATGGAGAGCTCCCTTATTCTTTTTTTTATAGCTGCACTTTTTTTTTGAGAATAGCTTATTCGGCCAGTTAACTGTTGATGGGCGTTAACATAAGAATTCACGGCCACAGTCCTCCCGTTATTCATGGATTTGCTCGAGTGGGCCCAGTAACATCTCCATCGTGAGACTAGTTGTTACTGTATTTGGCATATTGAATACGTCACAGAGAGCTTGCCAGGCTTTGCCATGTGGGCGAGATACTCTCGGTAGCTTGCCGGGCTCTCCAAGAGGGGCGGAGGAATTGAACTTGGGTTGGCCATATTGGTCGCTTGCAAGGCAAACGCCTTACCCGCTGTGCTATCGCTCCAGCCAACATAAGAATAATACAATATTATTTGTATTAACAAAGGCATTCACTCTTTTGTAGCACTGTAGCACTGTCCTCCCATTGTTCATTGATTTGCTCGAGTGGGCGCCAGTAATGTCTCCATTGTGAGACTTGTTACTATTCTTGGCATATCAAATATGCCATGGGGAGCTTGCCAGGCTCTGCCATGTGGGTGGGGTACTCTCGGTAGCTTGCCGGCCTCTCCGAGAGGAACAGAAGAATCGAACCTGGGTCGGCCATGTGCAAGGAAAATACCCTACCCACTGTGCTATCATTCCAGCCCAATAATGCCATGAAAAACTTGCTCATATATCACTTCATGTGGGTATAAATGTATCTGTAGGGTAAGCTATCTAAAGTGGAACTAGGCTGGAGCAATGAGAGTATGTCAAGTATTGCACTTACATGCAGCTGACCCTGGTTTTATCCCCGGCACCCCATAGGGTCACCCAAGTCCCACCAAGAGTGATCCCTGAGTATCAAGCCAGGAGTAACCCAAAACAAAACAACAAAACCAAGTGGAACAGATTGCAAATAAGACTGTATTTAACATTTTGATGAATGCTTCCAACTTGCCTCCATAGTGTGGAGGAGACCAGAAGAGGATGACAAACACATCTCCCTCACCTAAAGCTCACCTGTGTTCCCTTGGAAAAAATGCTTTAAAATTTATTTTAATGTAGGGGGCTGGAGCGATAGCACAGCGGGTAGGGCGTTTGCCTTGCACGCGGCCGACCCGGGTTCGATTCCCAGCATCCCATATGGTCCCCTGAGCACCGCCAGGGGTAATTCCTGAGCACAGAGCCAGGAGTGACCCCTTTGCATTGCTGGGTGTGACCCAAAAAGCAAAAAAAAATTATTTTAATGTAGACAAAAAGCCACAACTCTTTTTTTTTTTTTTACTATTTTTTTAAATGAATCACCATGAGGTACAGTTACAGACTTACAAACTTTCATGATTACATTTCAGTCACACAATGTTCGAGTACCCGTCCCTCCACCAGAGCCCATTCTCCACCACCAATGTCCCAGCTTCCCTCCCGCCATCCCCCACACCACCCCCACTTCTGTGGCAGGCATATTCCTTTTAATCTCTTTTTGGGTGTTAAGGTTTGTAATACGGGTACTAAGTGGCCATCATGTTTGGTCCATAGTCTACGTCCAGCACACATCTCCCATCCTAAGTGAGCCCTCCAAACATCATTTACTTGGTGGTCCCTTCTCTATCCCAGCTGCCTTTTATAAGTCACAGCTCAATACAGTTCTACAAAGGTCTAATATTAAAATTGATAAATATGAGAATAATTTTATGTGAAAATTGTTATATCTCATTATGAGGTTTGAGCCTTCTGTGTTATTGTTTGTTTGTTTTATGGCTTTTTGGATCACACCCAGCAATGCTCAGGGTTACTCCTGGCTCTTCATTTGTTGCTCATAGGTCCATTTGGGATGTTGGGGATTGAACCCGGGTTAGCTGCATGCAAGATAAATGCCCTACCCGCTGTACTGTCTCTTGGGCCCCTTGTTTTTGTTTATTCAGTTTAGTTGGCTTCTATGTCACTTTCCCATCTAATTTTGTGTGCTCCTACTGGAATTTCAGTATTGAGGAGTTATGAGGTGTCATGTGTTCCAAAGACTTCGGGATCTATGGTCTGAGCCAATGAGTTGGCATGGTGGAGGCTGTGGGAGGTGGGAGTGGATGCTGGGGCTTCCAGAAGTGCAGGGTTGGTGGGGGAGGCTGCCCACCCCCACTCCAAGAAGATCCCAGAGTGCTCAGCCTGGGCATCGGGTACCTGAACTTATTCATAGCTTGTTGCCTTTGCAGAGAATATTAGTGAAGTGGTAGAGTTGAGCTGGTGCCGTGGCTGCAGTTGTGGGCCTGAGTGTGGGCTGGGCCCACCCACCTCCCAAGGGTGCCCCAGAGTTCCCACCCTGGGGATGGGTGTATCTGAATTTTAGCTGCCTGCTCTGCATCTCGGAGAGTTGGTCCTGGATTGGGTGAGCCCAAATGGTGGGTGACCTTGGGAGGTGGGCCTTACCCACACTTCTTACTCGAAAATAAAGATGCATTCCTCCCCTGACACCTAAAGGCTCTTCCATACACGGGCATACTTTAGTCCTTCTTCTCGTCTCTCCATCTCCTGGCATTCCCTGAACAAAGTGTAGTTTCCTGAGCCTTCTGTTAAAGCACTTCTCCTACGATCTTGTCATTTGGTGTTGGCCCTAAGAGGACCAGAAACAGGTGAATGAACGGAGTAAACAAATTTATTTCTGGTGGTCATTTGAGGGTGAGAAGTGCCCATTCTACATGATGTGAGAAGACCTTTTGAAGAACTGGGATCTTCCTTCCCTCTCAACCACCCGTTCTCTTGAACCCCATTGAGTTTACAGCTCACCCTCTGCACCCCTCTGGGGTGCCCCCAGAGGCCCTGCCCAGATCCTTCCTGAGAAGGCAGAGGGAGCCCTTGAGCAGGCTCCTGCAGAGAGCACCTGCCAGGGAGAGCCCACACTGGCTCTTCCTATGGCCTCCCTTCCCCCTGTTTCACTAGGGCCTGTTCATGAGTCAGTTTCCTCATTTCCAGTCACTGCATTCTTCTTTGTATCAGCTCAAGCAGGTCTGAGTTCCTCCGACCTAGCTTGGGCTTGAGCATAACGTCCACCCCCGCCTGAGATGAGTATGAAGCCCATTGCCCCGATTCAGCATCTCCTAAGGTGGGCAATACTGCCCCCACCCTAAGGGGGACAAACCGGACTGATCCAGGGGGTGGTTGCTGCTTTGGGTGCAAGACACTTTCCAGTTGTGTAATTAAAGAAGGTAGATTTCTGGAGGTGACAGAATAATTTGTTTGGGGGCCATACTTTGGCTGGAGCGATAGCACAGCGGTAGGGCATTTGCCTTGCATGCAGCCAACATGGCCGACCCGAGTTCGATTCCTCCGCCCCTCTCGGAGAGCCCGGCAAGCTACCGAGAGTATCTTGCCCACACGGCAGAGCCTGGCAAGCTGCCCGTGACGTATTCGATATGCCAAACACAGTAACAACAAAGTCTCCAATGGAGACGTTACTGGGCCCGCTCGAGCAAATCGACGAACAACAGGAGGGCCTTTACTTTACTTACTTTACCTTGTTCAAAATTTCCTCCTGGCTCTTTGCTCAGGGATCAGGTCTCTTGGGTCTGGACACCATATGGGTACCAGGGATTGAGCCCAGGTCAGGTGTATCAAGAGTATTTCTCCTGCCCATGAATAATTTTTTCATGAAAAGAGGATAATAATCCAAATAAATGTGGGACCCATTTCCAGTCTAATTGCACAACCCACTTTAAAGGAAACCCTGCGGTGTCCTCCCAGATCAGGTTCCACAGAGGACTAATAGGAACAAACTCCATGGGTGCCCACCCCTCAGAGTCTATTCAACTAGTCATTACCTCACTGAGAAATTGACCTGACTTCCTGGAGTGGAGGGGAGCACCTCTCAGTGAATGTTTGTTCCTGGAAGTATTATTTCCCTCCATTCCTCTCAATGGGAACAAGAATTATCAGAAGAACATCATGGAAGGAGTGACAAGGATGACCTTGCCTCTGGCCTCTCCCTGCAGAGCGCCCATCTGTTCTTACCACCAAGTCTCTGCGGTGGTTACTCCCCCAGAGTGACAGAAATGTCCCCCCTCTCCCTTCTAACTCAGACACTTTGCAACTATTTCTGCTCTGTATTGTTCAGCAGTTATCAGAGAAGATAACATTCAAAATGACCTTCACTCATTTTATTATGAAACTGCCAACAGTTTCCTTGTCAGGGATTAAATTGGGAGATAGAATGATATTTATAAGCTCTAAAACCACTCTAGTTATTTATAATCTTCATGCCTGTGGGGTGAGCTGGGAGAAGACTGAGAAAGCCACGGGAAAAATGGCTCACAGTACAAGATTGCTACTCTGTTCTTAGGGCCTTTGTCTACTGTTACAAGCTAGGTGTAGTTCATAGGAACACTGAAAACTCTCAAGTTTTTCTTTCCCACATTTAACTTAAGCAAGTTGGCCCAAGTCACCCATCTATCCACCCATCCACCCATCCACCCATCCATCCACCCATCCATCCATCCATCCATCCATCCACCCATCCACCCATCCACCCATCCATCCATCCATCCATCCATCCATCCATCCATCCACCCACCCATCCACCCATCCATCCATCCATCCATCCATCCATCCACCCATCCACCCATCCACCCATCCATCCATCCATCCATCCATCCATCCATCCATCCATCCATCCCAAACATGAATCAACATTTACAGTGTTTCCTTGTTTCAGATACCAAGCCCGAGCTGGAATGCAAAGAACCATAGAATACTGTTTCAGAGATATTTGCCACAACATAATTTATCAGAGAGTGTAACTTAATGGGAAAGGAAAATACCCAAAAAGTAGATGCAGCCACTGAAATGATAATATAAAGGACATGAAAGTAACGTGGAAAAATTATCTCACAGCACAGTTATGTGGGACAAGGGAGGGGCATATTTATAACGTACACGATCCTACCGATGGAATGAATCAGTAAGTGGGAATAAGGGACAATTCTTCTTCATGAAATTCCGAACAATGTTTGTAAATTATTTCCTCCAGGAGACAGAGCTTTAACCTCTCTCCCTTGACTGGAATAAAAAGTTCAGTTGATGGAACAAAGGGCAGGCAGGAGGAGGCTCAGTGGCAGAGAACCCACTTGGCGCGTGTGGCGCGTGGGTTCAACCCCTGCTGCTGCAGAGAAAAAATTCCTTTACGTGAAGACTAACTGATACCACCTTAACCAAGGCATCTCGGTTAACGTCATCAGGGGCATCATGTAGATGATGTGCAAACTTTTCATAAGGTGTAATGAGAGAGCACAGAATTTCTGTGGTATTCTTTCCAAAAACCTGAATCTAATCATGAGAAAAGCACGAGACAGACCCAGCTGGATTTTTCACAAAATGCCTAACCACAAAACTGACAAGGACATGGAAAAGAAAAAAAAAACTGAGGACCAGCCACTGAGCAGAGGGGCCTCAGGACAGTGCTGCAGGGTACAGAAGGCTCAGGACCATGCAGCTGGGAGCAGAGAAAGGGCCGGTTCCTTTATCTGCTTGTGAAATAGCTATAAAGAAACCATTCTTCTTATATTCTACGGAGTTTATTTGGGGACATAGGAGAGGAATAAGGAATTTGCCTTGTTTCTGGCCGACGTTGGTTTGATCTCTGCCACTACACCTCCAGAGCAGACGGGGTTGCACTGGAATGGGGTGAGTCCTAAGTCCACTGAAGCAACTTCCAAGGTGTCCTTATTGGAAGAGGAAGAACAGAGAGACAAAGTGAACGGGTGAGGCAGTGTGAGAGCACTGCCCCCATACACCAGGGACATAGAGGACAGCAGCCCCACGGAGACCAGGCAGAAGGCCAGGAAGGGCCTGCCCAGAGCCTCCTGAGGCAGCATGGCCTGTGTCAGACTCCCAGTTTCTGAAACTGTAAGAGAGTCACTTCTCTGAGGCAAGCCATCCATGTGTGGGGTGTCTTTTCTTGGCACATTGTCCGTCCCGTGTGACTAAGTCCTCCTCAGTGCCCAAGGCTTGAAGGAAGCAAGAGAGTCCTTTCAGCTCACCCGTCTTCATCGCCTCCAGGGCTCTGTCGGGCCTGTCCTCTGTCTCACTCAACCTTCGCCATGGGTGGCTCTATCAGTGTGAACCCCTTCTTTCCCTCTAGACTAAGCCCTGTGGGGGCAGAACTGTGCCTGTATTGCTCATTGTATGATTTTAGGTTTTGGAGAGTGCACACCCAGCAGTGCTTGCAAGTTAGTCCTGGCTCAGTGCTCGAAAACCATGCAGTGCCAGGGATTGAACATGGGTCCTCCTGATCTGCCCACTGAGCCATCCCTCAGTCTCTAGTCTTGTCACTGTTGGCTCCTGGGAGTTTCCTGAGAGTAGATGTTCAAATAGAACTTTTACATCAATTGATGTGCTAAGGATGTGTCAAATAGTAGAAGCATCTATACTTCCGAACTCCCCTGAGGCTCCCTGTGTCCAAGTGACTCTTAGAGAGTGACGACGAGTCCCTGTTTCCGAGCCCTTCGGGGTCTCTCCCTGGAAGGGACTGGCATGTATCATGGTATGTCCTATCATCCAGTCTCCCACAGGGCGCCGCCTCCACCCTGGCACCCCTGAGAGTGAGTGTACCAGCCTGATCGAGTACTGCCAAAGATCACCAGATGGTCACCCTTTCCTTTTGCACCTTACAGGAACCCCAACAAAGAGCGACAAGGAAAGGAAGGCTTATTTCCCTCGCAACCAAGAAGCCCAAAGTACAGATTCTGGTTCCATGTCCAGCAATGCCTTTGGGACACCGGGTTCTTCCGGTCCTTCTGCCCCCCTCCCCCCAAGCTGTCTTCTCATCCTTGAGCAGTTGTTGGCTCCTGGCTGAGGAACGGCTACCAGAGGCCTAGGCGTCACATCCAATAAAGACAGAAAACGGGAGCAGGAGGGAACCAACAAAATACTCTCCTCGGCCTGGCCTTTTGGGGCAGTGCTCAGTGGCCATGCCTAGCAGCGTGATCAAGAGCTGCTCCTGGCAGTGCTCAAGGGCACATGTATTCTAGGTCTCGCTGGGGGTCTCCGCGTGCTGCCGCCTGCTGAGTTCTCCCTGCTTGTTCCAGGAGGGAAAGTGCGGCTTGAGAAGTTCCCCGCGCCTTTCCCTGTGCTTCAGCACCAGGTTGATCACTATGGGAAGGGAGCTGGGGAAGTAAGATTTCATTTTTCTGGTCTCTGAACCAGGTGACGGGGAGTGGTTAGGAATGGTTACTGAGTCTGGCTGCTCTTAAATTAATCATTTCAGCTTGGGGCTGCACCTGGCAGTGCTCAGGGCTGCAGGGCTGAGGGCGAGACGGGATTCCCCCATGCCCAGAGCAGGGGTTCCAGTCTGGGAGCTGCCCCCTGACTCCTCACTGTCTCATTTATCTATTTTATTTGTTTTGTTTATCTGTTTGGCTGGAGCGATAGCACAGCGGTAGGGCATTTGCCTTACAAGCGGCCAACATGGCCGACCCGAGTTCGATTCCTCCGCCCCTCTCGGAGAGCCCGGCAAGCTACCGAGAGTATCTTGCCCGCACGGCAGGGCCTGGCAAGCTCTCCATGATGTATTAGATATGCCACACACAGTAACAACAAGTCTCACGATGGAGACGTTACTGGGCCCGCTCAAGCAAATTGATGAACAACGGGAGGACCGTGATTTGTCTATTTCTTTTGGGGTTTGGGGCCACACCCAGAAGTGCTCAGGGCTGGCTTTGCACCTCTGCAATATCTCCCTGTGGGTCTCAGGGGACCGTATGGGGCTGGGCATTGATCCCAGGCTGATGGCATGCAAGGAAGTGCCTTACCTGATGAACTATTGCTCCAACTTCCGCTGCCTCTTTAGAAGCAAATCCTCTGCCACACTCAGGGAAGGAGGTTGAGCTGGACGGGCTGAAGGAATCGCCAGCGCCGGACTCTGGGTAGGCACTTCCCCAGTGGCCAGTGACTTCGCTTTACTTTTTCCTGTTTTCTTGCACTTTCTTGCCAGCCTTCTAATAGCTTGGGGAGTGGACCCTTTGGGGGGCTAGAGTAGGCCCGCAGAGGACCCTAACTGAGGGGACTTGGCCAGGCTTGTCTCTGGACACCTCCAGCAGCATGCTGGAGACCAGGGTTCTGGCCTCTCCGATAGCCTCCTGGAGGCCTCTCAGCAGCCTTTCTGTGCCCTGGAAGGTTCTGGATCGCTCTAAATGCCTGACAGCAACTTTGTCTATTCCTCTGCTCTGGCCGTTCACAGGCCTGGAGCCCAAGGCAGGGGAAATGAGTTTCTCCCTGGACCACTTCTGTTTGGGAAGGATTCCAAGCAGCTGGGACACCTGTGCCACTCTCTTGGCTTACGTTTGTCCTCCCCCGGAAGGTGCGTGGCTCCCCTGGCCCGTCCCCAGGGTGCAGACCTCAGAGGAGCTTCCCAGGAGAGATGGGCATTAAAGTCAGGGAGCGCCCCAGGCACCATCTCTGAAGGATGCCTGTAGCCTGCAGCTGGGGCTCCTCCTCCAAGGACCAGGTGCCTATGAGGAGCCAGGCGCCTGGGGTCGGAGACCCTCTAGTCTCTCATTCATTCAATCTTTTTGTCCCTGGTGCGATTTACTTCCTTGTGGTTAGTGTTTGTGAGTTAATTCACGAAACAATTCACCTGTTAAGACATTTATTTACTAAGCACCTCTAGTGCCTAACATGGTTTTCTGTAGATCGTGCTGATCTGCTCTCCTTGGGAAAGTGAATCTTGGTGAGGAACCTGGAGAAACAGAGATGTTCCCTGTGCGTGGAGGCAGTGAGTGCAGGAGTCACACCGTGTGCATAGGGGGTGGGGGTGCGGGGCAAGTACAGATCCATGGTGATTCACTGGGCAATTGCCAGATACGACCCTTTAGGTTGCTCCAACATCCCTGGAAACTCAATGAGATTAGATAAAATTATACATAGAAAAAAATTATTATTATTATTATTATTTTGGTGATTGGGCAGGGGAGGGGGGTGTGGTCACTCCTGGCTTTGTACTCAAGGATCATGACTGACAGAGGTCAGGGGACCACATGCAGTGCTGAAAACCAAACTGGGGGTGGTCCTACGCCAGGCAACACTTTGACACCTGTATTATCTCTCTGGGCCCTATAGAACTACGTTTGAGAAGAACTAGGTAAGTCCTTGGTAGGAATACTTCTTAGGTTGGTGGGAGCCTCAGAATGATCACTTAAGTTGCAGCATGCTATTAAATTGCTTGTCAAAATGGACTTCTGGGGAAATATGGGAGAACTTCCATTTTGCTGAAGTGAGTTTGCAGTTCTGGAGGGCAGCAAGTCTGCTGGGTATGCCGGGAGGACCTGGGTGGCGAGCAAGATTGAAGTCCGAGCCAGCAGGGGAAGGCAGGGAGACCAGCTTGCCGGCCTGGCTCCACCTCATCACACAAGATCCCTGGGAAGATTCGTTCCATGTCTACATCTGTGACTTTCACACTTTCCTGCCATATTCTCCATTGATAAATATACTAGCACTGTGACTCTGTATACTCGTACCTGCAGATAAAAACAAAAATTTCTGAGTACTTCACTTATACTTACACAGTCAGTGCATGTGGAGAGTGTTTATCATTTCCTGTCCTGTTCTTATCTAGTTCATCTATTGTGTCAGGGCTGGAGAGTAATTGCAATGGACTAAACACATGTATTTTATGCAGGAGGCTTGGGTTTGAAGCCCAGCCCACAAGGTCACTTGAGAGCTGCTGAGAAGGATCTCTGAGTGCAGAGTCAGGAGTAGCTCCAAGCAGCCCAGAGTAGGCCCCAAACGAACTAATGTGAATGCTGGCATGACCACTGAGGTGGTTTATCAATCACAAATGGGCTGCAATCCAACTCTCTGGTTCTGGGGGTGCTTGGACAGTGCTGGTCCTCTGACACATCCTTGTTTTGGTGACAACTCCAGGAGTGAGGTACCTGGGACTAAGTGAACAATCATTTATAGGAGGCAGAAGCAGGACACACTCAGAGGAAACAGCCCAGCTGAGCCAACCCAGCCGAGCCCCTCACCTGGAAAGGGGCTCAAGGAGCCCCTTTGTTGTTTCCCCAACAGGCTGGGCTGGCCACACCCCACCCTCATCCTCTCAGAGGCCAGCCCTCTGTTGATCCTGTCAACTGTGGGAATCCCTCACATTTACCCCTAAACCAAGCTGGGCAGCTGCTAACCAAAGGGAAGGAAGTGGAAGGCCAAGGTGACCCAGAGAGGTAGGGCCTCGGGGCCTGGGGGTGAGCGTGCCTGGCACCCCTGCCTGCCCAAGCCACAGACTCGCCAGGCAGCCTGGCCCTGGTGCCTAGCCACCAATTTCTGCTGGCCCCATCTCTTAAACTCCAGGACTGGGAGAGAGCACAAAGGGTGGGAGAGGATGCCAGGGACACTCAGGTCCTGGGCTGGACCCCAACAGAGTGTGACTTTCTGAACACTGCCTCGAGAGTTAGTAAGTGCCCCCATCAATTTTTTTTTTTTTAGCAAGTAATAATGTTGCTGGTGGCTCAGTAAAGTGGGGACGAGGGAGGTGGGCTCTAGGAAGAGTGCTCCTACCTCTCTGGGTTCACCTGCCCTCTGGGAAATGCCTGGCTGGGATCAAGCCTGGGAAAGTCAGAGGGCTGCCGGCCCCCTGAGGCAGCACCAAGCTGTGCCTGAAGTCCACTTGTCCTCTGCCGCATGGAAGATGACACTGCCCCCAAGTTCTCGGGGAGTCATGGACCCAGGCTGGTGCGAGGAACTGCAGGAAAGCCAGTCCCAACCTCTGCAAAAGCATTCTGGGTCTGTCGCTTTCCCTCGCAGAAAAGAATTCCAGGAGACAACACGGGGAAGCGAGAGTTTTTACTGAAACTTAGTAGAAAGATGTGAGTGGGAAAAGCAGCAAAGAGACGGAGAGCCAAGCAAGTGAGATACACAGGCTTGAAGAACGAGCCCCAAGTGACTTTCAGGGGGAGCTTTTATATAATTCTTCCCATTTTTTCCTCCCTGGATTTTGCATATATAAAAGTTAATCTGGGTGTTGTCACAGGAAAGATTTACAGTGTTAATAGAAGGTCTTTTCCTAATCTCAGATTATTTTGTAATTTCTTCTTTTCTAAGGAATCCACCCTTCTCTAGGTGGTGCCTCAATCCTTAAAGATTTGTACTTTTGGTTTTCACATCCCCAGGCTACTTCAGGGCTAGGGAATCTCTTCTTAAATTTTATTATTCCTCAAAAGTGCATTACCAGAGTGCCCTAACTATCTTCCTACAACAATTAAAAAAAAGAAAATTAACCTCAGTGGATGGGCAATGAGCAGACTCCCCAGGGTGACTGGGAGAATGGGAAGAGTCAGGCTGCGTGGTCCGTGAAAGGGCTGCAGGGGTCTGAGCTTCCTGTCTCCTGTGCTCCGAGACCCTCCTCTCCTCAGTGTCCCTCACTTCCTTGCCATTCTGGCTCTCCTTTTAATGATTTTATTAATGAACAGGTTTATTGAGTTATAACTTACTAGATATAAAATTCATCTTTTAAGGTGGACAGCTCAGCAATTTTTAGTACAGTCACATGTTTGTGACTGTACTAAAACCAGCACCACTAATTTCAGAACATTTCATCATCCTGAAATAAGCCTCAATCCCAGTAACAGTTGCGCCGATGCCCGGCCCTTCCCAGTTCCTGGTAATCTAATTTCTGTTGTTGGTTTTTTCAGCTGGTGTTTTGGGTTCGACCCAGCAGTGCTCAGAGCTTACTCCTGGCTCTGCATTCAGAGACTACTCTTGTCAGTGCTCACGGGACCACATGGGGTGCCAGGGTTTGAACTGGGGTCAACTCTGTGCAAAGCAGGCTTCTTACTACCTCAAACCATCTCTTGGGCTCCTAACTCCATCTTTGTTTCTTCTGGGACCACATTGAGCAATGCTTAGGGTTTACTGCTGGCTCTAGCTCAGAGGTCTCTCTTGGTGCGGTTCAGGAACCACATGTGGTGTCTAGGATCGTACCTGCGGCTGCCATATGCGAGGCAAGTGCTCCACCTGCTGTATTATCTCTCTCGCCCAATAAATCTCATTTTAACACCCTTTCTTCTCCAGGCAGCTGCTCCCTCCCCCGGCCAGTCTCCTGAGTCCCCGACATTCTGAAATCCTTGGATTCTATCCATTTTGTGTCAAGAGCTCCTGCATTTCCTCGGCTTCGCTTCCCCACTCCTCACCCCTGCTGCTCCCCTCAGAGTCAGCCTGCAGGCCACAGGGAGGAGTGAAGTGGGGGAATGGGGAGTTGGCCTCCACCCAGGGTGGAAATTTTGGGACCAGTCCTGATTGTGGATGTTGTGGGGCAGACAGTCTGCAGAGAGGAGCTGGGGCTGGGGAACTGCAGGAGAGGCAGCTGTGGTACTCTCACCTGTCTCTTTCTCAGCTCCTCAGAGCACCAAGAGGGTGTGCCGATGGTGCTGAGGATGAGAGCCACCCGGCCCTGCCAGCAGCACTCTGGACAGGATGCAGAGCATGGTGAGTGCCAGAGGGACTCCCGGAGGCTGCTGCGTGGCACGTGCTTCCCCTCCCCCCATCAGGAAACAGTAACCTGCAGTGGGAAAGAGATCTGAGCTGGTCAAGTTCTACTGTGACTATGGCTACAGGAGAAAGGCCAGCGTCCCTGTGTGTGGGCACCAGCACTCCAATATTACGATGGCATTTTATGGTCATGAGTGTTAATTTTTTTTAATTTAAAAAATTTTAATTTTTCATAAAATTACTGTTTACATTCAACATTTCAACACTAATCCCACCACCATTACACCTTCCCACCTCCATTACTTTGAATTTTCCCACCACCACCCCAGCCTGCCCCTTAGGCAGATGCTACGTAAGTAATTTTGTGTTGCTTACCATGAATAGTCTGAGGTGTCATGCAGCTGTGAAAGTGGCTGTGATCTCCGGGAATTCTAAAATTTTTAAACATTTGGGCTTCAGAGACATCCCTGTGGCATGCTGCTCTCTTCTGAGATTCATCTGTGAGTCTCTGGATCATGGCCGATAATGAGCTTAACTGGTCTGCTTTTGTTTTCTTTTGAGATTTATTTATGGGTCTCTGAGGCAAGGCTGATAAATGAGCGTGTGTAGCTGAGCTTATAGCTCCTGCCCCCGCGCCTGGCTGTCTTCACCAGAACCCCTTGGAGGGGGGCGGGTTGAGTTTCCCTCCCCGCCCCCAGCAGAGCCCCAGCAGCTGAAGACCTCTGGAATCCAGCCACAGCCATGCTCAAAACCACTCGCCACACGCTCAGACAAGCTTTACGCATGAAGGAACCAGCAGAGGAACCCAGATGTACAGGTCCTGGGGCTGAGATCTCTAAGCCTGATCAGATCAGGATTGGGCCTCCTCCACCCAGATTCCCCAACTTCCAGTAGCTAGACAGTTACACCCACCAACTGCCCCCGGCACCATGTAATCCCATCAACGGCCAAGATCCAGAGACTGTAAAACCAAGCTCCCGGAAGCATGTGGCTGCATTCGAGGCTGCATGACCTCTTATTGTCTAGTTCTTGTTCTCAGAGAACCCGGCAGGCTACCGAGAATATCCTGCCCACCCGGCAGAATCTGGCAATCTCCCTGTGGCATATTTGATATGCCAAAACCCAGTAACAATGATAGGTCTCATTCCCCTGACTCTGAAAGGGCCTCCAATGTGGCACTTGCTAAAATCTCAGTACTAGGACGAATGGAGACATTACTGGTGCCTGCTCGAGGAAATCAATGAACAATGGGATGACAGTGATACAGTGATACAGATCTTCTTGTGGAGAGTGGGGGCAGGCAGCCTCTCTGATCTGGGCTAGCTGAAGGTAAAAGGAAGGAATTGAGGGTTCTCCAGTAATTTCCTTCAGGTCCTTTTTGTAGGGAGGGGCCAAGTCTCCTCAGGGTCTTCTGCTGGAGAAGGTCTTCTCAGGTCTTACTCTGTGCATCCACAAGGTGGGTCAGTCTTAGTCAGCCACTGGTGGCTTTATTACTTCCCAGAAATTTCACTGCCATGATGGGGGAGGGGGCTTCCCTAATCTACCTGCCTACATCAAGAGATGATCATGTTTGCCCTTTCAGCTCCTGTCAGCACTCACTTCTTGTCCAGAGTGATCATATCCTGATGTCACTGCCCTAGTGGCCTCTTGTCTTTGCTAACTGTCCTCCCTCCACCTCTTGTAGCAAGCTTCCAGCTATCAGGTAGTCCTCCTGGTCCTCATTTCTACTGTCCTTGGGTATTACTCACATATTATATGTTTTATATCCAACAAATGAGTGTCATCATTCTGTATCTGTCGCTCTCCTTGGACTCATTTCACTCAGCATGAAGTTCTCCATATGTATCCATCTATAAGCAAATTTCATGACCTCATTTTTCTTGGTGGCTGCATATGTGTAGATGTACCATTGTTTCCTTATCCAGTCATCTGTTCTTGAGCACATGGGCTGTTTCCAGATTCTGGCTACTATGAGTTTCATTTCATCATCCTGTTATTTGTCGATTGCCTCGAGCAGGCCCCAGTAACGTCTCTTTCATCCTAACCCTGAGATTATAGTCAAGGCTCTTTAGGAAAATGAGACCCATCATTGTTACTGGTATTTGGCATATTTGGTATGCCACGGGGAGTTTGCCAGACTCTGCCCTGTGGGCAGGCTACATTCGATAGCCTGCAAGTTTGTCCAAAGTAGGAATGAGATAATAAGATGTCATGAGTATTATGAGTAGTGATACAAAAAACATAGACATGCAGGTGGCATTTCTGTTGTATATGGTTTGGGCCCTAGGTTATATACCCAGAGGGTATTGCTGAGTCATATGAAAACTCTATTTCTAGTTTTTTAAGAATACCCATGTTGTTTTCAAAAAAAGACTGAACCAATCAGCACTGCAACCAGCAATGAATGAGAGTCTTTCTCTCCACATCTGTGCCAGCAGTGTTTGTTGTTCTTTTTGATGTGATTGCCCTCATTTGCTACACAGTCGCCCCTGCGAAACTTCTAAGATCCATCTCTCCTTGGGCCAAACTTCTCTGGTGGGGGCTCCCACATCACTCAGGCTAACAGTCCACAGCCTGTCCCTTCTCTCCTGTAACAGCTCACCGTCTGTTTGTTCTCTCCTGTAACACCTGTCTCTTCTACCCTCCTCACCTCAACTGTGCCCAGTATATTGGTTCTTTGGTATCCTTCGTTGCTTCTGCTTAAGATCTCTCAGAGCCTTTTTTAGTAGTTTCCAGTTTCTGGTATGCTTTCCCCAGATAGCAACTTGACTAGCTTTCTCACCAACGTGGGATCATTGCTGAAATTCACAATTACATAAGGCTATGTTATACTTCATCCACCTCCAAAAAGACATTTGCATACCTATATTCATTGCAGCATTATTCACTGTCACCGTCCTCCCGTTGTTCATCGATTTTCTCCAGCAGGCCCAGTAATGTCTCCATTGTGAGACTTTGTTGTTACTGTGTTTGGCATATTGAATACGTCACGGGGAGCGTGCCAGGCTTTGCTGTGCAGGTGAGAGACTCTCAGTAGCTTGCTGGGCTCTCCAAGAGGGGTGGAGTAAATGCTTCACGGAAGTGAGGGAATAATGCCATGAAAAGGATTTGGAGGAATTCACTGCCGGTGAGAATTATGTCTGGTTCAACCTGGTGGAAACAGTATGAAGTGTTCTCAGTAAACTAAAAATTGAGCTGCTTTGGGGTATGTAACCCCCATGAGGGAAAAATATTCATTCCAACGGTCGTAAGCACACCACTATTCATGGCTGGACTCAGTAAAAGAGCTAAGGTATGTCATCAACCTAGATATTCAACAGCAGATCAGTGGATCATGAAGACCTCTATAATATTAATGGTGTATATATGCTACTCAGCTATACGAAATGATGAAGTCATGCAATTTGCTGCAGCCTGAAAGAGAACTGGAAAATACCGTGTTCACTGGAGAAAGGGAGAAGAAGGATAAACACAGGCTGATATCACTTATATGTGGTATTTAGAGTAACTGGATGAGGAAATGCAATGTTTTAAAGGAGAGAGAGATGCTTGGTCCCATGGACCAGAATATAGAGAGGGAAGAAGGAAAGAGAGAGAAGAGGTGGATGAGAAAAAAATGAGGCACAGGTTAAGGGATCTCAGGTACCTCAGCGGTATTAAGGAGCAAAGATAGAGCGAACTATCCAAACCAGAGTCAGTAACACTGAACTTCCAAGACTCAAACTTGAATAACAAGATTTGAAAGGTGCCTGTCAAGATGACAGGCAAGGAGTGGGGGACAGGTGTAGGAGAGAGAATCCGGAAACACTGGTGGAGGGATTGGTGAAGGAACATTGTACATCAAAAGCCCAACTATGAGGAACTTCGTGATGCCCGGTGCTTTAGCACTGCACACTGTCCTCCCATTGTTCATCAATTTGCTTGAGTGGGCCCAGTAATGTCTCCGTTTTGAGACTTGTTTGGTACTGTATTTGGCATATCGAATATGTCTCGGGTAGCTTGCCAGGCTTTGCCGTGCGGGCGGGACACTCTCGGTAGCTTGCCGAGCTCTCCAAGAGGGGCGAAGGAACTGAACCCGGCTCGGCAGGGCCAGCTGCGTGCAAGGCAAACGCCCTACTGCTGTGCTATCACTCCAGCCTCCAAATCCTCCAAATCCTCCAAATCCTCCAAATCCTTTTCATGGCATTATTCCCTCACTTCCAATAGCCCAAATCTGGAAAGAACCCAAATGTCCAAGAATAGATGAGTGGATAAAGAAACTCTGGTACATCTACACAAATGGAATACTACTTGCTACATAATTTGCTGAGTGAATCTGGAGATTATCAGGTTGAGTCAGAAGAAGAACAGATGCAGAATGGCTCCTTTTCTATGTGGGATATAAAGAAATGCAGCAAGGGATTGATTAGTTGGCAAAGATAATTGAACATTAGAACTGGTCTAGGTGCAAGAACGTTACAACAGGTAATATGTTTGCCTCACATGCGGCCGACATGGAATGCCGATCCCTATCATCCCATATTGTCTCCTGAGTGGCTCTGAGTGTAGAGCCAAGTGTAACCCCTGAGCATCACTGGGTTAGGCCCAAATATCAAAAGCAGAACCCCCCCCCAAAAAAACCCCTAAAAAACCAAGATTACCCCTGACCTCTGATCTGTAGAAGTGAGTGAGCACAGGGATAAGGAGTGGGGGTGGGGGGCATCCTGACAACGGTGAAAGAAGGAAGCTGAAACTCTGGGGGAGGATGCGGTGTCACAACTTGTTTGCATAGGGACTGGAGCGATAGTACAGCAGGGAGAGCATTTGCCTTGCACGCAGCCGACCCAGGTTTGATTCCCAGCATCCCATATGGTCCCCTGAGCACCACCAGGAGTGATTCCTGAGTGCAGAGCCAGGAGTAACCCCTGTGCATTGTTGGGTGTGACCCAAAAGTTTAAAAAAAAACTTGTTTGCATAAAGTATTATCATCTACAGTATTGTAAATCATGGTGCTCTGAAAAAAATGTTTTAAGTAGAGGATTGAGACATAGTACAGTGGGTAAGGTGCTTGTCTTGCACCTAGATTCAATCCCTGGCACCACATACAGTACCCTGAACACCACCAGAAGTGATTCCTGAGCACAGAGCCAGGAATAAGCCCTGAGCACTGCTGGATGTGGCCCCAAACCCAAATATATACTTTTTTTTTCTTCCACCACACTTTTCTCACCTTTCAGTTTTTCTTTTTTTTTTTCATCACATTTATTCCCAACACAACCCAATTGTTTATTATGTTAACTGCTTTCAACCTCTCCTTACTAGGAAGTTAATTCCCTGAGATGGTACTTAGTTTTATTTAGTTTCTGGAACAGAGTTTGATGTAGTGTTGGGTTTCATGGATGCTCATTAAATGAATGAAACAAACCTCTTTTTTTAAATTTTAATACACTTTATTTTCATAAGTAAGTACAAGCGGCCAACATGGCCGACCCGAGTTCGATTCCTCCACCCCTCTCGGAGAGCCCGGCAAGCTACCAGAGTATTCGATATGCCAAACACAGTAACAACAAAGTCTCCAATAGAGACGTTACTGGGCCCGCTCGAGCAAATTGACGATCAACGGGAGGGCCTTTACCTTTTACCTTTTATTTTCATAAAGTCGTTCACAATAGTTAATTACAGATACTATTTAAACACCCACCCCACCAGCGAGCATCTTCCCACCACAATAAGAGGGAGGTGTGTGAAGGTTGTTGTGTTTCATTCTTGAGTCTTTTAAGCCCATATATAACAGAATACAAACAAATATGTTAAAACCAAACAAATGTGTGCTACTTTAGGTACATCAGTGGCCACACGCTCCAGGAAATACTGCATCGCTCTCTTCGGGAGCTTTATTTTATAGTCTGTGAATTTTGGCCACTGATGAGTTTACATGGCGCCAGGGACAGTTTGTGGGTGTGACTGCCTAGCTACTGGAAAACTGGGGAGCTGGGTAGGGGAGGCCCAGTCCCGATCCGAGCAGGCTTGGAGATCTCAGCCACAGGTCCTGTATACCTGGATTCCTCTGCCAGTTCCTTCATGGGTGAGACTCGTCTGAGTGTGTGGAGTGTGGCCTTGAGCATGGCTGTGGCTGGGTTCTGGAGGTTTTTGGCTGCCAGGATTCTGCTTGGGGCAGGGAGGGAAACTCAACCCCCCGCCCCACCCCCACACCTCTGAGGTGAAACTAACCTCTTCTGCTTATTCATGATGAGAGTTGAGCTGGCAAGGGGGGGAAAGCCCCCGCAATTTCTGGTAAATGTGGGCCAGGGAGGTGCTTTGCATGTGGGAACCCTGGTCCAGTTGCTGGCACCACGTGGCCCCTAGCACTTCTGGGAGTCTTCCCTTCCCCAACATTGGGTGTGGCCAAAAGACAAAAAAAAAAAAGAAAGAAAGAAAGAAAAGAAAAAAGAGAATAAGAAAAGGAAAGGAAAGGAAAGGAAAGAAAAATCTTATGATCCCAGAGCAACAGTGCTGTGTTGGTCACCCTCAGACACACAGGAATCGGTGCGGGAAAAACTGAGGAAGCGGGTAGCAAAGACAGGGGAGCACGCAACCAGGCTTCCCTGTCCAGCCTGTTGCTCCCTGGACCTGTGCTGTCCTTCACATACATGATGAAAAGGAAAAGGAAATCGAGGCAGTGGGTGTCCCTGGTGGGGTTGAATGCCTGGAATTCCCCTAAGGGTGAAGACACTGGAATGAGGAAGTGCCTCTCCCTAAGGAGGGCCGCGTGGGTGTGGGGAGGTGGCAAAGGGACAGGCTGCTGAGCAGGACAGACAGACTCCAGGCCATGAAACTGTGGTTCTGTGAAGTGGGGCGTGAGGGAGATAGGAAAGGGCGTTTCACCTCTCTGCTTGACCCACTCCAGCCACCAGTGCTCAGAGAAGCGTCTGGCCTAGATCAGGGCATGTGGTCTTCATTGCCTTCTCTCAGAGAAAATAATTCCAGGAGGAGGTAAAATGGTGAAGCAAGACAGTTCTGTTGAAGCTTAGAAAGGTGTGAGGGGAGAGAAAGACAGGAAGCACGTGCTCAAGAGAGTATCCAGGCTTCTCCGGAGTGGAAAAAGCAAGCAGGGACAGAGAAACAAGCAGGTGAGACGTGTTCAAGGGTGCACACGTGCTTGAAGAGTGAACTCCACTGGGCTTGCAGGGAGCTTTTACCCAGTTCTTCCAGATGTCCCGTCCCCCCCACCCCCTGGAGTTTTGCATATGTGAAGTGAACCTGGGTGTTGTTACACTCTTGATGGTCTCTCATTATACCCTATGTACTGCGATGATCTCTTCAACCTCCTTTAAGGGATCTGCCCTTCTCCACCTGAGCACCTGAGTTGCCTGTAGAGATGTGTGAGTGTGGGGTAGAGCAGTGGGACCCGGGAAGGCACTTGCCTGGCACATGTCCAGTCCTTGGTTGATCCCCAGCAATGAATATATGTCCCCCCCAAGTATCACTAGGAGTGAGCTTTGAGCACAGAGCTAGGAGTAGTCCCTGAGCACTATCAGGTGTGACTCAACACTCTCCCCCAATAAAGATGTGTGTGTGTGTGTGTGTGCATGTGTGTGTGTGTGTGTTTGACGAGCACCACTGGAATTGCGGCACTATGCACAACACTGTTTCATATAATCCATGCGAAGTAGCCCTTGTGAGGCAGAGATTAGGCCCATTGTATAACTTAGATAGTTAAGGCTCAGATGAGGGCTGGAATGACAGTACAGCAGGTAGGGTGTTTGTCTTGCACGTGGCCGGGTTTGATTCCCAGCATCCCATATGGTCTCCTGAGCACCACCATGGGTAATTCCTGAGTACAAAGCCAGGAGTATCTCCTGTGCATTGCTGGGTGTGACCCAAAAAAAGCAAAAAAAAAAAAAGCAAAAAAAGAAAAAAAGAAAGTTAAGGCTCAGAAAGTTTCTCTTATTGCTGAAAAATACCACTGGTGGGTCACATTTGAATGTAGCTTAATTAACACTAATTGCAGTGCCATCAGTGTGGTTGTATTAATTTTCCCTAGTTCCAGAATTCATAAGGCCTAGAATTAAAAACAAAATACGCCTCTACCCTTGTGGGGATTGGCTCAGTGGCGAAAAGCACTTGCCTTGTAAGCATGAGGTCTTGAGTTTGATTCCGGTGCCACCCACATGGACCGACTATGCCTATCCCGCACCCCCTCCCCAACTTAGGCACACTCTGCTTTGGAATCCCTGGTGCTGATCCCTGGTACACAGCAGGTATGTACAAGCACAACTCACAGTGTGACCTCAGGCAAACACCGTAACCTTGTGTGTCTGTCCCACTGCAACAGCTACAAAGGGAAGGGAAGTAGTGGAGGCAAGAATTAACCCCAGGTCTATCTGAGCAAGGGCCCCAGGTGCAGAAAGCAGAGGTGGGCTCTGAGAAGGCCTGGGAGCACATCTGCCACACACCCTGGAAATGGTGAAAGCGATTCCACAGCTACTTCTGTTGTTTTATTTGGGGGCCACACGCAGTGGCGCCCAGGGCTTCCTCCTGGCTCTGTGGTCAGGGATTACTCCAGGCAGTGCTGGGGGACCAAGGCCATGGCCGGGGTTGAACCCTGGTTGGCAAGGTGCGAGTAAACACCCTCCCGCTAGGCTCTCTCCGAACCTATTGGTCTACACCCCTGGAGTGGAGCGGGTTACAGGCCCAGTTGCCCAGCCCCCAGCTCCCTGCCGTCACCTGGCTGCCTGCGGATGCCACCAGGCACACCTGGACCCGCAGCGCCGCCCCTCCCGGGAGGAGGCAGCCGGAAGAGGCAGCGGGCCGCGCAGTGGGCAGCGGGCTGGCAGCGGTGGGCACAGCACCGCCGGAATGGGCCGTCTCTGGAGCCGGGCTCTGCCCCTTCTCCTGTGCTGCTGGGGGGTGGCAGGTAAGCCGTCGCTCCCGGGTGGGCATGTGTGTCCTTGTGGGTGTGGGGAGCCGGTGTCCCCTCCACCCCCGGCCCGCGGCTCAGGGCTGCCTGGGTCATTGTGGGGGAGAGGGCTGACAAGGCAAGAATGTGGCTTAACAAGATCCTCTGGGGTTCTTTGGCAGGTTTTTGTGTGCCTGGCACAGCGGTGGCGGGAGGGGCTGCAAGGAGAGGCCGCTAGGGAAGAGGAGGAGGAGCTGGGAGGGATCCGGTGTTCGATTTACTCACAGGTCGCACTGCAGCCCTGTCCTCCCGCTGTTCATCGATTTGCTAGAGCCAGCACCAGTAACGTCTCCACGGTGAGACTTGTTGTTACTGTTTTTGTCCTATCGAATTCGCCCCGAGGAGCTTGCCAGGCTCTGCCAAGCGGGCGGGATACTCTCGTAGCTTGCTGGGCTCGCTGAGAGGGACAGAGGAATCGAACCCGGGTCGGTCGCGAGCAAGGCAAACGTCCTATCCGCTGTGCTATCGCTCCAGCGATTTACTCACATGCGAATATTGATATATTCACTATTTTAGAGCAGTGTTTCCGTTCACAATAAAATGGAATGAGAAGCGCCCCATGTCCTTTGCCTGCTACTCCCAGCCCTGGGCCCCGCCTGCTGGCCGCGGCGCAGAGCCAGAGCCGCGCATCTCCTGCACGCCCTCCCCCCGCCCCCCATCACCTGGGCCTGCACGGCCTCCCCCCCACCCCCATCACCTGCACGCCTGCACGGCCTCCGCCCCTCGCATCACCTACACGGCTCCGCCCCCTCGCATCACCTTGCACGGCCCCGTCCCCGCACATTACCTGCAGGCCCCGCCCCCTCATCTGCACGGCCCTGCCCCTCGCACGACCCGCGTGGCCCCCTCACCTGCACGCCCCCCCCCACTCGCATCACCTGCACTGCCCTGCCCCTCGCAGCGGCCAGACCCCCCAGCTGACCACCCCAGGAGACCCAGGACGCACGGGCCAAGAGCCAGAACCCAGACCTCGGGCGCCTGTGGCACTCTCTCCTCCTGCTTTCTCCTCTGGTTTCTGGAGATGAAAGCTGGGGCCAGAGCATCCCCGGAGAGACCCTGAGGACCGGGGAGGGGCCTGGCCTCGCACGAGTGATCTCATCCCACACAGGCCCTTTGGTGCCCACTCGTGGCACAGCAGCACCTGCGATGACGCCAGGGGTGGACGCCTGCGCTGAGGACGGCTTCCAGACCCGCAGCCTGGACACGAGCACTCCCGCGGGACGCCCCCCTCTGCACGTGCCCACCCCAATCCCCGCCGTCACCGCCCTGGAAGACGGGATCATTTCCCCTTCTCCGAAGCCTGCCGAGGACAGTTCCGAGGAGGTGCCGGCCACCCCGGCCGGGGGGCGCAGCGTCGCCTCTGGGGGCCAGGCCCCCACCTCACCTGGCCCCGCCGGCCCGGCCAGAGCCCCGCTGCTCTCCACCACCACCCACGAAGGGGCGACCCACTGCGATATCATAGACGTAGAAGCAGCGCCCCCCCGGGTCACCCCACCTGCAGATCCCAGCCCCCCAGTGGGAAGAGGGGCCTGGCCTGCTCCCGGGACAGCGCTGCCGGAATCCTCCAAAGAGAAGTCGCAGCCCCCCAGGACCACCCCCACCCTCCAGAACTGGTCAGCGGCCACGGCCACACCTAGTCCCCCAGTCGCAGGCCCGCTGCCTGCCGAGAGCCCCAGGGCAGGAGAAGGAGCAACAGTCCAGACATCCGAGCTTGCTGGAACTCTGAGGGCACCCAGCATGAGTCCCCTGAGGGGGACCACAGATTGCGAGGACTCGCTGACCCCTGCGGGGGCCTCGGGAGCAGTGAGTTTCCCCCCAGAGGCAGGCCCCTCTGAGACCAGAGCCATAGCCCATGCAGGGTCCTCAGTGACCCCGGTCTACAGCTTCCAGGGGAGAGACCCCTCTCCAAGCTGCAGCCCCCCAGTTCATGTCCCGGTGGGCAGGAGCCCTCTTCCTCCAGCCGGCAGCAGTGCTGAGCCCACCACCGCCTCGGCCAAGTCCTCCTCAGCGAACACCTGGGGGCAGCCTCCAACAGCTGTGCCCACCTCTGCTCCTCCAAAGCTGACCCCAGGAGTTTTCCCAGGTGAGTAGATTCCCCATCTGTGATCTTTGGGGATTTAGGCTTTGCAATGGCCATGATTTAAAAAACAAATTTAAAAAATTTCCTCCTCCACTTCCTTGTTGTGGTTGATGAGTTTGGGGGTCAGACCCACCCCTGGCTATGTGCTTGTATGTGTTTCACCGAGGTGCTCACTGAAGGTTGCCCATCAGGCTAGGTGCTCACCTGCTCCTTTGCGGTGCTCTCAGGGGCCTGTGTTCTTTTAGCTGAGGCATACGCACACATGCTTGTGGGGGGCCTTCTTGGTTGAGGTGGGCACACTTGGTGTGGGCTTGCAGGGGTCTGTCCTTCCTGACCCTGCCACTCACACTACTTTTACTTCTCTAGAATGACTTTTTAGGGGGCTGGTTATTGAGTCACACTTTGTGGTGCCCAAGAATTACTCCTGCATCTGAGCTCAAGGGTCACTCTTGATGGTGCTCAGGGGACCATATGGGTGATAGGGATTAAACTGGGGTTCGCTGTGTGCAAGACAAGCTCCTTACTTCCTGTCGTATCTCTCCAGCCTCTTGCCATGAGGTTCTTTTTATAATTTTTTTTTTTTTTGCTTTTTTGGGTCACACCCGGCGTTGCACAGGGGTTACTGCTGGCTCTGCACTCAGGAGTTACTCCTGGCAGTGCTCAGGGGACCATATGGGATGCTGGGAATCGAACTAGGTTGGCCGCGTGCAAAGCAAACGCCCTACCCTCTGTGCTATCTCTCCAGCCCCCGCCATGAGGTTCTTAAGGAGAGGGAGAAGGGAAGAAGCTGGGGTCTAGCCTGAACCTTGTTTCTGATGTTGCTGTTCTGGGTTTCAAGACTCTTTGGCTCCCTGTGCAAATAGAAATGGAACAAGAATTACAGTTCTTTAATTAAATTTTTAAAAATGAAAAAGAGAGAAAGAAATGGATAAAGGCCAAGGGCAGAATGAGGCGGTGCTTATTGCCTGCAAACCCCTGCACAGGAGAGACACAGGACAGGGCCCGGGCTGACCTCCACACAGAGGCTGGGGGAGGTTTGAAGGGACAGAGGTGGGGAAGAGAGACGCAGAGCAGAGGTGGGACAGCTCAGTGGGCAGAGCATGACTGTCTTTCAATCCACCCCCGGCTGTGATTTTTTTTTTTTTAACTTTCGGTCACACCCAGTGATGCTCAGGGGTTACTCCTGACTCTTTACTCAGGAGTTACTTCTGGCGGTACTTGGGGGACCATATGGGATTCCGGGGATTGAACTCAGTTTAATGTGTGCAAGGTAAATGCTCTACCTGCTGTACTATTGCTCTGGTCCCATTTTTTTTCTAAATTTTTATTAGTGAAACACCATGAGGTACAGTTGTAGACTTACAAATTTTTGTGCTTGGGTTTCAGTTATACAATGATCGAGTACCCATCCCTCCACCAGTGCCCATTCTCCACCACCACTGATCCCAGTATCCCTCCCACCCCCCATCCCCGCATTCCACCCCGCCTCTGTGGCAGGGCATTCCCTTTTGTTCTCTCTCTCCTTTTGGATGCTGTGGTTTGCAAAAGAGGCACTGAGTAGCAATCATGTTTGGTCTATAGTCTACTTTCAGTATACATCTCCCATCCTGGGAGGATCCTCCCAACACCCTTTATTTGGTGCTCCCTTCTCTATCTGAGCTGCCTTTTCCCCTAGCATGTGCAGTTTTCCTCCAAGCCATGGAGTAAACCTCCTGGTACTTATTTCGGCTATTCTTGGGTATTAGTCTCTTATTTTGTTACTTTATATACCCCAGATGAATGCAATCTTTCTATGTCTGTCCCTCTCTTTCTGACTCATTTCGCTTAGCATAATACTTTCCATGTAGTACCACTTGTATGTAAATTTCATGACTTCATCTTTTCTAACAGCTGCATAGTACTGCATTGTGTAGATGTACCAAAGTTTCTTTAACCAGTCATCTGTTCTCAGGCACTCAGGTTTTTTCCAGATTCTAGATATTGTAAACAGTGCTGCAATGAACAAACAAATGCATATGTCACTTTGACTATACTTTTTTGCCTCTCTGGGATATAGTCCCAGGAGTAGTATTGTTGAGTCAAATGGGAGCTCAATTTCTAATTTTTGGAGAATCGTCCATACTGTTTTCCAGAAGGGCTGAACCAGTGGACATTCCCACCAGCAATGAAGGAGGGTCCCTTTCTCGCCACATCTGCGCCAACACCGGTTGCTTTTGTTCTTGTGGATGTGGGCCAGTCTCTGAGGTGTGAGATGGTATCTCATTGTGGTTTTGATCTGCATCTCCCTGATGATTAATGATGTAGAGCATTTTCTCATGTGCTTTTTTGCCATTCGGACTTCTTCTTTGAGAAAGTCTCTGTTCATTTCATTGCCCCATTTTTTGATGGGGTTGGATGTTTTCTTCTTGTGGAGTTTAACCAGTACTTTGTATATCCTTGATATCAACCCCTTGTCAGATGTATATTAGGCGAATATCCTTTCCCATTCTGTAGACTGTCTTTGTATTTTGGTCACTGTTTCTTTTGAGGTGCAGAAGCTTCTTAGTTTAAGATAGTCCCATTTATCTATCTCTGTTTTCACTTGATCGGCCAGTGGCGTGTCATCTTTGAAAATACCATTAGCTTCAATGTCATGGAGGGTTTTGCCAACTTTGTCTTCAATGTACCTTATGGTTTCTGGTCTGATGTTGAGGTCTTTAATCCATTTTGATCTTACTTTTGTACACGGTGTTAGGCAGAGTTCTGAGCCCATTTTTTTTTTGCATGCAGCCATCCAGTGATGCCAGCACAATTTGTTGAAGAGGCTTTCCTTACTCGACTTCACATTTCTTGCACCTTTATCAAAGATTAGATGATCATATGATTGAGGGGAGATGTCAGTATATTCAACCCTGTTCCATTGGTCTGCAGTTCTGCCTTTGTTCCAGTACCATGCTGTTTTAATTATTACTGCTTTGTAGTAGAGCTTGAAGTTAGGGAGGTTGATTCCTCCCGTTTTCTTTTTCCCAAGAATTGCTTTAGCTATTCGTGGGGGCTTATTATTCCATATAAATTTCAGGAGTGTTTGAGGAGCTTAATATTATCTTTTGCTGTGTCCATACAAAATGACTAGAAAGATTATTAAGAAGTAAATCTAAGATGATGGTTTATGGACTAAGGGGGAAAAAGTATATCCATAGATATCCATAGACCCTTGAGCTGGTCTCCTAGTAGGAGGAGATCTTTTTCTCGAAGGAAGGGCTTTCATATGTTGATTGTGCTATCTCACCTATGTATACTTGCTACCCCCAACCTTGAAGGTTGGGCTCTAGACTAAGGCAGTGAGATTGGGTGTGGGAAGGTGAGCATGAGGGACAGGAGGAGATGGGAATGAGTGTAGTGTGAGATGGGAATGGGGCACTCAGTGAGACTGGAACAGGTGTGTGGGGAGAATGGAGTAAATGGCGGGACGGAGATTAGAATAAACGGAGAACGATCACCAACCAGCCTGGTGCCCTGTTCGCTCCATCATGCATCTGTTGGCAGCGGCTACAGGCTGGGGTGGGGAAGCGGCTCATGGCCACCGAGTGTACGTGGTGGGAGAGAAGGCACACTCTTACTTATGACTACACAACACTAGGGTCATCTCCAGCATGTTGTGATGACACAGACAGCAGTGAACCACCATTTCTCACAGGTGTACCCTTACCAAGAGGATCAATTTCCAGGGTGCAATTGCGGCATCGATTCGAATAGAATTTGGCTGGGAGGGGCTGGATACAGGGGCAGGCTCAAGGCAGCAGGCAGGAGGGACTTCCCCAAAGATTGTTCGTGTAGACCTTCTACACTGGAAAGACTGGATTAAAAATTCTCCACATTTTTGAGCAAATTTTGTGGGCTGAAGAGAGAGCTGTTTTCTCCCTGTCATTCTGAGCTGGGCCCTTTCTCAGCAGCCCCGTCCCAGGCCCCAGGTCTCAGGAATATCCCTGATCTCACAGCACACCCCCTGCCTCTCCCCTCCGCTCACTGCTGTGATGGCATGTCTGTCTCACACACGCCGGTTGTGGCACTGGCACCCCCACACTCTGCCAGCATGCTCCCTTAGTGCCAGTGCTTTCATGTGTTCTCATTGCAGTGCTCGTACATGTGCCTGCCAGGGGCTGTGATCCCTGTTCCCGTGTTCACGTGTGTTTAGTTGCGGAACCTCAGGGCATAGGCGGAGAGCAGCCAAAGCTCAGGGGAACCTGCAGCCTCGCACCTGCAACAAGGAGCTCATCTCCAGACCCCTGGCTTAGGCGCCTTCAGCTGTGGGTGGTGCTTTTACCCCCTTTCCTCGCCTCCTGTTGGGAAGACAGTCCAGCGAGCCCAATTCTCTGAGAGAGGGAGTCCTCTTTATCTTGGGGGAGGGGAGGTTTACCAGGGCTGTCCCCAGTGGTGCTTGAGACATCAGGGAATCCTCTTTTGTCTTTGTAATGAATAAATGTAGGATACTGTGTGAATGGAGACACACTTAGACATGCAGTGCCCACCTATGTGAAGGAGAGGACGGGGTGACAGCTCTCTGAGCCAGCTTGATTCTGAACTACTTAATCCTATTTGTAAACTCTTCCTGTTCTCAACTTGCAGGTGAGGGTGCAGGCTTCCTCCTCCTGCGGCTCACTGTCCTTTCCAGGGAAGACCTTCTTGAGTCCAGGGTGGTAGAGCGGCTGATGCAGCAGGTGAGCAAGCCCTGGGGTCAGGGAAGCAGAGGATAGCAGAAGAACAGCACTGGTGTGGGCTTAGTTTCTCTTTTGTCTTCTCCTTCCCTCCCTCGCTCCCTCCCTCCCTCCATCCCTCCCTCGCTCCCTCCCTCCCTTTCTCCCTCCCTTCCTCCCTCTCTCCCTTTCTCCCTCCCTCCCTCCTTCCTTCCCTCCCTCCCTTCCTCCCTCTCTCCCTCCCTTCTTCCTCCCTCCCTTTTTCCCTCCCTCCCTCCTTCCTTCCTTCCTTCCTTCCTTCCTTCCTTCCTTCCTTCCTTTCTTCCTTCCTTCTTTCCTTCCTTCTTTCCTTTCTTCCTTCCTCCCTCACTCCATTCCTTCCTCCCTTCCTTTTTCCTTCCCTCTCTTCCTTCCTTCCTTCCTTCCTTCCTTCCTTCCTTCCTTCCTTCCTTCCTTTCTTGCTTTTTTCCTTCCTGCTAAGGTGGTGGTAGTTGTGTAAATCATTGAAAGGTTACAATGAGTGAGCTCAGCCACACTCTTGGAACCCAAATATCTTTGCCATGGGATAAGAAGAGCAAATATCTGGGTCCCTGATGCTCTTAATGGAAGGAAGTCCCCTCTGGATCCCATGATGAGGAGTTATATGAGCACAGTTTTGTTTGCTTTTGCAGCACTGGTAATCAAACTCAAGGATTTCCAGACATTCAAGTCCTTGCTCTGACATGAGCCACATCTCCAGTCCAACATGGGCATTCTGAAGAATGGCAGCAAAATCCACTGCATTTAGTAGTCAAAGTAACAGTGTGACCCCTGAAGGGGAGAGTCAGGGTAGTGACAGAGCTGAACTTCCAAACTGGACAGTCTCTCAGGGAGATCAGAGCAGGCGAGGAGCTGAGGGGCAAGGTCAGATGGGCCGCTGGTGTTGAACATCTCTTCCTGTTGGGAGCTGCCCGCTGAGAGAGGGCTCAGGTGCCAGGCAAACTGTGAACTTTGGAGCCAGAATAGTGTGAATTCTATTCCTAAGAGTGTAACTTTGATTAAATTGTTCTCTATTATTTTCTTCCCTTCTGAAATGAGCGTATTACTCCCTGTGTGATTAGGTTTCTGGGTAATTGTGAAGTTTAATGACATAATGGACAGAGCCTAGGGCAAGGTGAGCATCTACAGCACCTACAGCATGAGGCTGTGAGTTGGGTCCCAGGGGACCCCCATATACTGAGCGTGGCCTCTGTGGCTGTACTATCTGGGCCCCCAGTGCCACAACAGAGTGTGTGATCTCCAGCACCTAGCCAGGTGTGTGCAAGTGCCAGAACTCCAGGTGTGTGAGCCCTTGCAGCCAGGAGTTTGCCCCCGGTGAGCACATGTGTGGATGCTACAATAGAACGTGCACAGGTACCACAACTGAAGGGGTGTGCAATGCCTCATGCACTGAGGGGTCTGTACAAGCACCTCGACCAAGTGTGTGAAACCTCTGGTCACTGCAACAACAGCAGCAACAAAGGGCATGGCACAGGGAAGCCCATGCCAAGCCCCAGCAAGCCCAGGAAGCGCTGGTGCCTCCTCCTGGTTCTCCCCACCATCCTTTCCAGTCCATGACAGGGGGGCGAGCTCATGGCTCATAGCAGTGAGAAGAGTCACCTGCTTCTCTTGTCTTCCAGCTTCGCTGTGAACTGTATGCCCACATGCCTCTCACCGAAGTCTCTCTGCTGCGCATCACAAGGAGTTAGAGAACGTCAGCTCCAGCCATCTTAACAGGGCCAGTTCTACCCACAGACTGGAGCCAAGATCTTCCTGGAAGGTGTCCATGAAGGTCAGCGGGCCTTTGTCTCTTACTCCAGATCTGTCACAGGCCCCTGGCTTATCAGTGCCTGACAGTGGAGTCCCCTCCTCTGGGGTGTCTTTTATCAGCACATGTGCTATGTTTCAGTAAAGGTTCAAAAAGCCCAATCACACTGCTCAAAATAAAAGTACCAACAGAGTTCTATACAATCCAGTAGTTCCATTTCTTGGTATCTGCCCCTAAGACACAAAAACTATGTGAAAGAATATATGCACATCTGTTTGAAAGAATACACACACCATTATTTATTACATCACCTAGCAAAATAGACAGGATATGGAGTCATTTCAGAGGTGTATGGGTAATGAAACTGTGTACACAATGGGCTACTATGCAGCTGCAATGAAGGATGAAATCATGCAGCTCACTGCAACATGGATGGGCTGGAGGAAAGCATGTTAAGCGAGTCAGAAGAAGGACATATCTCACTCATCCATGGTACGCAGAACAACCTGACAAGACAGTGCGAGGTGTCAAAGGTGGGCAAGCGTATGGCCCTACATTGCAGAAATGAGAGAAATTGAGGGGAAGTAAGAAGAGGTGAACGGGACAGATGGACAGGGTGAAGGACCTTGGGCCCATTGTGGTGCAGATGTGAGGTCTATCTATACAGCTGACCTCAGAGCCAACAGTATTGCAGGCACTGGACCCACTGGACCAAGCTGCAGCAATCAAACTGAACGGTGTGCCTGTTAAGGAGGAGGGCTGGGGTGGCAGGAAGCCAGGGGAGTTTGGTGAGGGAGGTTGACAACGCTGGTGGAACCAATTTGGAACATTATTTGCCTGAAATACTGTTATGGGCAAATTTGTAAATCACAGTGTATCAATAAAAACAAATCAACAACACCCTGTTCACCTGTTTGTCCTCTGCTGTTTGTCCACCAAAAGGGCACTCAGATTGTCTGGAGATGATTTCTTTACCTGCAGACTTTTTCACTTTCTGTTGTTTTTAAGGTACAGTGATCTAGTTTCTCCCCTCACTAACTTTCTCTTTCAAGCTCCCCCCGTTCTTGGAGCCTGGCGATCCTCTCCTGGGCAGAAACCATATTTGTTCCTCCTGAGCTTAGCTGAGTCCCTGCCAATAGTCAGCTCAAGGATGTAGTTTTATTAATGCCCAAAAGTAGAGAGTTTGGGGAATATTGTCTGCCATGGAGGCAGGGGGAGGGTAGGAAAGGGGGGGTATACCGGAGGATATTGGTGTTGGGGAATGTGCACTGGTGGAGGGATGGGTGTTTGAGCATTGTGTGATTGTAACCCAAACATGAAAGCTTGTAACTATCTCACGGTGATTCAATAAAAATTTTTTAAAAAAGGACGTTGTTTTCTGAATTTACTTGCGCTCCAAGTTCTGAAGGAACAGATATAAAAGAAAATCTGTAAACTTATTATTTTATTACTCCCTCATAACTCATAACATGTCATTAGTTTTCAATTAAATGTATTTTTTTTTCTTTTTGGGTCACACCCAGCAATGCACAGGGCTTACTCCTGACTCATGCACTCAGGAATTACTCCTGGCAGAGCTCAGGGGACCATATGGGATGCTGGGGAACAAACCCGGGTCGGCCATGTGCAAGGCAAATGCCCTACCCGCTGTGCTATCACTCCAGCCCCTAAATGTAACCCTTAACGATATTGTTAAACTGCTTGTAATTTGAAAAATTAGAAAAATGTGAAAGCATCAAGAAGACAAAATAATGGGAAAAGGAGAAGAAAAAAGAAAAAGTTTAATATTCCCTGTCCTATATCCAACTATTGTCAAGGTACATGTTCAATCTCTCTGAGGTCATTTGCACATAATATTTTCAAAACCCATCTTCAACTTGGTAGCAAGTATTTGGGAAATGCCTTCGATCAACTTTCTCAGCTTCATCTCCTGAGGTTTCTCCAACAGGGTGCTTCTCACAACTTCCTCATCATGCTTGTCTTTATCCTGAGTATGAACATCACCGCTTCTTCCCTGGAACCAGTTTCCTCATGAAGTCAGGAAGGCTTCCTGGCAGCAAGCATCGTCTCTTGTTTACTCCAAAAAACACCTATGTGCAAGTCTTGAGGGGACCCAGTAGGACCACTCTGGCTCCCCTAGACACTGCTCGTGGCTGTCATTTTAATCCCGTCTGCAGCCTGTCCTGGATTTCCTGTCCTCCTTATCCTCCTGCTTTCCCTGGGGTAGGAGGCTCTGACCTCCATCTGGAATTCAAATCTAACAGCGCCTGGGACACAGAGCAGACAGCCACAAGGGGAGGCCCTCTGGAAGCTGCGAGCCTGTCTCACCACATGGCCAGGCAGCTCTCAGCAAGGTGCCTACTTCTGCTTGGGAGGCATTTTCCTTCTCACCCGTGAGAGCTGGATGACTTGAGGGAATCTCGGGATGGGTGAAGGGGATTTCCAAGGTCACGTGTTACTCAGGAGACTGGGTAACACGTGAAGGAACAGATATAAAAGAAAATCTGTAAACTTATTATTTTATTACTCCCTCATAACTCATAACATGTCATTAGTTTTCAATTAAATGTATTTTTTTTCTGGCCAGTACCGGTCTCTACTGTCATTGCTTACGGGGTCAGGAGAGGCTTCCGAGTCTGCTGACCTCTCGCACCTCTCCAGGGACTCAGCACCTGTCCCTCCTTCTCATTTGCAAGGTCTCCTTGGGTCTCCCCTTAGTAGAACCTCAGGCCCATGGTTTATGGGTGAATGACAGTTGCTCCACTAGCTCCCAACACCTACAACCTCAGCACTAGATGGAAACCTGGGTTCTGTTCTGGGTTTAGGAAACCTAGCCTTGCCCTCCGTGACCCCCACCTCCACCCAGGCTGAGAGAACTGTGGAGATGGGGCTTGTGGGGAGTCCGGCCTCACAGGGTGAAACTTCCCAGCCAGGAAGCAGTGGGCCTCTCTGAAGGCCGGCAGGCAGGTTCGGGAGATGAAGCAGTGACCACCATTGCTGCTGTAGTTCATGGGTAGGTCTTGTTCTGACACGGGACAGAACCTTCCAGAGCTGCAGGGGGAGCAGAGACATCAGCAAAACCCCCCTTTGGTGGAAGGGGAGACCCTTTCCCCATCCATATCTATGGAAAACTGTTTCCAAACTCCTGGGGGTGTCTTTCCCCCCAAAGCCCACTCAAGCAGCTTTTGACTTGTGGGCCACTCTGAACCCCAAACTATCCTTCTGTCTATTCCAGACGTTTCTTGGCAATCCATCTATGTGCATGGGTCAGTATTCTCCAGCTTCTGTAAAGAGATCCGAGTGCTGAGATGCCTTTTTGTAGTGATGCGATGTCCAGCCTCCTTCCCGCTCACATCTACCCTGCTCCACCTGAAGTGACTGTGGTTCTCCCAACTCTGGACTCTGCATGGAAGTCACCGGGACACTGTGGCCTTCCTCATCCAGAGTCTGATGGTTCAGAAGTAAGGGAGCAGATGACGGGAATTGGGGGTGAGGAAAAGACTTGTGTGAACAAGGCTGGGTCCTCTGGCCTCCCTGTGCTCGTCAGGGCGAATGTCTGACTGGGGCGTGGAAACCTTGGGCCTTTCATCTCTGAAGAGACCTCAGGCACCCAATGGCCTTTGCTGGCTCCCCTCTGCTGTGGGAAGCCGGAAGCCGCCCCCTCCAAGCTCTCTGGTTTGTCACCCGGAGCTGGCCCATCAGTGCTTTTAGACCCCTCCTCACACCAGTTCTGTCTCTTCCTCCTCAGTCCATTCTCAGATGGAGCCTTGTGAGGAGTCTTGGGAAAGGGAAGGGGATGGCTCATCCAGACAGATGGCATCTGTTTGAGGTTCTCCAGATGCCACTGGCCCTTAGGACCCTCTTGGCGAGGGCAGAGCTCCTGGCCCACCTGCAGGGCACCTGTCCTGGGGCATGTCACACTGGGGAAGCACTGCTCCTTGCAGGTGTCCTTGCTGTGTGTGCCGGAGGCCCCAAGAGCTCTTGTCACAGCGGCAACTGGCCTCCTGGAGAGGGTGCTGATTGGGGGCCAGAAGACATCACAAAGGCTTCCAGGTGTTGCTGGAGGCACTGCTCAGACCTGGGAACTGGGAGTGGGGGCAGTGTGGGGGAGCCCTTATCTAATTTCTCTAGCCTCCTCAGACAGCACTGTCCAAAAACACACGCCATCCTCTTCTCTCTGGAATATTCTTCCTTCTTCTCTTGCATGGCCCCTCCCCACAGGAAAGCCCATCTCTGTTTTTTGCACTCTATCTTTTTGGATGAAATTAAAAAAAATTATTTAGGGGCTGGAGCAATAGCACAGCAGGTAGGGCATTTGCCTTGCACGAGGCCAACCCGGGTTCGATTCCCAGCATCCCATATGGTCCCCGGAGCACCACCAGGAGTAATTCCTGAGTGCATAAGCCAGGAGTAATCCCTGAGCATTGCCAGGTGTGACCCAAAAAGCAAAAATAAATAAATAAAATGAAAAAATGAAAAATAAAGAAATAAAATAAAAAATAAAAAATTATTTATTTGGGTGAGGGCATTGGGGCCCCCCTGGCACACAGGAGCTAACCCAGCACTTTGCTGGCCAGGGGGACCGTGCAGAGCGGAGGGTCAAGTTTGAGCATTCTCCATACAAAGTACATGCACTGTCTTCCCCCTGGAGCGATCTCACAGCCCAGGGTGACCACTGAGCAACACCAGGTGTGACCCAAAAACTAAAAGCAGGAGCTGGAGCAATAGCACAGAGGGTAGAGCGTTTGTCTTACATGCGGCCAACCGGGGTTCGAATTTCAGCATCCCATATGGTCCCCTGAGCATCACCAGGAGGAATTCCTGAGTGCAGAGCCAGAAGTAAACCCTGAGCATAGCCAGGTGTGATCCAAAAAGCAAAACAAACAAACAAACAAACAAAAAAATCCAAAACACTAAAAGCAAGAAAATAGAGTGAGAGAGGGGCAAACGTCACACCACCCCGTGACAGCTCCATCTCCACTGCCCTGCTGATCCCGGACTAAGGGGACAGTCCCGCTGCTGGGTGAGGATGTGCAGGAGCTAGAACGGGGGCCCAGGGAAGTCCATGTGCTCTGGAAGCCTCCTCCAGCTCCCGGCCTCTCCTTCCCGACTCTCCTCAGATAGCTCTGGACGTTTGCCCAAACAAACGTCCTATTACTTTCTATTTCCAAGAGTAACTCTTTGGGGATGATCTCTTGATTTTAAATTCCCACTTCACGGGGCTGGAGTGATAGCACAGTGGGTAGGGCACTTGCCTTGCACTCGGCCGACCTGGGTTCTATTCCCAGCATCCCATATGGTCCCCCAAGCATTGCCAGGAGTAATTCCTGAAAGCAGAGCCAGGAGTAACCGCTGAGCATCAGTAGGTGTGACCCAAAAAGCAAAAAAATAAAAAAAAATTCCACTTCCTTTCCCCTCCCCCTCCTCCCAACACTCACCTCCAAAGTGGAGTTGTTCACTCTGCTGGTCTGGTTGTATGAAAGCTGTGTCTTTTTCCTACAAAAGCACACCATTTTGAGCTGGAGCACAGAGGACAGGGTGTTCTCAGAGTTTCTTGCTAGAATCTCCGGATTACATGTTTCAGTGACCTCAGTGTCCACGGCAATGTTCCATTTCCAGTATGGAACAATGAAAAAAAATACATCTACGCATGATGATGATGTGTTATATTCTTTATATAAATAAAAAAAAGAAATAAGAAAGTGAATAGGAAGCATGGGTGAATATGAAGTCTTAGACATGGCAGCCAAGAAGACATGGTGAGAGCGGGAGCCTGTCAACTCTGCCGGCTGACACTACTGCTTGGCCTCTGACATTCCTGCATGCCCCCATCCCTCTCTGGATGTTCCCCCCCAACTCTCAGCAGGCATTTCTTTGAACAATGCTGATTTCCTGAGGTGATCCTGGTCACTCTTCAAATTGGAAGTAGCACTGGCCCAACCAGCACCACAGAACCACAGATGGGAGAATGAGCCTCACCAAAGGGAAGGCATCCCTGCACCCCCCCCTCCTGGACACACACTCAGAATCCTGAGAGCAGCACTGCCAAACCTGTGCCAGGCCGGGTCACCCTGGAAGATGGGAGAGGAGACAAGACTCCTCCCCTCGGGACACTCCCAAGGCTGCCTGCAGGTTGTGCCCGTTTCTCTTAGACAGCGGCAAATCTCCCCTCCTGGACTTGGGACTCTTCACTCCTCAGCTGTAGACGGCTACAAACAAGGACTCTCTTCATTACACTTGTCTTGGTTTTCTCTCTCTTTTTTTTTTCAAGAAAAGAAAAAACCCTCCTTTCAACAGCAGCCTGAAAGAAGTTGAGAGTAGGAAACAGACAAAATCACCTTCCAAGACGTCAGACTTACAGAGAAGAAAGATGGCATGCATGGTCTCAGGAAGGAGGGCACAGAGAGTGAAACGGTGCCAACAAAGAGTCCCTAAGTGGTGTTGAGGGGGTCCAGAGGCCGCTGTCAGTGATGCTTGACCATTTGAGCTGGAGGCTCAACTTGCGGGTTCAAGGATGTGGAGCTGCCCAGCTCTGCAGTGCCGGGGTGGGTGGGGGGTTGCGGTGGCCCTGCAGGCCCACACTTCACTATTCGCCTATTTCAGTTATAGGAATTGTTCCTTGAAATACTGGTTCTGAATCATCAAAGGAAAAAGTGATAGGAAATTACACTTAGGTAGAGAGTTGCAGACTTGTCCACAGCTGGATTCTGTCCCCACCTTGACTCCTGTAGCCAAACCTTCTGACCAAAGATGTAGAAGTCAGGGAACTTGTTCTGAGCATGGATGAGACGGCCCTGTTCAGCCCTGGTAGGCTCGGAGCTCGTGAGCACCAATGACAGAGGGCAGGTCAGGGTCTGAAACACGAAGATCAGGGGCGCAGACAGGGCACTCATTTTTGTTCTAATCTTCTGATCTGTGTGAGTGATTTTAGGTCTCACACCCAACACCAGAGCAGGAATTCGTCTGAGTATCTACTCTTAAACACTATGCAAAACAGGCTGAGGCTATGTGTAATGCTCCCTGGCAAATCTTTCATTTTGTTTTTCTATCTCTTCCTCAGATAAGCTTCCTTTCAAGTGCTTTCCTGAATAGAATGCAAGGTGCCTGAAACAAAATGAATCAAAGAACAGGATGTTCAAATCACCACTCAATGTGAGGGGAGAGAAAGAGATTCATGTTTAAGAGTTTTGTCTTTGGAAGAGAACTGAAGACCGTGAGGGTTGAATCTAGATGGTTATGACATTTATCAAGAAATAGAGAAAGGAGTCAGAGAGATGATACAGTGGGTAAGGCATTTGCCTTCCAAGCAGCCAATGAGGGTCCAATCCATATTGTCTCTCCAGCTTTTCCAGGAATGATCCTTGAGCACAGAAGCAAGAGAAAGTCCTGAGCAAGCCTGGTGTATCCTTCTATCCTCCTGCCCCAGTTCACAAGCCCCCCAAATAAAGAACTAGAGAAAGAGGCCGGAGAGATAGTATAGCAGGTAGGAAGCTTTGCATTTGGCCAACTCCAGCAGCCTAGGCTAACAAGAGTGATTCCTGAGCACAGCCAGGACTTACAAAACAAAAGAACAAATAAAAATAACAGATAAAAATTAAGTATTTTTATTAAATAGCTTTGGAGCCTTGTTATTTACGTTCAGTCATTTCAGTATGGAACAATGAAAAAAATACATCTACGCATGATGATGATGTGTTATATTCTTTATATAAATAAAAAAAAAGAAATAAGAAAGTGAATAGGAAGCATGGGTGAATATGAAGTCTTAGACATGGCAGCCAAGAAGGCATTATTGAGGCAGTGATATATAAATATCACTGAAGGATGTACGGGAAAGGCCATAGCTATCTGGGGGCAGGGGTGGGGTGTGTTCCTGAAAAAGAGAACAACATGTGTGGAGCCTCAGGTTAGGAGTGAGATGGGGGCGTTTGAAGAACTCCAAGAAGCAGGTGGAGAGAAGTGGAGGGAGTGGAGGGGGAGTGCTAAGAGAAGCAGGGGCAAGGGGCCATGGAGGTCGTCCGAGGGCTGTGAGGGAGCTGGGAGTCATGGGAAGGTGAGTAAAACAAAGAACCTGATACAATTTTATTAATTTTTCACAGTGAAGTAAAATAGCTTTATTTAAATAAATTTACTTAGAGGAATGTGAGGGGAGAGAAAAAGACTCATGTTTAAGGAAACATGGGCTTCTCCTGAAGGGG